>NC_136620.1:1116820-1716820 GCF_933228915.1 Telmatherina bonti
CTATCCCCTCACCCCCCTACCCACCTATATCCCAACCCTAATCCCGCAGCGGCAGGTCCAGGTCAGTCCACCCCCCCCCCCCCCCCCCCCCCCCCCCGGCACAAGCCGACCCCCCACCCCCAAGAGACAGGGGACAACCCCGGGCACCGGAGCCCGGGACCCCGCCCAGCCCACCCCACGGCAGAACAGGCGCCCATTACGGAGTCACGCCCGCCAACCCATCCCCCGCCAGCGACCTCGCCCCGCCGCCGCGTGGCAACTCCAGCCGCCGGCCCATCCAGGTCCACCGTAGGGCTAGAAACCTAGCCCCCCCAGCAGTGGAGCAGTCAAATTCCCCCCCCAGGAGCCCACCACAGACCCACGGCCTCATGAGACCCCCAACCGGCCATCAACCCCGAGCGCAATAAGGTCACATTCTCCCCCCATACTAAGTGATGGAGCTGATCACAGAGGACCAGAGGGAATAAAGTTCAGCTGACTGATCTCTTGAGGAGGCAGACATCATCTCGACACTGATGTGATCTAATAAGAGATTTCTGAACTGCTGGATACACAGACTTTGTTTGCTTTTCCAGTTTAGAAGGATAGTTTTCTTTGCGATACATAAACTGGTGAGGATTAAGTTTGCAGGATTAAATTCTATGTTAATTTCACCCAAGTGACCCAGTAGGCCCAGTTTGGGGTTTGTAGGGATGTTACATTTGAACCAGTCTGACAGATCTTTACATACCTGAAACCAGAATTCCTGGACAGGTGAACAAGACCACAAAGCATGGTAGTAGCTGTCAGTCGTGTTGCCAGTGCAGTGTGGACAGATGTTTGATTGTGACAGACCCATCCTGAACATCCTGTGTCCTGTATAATGAGTTCTATGCAGAATTTTAAATTGTATTAGTTGCATGTTTGAATTCTTAGTCATTGTAAATGTATTTGAACAGATTTGTGACCATTCATTTTGGTCAAAGTTACTGGATAAGTCTGCTTCCCATTTAGAAGTTGGGATACATATGGAATCGTCTAGCTTTGATAGTAATCTATATATTTTGGATAACAGTTTCGGGGCATTAAGAATTCTGCAGCCCTGATAGGTAGCTGCAAGTTTAATTGATCAGGGGTGTATTTCTTACCTATAATAGATTTAAGTTGGTGGTATTCTAAGAATTTTGTGCTGCTGATTTCATATCGTGAAGTAATTATATCAAAAGGGAGAAAGTTCCCGTTTTCTATTATATGTTCTAATTGTTTTATTCCTTTATTCTTCCACTGAGGGAAGTTTATCATCTTCCGGTTTTGCTGGATGTCGGGATTGTTCCAAATAGGTGTAAGTTTGCATGGAATAAGCAAGGATTTGGTTAGTTTAAGAAATTCCCACCAGGCCATTAGTGAGGAGCTGATATTAATGCTTTTAAAGCATTTTTGGCGTTTGACAGCTGTGCTGATAAATGGCAGGTCTGAAATTGCCATATCCTCACACATAGCTTCTTCTATATTAAGCCATGGTTCATCTAGATAGCTAGGTTTAAGCCATTTAGAGATGTATTGTAGTCTGTTGCTTATAAAGTAATTTTGGAAATTAGGCAAGTCTAAGCCACCGCTATCTTTAGTCTTCTGGAGTGTTTTTAGACTAATCCGTGGTGGTTTGTCTTTCCAGAGAAATCTAGTGACATGAGAGTCCAGCGATTTAAACCAGGTGGAGGGAGGTTTAATGGGGATCATTGAAAACAGATAATTGATTTTAGGTAGAATCATCATTTTTATAGTTGCAACTCTTCCCATTAGTGATATGGGTAAAGATTTCCACCGTGTGAGATCGTCCTCAACTGTTTTTAGTAGAGGGACATAATTTAGCTTTGTAAGGTCTGACAGTCTAGGTGAGATGTTTATTCCCAAGTATCTAATATTTCCTGACTGTAAAGCAGTGTCAGGAGTATTATGGAAGGAACAGTTGATGGGTAGAACGGTGGTTTTAGACCAATTAATGGAATATTCAGAAATTGATGAGAATGTATTGATGAGTGCGATTGTCTGACAGATGGATGATTGTGAATTTTGAAGGAAAAGTAAAACATCATCAGCATAAAGACTGGTCTTATGCTCCATATTTCTACAGTTAATGCCTTTAATGTCTTTGTTTTGTCTAATGCTAGCTGCTAAGGGTTCAATAAAGATTGCAAAAAGTGAGGGGGAGAGTGGACAGCCTTGTCTGGTGCCTCTCTGCAATCTGAAGCTGTGAGAAGTTTGATCATTTGTCCTGACGCATGCATTTGGATTGCTATACAGTATCTTTATCCAGTCGATAAACGATGAGCCAAACCCGAATTTTCTTAATGTTGCAAATAAGAATTTCCAGTTCACCCTGTCAAATGCTTTTTCAGCATCTAGAGAGATTATTGTAGTTTCCAGGTTATGTATGGTGGCATAATCAATTAGATTTATTAGTCTGTGCGTATTAGTGGTGGAATGTCGTCCCTTGATAAATCCTGTTTGATCAGGATGTATGATAAGTGGAGTTATTTTTTCTAGTCTTGTAGCAAGCACTTTACTGATTATTTTAAGATCTGCATTCATTAGTGATATTGGACGATAACTAGATGGGAGTTTGGGGTCTTTTCCTGGTTTTAGTATTACTGTAATACTAGCCAAATTCATGTTTTGGAATATTTGGCCTTTTTCCTTAATTTCTGAAGCCATTTTATAAAAAGTGGGTGCTAGTGTAGACCAGAATTCTTTATAATATTCAACTGGAAAAGCATCTGGTCCTGGAGCTTTATTGCTGGGCATGTGTTTTAAAGCTTCATGTAGTTCCCCTACTGAAATGGGTGCGTCCAAAACCATTTCCTGATCCTGTTGTAACTTTGGAAGATTGAGGTAGCTGAGAAATTCCTCAATGCTGTTGTCTGATGGATCTGTTTCTGAGGAATATAATGTTTTATAGAAATCCCTAAATGTGTCATTTATTCCATCAAGATCATGGAGGATATTTCCTCTTGAATCTTTAACAGAGGAGATGGTTGTTTTCTCCTTGTTTGCTTTTAATTGATTTGCGAGAAATCTTCCAGATTTGTTGCCATGTTCAAAATTCTCTAAGCGAAGTCTTTGTAGCAAAAACTGGGTTTTTTGGTTAATTATTTCATTCAGCTCTAGTTTAGCCTTTCTTATGTGATTCAGAACTTGCTCTTCTGGAGAAGCCTTGTAGGCATCTTCTAGTGATTTTATTTTAAGCTCTAGTTCAGATATTTTTGAACTCTCCTTCTTTTTCTTATGTGATGAAAATGAAATTATTTTCCCTCCCATGACTGCTTTTCCTGCCTCCCAAAGAACACAAGCTGATGTTCCTGGTATGTCATTGTTTTCTATATACAAATACCACTCCCGCTTGAAGTAACTGATAAGATCTTTAAGTAATGATGTATTAAATCTCCATTTGCTTTAAGATGGTTTAGTTTTCTGATTAATTAGGGTAAATGATACTGGTGCGTGATCACTGATAGTGATGGAATGGATTTTAGTTTCTGAGATACTGTTCATCATAGAGCTGTTAGTGAGGAAGTCGTCTATTCTGGAGTATGAGTGGTGGACAGATGAAAAGTAAGTGTAATCTCTAGCAGTGAGGTGTTGTGAGCGCCAGACATCACAAAGACCAAAATCCTCCATATATTGTTTAACAACTCTTGCTGACTGCCAGACCCTGTGTTTCCCTGCTCCGCCCCCCCTTGTCCATCCCAGAGTTTAAGGTCATGTTGAGGTCACCCCCAATGATAAGTGTATTATCAAGGTGATCATATAGTAAGGAGAAGGAGTGAAAAAAGGAGGGGTCATCAGTGTTTGGGCCATAAATATTTGCGATGCATAACTTCATGTTTTGGATAGATAATGTCATTATTATGAATCTTCCATCTGGGTCTAAAATGATATAATGAGCAGTAAAATGAATTTTCCTGTCTATCAGAATGGCTACTCCTCTTTGTCTTGAGTTGAAGCAGGCCGAGTACACGTGAGGGAACTGTGCTGTAGAGAGTACGTTAGCTGTTGTTTGTAATAAATGAGTCTCCTGTAGCAGGACAATGTCTGCCTGTAGATCATTCAATCTGCTAAACACCTTCAACCTCTTCTCCCTGGAACCAGCTCCACGTATATTCCACGTAACAAACCTCAGGGTGGTCATGCTCAAGCTACTGAAGTGTTTCTATAAAAGTATGTGTATGTATTGATCCTCTCCCACACAGTGAATCTTTAGCTGGCTGGCAGCCAGTTGGGCTCCACAGAGAAACATTCATTTTTTATCCTGCAGATATTTCACCTGGATATCTACCTGTACCTGCATCTGTACCTGGATATCTACCTGTACCTGCATCTGTACCTGGATATCTACCTGTACCTGCATCTGTACCTGGATATCTACCTGTACCTGCATATGTACCTGGATATCTACCTGTACCTGCATCTGTACCTACACACCTCTCAGATCTGTTTTATTATTCCCCCACAGTCTATTTAGCAACACAACATAGTCACTGCACAGGAAGCTTCCAGAAAACTGAGACAGCAGACTACAAAGTACACAACCAATTGTAACCCTCTGCATAGAAACTTATGTAGATACACCTATAATAGCTGATGGCAATTAATAAAGTTATATTTATATATATATATATATATATATATATATATATATATATATATATGTATATGTATATATATATATATATATATATATATATATATATATATATATATATATATATATATATATATATATATATATATATATAGATATAGATATAGATATATATAGATATATATATATATATATATATATAGATATGTATGTATATATATATATATATATATATATATATATATATATATATATATATATAGATATAGATATAGATATATATAGATATATATATATATATATAGATATGTATGTATATATATATATATATATATATATATATATATATATATATATATATATATATATATATATATATATAGATATGTATATATATATATATATATATATATATATAGATATATATATAGATATATATAGATATAGATATAGATATAGATATATATATATTGTTTAACAGCTCATATATTTTGTCATTTTGTTTTCAAACAGTTATTTTACTTGTCCAGCATTAAAGCAGCAGAATGATGGTCTCACTGTTGTGGTTTGCTGAGCAAATTTGCTTTTTCAAGAGGAGATTTATGGATATGAAGATCTGCTTGATAATTTAAGTTTTTTTTATTTGTTTATTTTGCATTAATGTTTGTTTTACTAAGTTTACATGTTTCTTTTAAGTTTAAGATACAGTAACTGTGTTGTGGTTAGTACCTCTGTACATGTTTCATTGTTATCATATATGTACTGTTGTCAAAGGGGTAGAAGTCCTGATTTTACTCTGAAAAGGAGAACGAAAGTTGGGGGATGGAAGGAAGTGTCGTGTGTGTGTGTAGTGAACATGGCAACAGTTAATAAAGTTAATGTTCAACTTCAAAAGTGAGTTTTCTGTGCGACATAGCAGAGGATAGCCAGCAAATACAAAGTTTCACCAGCTTTTGATGAAGGAAAACCTTTCTAAATCTAGAAGAATGAGGGCACGGTTTGGACCCGTGTCACAAGCAAGCGCTCGCTGTTGCCGTGGCGCCGTCTGGAACAGCAACAGAAGTGGCGATGGAAATGTCAGTCAATGACTTGAATAAGGACACTGGCATGAACTCTTTACTAGCAAAACTCGATGATTTGTTTCTCAAAGAAGAGAAACCTGACCTTACTTCAGCTTTGATCGGATAATGAGAGACAATGATGTACCAATGACGGATGATATAATGGATTTTGAGCAGCGGTATTCGCGGATGCATAAATACATGATAGAACTTCTAAAGCAGGATTCCCATTCAAGCTACAAGACACAGCATATTTGGATGTTAAAGACCAACAGAGTGTACAGACCTGACGTTTGCGTCAATGAAGTCAGTACTGAAGAGGATCTTTGGAGGGAGAAGTTCTGGTTCAACTGTGGGAATCAACCAGGATACCGCCTACATAGCTGA
The DNA here is from genome assembly GCF_933228915.1 of Telmatherina bonti. Taxonomy (NCBI): domain Eukaryota; kingdom Metazoa; phylum Chordata; class Actinopteri; order Atheriniformes; family Telmatherinidae; genus Telmatherina; species Telmatherina bonti. The sequence continues at coordinate 1,122,887 of NC_136620.1, forward strand.
ACAGAAGAGACAGATGGGCAAAAATGAAGTAAAAAATCTGAGGAAATCAGAAATGCACCCTTCAGATTTGGAGATGGAAAAGTGGTCAATTCCAACAAAAGATTGAAAATTCCTGCCAAAATTGGACAAAGTGTCACATTGAGACAGAAGTTGTCCCGCCCAAAATTCCACTGCTTCTGGGCAAGACATCTATGAAAAGAGCTGGAAGTTTGCTGGATATGGAAAATGACCTTCTTGTGATGTTCAACAAACCATCAAACTTGACTTCACAAGCTCTGGTCATTTCTGTGTAACCATTACAGGCGGGGAAGATGTTAAAGATGATCATTTCTAGGTAAGCAATGGTGATGTTCAACAAGACCAAATGAAGGAGGAACTTCTGAGTCAGTGTGAGGAGGAAATACTGGCAATGTCAGAAAAAATGACTATTGCAGAAAAACACAAGATTATGATGAAGCACCATCAATAGTTTGGTCATGCCTCCGTGGAAAGACTGCAGAAACTTCTGATCAGCTCTGGCAACAAAGATAAAGATTGTGGCACCATCCTAAGAAGAATTGTTTATGAATGTGAAGCATGTCAGAGATATGGCAGAACCAAGGCCAGCTGTTGGCCTTCCACTGGTACAATGAAACTGTGCCAGTTGATCTTGATGAACTTCAACCAGGTGTATGGTATCTTTATATTATTGACAAGTTCACACGATTTAGTGCAGGAAACACAAAAAGTCATCTGAGATAGTAAAGCACTTTATCCCTGTCTGGATAAGGGTGCATGGTCCACCTCAGAAACTTTTCAGTGACAATGGAGGAGAGTTTAATCATGATTAGATGAGGCAGAAAACTTTAACATAGAAGTGAAGCCCACAGCAGCATACAGCCCTTGGAGTAATGGACTTATGGAACAACACAAACAAACACTGAGATCTTATTGAAAGTGAAGAAACCAATGCTTGTGACTGGGACACTACACTGGACTGGGCTGTAATGGCCAAGAACACCATGCAGAATGTACATGGCTTCAGTCCTTATCAACTGGTGTTTGGACAGAGTCCCAATCTGCCCTCTGTCCTGACTGACAAACCACCAGCTTAGAAGGCACTACAAAAAGTGAATGGGTCGCTAAACACATTTCTGCTTTGCATGCTCAATAAAAGCCTTTACAGAAGCAGAATTATCTTAAAGAATACAAAGAGCATTGCGTAAACAAACACGCCACACAGAAGGAAGATATGAACTAGGTGATAAAGTCGACGATAGGTGGACTATAGGTGGAGGGTGGACTGCCAAGAAAGGAAAGGTCCAGGAGTTGTCATTGGTCAGGATGGTGCTGAGTGTTCGTCAGACATGGAGGTGTGTTCAGGTACATCGTCGCAGACTTAAACTGAGTACATGGAGGGAAGATCCAGACATTAAGGATTATTCAGACATTGACACAAACTTTCTCCAAACAAAAGTTGGTGGGACGGAAGGAAGTGTTGTGTGTGTGTGTGTGGTGAACATGGTCACAGTTGATAAAGTTAACGTTCAACTTGAAAAGGGAGTTTTTGTGCGACAGTTACTGCTGGACGAGACTGGAGAAGACTGGTCCAGCAGTAACTGGACAGAAAAATGATAGAGTGAGAACAGAAAGGGAAAAAAAACAGAAGACAAAGAGGAGAGAAAAACACAACACAGGAAACACAGCTATCCAGTCCCAGATTCTCTACCGTCTGCTTCAGCTGTACAAAGACATGAAGGACATCTCATGTCCCTCCCAGGAAGGCAAAGTCAGCAGAGATTTCTTTATCTCACCAGAGATAAAGAAAACCAGAAACCGGGAAACAGAGTGAACCAGCAGGACGACACAGTGACTGTGTCACATGCAGAATACACAGAGTGAAACCATCCTTAGTTGTTCTGATGTCTTTGAGACATCCGTGGAAGTGTGTCAGGTCTGTAGCGGGAGGCTCCTCATCTGATGTGATCCTGCGTATGAAAATGTGAGTTAGTCTGTCTCAAGGACAACATCTCGGACATTCCACTGCTGTGAAGACAAACAGTAAAAGCTCTCCAAAACATACATTTCCAGTGTTTCATAAGGGACCAGCCGTCTTTGTTCCTCACAATTCCTGCCAGGAAGTTTGAGGAAAATGGCAGGAAAACTGGGGGAATGCAGGGTAAGAGCGAGGCAGAAAGGACAGAATGAAAAGAGAACACTGACATCAGGCAATCTGGATGGAAAGCAGATCCTCTTGCTGATGGATTGTGATCAGATATTGATCAGGTTTTTATCAGATGGTGTTCATTTATTCGTCAGGTTGTGATATATACAGATATTGATCAAGTTGTGATCAAACTGTGATCGGATATTGATCAGGTTGCGTTCAGGTTGTGATCAGGTTGGGATCAGGTTGCCATCAGGTAGGGATCAGGTTGGGATCAGGTTGCGATCTGGTAGGGATCAGGTTGCAATCAGGTTGCGATCAGATTGGGATCAGGTTTGGATCAGATTAGGATCAGGTTGGGATCAGGTTGCGATCTGGTAGGGATCAGGTTGCGATCAGGTTGCGATCAGATTAGGATCAGGTTGGGATCAGGTTGCGATCTGGTTGGGATCAGGTTGCAATCAGGTTGCGATAAGATTGGGATCATGTTAGAATCAGATTAGAATCAGGTTGGGATCAGGTTGCAATCAGGTTGGGATCAGATTGCGATCATATTGCAATCAGGTTGTGATCAGATTAGGATCAGGTTGCGATCAGGTTGGGATCAGATTGTGATCAGATTAGGATCAGATTGGGATCAAGTTGCGACAGGTTGCGATCAGATTGGGATCAGGTTGGGATCAGGATGCGATCAGGTTGGGATCAGGTTGCGATCTGGTAGGGATCAGGTTGCAATCAGGTTGCGATCAGGTTGCGATCAGATTAGAATCAGGTTGCGATCAGATTGAGATCAGATTGGAATCAGATTAGGATCAGGTTGGGATCAGATTGCGATCATGTTGCGATCAGGTTGTGATCAGATTAGGATCAGGTTGCGATCAGGTTGCGATCAGGTTGGGATCAGATTGTGATCAGGTAGCGATCAGATAACGATCAGGTTGCGATCAGGTAGCGATCAGCTTGGGATCAAATTGCGATCAGATTAGGATCAGGTTGGGATCAAGTTGCGACAGGTTGTGATCAGATTGGGATCAGGTTGGGATCAGGTTGGGATCAGGTTGCGACAGGTTGGGATAAGGTTGCAATCAGATTGGGATCAGGTTACGATCAGGTTGGGATCAGGTTGGGATCAGGTTTGGATCAGGTTGCGATCAGGTTGCGATCAGGTTGGGATCAGATTGGGATCAGATTGCGATCAGGTAGCGATCAGATAAGGATCAGGTTGCGATCAGGTTGCGATCAGGTTGGGATCAAATTGCGATCAGATTAGGATCAGGTTGGGATCAAGTTGCGACAGGTTGTGATCAGATTGGGATCAGGTTGGGATCAGGTTGCGATCAGGTTGGGATCAGGTTGCGATCAGGTTGGGATCAGGTGACGATCAGGCTGGGATCAGGTTGGGATCAGGTTGGGATCAGGTTGCGATCAGGTTGGGATCAGGTTGGGATCAGGTTGTCATCAGGTTGCGGTCAGATTGTGATCAGGTTGCAACAGGTTATGATCAGGTTGGGATCAAGTTGCGACAGGTTGTGATCAGATTGGGATCAGGTTGGGATCAGGTTGCGATCAGGTTGGGATCAGGTTGCGATCTGGTAGGGATCAGGTTACAATCAGGTTGCAATCAGGTTGCGATCAGGTTGCTATCAGGTTGTGATCAGATTAGGATCAGTTTGCGATCAGGTTGCGATCAGGTTGCGATCAGATTGTGATCAGGTAGCGATCAGATAACGATCAGGTTGCGATCAGGTAGCGATCAGCTTGGGATCAAATTGCGATCAGATTAGGATCAGGTTGGGATCAAGTTGCGACAGGTTGTGATCAGATTTGGATCAGGTTGGGATCAGGTTGCGACAGGTTGCGATCAAATTCGGATAAGGTTGCGATCAGGTTGGGATAAGGTTGGGATAAGGTTGCGATCGGGTTGCGATTAGATCAGGATCAGGTTGCGATCAGATTGGGATCAGGTTCCGATCAGATTGGGATCAGGGTGCGATCAGATTAGGATCAGGTTGGGATCAGATTTAAATCAGGTTGGGATAAGATTGCAATCATGTTGCGATCAGGTTGCGATCAGATTAGGATCAGGTTGCGATCAAATTGGGATCAGGTTGCTATCAGATTAGAATCAGGTTGCGATCAGATTGAGATCAGGTTGGGATCAGGTTGTCATCAGGTTGCGATCAGGTTGGGATCAGGTTGGGATCAGGTTGTCATCAGGTTGCGGTCAGATTGTGATCAGGTTGCAACAGGTTACGATCAGGTTGGGATCAGGTTGGGATCAGGTTACGATCAGGTTGCGATCAGATTAGGATCAGGTTGCGATCAAATTCGGATCAGGTTGCGATCAGATTGGGATCAGGTTGCGATCAGATTGGGATCAGGTTACGATCAGGTTGGGATCAGGTTGGGATCAGGTTTGGATCAGGTTGCGATCAGGTTGGGATCAGGTTGGGATCAGGTTGGGATCAGGTTTGGATCAGGTTGCGATTAGGTAGCGATCAGGTTGGGATCAGGGTTGGAAAGGTTGCGATTAGGTTGCGATGAGGTTGGGATCAGGTTTCGAAAGGTTGGGATCAGGTTGGGATCAGGTTGCGATCAGTTTGCGATCAGATTGGGATCAGGTTGGGATCAGATTGGGATCAGGTTGGGATCAGATTGCAATCATGTTGTGATCAGGTTGTGATCAGATTAGGATCAGGTTGCGATCAGGTTGCGATCAGGTTGGGATCAGATTGCGATCAGGTAGCGATCAGATAAGGATCAGGTTGCGATCAGGTTGCGATCAGGTTGGGATCAAATTGCGATCAGATTAGGATCAGGTTGGGATCAAGTTGCGACAGGTTGTGATCAGATTGGGATCAGGTTGGGATCAGGTTGCGATCAGGTTGGGATCAGGTTGCGATCAGGTTGGGATCAGGTGACGATCAGGCTGGGATCAGGTTGGGATCAGGTTGGGATCAGGTTGCGATCAGGTTGGGATCAGGTTGGGATCAGGTTGTCATCAGGTTGCGGTCAGATTGTGATCAGGTTGCAACAGGTTATGATCAGGTTGGGATCAAGTTGCGACAGGTTGTGATCAGATTGGGATCAGGTTGGGATCAGGTTGCGATCAGGTTGGGATCAGGTTGCGATCTGGTAGGGATCAGGTTACAATCAGGTTGCGATCAGGTTGCGATCAGATTAGAATCAGGTTGCGATCAGATTGAGATCAGGTTGGAATCAGATTAGGATCAGGTTGGGATAAGGTTGCAATCAGGTTGGGATCAGATTGCGATCATGTTGCTATCAGGTTGTGATCAGATTAGGATCAGTTTGCGATCAGGTTGCGATCAGGTTGCGATCAGATTGTGATCAGGTAGCGATCAGATAACGATCAGGTTGCGATCAGGTAGCGATCAGCTTGGGATCAAATTGCGATCAGATTAGGATCAGGTTGGGATCAAGTTGCGACAGGTTGTGATCAGATTTGGATCAGGTTGGGATCAGGTTGCGACAGGTTGCGATCAAATTCGGATAAGGTTGCGATCAGGTTGGGATAAGGTTGGGATAAGGTTGCGATCGGGTTGCGATTAGATCAGGATCAGGTTGCGATCAGATTGGGATCAGGTTCCGATCAGATTGGGATCAGGGTGCGATCAGATTAGGATCAGGTTGGGATCAGATTTAAATCAGGTTGGGATAAGATTGCAATCATGTTGCGATCAGGTTGCGATCAGATTAGGATCAGGTTGCGATCAAATTGGGATCAGGTTGCTATCAGATTAGAATCAGGTTGCGATCAGATTGAGATCAGGTTGGGATCAGGTTGTCATCAGGTTGCGATCAGGTTGGGATCAGGTTGGGATCAGGTTGTCATCAGGTTGCGGTCAGATTGTGATCAGGTTGCAACAGGTTACGATCAGGTTGGGATCAGGTTGGGATCAGGTTGCGGTCAGATTGTGATCAGGTTGCAACAGGTTGGGATCAGGTTGGGATCAGGTTGGGATCAGGTTGGGATCAGGTTACGATCAGGTTGCGATCAGATTAGGATCAGGTTGCGATCAAATTGGGATCAGGGTTGGAAATGTTGCGATTAGGTTGCGATGAGGTTGGGATCAGGTTGTCATCAGGTTGCGGTCAGATTGTGATCAGGTTGCAACAGGTTACGATCAGGTTGGGATCAGGTTGCGATCAGGTTGGGATCAGGTTGGGATCAGGTTGGGATCAGGTTTGGATCAGGTTGCGATTAGGTAGCGATCAGGTTGGGATCAGGGTTGGAAAGGTTGCGATTAGGTTGCGATGAGGTTGGGATCAGGTTTCGAAAGGTTGGGATCAGGTTGGGATCAGGTTGGGATCAGGTTGCGATCAGGTTGGGATCAGGTTGCGATCAGTTTGCGATCAGATTGGGATCAGATTGCGATCAGGTTGTGATCAGGTTGTTATCAGGTTGCAGTCAGATTGTGATCAGGTTGCAACCGGTTGCGATCAGGTTGCGATCACATTAGGATCAGGTTGCGATCAGGTTGGGATAAGGTTGGGATAAGGTTGCGATCAGGTTGCGATTAAATCAGGATCAGGTTGCGATCAGATTGGGATCAGGTTCCGTTCAGATTGGGATCAGGTTGGGATCAGGTTGGGATTAGGTTGCGATCAGATTAGGATCAGGTTGCAATCAAATTGGGATCAGGTTGCTCTCAGATTACAATCAGGTTGCGATCAGATTGGGATCAGGTTGGAATCTGATTAGGATCAGGTTGGGATCAGGTTGCAATCAGGTTGGGATCAGATTGCAATCATGTTGCGATCAGGTTGTGATCAGATTAGGATCAGGTTGCGATCAGGTTGCGATCAAATTGCGATCAGATTAGGATCAGGTTGGGATCAAGTTGCGACAGGTTGTGATCAGATTGGGATCAGGTTGGGATCAGGTTGCGATCAGGTTGGGATCAGGTTGCGATCAGGTTGCGATTGGGTTGGTATCAGGTTGGGATCAGGTTGGGATAAGGTTGTGATCAGGTTGCGATCAGATAAGGATCAGGTTGCGTCAGATTAGGATCAGGTTGCGATGAGGTTGGGATCAGGTGACGATCAGGCTGGGATCAGTTTGCGACAGGTTGCGATCAAATTCGGATCAGGTTGCGATCAGATTGGGGTCAGGTTCCGATCAGATTGGGATCAGGTTGCGATCAGGTTGGGATCAGGTTGGGATCAGGTTGTCATCAGGTTGCGATCAGGTTGGGATCAGGTTGGGATCAGGTTGTCATCAGGTTGCGGTCAGATTGTGATCAGGTTGCAACAGGTTACGATCAGGTTGGGATCAGGTTGGGATCAGGTTACGATCAGGTTGCGATCAGATTAGGATCAGGTTGCGATAAAATTGGGATCAGGGTTGGAAAGGTTGCGATTAGGTTGCGATGAGGTTGGGATCAGGTTGTCATCAGGTTGCGGTCAGATTGTGATCAGGTGTCGACAGGTTACGATCAGGTTGGGATCAGGTTGGGATCAGGTTTGGATCAGGTTGCGATCAAATTTGGATCAGGTTGCGATCAGATTGGGGTCAGGTTCCGATCAGATTGGGATCAGGTTGCGATCAGGTTGGGATCAGGTTGGGATCAGGTTGGGATCAGGTTTGGATCAGGTTGCGATCAGGTTGGGATCAGGTTGGGATCAGATTAGGATAAGGTTGCGATCAGGTTGGGATCAGATTGCGATCAGGTAGCGATCAGATAAGGATCAGGTTGCGATCAGGTTGGGATCAAATTGCGATCAGATTAGGATCAGGTTGGGATCAAGTTGCGACAGGTTGTGATCAGATTGGGATCAGGTTGGGATCAGGTGACGATCAGGCTGGGATCAGGTTGCGACAGGTTGCGATCAAATTCGGATCAGGTTGCGATCAGGTTGGGATCGGGTTGGTATCAGGTTGGGATCAGGTTGGGATCAGGTTGAGATAAGGTTGCGATCAGATAAGGATCAGGTTGCGATCAGATTAGGATCAGGTTGCGATCAGGTTGCGATCAGATTAGGATCAGGTTGCAATCAGATTGGGGTCAGGTTCCGATCAGATTGGGATCAGGTTGCGATCAGGTTGGGATCAGGTTGTCATCAGGTTGTCATCAGGTTGCGATCAGGTTGGGATCAGGTTTTCATCAGGTTGCAACAGGTTACGATCAGGTTGGGATCAGGTTGGGATCAGGTTACGATCAGGTTGCGATCAGATTAGGATCAGGTTGCAATCAAATTGGGATCAGGTTGCGATCAGATTGGGATCAGGTTGCGATCAGATTGGGATCAGGTTGCGATCAGATTGGGATCAGGTTGGGATCAGGTTGTCATCAGGTTGCGATCAGGTTGGGATCAGATTGTGATCAGGTTGCAACAGGTTACGATCAGGTTGGGATCAGGTTGGGATCAGGTTTGGATCAGGTTACGATCAGGTTGCGATCAGATTAGGATCAGGTTGCGATCAAATTGGGATCAGGTTGCGATCAGATTGGGATCAGGTTGCGATCAGATTGGGATCAGGTTTCGATCAGATTGGGATCAGGTTGGGATCAGGTTGTCATCAAGTTGCGATCAGGTTGGGATCAGATTGTGATCAGGTTGCAACAGGTTACGATCAGGTTGGGATCAGGTTGCGATCAGGTTGCGATCAGATTAGGATCAGGTTGCAATCAGATTGGGGTCAGGTTCCGATCAGATTGGGATCAGGTTGCGATCAGGTTGGGATCAGGTTGTCATCAGGTTGTCATCAGGTTGCGATCAGGTTGGGATCAGGTTTTCATCAGGTTGCAACAGGTTACGATCAGGTTGGGATCAGGTTGGGATCAGGTTACGATCAGGTTGCGATCAGATTAGGATCAGGTTGCAATCAAATTGGGATCAGGTTGCGATCAGATTGGGATCAGGTTGCGATCAGATTGGGATCAGGTTGCGATCAGATTGGGATCAGGTTGGGATCAGGTTGTCATCAGGTTGCGATCAGGTTGGGATCAGATTGTGATCAGGTTGCAACAGGTTACGATCAGGTTGGGATCAGGTTGGGATCAGGTTTGGATCAGGTTACGATCAGGTTGCGATCAGATTAGGATCAGGTTGCGATCAAATTGGGATCAGGTTGCGATCAGATTGGGATCAGGTTGCGATCAGATTGGGATCAGGTTTCGATCAGATTGGGATCAGGTTGGGATCAGGTTGTCATCAAGTTGCGATCAGGTTGGGATCAGATTGTGATCAGGTTGCAACAGGTTACGATCAGGTTGGGATCAGGTTGGGATCAGGTTGTCATCAGGTTGCGGTCAGATTGTGATCAGGTTGCAACAGGTTACGATCAGGTTGGGATCAGGTCGGGATCAGGTTTGGATCAGGTTGCGATCAGGTTGCGATCAGGTTGGGATCAGGTTGGGATCAGGTTGGGATTAGGTTTGGATCAGGTTGCGATTAGGTAGCGATCAGGTTGGGATCAGGGTTGGATAGGTTGCGATTAGGTTGCGATCAGGTTGTGATCAGGTTGCAACAGGTTACGATCAGGTTGGGATCAGGTCGGGATCAGGTTTGGATCAGGTTGCGATCAGGTTGGGATCAGGTTGGGATCAGGTTGCGATCAGGTTGGGATCAGGTTGCGACAGGTTGCGATCACATTCGGATCAGGTTGCGATCAGGTTGCGATCGGGTTGGTATCAGGTTGGGATAAGGTTGCGATCAGGTTGCGATCAGATAAGGATCAGGTTGCGATCAGATTAGGATCAGGTTGCGATCAGGTTGGGATAAGGTTGCGATCAGGTTGCGATCAGATTAGGATCAGGTTGCGATCAGATTGGGGTCAGGTTCCGATCAGATTGGGATCAGGTTGCGATCAGGTTGGGATCAGGTTGGGATCAGGTTGTCATCAGGTTGTGTTCAGATTGTGATCAGGTTGCAACAGGTTACGATCAGGTTGGGATCAGGTTGGGATCAGGTTGGGATCAGGTTACAATCAGGTTGCGATCAGATTAGGATCAGGTTGCGATCAAATTGGGATCAGGGTTGGAAAGGTTGCGATTAGGTTGCGATGAGGTTGGGATCAGGTTGTCATCAGGTTGCGGTCAGATTGTGATCAGGTTGCAACAGGTTACGATCAGGTTGGAATCAGGTTGGGATCAGGTTTGGATCAGGTTGCGATCAGGTTGGGATCAGGTTTCGAAAGGTTGGGATCAGGTTGGGATCAGGTTGCGATCAGTTTGCGATCAGATTGGGATCAGATTGCGATCAGGTTGTGATCAGGTTGTTATCAGGTTGCAGTCAGATTTTGATCAGGTTTCAACCGGTTGCGATCAGGTTGCGATCAGATTAGGATCAGGTTGCGATCAGGTTGGGATAAGGTTGGGATAAGGTTGCGATCAGGTTGCGATTAGATCAGGATCAGGTTGCGATCAGATTGGGATCAGGTTCTGATCAGATTGGGATCAGGTTGGGATCAGGTTGGGATTAGGTTGCGATCAGGTTGCGATCAGATTAGGATCAGGTTGCAATCAAATTGGGATCAGGTTGCTATCAGATTAGAATCAGGTTGCGATCAGATTGGGATCAGGATGGAATCAGATTAGGATCAGGTTGGGATCAGGTTGCAATCAGGTTGGGATCAGATTGCAATCATGTTGCGATCAGGTTGTGATCAGATTAGTATCACGTTGCGATCAGGTTGCGATCAAATTGCGATCAGATTAGGATCAGGTTGGGATCAAGTTGCGACAGGTTGTGATCAGATTGGGATCAGGTTGGGATCAGGTTGCGATCAAATTCGGATCAGGTTGCGATCAGGTTGCGATCGGGTTGGTATCAGGTTGCGATCAGGTTGGGATAAGGTTGTGATCAGGTTGCAATCAGATAAGGATCAGGTTGCGATCAGATTAGGATCAGGTTGCGATCAGGTTGGGATCAGGTTGGGATCAGGTTGGGATAAGGTTGCGATCAGGTTGCGATCAGATTAGGATCAGGTTGCGATCAGATTGGGGTCAGGTTCCGATCAGATTGGGATCAGGTTGCGATCAGGTTGGGATCAGGTTGGGATCAGGTTGTCATCAGGTTGCGATCAGGTTGGGATCAGGTTGGGATCAGGTTGTCATCAGGTTGCGGTCAGATTGTGGTCAGGTTTCAACAGGTTACGATCAGGTTGGGATCAGGTTACGATCAGGTTGGGATCAGGGTTGGAAAGGTTGCGATTAGGTTGCGATGAGGTTGGGATCAGGTTGTTATCAGGTTGCGGTCCGATTGTGATCAGGTTGCAACAGGTTACGATCAGGTTGGGATCAGGTTGGGATCAGGTTGGGATCAGTTTGCGATCAGATTGGGATCAGATTGCGATCAGGTTGTGATCAGGTTGTTATCAGGTTGCAGTCAGATTGTGATCAGGTTGCAACCGGTTGCGATCAGGTTGCGATCAAATTAGGATCATGTTGCGATCAGGTTGGGATAAGGTTGGGATAAGGTTGCGATCAGGTTGCGATGAGATCAGGATCAGGTTGCGATCAGATTGGGATCAGGTTGCGATCAGGTTGGGATCAGATTGCGATCAGGTAGCGATCAGATAAGGATCAGGTTGCGATCAGGTTGCGATCAGGTTGGGATCAAATTGCGATCAGATTAGGATCAGGTTGGGATCAAGTTGCGACAGGTTGTGATCAGATTGGGATCAGGTTGGGATCAGGTTGCGATCAGGTTGGGATCAGGTTGCGATCAGGTTGGGATCAGGTGACGATCAGGCTGGGATCAGGTTGCGAAAGGTTGCGATCAAATTCGGATCAGGTTGCGATCAGGTTGCGATCGGGTTGGTATCAGGTTGGGATCAGGTTGAGATAAGGTTGCGATCAGGTTGCGATCAGATAAGGATCAGGTTGCGATCAGATTAGGATCAGGTTGCGATCAGGTTGGGTTCAGGTTGGGATAAGGTTGCAAACAGGTTGCGATCAGATTTGGATCAGGTTGCGATCAGATTGGGGTCAGGTTCCTATCAGATTGGGATCAGGTTGCGATCAGGTTGGGATCAGGTTGGGATCAGGTTGTCATCAGGTTGCGATCAGGTTGGGATCAGGTTGGGATCAGGTTGTCATCAGGTTGCGATCAGGTTGGGATCAGGTTGGGATCAGGTTGTCATCAGGTTGCGGTCAGATTGTGATCAGGTTGTAACAGGTTACGATCAGGTTGGGATCAGGTTGGGATCAGGTTACGATCAGGTTGCGATCAGATTAGGATCAGGTTGCGATCAAATTGGGATCAGGTTGCGATCAGATTGGGATCAGGTTGCGATCAGATTGGGATCAGGTTTCGATCAGATTGGGATCAGGTTGGGATCAGGTTGTCATCAGGTTGCGATCAGGTTGGGATCAGGTTGGGATCAGGTTACGATCAGGTTGCGATCAGATTAGGATCAGGTTGCGATCAAATTGGGATCAGGTTGCGATCAGATTGGGATCAGGTTGCGATCAGATTGGGATCAGGTTGCGATCAGATTGGGATCAGGTTGGGATCAGGTTCTCATCAGGTTGCGATCAGGTTGGGATCAGGTTGGGATCAGGTTGTCATCAGGTTGCGGTCAGATTGTGATCAGGTTGCAATAGGTTACGATCAGGTTGGGATCAGGTTGGGATCAGGTTTGGATCAGGTTGCGATCAGGTTGGGATCAGGTTGGGATCAGGTTGGGATCAGGTTTGGATCAGGTTGCGATTAGGTAGCGATCAGGTTGGGATCAGCGTTGGAAAGGTTGCGATTAGGTTGCGATGAGGTTGGGATCAGGTTTCGAAAGGTTGGGATCAGGTTGGGATCCGGTTGCGATCAGGTTGTGATCAGGTTGTTATCAGGTTGCAGTCAGATTGTGATCAGGTTGCAACCGGTTGCGATCAGGTTGCGATCAGATTAGGATCAGGTTGCGATCAGGTTGGGATAAGGTTGGGATAAGGTTGCGATTAGGTTGCGATCAGATCAGGATCAGGTTGCGATCAGATTGGGATCAGGTTGGGATCAGATTGGGATCAGATTGCGATCAGGTAGCGATCAGATAAGGATCAGGTTGCGATCAAGTTGCGATCAGGTTGGGATCAAATTGCGATCAGATTAGGATCAGGTTGGGATCAGGTTGTCATCAGGTTGCGATCAGGTTGGGATCAGGTTGGGATCAGGTTGTCATCAGCTTGCGGTCAGATTGTGATCAGGTTGCAAAAGGTTACGATCAGGTTGGGATCAGGTTGGGATCAGGTTGGAATCAGGTTACGATCAGGTTGCGATCAGATTAGGATCAGGTTGCGATCAAATTGGGATCAGGTTGCGATCAGATTGGGATCAGGTTGCGATCAGATTGGGATCAGGTTGCGATCAGATTGGGATCAGGTTGGGATCAGGTTGTCATCAGGTTGCGATCAGGTTGGGATCAGGTTGGTATCAGGTTGTCATCAGGTTGCGGTCAGGTTGTCATCAGGTTGCGATCAGGTTGGGATCAGGTTGGGATTAGGTAGCGATCAGGTTGGGATCAGGGTTGGAAAGGTTGCGATTAGGTTGCGATGAGGTTGGGATCAGGTTTCGAAAGGTAAGGATCAGGTTGGGATCAGGTTGCGATCAGTTTGCGATCAGATTGCGATCAGGTTGTGATCAGGTTGTTATCAGGTTGCAGTCAGATTGTGATCAGGTTGCAACCGGTTGCGATCAGGTTGCGATCAGATTAGGATCAGGTTGCGATCAGGTTGGGATCAGGTTGGGATAAGGTTGCGATCAGGTTGCGATTAGATCAGGATCAGGTTGCGATCAGATTGGGATCAGGTTGGGATCAGATTGGGATCAGGTTGGGATCAGGTTTGGGATCAGGTTGGGATCAGGTTGGGATTAGGTTGCGATCGGGTTGCGATCAGATTAGGATCAGGTTGCAATCAAATTGGGATCAGGTTGCTATCAGATTAGAATCAGGTTGCGATCAGGTTGCGATCAGGTTGGGATCAGATTGCGATCAGGTAGCGATCAGATAAGGATCAGGTTGCGATCAGGTTGGGATCAAATTGCGATCAGATTAGGATCAGGTTGGGATCAAGTTGCGACAGGTTGTGATCAGATTAGGATCAGGTTGCGATCAGATTGGGATCAGGTTGGGATCAGATTGCAATCATGTTGCGATCAGGTTGTGATCAGATTAGGATCAGGTTGCGATCAGGTTGCGATCAGGTTGGGATCAGATTGCGATCAGGTAGCGATCAGATAAGGATCAGGTTGCGATCAGGTCGCGATCAGGTTGGGATCAAATTGCGATCAGATTAGGATCAGGTTGGGATCAAGTTGCGACAGGTTGTGATCAGATTAGGATCAGGTTGCGATCAGATTGGGATCAGGATGGAATCAGATTAGGATCAGGTTGGGATCAGGTTGCAATCAGGTTGGGATCAGATTGCAATCATGTTGCGATCAGGTTGTGATCAGATTAGGATCAGGTTGTGATCAGGTTGCGATCAGGTTGGGATCAGATTGCGATCAGGTAGCGATCAGATAAGGATCAGGTTGCGATCAGGTTGCGATCAGGTTGGGATCAAATTGCGATCAGATTAGGATCAGGTTGGGATCAAGTTGCGACAGGTTGTGATCAGATTGGGATCAGGTTGGGATCAGGTTGCGATCAGGTTGGGATCAGGTTGCGATCAGGTTGGGATCAGGTGACGATCAGGCTGGGATCAGGTTGCGACAGGTTGCGATCAAATTCGGATCAGGTTGCGATCGGGTTGGTATCAGGTAGGGATCAGGTTGGGATCAGGTTGGGATAAGGTTGCGATCAGGTTGCGATCAGATAAGGATCAGTTTGCGATCAGATTAGGATCAGGTTTCGATCAGGTTGGGATCAGGTTGGGATCAGGTTGGGATCAGGGTTGGAAAGGTTGCGATTAGGTTGCGATGAGGTTGGGATCAGGTTTCGAAAGGTTGGGATCAGGTTGGGATCAGGTTGCGATCAGTTTGCGATCAGATTGGGATCAGATTGCGATCAGGTTGTGATAAGGTTGTCATCAGGTTGCAGTCAGATTGTGATCAGGTTGCAACCGGTTGCGATCAGGTTGCGATCAGATTAGGATCAGGTTGCGATCAGGTTTGGATCAGGTTGCGATTAGGTAGCGATCAGGTTGGGATCAGGGTTGGAAAGGTTGTGATTAGGTTGCGATGAGGTTGGGATCAGGTTTCGAAAGGTTGGGATCAGGTTGGGATCAGGTTGCGATCAGGTTGTGATCAGGTTGTTATCAGGTTTCAGTCAGATTGTGATCAGGTTGCAACCGGTTGCGATCAGGTTGCGATCAGATTAGGATCAGGTTGCGATCAGGTTGGGATAAGGTTGGGATCAGGTTGGGATCAGGTTGGGATCAGGTTGTCATCAGGTTGCGGTCAGATTGTGATCAGGTTGTAACAAGTTACGATCAGGTTGGGATCAGGTTGGGATCAGGTTTGGATCAGGTTGCGATCAGGTTGGGATCAGGTTGGGATCAGGTTTGGATCAGGTTGCGATTAGGTAGCGATCAGGTTGGGATCAGGGTTGGAAAGGTTGCGATTAGGTTGCGATGAGGTTGGGATCAGGTTTCGAAAGGTTGGGATCAGGTTGGGATCAGGTTGCGATCAGTTTGCGATCAGATTGCGATCAGGTTGTGATCAGGTTGTTATCAGGTTGCAGTAAGATTGTGATCAGGTTGCAACCGGTTGCGATCAGGTTGCGATCAGATTAGGATCAGGTTGCGATCAGGTTGGGATAAGGTTGGGATAAGGTTGCGATCAGGTTGCGATTAGATCAGGATCAGGTTGCGATCAGATTGGGATCAGGTTGGGATCAGATTGATATCAGGTTGGGATCATGTTGGGATCAGGTTGGGATTAGGTTGCGATCAGGTTGCGATCAGATTAGGATCAGGTTGCAATCAAATTGGGATCAGGTTGCTATCAGATTAGAATCAGGTTGCGATCAGATTGGGATCAGGTTGGAATCAGATTAGGATCAGGTTGGGATCAGGTTGCAATCAGGTTGGGATCAGATTGCAATCATGTTGCGATCAGATTGTGATCAGATTAGGATCAGGTTGCGATCAGGTTGCGATCAGGTTGGGATCAGATTGCGATCAGGTAGCGATCAGATAAGGATCAGGTTGCGATCAGGTTGGGATCAAATTGCGATCAGATTAGGATCAGGTTGGGATCAAGTTGCGACAGGTTGTGATCAGATTGGGATCAGGTTGGGATCAGGTTGCAATCAGGTTGCGATCAGGTTGGGATCAGGTGACGATCAGGCTGGGATCAGGTTGCGACAGGTTGCGATCATATTCGGATCAGGTTGCGATCAGGTTGCGATCGGGTTGCGATCAGGTTGGGATCAGGTTGGGATCAGGTTGCGATCAGATAAGGATCAGGTTGCGATCAGATTAGGATCAGGTTTCGATCAGGTTGGGATCAGGTTGGGATAAGGTTGCGATCAGGTTGCGATCAGATAAGGATCAGGTTGCGATCAGGTTGCGATCAGGTTGGGATCAAATTGCGGTCAGATTAGGATCAGGCTGGGATCAGGTTGCGACAGGTTGCGATCAGATAAGGATCAGGTTGCGATCAGGTTGCGATCAGGTTGGGATCAAATTGCGGTCAGATTAGGATCAGGCTGGGATCAGGTTGGGATTAGGTTGCGATCAGGTTGCGATCAGATAAAGATCAGGTATCGATCAGGTTGGGATCAGGTTGGGATAAGGTTGCGATCAGGTTGCGATCAGATTAGGATCAGGTTGCGATCAGATTGGGGTCAGGTTCCGATCAGATTGGGATCAGGTTGCGATCAGGTTGGGATCAGGTTGGGATCAGGTTGTCATCAGGTTGCGATCAGTTTGGGATCAGGTTGGGATCAGGTTGTCATCAGGTTGCGGTCAGATTGTGATCAGGTTGCAACAGGTTACGATCAGGTTGGGATCAGGTTGGGATCAGGTTACGATCAGGTTGCGATCAGATTGCGATCAGATTAGGATCAGGTTGCGATCAGATTGGGATCAGGTTGCGATCAGATTGGGATCAGGTTGGGATAAGGTTGCGATCAGGTTGCGATCAGATAAGGATCAGGTTGCGATCAGGTTGCGATCAGATAAGGATCAGGTTGCGATCAGGTTGGGATCAGGTTTCGATCAGATTGGGATCAGGTTGGGATCAGGTTGTCATCAGGTTGCGATCAGGTTGGGATCAGGTTGGGATCAGGTTGTCATCAGGTTGCGGTCAGATTGTGATCAGGTTGCAACAGGTTACGATCAGGTTGGGATCAGGTTGGGATCAGGTTTGGATCAGGTTGCGATCAGGTTGCGATCAGGTTGGGATCAGGTTGGGATCAGGTTTGGATCAGGTTGCGATTAGGTAGCGATCAGGTTGGGATAAGGTTGGGATAAGGTTGCGATCAGGTTGCGATTAGATCAGGATCAGGTTGCGATCAGATTGGGATCAGGTTGGGATCAGATTGGGATCAGGTTGGGATCAGGTTGGGATCAGGTTGGGATTAGGTTGCGATCAGGTTGCGATCAGATTAGGATCAGGTTGCAATCAAATTGGGATCAGGTTGCTATCAGATTAGAATCAGGTTGCGATCAGATTGGGATCAGGTTGGAATCAGATTAGGATCAGGTTGGGATCAGGTTGCAATCAGGTTGGGATCAGATTGCAATCATGTTGCGATCAGATTGTGATCAGATTAGGATCAGGTTGCGATCAGGTTGCGATCAGGTTGGGATCAGATTGCGATCAGGTAGCGATCAGATAAGGATCAGGTTGCGATCAGGTTGGGATCAAATTGCGATCAGATTAGGATCAGGTTGGGATCAAGTTGCGACAGGTTGTGATCAGATTGGGATCAGGTTGGGATCAGGTTGCGATCAGGTTGGGATCAGGTTGCGATCAGGTTGGGATCAGGTGACGATCAGGCTGGGATCAGGTTGCGACAGGTTGCGATCATATTCGGATCAGGTTGCGATCAGGTTGCGATCGGGTTGCGATCAGGTTGGGATCAGGTTGGGATCAGGTTGCGATCAGATAAGGATCAGGTTGCGATCAGATTAGGATCAGGTTTCGATCAGGTTGGGATCAGGTTGGGATAAGGTTGCGATCAGGTTGCGATCAGATAAGGATCAGGTTGCGATCAGGTTGCGATCAGGTTGGGATCAAATTGCGGTCAGATTAGGATCAGGCTGGGATCAGGTTGCGACAGGTTGCGATCAAATTCGGATCAGGTTGCGATCGGGTTGGTATCAGGTTGGGATCAGGTTGGGATCAGGTTGGGATAAGGTTGCGATCAGGTTGCGATCAGATAAGGATCAGGTTGCGATCAGATTAGGATCAGGTTTCGATCAGGTTGGGATCAGGTTGGGATCAGGTGACGATCAGGCTGGGATCAGGTTGCGATCAAATTCGGATCAGGTTGCGATCTGGTTGGTATCAGGTTGGGATCAGGTTGGGATAAGGTTGCGATCAGGTTGCGATCAGATAAGGATCAGGTTGCGATCAGATTAGGATCAGGTTGCGATCAGGTTGGGATCAGGTTGGGATAAAGTTGCGATCAGGTTGCGATCAGATTAGGATCAGGTTGCGATCAGATTGGGGTCAGGTTCCTATCAGATTGGGATCAGGTTGCGATCAGGTTGGGATCAGGTTGGGATCAGGTTGTCATCAGGTTGCGATCAGGTTGGGATCAGGTTGGGATCAGGTTGCGATCAGGTTGGGATAAGATTGGGATCAGGTTGCGATCAGATTGGGATCAGGTTGGGATCAGATTGGGATCAGGTTGGGATCAGGTTGTCATCAGGTTGCGGTCAGATTGTGATCAGTTTGCAACTAGTTACGATCAGGTTGGGATCAGGTTGGGATCAGATTGGGATCAGGTTGGGATCAGGTTGGGATCAGGTTGGGATTAGGTTGCGATCAGGTTGGGATCAGATTAGGATCAGGTTGCAATCAAATTGGGATCAGGTTGCTATCAGATTAGAATCAGGTTGCGATCAGATTGGGGTCAGGTTGGAATCAGGTTGGGATCAGATTGCAATCATGTTGCGATCAGGTTATGATCAGATTGGGATCAGGTTGGGATCAGGTTGGGATCAGGTTGTCATCAGGTTGCGGTCAGATTGTGATCAGGTTGCAACAGGTTACGATCAGGTTGGGATCAGGTAGCGATCAGATAAGGATCAGGTTGCGATCAGGTTGCGATCAGGTTGGGAACAAATTGCGATCAGATTAGGATCAGGTTGCGATCAGGTTGTCATCAGATTGCGATCAGGTTGGGATCAGGTTGGGATCAGGTTGTCATCAGGTTGCGGTCAGATTGTGATCAGGTTGCAACAGGTTACGATCAGGTTGGGATCAGGTTGGGATCAGGTTACGATCAGGTTGCGATCAGATTAGGATCAGGTTGCGATCAAATTGGGATCAGGTTGCGATCAAATTGGGATGAGGTTGCGATCAGATTGGGATCAGGTTGCGATAAGATTGGGATCAGGTTGGGATCTGGTTGTCATCAGGTTGCAATCAGATTGTGATCAGGTTGCAACAGGTTACGATCAGGTTGGGATCAGGTTGGGATCAGGTTGCGATCAGGTTTGGATCAGGTTGCGATTAGGTAGTGATCAGGTTGGGATCAGGGTTGGAAAGGTTGCGATTAGGTTGCGATGAGGTTGGGATCAGGTTTCGAAAAGTTGGGATCAGGTTGGGATCAGGTTGCGATCAGTTTGCGATCAGATTGGGATCAGATTGCGATCAGGTTGTGATCAGGTTGTTATCAGGTTGCAGTCAGATTGTGATCAGGTTGCAACCGGTTGCGATGAGGTTGCGATCAGATTAGGATCAGGTTTCGATCAGGTTGGGATCAGGTTGGGATAAGGTTGCGATCAGGTTGCGATCAGATTAGGATCAGGTTGCGATCAGATTGGGGTCAGGTTCCGATCAGATTGGGATCAGGTTGCGATCAGGTTGGGATCAGGTTGGGATCAGGTTGTCATCAGGTTGCGATCAGTTTGGGATCAGGTTGGGATCAGGTTGTCATCAGGTTGCGGTCAGATTGTGATCAGGTTGCAACAGGTTACGATCAGGTTGGGATCAGGTTGGGATCAGGTTACGATCAGGTTGCGATCAGATTAGGATCAGGTTGCGATCAGATTGGGATCAGGTTGCGATCAGATTGGGATCAGGTTTCGATCAGATTGGGATCAGGTTGGGATCAGGTTGTCATCAGGTTGCGATCAGGTTGGGATCAGGTTGGGATCAGGTTGTCATCAGGTTGCGGTCAGATTGTGATCAGGTTGCAACAGGTTACGATCAGGTTGGGATCAGGTTGGGATCAGGTTTGGATCAGGTTGCGATCAGGTTGGGATCAGGTTGGGATCAGGTTTGGATCAGGTTGCGATTAGGTAGCGATCAGGTTGGGATCAGGGTTGGAAAGGTTGCGATTAGGTTGCGATGAGTTTGGGATCAGGTTGCGATCAGTTTGCGATCAGGTTGTTATCAGGTTGCAGTCAGATTGTGATCAGGTTGCAACCGGTTGCGATCAGGTTGCGATCAGATTAGGATCAGGTTGCGATCAGGTTGGGATAAGGTTGGGATAAGGTTGCGATCAGGTTGGGATCAGGTTGGGATCAGATTGGGATCAGGTTGGGATCAGGTTGGGATCACGTTGGGATTAGGTTGCGATCAGGTTGCGATCAGATTAGGATCGGGTTGCAATCAAATTGGGATCAGGTTGCTATCAGATTAGAATCAGGTTGCGATCAGATTGGGATCAGGTTGGAATCAGATTAGGATCAGGTTGGGATCAGGTTGCAATCAGGTTGCGATCAGATTGCTATCAGATTAGAATCAGGTTGCGATCAGGTTGGGATCAAATTGCGATCAGATTAGGATCAGGTTGGGATCAAGTTGCGACAGGTTGTGATCAGATTGGGATCAGGTCGGGAACAGGTTGCGATCAGGTTGGGATCAGGTTGCGATCAGGTTGGGATCAGGTGACGATCAGGCTGGGATCAGGTTGCGATCAAATTCGGATCAGGTTGCGATCGCGTTGGTATCAGGTTGGGATCAGGTTGGGATAAGGTTGCGATCAGGTTGGGATCAGGTTGGGATCACGTTGGGATTAGGTTGCGATCAGGTTGCGATCAGATTAGGATCAGGTTGCAATCAAATTGGGATCAGGTTGCTATCAGATTAGAATCAGGTTGCGATCAGATTGGGATCAGGTTGGAATCAGATTTGGATCAGGTTGGGATCAGGTTGGGATCACGTTGGGATTAGGTTGCGATCAGGTTGCGATCAGATTAGGATCAGGTTGCAATCAAATTGGGATCAGGTTGCTATCAGATTAGAATCAGGTTGCGATCAGATTGGGATCAGGTTGGAATCAGATTAGGATCAGGTTGGGATCAGGTTGCAATCAGGTTGGGATCAGATTGCTATCAGATTAGAATCAGGTTGCGATCAGGTTGGGATCAAATTGCGATCAGATTAGGATCAGGTTGGGATCAAGTTGCGACAGGTTGTGATCAGATTGGGATCAGGTCGGGAACAGGTTGCGATCAGGTTGGGATCAGGTTGCGATCAGGTTGGGATCAGGTGACGATCAGGCTGGGATCAGGTTGCGATCAAATTCGGATCAGGTTGCGATCGCGTTGGTATCAGGTTGGGATCAGGTTGGGATCAGGTTGTCATCAGGTTGCAGTCAGATTGTGATCAGGTTGCAACAGGTTACGATCAGGTTGGGATCAGGTAGCGATCAGATAAGGATCAGGTTGCGATCAGGTTGCGATCAGGTTGGGAACAAATTGCGATCAGATTAGGATCAGGTTGCGATCAGGATGTCATCAGGTTGCGATCAGGTTGGGATCAGGTTGGGATCAGGTTGTCATCAGGTTGCGGTCAGATTGTGATCAGGTTGCAACAGGTTACGATCAGGTTGGGATCAGGTTGGGATCAGGTTGGGATCAGGTTACGATCAGGTTGCGATCAGATTAGGATCAGGTTGCGATCAAATTGGGATCAGGTTGCGATCAAATTGGGATGAGGTTGCGATCAGATTGGGATCAGGTTGCGATAAGATTGGGATCAGGTTGGGATCTGGTTGTCATCAGGTTGCAATCAGATTGTGATCAGGTTGCAACAGGTTACGATCAGGTTGGGATCAGGTTGGGATCAGGTTGTTATCAGGTTGCAGTCAGATTGTGATCAGGTTGCAACCGGTTGCGATCAGGTTGCGATCAGATTAGGATCAGGTTGCGATCAGGTTGGGATAAGATTGGGATAAGGTTGCGATCAGGTTGCGATTGGATCAGGATCAGGTTGCGATCAGATTGGGATCAGGTTGGGATCAGATTGGGATCAGGTTGGGATCAGGTTGTCATCAGGTTGCGGTCAGATTGTGATCAGTTTGCAACTAGTTACGATCAGGTTGGGATCAGGTTGGGATCAGATTGGGATCAGGTTGGGATCAGGTTGGGATTAGGTTGCGATCAGGTTGGAATCAGGTTGCGATCAGATTGGGATCAGGTTGGAATCAGATTAGGATCAGGTTGGGATCAGATTGCAATCAGGTTGGGATCAGATTGCAATCATGTTGCGATCAGGTAGCGATCAGATAAGGATCAGGCTGCGATCAGGTTGGGATCAAATTGCGACAGGTTGTGATCAGATTGGGATCAGGTTGGGATCAGGTTGGGATCAGGTTGGGATCAGGTTGCGATAAGATTGGGATCAGGTTGGGATCTGGTTGTCATCAGGTTGCGATCAGATTGTGATCAGGTTGCAACAGGTTACGATCAGGTTGGGATCAGGTTGGGATCAGGTTGCGATCAGGTTGCGATCAGGTTGGGATCAGGTTGGGATCAGGTTGGGATCAGGTTTGGATCAGGTTGCGATTAGGTAGTGATCAGGTTGGGATCAGGGTTGGAAAGGTTGCGATTAGGTTGCGATGAGGTTGGGATCAGGTTTCGAAAGGTTGGGATCAGGTTGGGATCAGGTTGCGATCAGTTTGCGATCAGATTGGGATCAGATTGCGATCAGGTTGTGATCAGGTTGTTATCAGGTTGCAGTCAGATTGTGATCAGGTTGCAACCGGTTGCGATCAGGTTGCGATCAGATTAGGATCAGGTTGCGATCAGGTTGGGATAAGATTGGGATAAGGTTGCGATCAGGTTGCGATTGGATCAGGATCAGGTTGCGATCAGATTGGGATCAGGTTGGGATCAGATTGGGATCAGGTTGGGATCAGGTTGTCATCAGGTTGCAGTCAGATTGTGATCAGTTTGCAACTAGTTACGATCAGGTTGGGATCAGGTTGGGATCAGATTGGGATCAGGTTGGGATCAGGTTGGGATCAGGTTGGGATTAGGTTGCGATCAGGTTGGGATCAGGTTGCTATCAGATTAGAATCAGGTTGCGATCAGATTGGGATCAGGTTGGAATCAGATTAGGATCAGGTTGGGATCAGATTGCAATCAGGTTTTGATCAGATTGCAATCATGTTGCGATCAGGTAGCGATCAGATAAGGATCAGGTTGCGATCAGGTTGGGATCAAATTGCGACAGGTTGTGATCAGATTGGGATCAGGTTGGGATCAGGTTGGGATCAGGTTGTCATCAGGTTGCGGTCAGATTGTGATCAGGTTGCAACAGCTTACGATCAGGTTGGGATCAGGTAGCGATCAGATAAGGATCAGGTTGCGATCAGGTTGCGATCAGGTTGGGAACAAATTGCGATCAGATTAGGATCAGGTTGCGATCAGGTTGTCATCAGGTTGCGATCAGGTTGGGATCAGGTTGGGATCAGGTTGTCATCAGGTTGCGGTCAGATTGTGATCAGGTTGCAACAGGTTACGATCAGGTTGGGATCAGGTTGGGATCAGGTTGGGATCATTTTACGATCAGGTTGCGATCAGATTAGGATCAGGTTGCGATCAAATTGGGATCAGGTTGCGATCAAATTGGGATGAGGTTGCGATCAGATTGGGATCAGGTTGCGATAAGATTGGGATCAGGTTGGGATCTGGTTGTCATCAGGTTGCGATCAGATTGTGATCAGGTTGCAACAGGTTACGATCAGGTTGGGATCAGGTTGGGATCGGGTTGCGATCAGGTTGCGATCAGGTTGGGATCAGGTTGGGATCAGGTTGGGATCAGGTTTGGATCAGGTTGCGATTAGGTAGTGATCAGGTTGGGATCAGGGTTGGAAAGGTTGCGATTAGGTTGCGATGAGGTTGGGATCAGGTTTCGAAAAGTTGGGATCAGGTTGGGATCAGGTTGCGATCAGTTTGCGATCAGATTGGGATCAGATTGCGATCAGGTTGTGATCAGGTTGTTATCAGGTTGCAGTCAGATTGTGATCAAGTTGCAACCGGTTGAGATCAGGTTGCGATCAGATTAGGATCAGGTTGCGATCAGGTTGGGATAAGATTGGGATAAGGTTGCGATCAGGTTGCGATTGGATCAGGATCAGGTTGCGATCAGATTGGGATCAGGTTGGGATCAGATTGGGATCAGGTTGGGATCAGGTTGTCATCAGGTTGCGGTCAGATTGTGATCAGTTTGCAACTAGTTACGATCAGGTTGGGATCAGGTTGGGATCAGATTGGGATCAGGTTGGGATCAGGTTGGGATCAGGTTGCGATCAGGTTGGGATCAGGTTGCTATCAGATTAGAATCAGGTTGCGATCAGATTGGGATCAGGTTGGAATCAGATTAGGATCAGGTTGGGATCAGATTGCAATCAGGTTGGGATCAGATTGCAATCATGTTGCGATCAGGTTGTGATCAGATTAGGATCAGGTTGTGATCAGGTTGCAATCAGGTTGGGATCAGATTGTGATCAGGTAGCGATCAGATAAGGATCAGGTTGCGATCATGTTGGGATCAAATTGCGATCAGATTAGGATCATGTTGGGATCAAGTTGCGACAGGTTGTGATCAGATTGGGATCAGGTTGGGATCAGGTTGCGATCAGGTTGGGATCAGGTTGCGATCAGGTTGGGATCAGGTTGGGATAAGGTTGCGACAGGTTGCGATCAGGTTAGGATCAGGTTGGGATCAGGTTGCGATCTCATTAGGATCAGGTTGGGATCAGGTTGCGACAGGTTGGGATCAGGTGACGATCAGGCTGGGATCAGGTTGCGACAGGTTGCGATCAAATTCGGATAAGGTTGCGATCAGGTTGCAATCAGATTAGAATCAGGTTGCGATCAGATTGGGATCAGGTTGCGACAGGTTGCGATCAAATTCGGATCAGGTTGCGATCGGGTTGGTATCAGGTTGCGATCAGTTTGCGATCAGATTGGTATCAGATTGCAATCAGGCTGGGATCAGGTTGCGATCAGGTTGGGATCAGGTTGGGATCTGGTTGCGATTAGGTTGCGATCAGGTTGTGATCAGGTTGCGACAGGTTGCGATCAGGTTAGGATCAGGTTGGGATCAGGTTGCGATCTCATTAGGATCAGGTTGGGATCAGGTTGCGACAGGTTGGGGTCAGGTGACGATCAGGCTGGGATCAGGTTGCGACAGGTTGTGATCAAATTCGGATAAGGTTGCGATCAGGTTGCGATCAGATTAGGATCAGGTTGCTATCAAATTGGGATAAGGTTGCGATCAGATTAGGATCAGGTTGCGATCAGGTTGCGATCAGGTTGGGATCAGATTGTGATCAGTTAGCGATCAGATAACAATCAGGTTGCGATCAGGTAGCGATCATGTTGGGATCAAATTGCGATCAGATTAGGAACAGGTTGGGATCAAGTTGCGACAGGTTGTGATCAGATTGTGATCAGGTAGCGATCAGATAACAATCAGGTTGCGATCAGGTAGCGATCAGGTTGGGATCAAATTGCGATCAGATTAGGAACAGGTTGGGATCAAGTTGCGACAGGTTGTGATCAGATTGGGATCAGGTTGTCATCAGGTTGCAGTCAGATTGTGATCAGGTTGCAACCGGTTGGGATCAGGTTGCGATCAAATTCGGATCAGGTTGCGATCAGGTTGCGATCGGGTTGGTAACAGATTGGGATCAGGTTGGGATAAGGTTGCGATCAGGTTCCGATCAGATTGCGATCAGGTTGCGATCAGATTAGGATCAGGTTGCGATCAGGTTGGGATAAGGTTGGGATAAGGTTGCGATCGGGTTGGTAACAGATTGGGATCAGGTTGGGATAAGGTTGCGATCAGGTTCCGATCAGATTGCGATCAGGTTGCGATCAGATTAGGATCAGGTTGCGATCAGGTTGGGATAAGGTTGGGATAAGGTTGCGATCGGGTTGCGATTAGATCAGGATCAGGTTGCGATCAGATTGGGATCAGGTTGTCATCAGGTTGCGGTCAGATTGTGATCAGGTTTCAACAGGTTACGATCAGGTTGGGATCAGGTTGGGATCAGGTTACGATCAGGTTGCGATCAGATTGGGATCAGGGTTGGAAAGGTTGCGATTAGGTTGCGATGAGGTTGGGATCAGGTTGTCATCAGGTTGCAGTCAGATTGTGATCAGGTTGCAACCGGTTGGGATCAGGTTGGGATCAGGTTGCGATTAGGTAGCGATCAGGTTGGGATCAGTGTTGGAAAGGTTGCGATCAGGTTAGGATCAGGTTGGGATCACGTCGCGATAGGTTGCGATCAGATTGGGATCAGGTTGGGACAAGGTTGCGATCAGGTTGGGATCAGGTTGGGATCAGGTTGTGAAAGGTTGGGATCAGGTGACGATCAGGCTGGGATCAGGTTGCGGTCAAATTCGGATAAGGTTGCGATCAGGTTGCGATCGGGTTGGTATCAGGTTGGGATCAGGTTGCGATCAGGTTGGGATCAGGTTGCGAAAGGTTGCGATCAGATTGGGATCAGATTGCGATCAGGTTGTGATCAGATTGCGATCAGGTTGCGATCAGGTTGCGTTCAGGTTGGGATCAGATTAGGATCAGGTTCCTGTCAGATTGGGATCAGGTTGCGATCAGGTTGGGATCAGGTTGGGATCAGGTTGTCATAAGCTTGCGGTCAGATTTTGATCGGGTTGCAAAAGGTTACGATCAGGTTGGGATCAGGTTGGGATCAGGATTGGATCAGGTTGCGACCAGGTTGGGATCAGGTTGGGATCAGGTTTGGATCAGGTTGCGATCAATTTAGAATCAGGTTGCGATCAGATTGGGATCAGGTTAGAATCAGATTAGGATCAGGTTGGGATCAGGTTGCAATTAGGTTGGGATCAGATTGCGATCATGTTGCGATCAGGTTGTGATCAGATTAGGATCAGTTTGCGATCAGGTTGCGATCAGGTTGGGATCAGATTGTGATCAGGTAGCGATCAGATAACGATCAGGTTGCGATCAGGTTGCGTTCAGGTTGGGATCAGATTAGGATCAGGTTCCTGTCAGATTGGGATCAGGTTGCGATCAGGTTGGGATCAGGTTGGGATCAGGTTGTCTTAAGCTTGCGGTCAGATTTTGATCGGGTTGCAAAAGGTTACGATCAGGTTGGGATCAGGTTGGGATCAGGTTTGGATCAGGTTGCGACCAGGTTGGGATCAGGTTGGGATCAGGTTTGGATCAGGTTGCGATCAAATTAGAATCAGGTTGCGATCAGATTGGGATCAGGTTGGAATCAGATTAGGATCAGGTTGGGATCAGGTTGCAATCAGGTTGGGATCAGATTGCGATCATGTTGCGATCAGGTTGTGATCAGATTAGGATCAGTTTGCGATCAGGTTGCGATCAGGTTGGGATCAGATTGTGATCAGGTAGCGATCAGATAACGATCAGGTTGCGATCAGGTAGCGATCAGGTAGCGATCAGGTTGGGATCAGGTTGCGATCGGGTTGGTATCAGGTTGGGATAAGGTTGGGATAAGGTTGCAATCAGGTTGCGATCAGGATACGATCAGATTAGGATCAGGTTGAGATCAGGTTGGGATAAGGTTGGGATAAGGTTGCGATCGGGTTGCGATTAGATCAGGATCAGGTTGCGATCAGGTTGGGATCAGGTTGGGATCAGGTTGTCATCAGGTTGGGATCAGGTTTGGATCAGGTTGCGACCAGGTTGGGATCAGGTTGGGATTAGGTTTGGATCAGGTTGCGAATAGGTAGCGATCAGGTTGGGATCAGGGTTGGAAAGGTTGCGATTAGGTTGCGATGAGGTTGGGATCAGGTTTCGAAAGGTTGGGATCAGGTTGGGATCAGGTTGCGATCAGTTTGCGATCAGATTGGGATCAGATTGCGATCAGGTTGTGATCAGGTTGTTATCAGGTTGTTATCAGGTTGCAGTCAGATTGTGATCAGGTTGCAACCGGTTGCGATCAGGTTGGGATCAGGTTGGGATTAGGTAGCGATCAGGTTGGGATCAGGGTTGGATAGGTTGCGATCAGGTTAGGATCAGGTTGGGATCACGTTGCGATAGGTTGCGATCAGATTGGCATCAGGTTGGGACCAGGTTGAGATCAGGTTGGGATCAGGTTGCGATCAGGTTGGGATCAGGTGACGATCAGGCTGGGATCAGGTAACGATCAGGTTGGGATCAGGTTGGGATCAGGTTGCTATTAGGAAGCGATCAGGTAACGATCAGGTTGGGATCAGGTTGGGATCAGGTTGCGATTAGGAAGCGATCAGGTTGGGATCAGGGTTGGAAAGGTTGCGATCAGGTTAGGATCAGGTTGGGATCACGTTGCGATAGGTTGCGATCAGATTGGGATCAGGTTGGGACAAGGTTGCGATCAGGTTGGGATCAGGTTGCGATCAGGTTGGGATCAGGTGACGATCAGGCTGGGATCAGGTTTGCAAAGGTTTCGATCAAATTTGGATCAGGTTGCGATCAGGTTGCGATCGGGTTGGTATCAGGTTGGGATCAGGTTGGGATCAGGTTGTGATCAGATTAGGATCAGGTTGCAATCAGGTTGCAATCAGGTTGGGATCAGATTGCGATCAGGTAGCGATCAGATAAGGATCAGGTTGCGATCAGGTTGCGATCAGGTTGGGATCAAATTGCGATCAGATTAGGATCAGGCTGGGATCAGGTTGCGATCAGGTTGGGATCAGGTTGCGATCTGATTAGGATCAGGTTGGGATCAGGTTGCGAAAGGTTGGGATCAGGTGACGATCAGGGTGGGATCAGGTTGCGGTCAAATTCGGATAAGGTTGCGATCAGGTTGCGATCGGGTTGGTATCAGGTTGGGATCAGGTTGCGATCAGGTTGGGATCAGGTTGCGATCAGGTTGCAATCAGATTAGAATCAGGTTGCGATCAGATTGGGATCAGGTTGCGAAAGGTTGCGATCAGATTGGGATCAGATTGCGATCAGGTTGTGATCAGATTGCGATCAGGTTGCGATCAGGTTGCGTTCAGGTTGGGATCAGATTAGGATCAGGTTCCTGTCAGATTGGGATCAGGTTGCGATCAGGTTGGGATCAGGTTGGGATCAGGTTGTCATAAGCTTGCGGTCAGATTTTGATCGGGTTGCAAAAGGTTACGATCAGGTTGGGATCAGGTTGGGATCAGGATTGGATCAGGTTGCAACCAGGTTGGGATCAGGTTGGGATCAGGTTTGGATCAGGTTGCGATCAAATTAGAATCAGGTTGCGATCAGATTGGGATCAGGTTAGAATCAGATTAGGATCAGGTTGGGATCAGGTTGCAATTAGGTTGGGATCAGATTGCGATCATGTTGCGATCAGGTTGTGATCAGATTAGTATCAGTTTGCGATCAGGTTGCGATCAGGTTGGGATCAGATTGTGATCAGGTAGCGATCAGATAACGATCAGGTTGCGATCAGGTTTCGTTCAGGTTGGGATCAGATTAGGATCAGGTTCCTGTCAGATTGGGATCAGGTTGCGATCAGGTTGGGATCAGGTTGGGATCAGGTTGTCTTAAGCTTGCGGTCAGATTTTGATCGGGTTGCAAAAGGTTACGATCAGGTTGGGATCAGGTTGGGATCAGGTTTGGATCAGGTTGCGACCAGGTTGGGATCAGGTTGGGATCAGGTTTGGATCAGGTTGCGATCAAATTAGAATCAGGTTGCGATCAGATTGGGATCAGGTTGGAATCAGATTAGGATCAGGTTGGGATCAGGTTGCAATCAGGTTGGGATCAGATTGCGATCATGTTGCGATCAGGTTGTGATCAGATTAGGATCAGTTTGCGATCAGGTTGCGATCAGGTTGGGATCAGATTGTGATCAGGTAGCGATCAGATAACGATCAGGTTGCGATCAGGTAGCGATCAGGTTGGGATCAGGTTGTGATCAGGTTGCGATCGGGTTGGTATCAGGTTGGGATAAGGTTGGGATAAGGTTGCAATCAGGTTGCGATCAGGATACGATCAGATTAGGATCAGGTTGAGATCAGGTTGGGATAAGGTTAGGATAAGGTTGCGATCGGGTTGCGATTAGATCAGGATCAGGTTGCGATCAGGTTGGGATCAGGTTGGGATCAGGTTGTCATCAGGTTGCGGTCAGATTGTGATCAGGTTGCAACAGGTTACGATCAGGTTGGGATCAGGTTTGGATCAGGTTGCGACCAGGTTGGGATCAGGTTGGGATTAGGTTTGGATCAGGTTGCGAATAGGTAGCGATCAGGTTGGGATCAGGGTTGGAAAGGTTGCGATTAGGTTGCGATGAGGTTGGGATCAGGTTTCGAAAGGTTGGGATCAGGTTGGGATCAGGTTGTGATCTGTTTGCGATCAGATTGGGATCAGATTGCGATCAGGTTGTGATCAGGTTGTTATCAGGTTGTTATCAGGTTGCAGTCAGATTGTGATCAGGTTGCAACCGGTTGCGATCAGGTTGGGATCAGGTTGGGATTAGGTAGCGATCAGGTTGGGATCAGGGTTGGATAGGTTGCGATCAGGTTAGGATCAGGTTGGGATCACGTTGCGATAGGTTGCGATCAGATTGGCATCAGGTTGGGACCAGGTTGAGATCAGGTTGGGATCAGGTTGCGATCAGGTTGGGATCAGGTAACGATCAGGTTGGGATCAGGTTGGGATCAGGTTGCTATTAGGAAGCGATCAGGTAACGATCAGGTTGGGATCAGGTTGGGATCAGGTTGCGATTAGGAAGCGATCAGGTTGGGATCAGGGTTGGAAAGGTTGCGATCAGGTTAGGATCAGGTTGGGATCACGTTGCGATAGGTTGCGATCAGATTGGGATCAGGTTGGGACAAGGTTGCGATCAGGTTGGGATCAGGTTGCGATCAGGTTGGGATCAGGTGACGATCAGGCTGGGATCAGGTTTGCAAAGGTTTCGATCAAATTTGGATCAGGTTGCGATCAGGTTGCGATCGGGTTGGTATCAGGTTGGGATCAGGTTGGGATCAGGTTGTGATCAGGTTGTCATCAGGTTGCGGTCAGATTGTGATCAGGTTGGGATCAGGTTCTTATCAGATTAGAATCAGGTTGCGATCATATTGGGATCAGGTTGGAATCAGATTAGGATCAGGTTGGGATCAGATTGCAATCATGTTGCGATCAGGTTGTGATCAGATTAGGATCAGGTTGCAATCAGGTTGCAATCAGGTTGGGATCAGATTGCGATCAGGTAGCGATCAGATAAGGATCAGGTTGCGATCAGGTTGCGATCAGGTTGGGATCAAATTGCGATCAGATTAGGATCAGGCTGGGATCAGGTTGCGATCAGGTTGGGATCAGGTTGCGATCTGATTAGGATCAGGTTGGGATCAAGTTGCGAAAGGTTGGGATCAGGTGACGATCAGGCTGGGATCAGGTTGCGGTCAAATTCGGATAAGGTTGCGATCAGGTTGCGATCGGGTTGGTATCAGGTTGGGATCAGGTTGCGATCAGGTTGGGATCAGGTTGCAATCAGATTAGAATCAGGTTGCGATCAGATTGGGATCAGGTTGCGATCAGGTTGCAATCATATTAGAATCAGGTTGCGATCAGATTGGGATCAGGTTGCGAAAGGTTGCGATCAGATTGGGATCAGATTGCGATCAGGTTGTGATCAGATTGCGATCAGGTTGCGATCAGGTTGCGTTCAGGTTGGGATCAGATTAGGATCAGGTTCCTGTCAGATTGGGATCAGGTTGGGATCAGGTTGGGATCAGGTTGTCATAAGCTTGCGGTCAGATTTTGATCGGGTTGCAAAAGGTTACGATCAGGTTGGGATCAGGTTGGGATCAGGTTTGGATCAGGTTGCGACCAGGTTGGGATCAGGTTGGGATCAGGTTTGGATCAGGTTGCGATCAAATTAGCATCAGGTTGCGATCAGATTGGGATCAGGTTGGAATCAGATTAGGATCAGGTTGGGATCAGGTTGCAATCAGGTTGGGATCAGATTGCGATCATGTTGCGATCAGGTTGTGATCAGATTAGGATCAGTTTGCGATCAGGTTGCGATCAGGTTGGGATCAGATTGTGATCAGGTAGCGATCAGATAACGATCAGGTTGCGATCAGGTAGCGATCAGGTTGGGATCAGTTTGCGGTCAGGTTGCGATCGGGTTGGTATCAGGTTGGGATAAGGTTGGGATAAGGTTGCGATCAGGTTGCGATCAGATTGCGATCAGGTTGCGTTCAGATTAGGATCAGGTTGCGATCAGGTTGGGATAAGGTTGGGATAAGGTTGTCATCAGGTTGCGGTCAGATTGTGATCAGGTTGCAACAGGTTACGATCAGGTTGGGATCAGGTTTGGATCAGGTTGCGACCAGGTTGGGATCAGGTTGGGATTAGGTTTGGATCAGGTTGCTAATAGGTAGCGATCAGGTTGGGATCAGGGTTGGAAAGGTTGCGATTAGGTTGCGATGAGGTTGGGATCAGGTTTCGAAAGGTTGGGATCAGGTTGGGATCAGGTTGCGATCAGTTTGCGATCAGATTGGGATCAGATTGCGATCAGGTTGTGATCAGGTTGTTATCAGGTTGTTATCAGGTTGCAGTCAGATTGTGATCAGGTTGCAACCGGTTGCGATCAGGTTGGGATCAGGTTGGGATTAGGTAGCGATCAGGTTGGGATCAGGGTTGGAAAGGTTGCGATCAGGTTAGGATCAGGTTGGGATCACGTTGCGATAGGTTGCGATCAGATTGGGATCAGGTTGGGACCAGGTTGAGATCAGGTTGGGATCAGGTTGCGATCAGGTTGGGATCAGGTGACGATCAGGCTGGGATCAGGTAACGATCAGGTTGGGATCAGGTTGGGATCAGGTTGGGATCACGTTGCGATAGGTTGCGATCAGATTGGGATCAGGTTGGGACAAGGTTGCGATCAGGTTGGGATCAGGTTGCGATCAGGTTGGGATCAGGTGACGATCAGGCTGGGATCAGGTTGCGAAAGGTTGCGATCAAGTTTGGATCAGGTTGCGATCAGGTTGCGATCGGGTTGGTATCAGGTTGGGATCAGGTTTGGATCAGGTTGCGATCAAATTAGCATCAGGTTGCGATCAGATTGGGATCAGGTTGGAATCAGATTAGGATCAGGTTGGGATCAGGTTGCAATCAGGTTGGGATCAGATTGCGATCATGTTGCGATCAGGTTGTGATCAGATTAGGATCAGTTTGCGATCAGATTGTGATCAGGTAGCGATCAGATAACGATCAGGTTGCGATCAGGTAGCGATCAGGTTGGGATCAGGTTGCGATCAGGTTGCGATCGGGTTGGTATCAGGTTGGGATAAGGTTGGGATAAGGTTGCGATCAGGTTGCGATCAGATTGCGATCAGGTTGCGATCAGATTAGGATCAGGTTGCGATCAGGTTGGGATAAGGTTGGGATAAGGTTGTCATCAGGTTGCGGTCAGATTGTGATCAGGTTGCAACAGGTTACGATCAGGTTGGGATCAGGTTTGGATCAGGTTGCGACCAGGTTGGGATCAGGCTGGGATTAGGTTTGGATCAGGTTGCGAATAGGTAGCGATCAGGTTGGGATCAGGGTTGGAAAGGTTGCGATTAGGTTGCGATGAGGTTGGGATCAGGTTTCGAAAGGTTGGGATCAGGTTGGGATCAGGTTGCGATCAGTTTGCGATCAGATTGGGATCAGATTGCGATCAGGTTGTGATCAGGTTGTTATCAGGTTGTTATCAGGTTGCAGTCAGATTGTGATCAGGTTGCAACCGGTTGCGATCAGGTTGGGATCAGGTTGGGATTAGGTAGCGATCAGGTTGGGATCAGGGTTGGAAAGGTTGCGATCAGGTTAGGATCAGGTTGGGATCACGTTGCGATAGGTTGCGATCAGATTGGGATCAGGTTGGGACAAGGTTGCGATCAGGTTGGGATCAGGTTGCGATCAGGTTGGGATCAGGTGACGATCAGGCTGGGATCAGGTTGCGACAGGTTGCGATCAAGTTTGGATCAGGTTGCGATCAGGTTGCGATCGGGTTGGTATCAGGTTGGGATCAGGTTGGGATCAGGTTGTGATCAGGTTGTCATCAGGTTGCGGTCAGATTGTGATCAGGTTGTAACAGGTTCTTATCAGGTTGGGATCAGGTTGGGATCAGGTTGCGATCAGGTTGCGATCAGATTACGACCAGGTTGCGATCAAATTTGGATCAGGTTGCTATCAGATTAGAATCAGGTTGCGATCAGATTGGGATCAGGTTGGAATCAGATTAGGATCAGGTTGGGATCAGGTTGCAATCAGGTTGGGATCAGATTGCAATCATGTTGCGATCAGGTTGTGATCGGATTAGGATCAGGTTGCGATCAGGTTGCAATCAGGTTGGGATCAGATTGCGATCAGGTAGCGATCAGATAAGGATCAGGTTGCGATCAGGTTGCGATCAGGTTGGGATAAAATTGCGATCAGATTAGGATCAGGCTGGGATCAGGTTGCGATCAGGTTGGGATCAGGTTGCGATCAGGTTGGGATCAAATTGCGATCAGATTAGGATCAGGTTTGGATCAGGTTGCGATCAAATTGCGATCAGATTAGGATCAGGTTGGGATCAAGTTGCGACAGGTTGTGATCAGATTGGGATCAGGTTGGGATCAGGTTGCGATCAGGTTGGGATCAGGTTGCGATCAGGTTGCAATCAGGTTGGGATCAGGTGACGATCAGGCTGGGATCAGGTTGCGACAGGTTGCGATCAAATTCGGATCAGGTTGCGATCAGGTTGCGATCGGGTTGGGATAAGGTTGCGATCAGGTTGCGATCAGATTAGGATCACATTGCGAAAGGTTGCTATCGGATTTGGATCAGTTTGCGATCAGATTGCGATCAGATTGGGATCAGGTTGCAAAAGGTTGCGATCAGATAAGGATCAGGTTGCGATCAGATTAGGATCAGGTTGCGATCAGGTTGGGAACAGGTTGGGATAAGGTTGCGATCAGATTAGGATCAGGTTGCGATCAGATTGGGATCAGGTTCCGATCAGATTGGGATCAGGTTGCGATCAGGTTGGGATCAGGTTGGAATCAGGTTGTCATCAGGTTGCGATCAGGTTGGGATCAGGTTGGGACCAGATTGTCATCAGGTTGCGGTCAGATTGTGATCAGGTTGGGATCAGGTTGGGATCAGGTTTGGATCAGGTTTGGATCAGGTTGCGATTAGGTAGCGATCAGGTTGGGATCAGGTTGGGATCAGGTTGCGATTAGGTAGCGATCAGGTTGGGATCAGTGTTGGAAAGGTTGCGATCAGGTTAGGATCAGGTTGGGATCACGTCACGATAGGTTGCGATCAGATTGGGATCAGGTTGGGACCAGGTTGCGATCAGGTTGGGATCAGGTTGCGATCGGGTTGGGATCAGGTGACGATCAGGCTGGGATCAGGTTGCGACAGGTTGCGATCAAATTCGGATCAGGTTGCGATCGGGTTGGTATCAGGTTGGGATCA
The DNA here is from genome assembly GCF_933228915.1 of Telmatherina bonti. Taxonomy (NCBI): domain Eukaryota; kingdom Metazoa; phylum Chordata; class Actinopteri; order Atheriniformes; family Telmatherinidae; genus Telmatherina; species Telmatherina bonti. Next base: position 1,158,777 of record NC_136620.1, read on the forward strand.
GGTTGCGATCAGGTTGCGATCAGATTAGGATCACATTGCGAAAGGTTGCTATCGGATTGGGATCAGTTTGCGATCAGATTGCGATCAGATTGGGATCAGGTTGCAAAAGGTTGCGATCAGATTGGGATCAGGTTGTGATCAGGTTGCGATCAGATTAGGATCAGGTTGCGATCAGATTTGTATCAGGTTGCGATCATTTTGCGATCAGATTGGTATCAGATTGCAATCAGGTTGGGATCAGGTTGGGATCAGGTTGCGATCAGGTTGCGATCAGGTTTGGATCAGGTTGGGATCAGGTTGCGATTAGGTTGCGATCAGGTTGGGATCAGGTTGCGACAGGTTGCGATCAGGTTAGGATCAGGTTGGGATCAGGTTGCGATCTGATTAGGATCAGGTTGGGATCAGGTTGCGACAGGTTGGGATCAGGTGACGATCAGGCTGGGATCAGGTTGCGACAGGTTGCAATCAAATTCGGAAAAGGTTGCGATCAGGTTGCGATCGGGTTGGTATCAGGTTGGGATCAGGTTGGGATCAGGTTGCGATCAGGTTGGGATCAGGATGCAATCAGATTAGAATCAGGTTGCGATCAGATTGGGATCAGGTTGCGATCAGGTTGCAATCAGATTAGAATCAGGTTGCGATCAGATTAGGATCAGGTTCCGATCAGATTGGGATCAGATTGTGATCAGGTTGGGATCAGGTTGGGATCAGGTTGGGATCAGGTTGCGATCAGGTTGCGATCAGATTAGGATCAGGTTGCGGTCAAATTGGGATCAGGTTGCTATCAGATTAGAATCAGGTTGCGGTCAGATTGTGAACAGGTTGTAACAGGTTATGATCAGGTTGGGATCAGGTTGGGATCAGGTTGGGATCAGGTTGCGATCAGGTTGCGATCAGATTAGGATCAGGTTGCGGTCAAATTGGGATCAGGTTGCTATCAGATTAGAATCAGGTTGCGATCAGATTGGGATCAGGTTGGAATCAGATTAGGATCAGGTTGGGATCAGGTTGCGATCAGATTAGGATCAGGTTGCGATCAGGTTGCGATCAGATTGCGATCAGGTTGCGATCAGATTAGGATCAGGTTGCGATCAGGTTGGGATAAGGTTGGGATAAGGTTGCGATCGGGTTGCGATTTGATCAGGATCAGGTTGCGATCAGATTGGGATCAGGTTCCGATCAGATTGGGATCAGATTGCGATCAGGTAGTGATCAGATAAGGATCAGGTTGCGATGAGGTTGCGATCAGGTTGGGATAAAATTGCAATCAGATTAGGATCAGGTTGGGATCAAGTTGTGACAGGTTGTGATCAGATTGGGATCAGGTTGGGATCAGGTTTCGATCAGGTTGGGATCAGGTTGCAATCAGGTTGGGATCAGGTGACGATCAGGCTGGGATCAGGTTGCGACAGGTTGCGATCAGGTTGGTATCAGGTGGGGATCAGGTTGGGATCAGGTTGTGATCAGGTTGGGATCAGGTTGGGATCAGGCTGTCATCAGGTTGCGGTCAGTTTGTGAACAGGTTGTAACAGGTTATGATCAGGTTGGGATCAGGTTGGGATCAGGTTGCGATCAGGTTGCGATCAGATTAGGATCAGGTTGCGATCAAATTGGGATCAGGTTGCTATCAGATTAGAATCAGGTTGCGATCAGATTGGGATCAGGTTGGAATCAGATTAGGATCAGGTTGGGATCAGGTTGCGATCAGATTAGGATCAGGTTGCGATCAGATTGGGATCAGGTTGGAATCAGATTGTGATCAGGTAGCGATCAGATAACGATCAGGTTGCGATCAGGTAGCGATCAGGTTGGGATCAGGTTGCGATCAGGTTGCGATCGGGTTGGTATCAGGTTGGGATAAGGTTGGGATAAGGTTGCGATCAGGTTGCGATCAGATTGCGATCAGGTTGCGATCAGATTAGGATCAGGTTGCGATCAGGTTGGGATAAGGTTGGGATAAGGTTGTCATCAGGTTGCGGTCAGATTGTGATCAGGTTGCAACAGGTTACGATCAGGTTGGGATCAGGTTTGGATCAGGTTGCGACCAGGTTGGGATCAGGCTGGGATTAGGTTTGGATCAGGTTGCGAATAGGTAGCGATCAGGTTGGGATCAGGGTTGGAAAGGTTGCGATTAGGTTGCGATGAGGTTGGGATCAGGTTTCGAAAGGTTGGGATCAGGTTGGGATCAGGTTGCGATCAGTTTGCGATCAGATTGGGATCAGATTGCGATCAGGTTGTGATCAGGTTGTTATCAGGTTGTTATCAGGTTGCAGTCAGATTGTGATCAGGTTGCAACCGGTTGCGATCAGGATTGGATCAGGTTGGGATTAGGTAGCGATCAGGTTGGGATCAGGGTTGGAAAGGTTGCGATCAGGTTAGGATCAGGTTGGGATCACGTTGCGATAGGTTGCGATCAGATTGGGATCAGGTTGGGACAAGGTTGCGATCAGGTTGGGATCAGGTTGCGATCAGGTTGCGATCAGGTTGGGATCAGGTGACGATCAGGCTGGGATCAGGTTGCGAAAGGTTGCGATCAAGTTTGGATCAGGTTGCGATCAGGTTGCGATCGGGTTGGTATCAGGTTGGGATCAGGTTGGGATCAGGTTGTGATCAGGTTATCATCAGGTTGCGGTCAGATTGTGATCAGGTTGTAACAGGTTCTTATCAGGTTGGGATCAGGTTGGGATCAGGTTGCGATCAGGTTGCGATCAGATTACGACCAGGTTGCGATCAAATTTGGATCACGTTGCTATCAGATTAGAATCAGGTTGCGATCAGATTGGGATCAGGTTGGAATCAGATTAGGATCAGGTTGGGATCAGGTTGCAATCAGGTTGGGATCAGATTGCAATCATGTTGCGATCAGGTTGTGATCAGATTAGGATCAGGTTGCGATCAGGTTGCAATCAGGTTGGGATCAGATTGCGATCAGGTAGCGATCAGATAAGGATCAGGTTGCGATCAGGTTGCGATCAGGTTGGGATCAAATTGCGATCAGATAAGGATCAGGCTGGGATCAGGTTGCGATCAGGTTGGGATCAGGTTGCGATCAGGTTGGGATCAAATTGCGATCAGATTAGGATCAGGTTTGGATCAGGTTGCAATCAGGTTGCGATCAAATTGCGATCAGATTAGGATCAGGTTGGGATCAAGTTGCGACAGGTTGTGATCAGATTGGGATCAGGTTGGGATCAGGTTGCGATCAGGTTGGGATCAGGTTGCGATCAGGTTGCAATCAGGTTGGGATCAGGTGACGATCAGGCTGGGATCAGGTTGCGACAGGTTGCGATCAAATTCGGATCAGGTTGCGATCAGGTTGCGATCGGGTTGGTATCAGGTTGGGATCAGGTTGGGATAAGGTTGCGATCAGGTTGCGATCAGATTAGGATCACATTGCGAAAGGTTGCTATCGGATTTGGATCAGTTTGCGATCAGATTGCGATCAGATTGGGATCAGGTTGCAAAAGGTTGCGATCAGATAAGGATCAGGTTGCGATCAGATTAGGATCAGGTTGCGATCAGGTTGGGAACAGGTTGGGATAAGGTTGCGATCAGATTAGGATCAGGTTGCGATCAGATTGGGATCAGGTTGGAATCAGGTTGTCATCAGGTTGCAATCAGGTTGGGATCAGGTTGGGACCAGATTGTCATCAGGTTGCGGTCAGATTGTGATCAGGTTGGGATCAGGTTGGGATCAGGTTTGGATCAGGTTTGGATCAGGTTGCGATTAGGTAGCGATCAGGTTGGGATCAGGTTGGGATCAGGTTGCGATTAGGTAGCGATCAGGTTGGGATCAGTGTTGGAAAGGTTGCGATCAGGTTAGGATCAGGTTGGGATCACGTCACGATAGGTTGCGATCAGATTGGGATCAGGTTGGGACCAGGTTGCGATCAGGTTGGGATCAGGTTGCGATCGGGTTGGGATCAGGTGACGATCAGGCTGGGATCAGGTTGCGACAGGTTGCGATCAAATTCGGATCAGGTTGCGATCGGGTTGGTATCAGGTTGGGATCAGGTTGCTATCAGGTTGCGATCAGATTAGGATCACATTGCGAAAGGTTGCTATCGGATTGGGATCAGTTTGCGATCAGATTGCGATCAGATTGGGATCAGGTTGCAAAAGGTTGCGATCAGATTGGGATCAGGTTGTGATCAGGTTGCGATCAGAGTAGGATCAGGTTGCGATCAGATTTGTATCAGGTTGCGATCATTTTGCGATCAGATTGGTATCAGATTGCTTTCAGGTTGGGATCAGGTTGGGATCAGGTTGCGATCAGGTTGCGATCAGGTTTGGATCAGGTTGGGATCAGGTTGCGATTAGGTTGCGATCAGGTTGGGATCAGGTTGCGACAGGTTGCGATCAGGTTAGGATCAGGTTGGGATCAGGTTGCGATCTGATTAGGATCAGGTTGGGATCAGGTTGCGACAGGTTGGGATCAGGTGACGATCAGGCTGGGATCAGGTTGCGACAGGTTGCAATCAAATTCGGAAAAGGTTGCGATCAGGTTGCGATCGGGTTGGTATCAGGTTGGGATCAGGTTGGGATCAGGTTGCGATCAGGTTGGGATCAGGATGCAATCAGATTAGAATCAGGTTGCGATCAGATTGGGATCAGGTTGCGATCAGGTTGCAATCAGATTAGAATCAGGTTGCGATCAGATTAGGATCAGGTTCCGATCAGATTGGGATCAGATTGTGATCAGGTTGGGATCAGGTTGGGATCAGGTTGGGATCAGGTTGCGATCAGGTTGCGATCAGATTAGGATCAGGTTGCGGTCAAATTGGGATCAGGTTGCTATCAGATTAGAATCAGGTTGCGGTCAGATTGTGAACAGGTTGTAACAGGTTATGATCAGGTTGGGATCAGGTTGGGATCAGGTTGCGATCAGGTTGCGATCAGATTAGGATCAGGTTGCGGTCAAATTGGGATCAGGTTGCTATCAGATTAGAATCAGGTTGCGATCAGATTGGGATCAGGTTGGAATCAGATTAGGATCAGGTTGGGATCAGGTTGCGATCAGATTAGGATCAGGTTGCGATCAGGTTGCGATCAGATTGCGATCAGGTTGCGATCAGATTAGGATCAGGTTGCGATCAGGTTGGGATAAGGTTGGGATAAGGTTGCGATCGGGTTGCGATTAGATCAGGATCAGGTTGCGATCAGATTGGGATCAGGTTCCGATCAGATTGGGATCAGATTGCGATCAGGTAGTGATCAGATAAGGATCAGGTTGCGATGAGGTTGCGATCAGGTTGGGATAAAATTGCAATCAGATTAGGATCAGGTTGGGATCAAGTTGTGACAGGTTGTGATCAGATTGGGATCAGGTTGGGATCAGGTTTCGATCAGGTTGGGATCAGGTTGCAATCAGGTTGGGATCAGGTGACGATCAGGCTGGGATCAGGTTGCGACAGGTTGCGATCAGGTTGTGATCAGGTTGGGATCAGGTTGGGATCAGGCTGTCATCAGGTTGCGGTCAGTTTGTGAACAGGTTGTAACAGGTTATGATCAGGTTGGGATCAGGTTGGGATCAGGTTGCGATCAGGTTGCGATCAGGTTGCGATCAGATTAGGATCAGGTTGCGATCAAATTGGGATCAGGTTGCTATCAGATTAGAATCAGGTTGCGATCAGATTGGGATCAGGTTGGAATCAGATTAGGATCAGGTTGGGATCAGGTTGCGATCAGATTAGGATCAGGTTGCGATCAGATTGGGATCAGGTTGGAATCAGATTAGGATCAGGTTGGGATCAGATTGCAATCATGTTGCGATCAGGTTGTGATCAGATTAGGATCAGGTTGCGATCAGGGTTGCAATCAGGTTGGAATCAGATTAGGATCAGGTTGGGATGAGATTGCAATCATGTTGCGATCAGGTTGTGATCAGATTAGGATCAGGTTGCGATCAGGTTGCAATCAGGTTGGGATCAGATTGCGATCAGGTAGCGATCAGATAAGGATCAGGTTGCGATCAGGTTGCGATCAGGTTGGGATCAAATTGCGATCAGATTAGGATCAGGCTGGGATCAGGTTGCGATCAGGTTGGGATCAGGTTGCGATCTGATTAGGATCAGGTTGGGATCAGGTTGCGAAAGGTTGGGATCAGGTGACGATCAGGCTGGGATCAGGTTGCGGTCAAATTCGGATAAGGTTGCGATCAGGTTGCGATCGGGTTGGTATCAGGTTGGGATCAGGTTGCGATCAGGTTGGGATCAGGTTGCAATCAGATTAGAATCAGGTTGCGATCAGATTGGGATCAGGTTGCGATCAGGTTGCAATCAGATTAGAATCAGGTTGCGATCAGATTGGGATCAGGTTGCGAAAGGTTGCGATCAGATTGGGATCAGATTGCGATCAGGTTGTGATCAGATTGCGATCAGGTTGCGATCAGGTTGGGATCAGGTTGGGATCAGGTTTGGATCAGGTTGCGATCAAATTAGCATCTGGTTGCGATCAGATTGGGATCAGGTTGGGATCAGGTTGCAATCAGGTTGGGATCAGATTGCGATCATGTTGCGATCAGGTTATTATCAGATTAGGATCAGTTTGCGATCAGGTTGCGATCAGGTTGGGATCAGATTGTGATCAGGTAGCGATCAGATAACGATCAGGTTGCGATCAGGTAGCGATCAGGTTGGGATCAGGTTGCGATCGGGTTGGTATCAGGTTGGGATAAGGTTGGGATAAGGTTGCGATCAGGTTGCGATCAGATTGCGATCAGATTGCGATCAGGTTGCGATCAGATTAGGATCAGGTTGCGATCAGGTTGGGATAAGGTTGGGATAAGGTTGTCATCAGGTTGCGGTCAGATTGTGATCAGGTTGCAACAGGTTACGATCAGGTTGGGATCAGGTTTGGATCAGGTTGCGACCAGGTTGGGATCAGGTTGGGATTAGGTTTGGATCAGGTTGCGAATAGGTAGCGATCAGGTTGGGATCAGGGTTGGAAAGGTTGCGATTAGGTTGCGATGAGGTTGGGATCAGGTTTCGAAAGGTTGGGATCAGGTTGGGATCAGGTTGCGATCAGTTTGCGATCAGATTGGGATCAGATTGCGATCAGGTTGTGATCAGGTTGTTATCAGGTTGTTATCAGGTTGCAGTCAGATTGTGATCAGGTTGCAACCGGTTGCGATCAGGTTGGGATCAGGTTGGGATTAGGTAGCGATCAGGTTGGGATCAGGGTTGGAAAGGTTGCGATCAGGTTAGGATCAGGTTGGGATCACGTTGCAATAGGTTGCTATCAGATTGGGATCAGGTTGGGACCAGGTTGAGATCAGGTTGGGATCAGGTTGCGATCAGGTTGGGATCAGGTGACGATCAGGCTGGGATCAGGTAACGATCAGGTTGGGATCAGTTTGGGATCAGGTTGCGATTAGGTAGCGATCAGGTTGGGATCAGGGTTGGAAAGGTTGCGATCAGGTTAGGATCAGGTTGGGATCACGTTGCGATAGGTTGCGATCAGATTGGGATCAGGTTGGGACAAGGTTGCGATCAGGTTGGGATCAGGTTGCGATCAGGTTGGGATCAGGTGACGATCAGGCTGGGATCAGGTTGCGAAAGGTTGCGATCAAGTTTGGATCAGGTTGCGATCAGGTTGCGATCGGGTTGGTATCAGGTTGGGATCAGGTTGGGATCAGGTTGTGATCAGGTTGTCATCAGGTTGCGGTCAGATTGTGATCAGGTTGTAACAGGTTCTTATCAGGTTGGGATCAGGTTGGGATCAGGTTGCGATCAGGTTGCGATCAGATTACGACCAGGTTGCGATCAAATTTGGATCAGGTTGCTATCAGATTAGAATCAGGTTGCGATCAGATTGGGATCAGGTTGGAATCAGATTAGGATCAGGTTGGGATCAGGTTGCAATCAGGTTGGGATCAGATTGCAATCATGTTGCGATCAGGTTGTGATCAGATTAGGATCAGGTTGCGATCAGGTTGCAATCAGGTTGGGATCAGATTGCGATCAGGTAGCGATCAGATAAGGATCAGGTTGCGATCAGGTTGCGATCAGATTGGGATCAGGTTGGGATCAGGTTGCGATCAGGTTGGGATCAGGTTGCGATCAGGTTGCAATCAGGTTGGGATCAGGTGACGATCAGGCTGGGATCAGGTTGCGACAGGTTGCGATCAAATTCGGATCAGGTTGCGATCAGGTTGCGATCGGGTTGGTATCAGGTTGGGATCAGGTTGGGATAAGTTTGCGATCAGAATGCGATCAGATTAGGATCACATTGCGAAAGGTTGCTATCGGATTTGGATCAGTTTGCGATCAGATTGCGATCAGATTGGGATCAGGTTGCAAAAGGTTGCGATCAGATAAGGATCAGGTTGCGATCAGATTAGGATCAGGTTGCGATCAGGTTGGGATCAGGTTGGGATAAGGTTGCGATCAGATTAGGATCAGGTTGCGATCAGATTGGGATCAGGTTGCGAAAGGTTGCGATCAGATTGGGATCAGATTGCGATCAGGTTGTGATCAGATTGCGATCAGGTTGCGATCAGGTTGGGATCAGGTTGGGATCAGGTTTGGATCAGGTTGCGATCAAATTAGCATCAGGTTGCGATCAGATTGGGATCAGGTTGGAATCAGATTAGGATCAGGTTGGGATCAGGTTGCAATCAGGTTGGGATCATATTGCGATCATGTTGCGATCAGGTTATTATCAGATTAGGATCAGTTTGCGATCAGGTTGCGATCAGGTTGGGATCAGATTGTGATCAGGTAGCGATCAGATAACGATCAGGTTGCGATCAGGTAGCGATCAGGTTGGGATCAGGTTGCGATCGGGTTGGTATCAGGTTGGGATAAGGTTAGGATAAGGTTGCGATCAGGTTGCGATCAGATTGCGATCAGGTTGCGATCAGATTAGGATCAGGTTGCGATCAGGTTGGGATAAGGTTGGGATAAGGTTGTCATCAGGTTGCGGTCAGATTGTGATCAGGTTGCAACAGGTTACGATCAGGTTGGGATCAGGTTGCGACCAGGTTGGGATCAGGTTGGGATCAGGGTTGGAAAGGTTGCGATTAGGTTGCGATGAGGTTGGGATCAGGTTTCGAAAGGTTGGGATCAGGTTGGGATCAGGTTGCGATCAGTTTGCGATCAGATTGGGATCAGATTGCGATCAGGTTGTGATCAGGTTGTTATCAGGTTGTTATCAGGTTGCAGTCAGATTTTGATCAGGTTGCAACCGGTTGCGATCAGGTTGGGATGAGGTTGGGATTAGGTAGCGATCAGGTTGGGATCAGGGTTGGAAAGGTTGCGATCAGGTTAGGATCAGGTTGGGATCACGTTGCAATAGGTTGCGATCAGATTGGGATCAGGTTGGGACCAGGTTGAGATCAGGTTGGGATCAGGTTGCGATCAGGTTGGGATCAGGTGACGATCAGGCTGGGATCAGGTAACGATCAGGTTGGGATCAGGTTGGGATCAGGTTGCGATTAGGTAGCGATCAGGTTGGGATCAGGGTTGGAAAGGTTGCGATCAGGTTAGGATCAGGTTGGGATCACGTTGCGATAGGTTGCGATCAGATTGGGATCAGGTTGGGACAAGGTTGCGATCAGGTTGGGATCAGGTTGCGATAAGGTTGGGATCAGGTGACGATCAGGCTGGGATCAGGTTGCGAAAGGTTGCGATCAAGTTTGGATCAGGTTGCGATCAGGTTGCGATCGGGTTGGTATCATGTTGGGATCAGGTTGGGATCAGGTTGTGATCAGGTTGTCATCAGGTTGCGGTCAGATTGTGATCAGGTTGTAACAGGTTCTTATCAGGTTGGGATCAGGTTGGGATCAGGTTGCGATCAGGTTGCGATCAGATTACGACCAGGTTGCGATCAAATTTGGATCAGGTTGCTATCAGATTAGAATCAGGTTGCGATCAGATTGGGATCAGGTTGGAATCAGATTAGGATCAGGTTGGGATCAGGTTGCAATCAGGTTGGGATCAGATTGCAATCATGTTGCGATCAGGTTGTGATCAGATTAGGATCAGGTTGCGATCAGGTTGCAATCAGGTTGGGATCAGATTGCGATCAGGTAGCGATCAGATAAGGATCAGGTTGCGATCAGGTTGCGATCAGATTGGGATCAGGTTGGGATCAGGTTGCGATCAGGTTGGGATAAGGTTGCGATCAGGTTGCGATCAGATTAGGATCACATTGCGAAAGGTTGCTATCGGATTTGGATCAGTTTGCGATCAGATTGCGATCAGATTGGGATCAGGTTGCAAAAGGTTGCGATCAGATAAGGATCAGGTTGCGATCAGATTAGGATCAGGTTGCGATCAGGTTGGGATCAGGTTGGGATAAGGTTGCGATCAGATTAGGATCAGGTTGCGATCAGATTGGGATCAGGTTGCGAAAGGTTGCGATCAGATTGGGATCAGATTGCGATCAGGTTGTGATCAGATTGCGATCAGGTTGCGATCAGGTTGGGATCAGGTTGGGATCAGGTTTGGATCAGGTTGCGATCAAATTAGCATCAGGTTGCGATCAGATTGGGATCAGGTTGGAATCAGATTAGGATCAGGTTGGGATCAGGTTGCAATCAGGTTGGGATTAGATTGCGATCATGTTGCGATCAGGTTATTATCAGATTAGGATCAGTTTGCTATCAGGTTGCGATCAGGTTGGGATCAGATTGTGATCAGGTAGCGATCAGATAACGATCAGGTTGCGATCAGGTAGCGATCAGGTTGGGATCAGGTTGCGATCGGGTTGGTATCAGGTTGGGATAAGGTTGGGATAAGGTTGGGATAAGGTTGTCATCAGGTTGCGGTCAGATTGTGATCAGGTTGCAACAGGTTACGATCAGGTTGGGATCAGGTTTGGATCAGGTTGCGACCAGGTTGGGATCAGGTTGGGATTAGGTTTGGATCAGGTTGCGAATAGGTAGCGATCAGGTTGGGATCAGGGTTGGAAAGGTTGCGATTAGGTTGCGATGAGGTTGGGATCAGGTTTCGAAAGGTTGGGATCAGGTTGGGATCAGGTTGCGATCAGTTTGCGATCAGATTGGGATCAGATTGCGATCAGGTTGTGATCAGGTTGTTATCAGGTTGTTATCAGGTTGCAGTCAGATTGTGATCAGGTTGCAACCGGTTGCGATCAGGTTGGGATCAGGTTGGGATTAGGTAGCGATCAGGTTGGGATCAGGGTTGGAAAGGTTGCGATCAGGTTAGGATCAGGTTGGGATCAGGTTGGGATCAGGTTGGGATCAGGTTGCGATTAAGTAGCGATCAGGTTGGGATCAGGGTTGGAAAGGTTGCGATCAGGTTAGGATCAGGTTGGGATCACGTTGCGATAGGTTGCGATCAGATTGGGATCAGGTTGGGACAAGGTTGCGATCAGGTTGGGATCAGGTTGCGATCAGGTTGGGATCAGGTGACGATCAGGCTGGGATCAGGTTGCGAAAGGTTGAGATCAAGTTTGGATCAGGTTGCGATCAGGTTGCGATCGGGTTGGTATCAGGTTGGGATCAGGTTGGGATCAGGTTGTGATCAGGTTGTCATCAGGTTGCGGTCAGATTGTGATCAGGTTGTAACAGGTTCTTATCAGGTTGGGATCAGGTTGGGATCAGGTTGCGATCAGGTTGCGATCAGATTACGACCAGGTTGCGATCAAATTTGGATCAGGTTGCTATCAGATTAGAATCAGGTTGCGATCAGATTGGGATCAGGTTGGAATCAGATTAGGATCAGGTTGGGATCAGGTTGCAATCAGGTTGGGATCAGATTGCAATCATGTTGCGATCAGGTTGTGATCAGATTAGGATCAGGTTGCGATCAGGTTGCAATCAGGTTGGGATCAGATTGCGATCAGGTAGCGATCAGATAAGGATCAGGTTGCGATCAGGTTGCGATCAGATTGGGATCAGGTTGGGATCAGGTTGCGATCAGGTTGGGATCAGGTTGCGATCAGGTTGCAATCAGGTTGGGATCAGGTGACGATCAGGCTGGGATCAGGTTGCGACAGGTTGCGATCAAATTCGGATCAGGTTGCGATCAGGTTGCGATCGGGTTGGTATCAGGTTGGGATCAGGTTGGGATAAGGTTGCGTTCAGGTTGCGATCAGATTAGGATCACATTGCGAAAGGTTGCTATCGGATTTGGATCAGTTTGCGATCAGATTGCGATCAGATTGGGATCAGGTTGCAAAAGGTTGCGATCAGATAAGGATCAGGTTGCGATCAGATTAGGATCAGGTTGCGATCAGGTTGCGATCAGGTTGGGATCAGGTTGGGATCAGGTTTGGATCAGGTTGCGATCAAATTAGCATCAGGTTGCGATCAGATTGGGATCAGGTTGGAATCAGATTAGGATCAGGTTGGGATCAGGTTGCAATCAGGTTGGGATCAGATTGCGATCATGTTGCGATCAGGTTATTATCAGATTAGGATCAGTTTGCGATCAGGTTGCGATCGGGTTGGGATCAGATTGTGATCAGGTAGCGATCAGATAACGATCAGGTTGCGATCAGGTTACGATCAGGTTGGGATCAGGTTTGGATCAGGTTGCGACCAGGTTGGGATCAGGTTGGGATTAGGTTTGGATCAGGTTGCGAATAGGTAGCGATCAGGTTGGGATCAGGGTTGGAAAGGTTGCGATTAGGTTGCGATGAGGTTGGGATCAGGTTTCGAAAGGTTGGGATCAGGTTGGGATCAGGTTGCGATCAGTTTGCGATCAGATTGGGATCAGATTGCGATCAGGTTGTGATCAGGTTGTTATCAGGTTGTTATCAGGTTGCAGTCAGATTGTGATCAGGTTGCAACCGGTTGCGATCAGGTTGGGATCAGGTTGGGATTAGGTAGCGATCAGGTTGGGATCAGGGTTGGAAAGGTTGCGATCAGGTTAGGATCAGGTTGGGATCGGGTTGGGATCAGGTTGGGATCAGGTTGCGATTAGGTAGCGATCAGGTTGGGATCAGGGTTGGAAAGGTTGCGATCAGGTTAGGATCAGGTTGGGATCACGTTGCGATAGGTTGCGATCAGATTGGGATCAGGTTGGGACAAGGTTGCGATCAGGTTGGGATCAGGTTGCGATCAGGTTGGGATCAGGTGACGATCAGGCTGGGATCAGGTTGGGATCAGGTTGCGGTCAGATTGTGATCAGGTTGTAACAGGTTCTTATCAGGTTGGGATCAGGTTGGGATCAGGTTGCGATCAGGTTGCGATCAGATTACGACCAGGTTGCGATCAAATTTGGATCAGGTTGCTATCAGATTAGAATCAGGTTGCGATCAGATTGGGATCAGGTTGGAATCAGATTAGGATCAGGTTGGGATCAGGTTGCAATCAGGTTGGGATCAGATTGCAATCATGTTGCGATCATGTTGTGATCAGATTAGGATCAGGTTGCGATCAGGTAGCGATCAGATAAGGATCAGGTTGCGATCAGGTTGCGATCAGGTTGCGATCAGATTGGGATCAGGTTGGGATCAGGTTGCAATCAGGTTGGGATCAGGTTGCGATCAGGTTGCAATCAGGTTGGGATCAGGTGACGATCAGGCTGGGATCAGGTTGCGACAGGTTGCGATCAAATTCGGATCAGGTTGCGATCAGGTTGCGATCGGGTTGGTATCAGGTTGGGATCAGGTTGGGATCAGGTTGGGATAAGGTTGCGTTCAGGTTGCGATCAGATTAGGATCACATTGCGAAAGGTTGCTATCGGATTTGGATCAGTTTGCGATCAGATTGCGATCAGATTGGGATCAGGTTGCAAAAGGTTGCGATCAGATAAGGATCAGGTTGCGATCAGATTAGGATCAGGTTGCGATCAGGTTGCGATCAGGTTGGGATCAGGTTGGGATCAGGTTTGGATCAGGTTGCGATCAAATTAGCATCAGGTTGCGATCAGATTGGGATCAGGTTGGAATCAGATTAGGATCAGGTTGGGATCAGGTTGCAATCAGGTTGGGATCAGATTGCGATCATGTTGCGATCAGGTTATTATCAGATTAGGATCAGTTTGCGATCAGGTTGCGATCGGGTTGGGATCAGATTGTGATCAGGTAGCGATCAGATAACGATCAGGTTGCGATCAGGTTACGATCAGGTTGGGATCAGGTTTGGATCAGGTTGCGACCAGGTTGGGATCAGGTTGGGATTAGGTTTGGATCAGGTTGCGAATAGGTAGCGATCAGGTTGGGATCAGGGTTGGAAAGGTTGCGATTAGGTTGCGATGAGGTTGGGATCAGGTTTCGAAAGGTTGGGATCAGGTTGGGATCAGGTTGCGATCAGTTTGCGATCAGATTGGGATCAGATTGCGATCAGGTTGTGATCAGGTTGTTATCAGGTTGTTATCAGGTTGCAGTCAGATTGTGATCAGGTTGCAACCGGTTGCGATCAGGTTGGGATCAGGTTGGGATTAGGTAGCGATCAGGTTGGGATCAGGGTTGGAAAGGTTGCGATCAGGTTAGGATCAGGTTGGGATCGGGTTGGGATCAGGTTGGGATCAGGTTGCGATTAGGTAGCGATCAGGTTGGGATCAGGGTTGGAAAGGTTGCGATCAGGTTAGGATCAGGTTGGGATCACGTTGCGATAGGTTGCGATCAGATTGGGATCAGGTTGGGACAAGGTTGCGATCAGGTTGGGATCAGGTTGCGATCAGGTTGGGATCAGGTGACGATCAGGCTGGGATCAGGTTGGGATCAGGTTGCGGTCAGATTGTGATCAGGTTGTAACAGGTTCTTATCAGGTTGGGATCAGGTTGGGATCAGGTTGCGATCAGGTTGCGATCAGATTACGACCAGGTTGCGATCAAATTTGGATCAGGTTGCTATCAGATTAGAATCAGGTTGCGATCAGATTGGGATCAGGTTGGAATCAGATTAGGATCAGGTTGGGATCAGGTTGCAATCAGGTTGGGATCAGATTGCAATCATGTTGCGATCATGTTGTGATCAGATTAGGATCAGGTTGCGATCAGGTAGCGATCAGATAAGGATCAGGTTGCGATCAGGTTGCGATCAGGTTGCGATCAGATTGGGATCAGGTTGGGATCAGGTTGCAATCAGGTTGGGATCAGGTTGCGATCAGGTTGCAATCAGGTTGGGATCAGGTGACGATCAGGCTGGGATCAGGTTGCGACAGGTTGCGATCAAATTCGGATCAGGTTGCGATCAGGTTGCGATCGGGTTGGTATCAGGTTGGGATCAGGTTGGGATCAGGTTGGGATAAGGTTGCGATCAGGCTGCGATCAGATTAGGATCACATTGCGAAAGGTTGCTATCGGATTTGGATCAGTTTGCGATCAGATTGCGATCAGATTGGGATCAGGTTGCAAAAGGTTGCGATCAGATAAGGATCATGTTGCGATCAGATTAGGATCAGGTTGCGATCAGGTTGGGATCAGGTTGGGATAAGGTTGCGATCAGATTAGGATCAGGTTGCGATCAGATTGGGATCAGGTTCCGATCAGATTGGGATCAGGTTGCGATCAGGTTGGGATCAGGTTGGAATCAGGTTGTCATCAGGTTGCGATCAGGTTGGGATCAGGTTGGGACCAGGTTGCGACAGGTTGGGATCAGGTGACGATCAGGCTGGGATCAGGTTGCGACAGGTTGCGATCAAATTCGGAAAAGGTTGCGATCAGGTTGCGATCGGGTTGGTATCAGGTTGGGATCAGGTTGGGATCAGGTTGCGATCAGGTTGGGATCAGGATGCAATCAGATTAGAATCAGGTTGCGATCAGATTGGGATCAGGTTGCGATCAGGTTGCAATCAGATTAGAATCAGGTTGCGATCAGATTAGGATCAGGTTCCGATCAGATTGGGATCAGATTGTGATCAGGTTGGGATCAGGTTGGGATCAGGTTGGGATCAGGTTGCGATCAGGTTGCGATCAGATTCGGATCAGGTTGCGGTCAAATTGGGATCAGGTTGCTATCAGATTAGAATCAGGTTGCGGTCAGATTGTGAACAGGTTGTAACAGGTTATGATCAGGTTGGGATCAGGTTGGGATCAGGTTGGGATCAGGTTGCGATCAGGTTGCGATCAGATTAGGATCAGGTTGCGGTCAAATTGGGATCAGGTTGCTATCAGATTAGAATCAGGTTGCGATCAGATTGGGATCAGGTTGGAATCAGATTAGGATCAGGTTGGGATCAGGTTGTGATCAGATTAGGATCAGGTTGCGATCAGGTTGCGATCAGATTGCGATCAGGTTGCGATCAGATTAGGATCAGGTTGCGATCAGGTTGGGATAAGGTTGGGATAAGGTTGCGATCGGGTTGCGATTAGATCAGGATCAGGTTGCGATGAGATTGGGATCAGGTTCCGATCAGATTGGGATCAGATTGCGATCAGGTAGTGATCAGATAAGGATCAGGTTGCGATCAGGTTGCGATCAGGTTGGGATAAAATTGCAATCAGATTAGGATCAGGTTGGGATCAAGTTGTGACAGGTTGTGATCAGATTGGGATCAGGTTGGGATCAGGTTTCGATCAGGTTGGGATCAGGTTGCGATCAGGTTGGATCAGGTGACGATCAGGCTGGGATCAGGTTGCGACAGGTTGCGATCAGGTTGGTATCAGGTTGGGATCAGGTTGGGATCAGGTTGTGATCAGGTTGCAATCAGATTAGAATCAGGTTGCGATCAGATTGGGATCAGGTTCCGATCAGATTGGGATCAGATTGTGATCAGGTTGGGATCAGGTTGGGATCAGGCTGTCATCAGGTTGCGGTCAGTTTGTGAACAGGTTGTAACAGGTTATGATCAGGTTGGGATCAGGTTGTAACAGGTTATGATCAGGTTGGGATCAGGTTGGGATCAGGCTGTCATCAGGTTGCGGTCAGTTTGTGAACAGGTTGTAACAGGTTATGATCAGGTTGGGATCAGGTTGGGATCAGGTTGCGATCAGATTAGGATCAGGTTGCGATCAAATTGGGATCAGGTTGCTATCAGATTAGAATCAGGTTGCGATCAGATTGGGATCAGGTTGGAATCAGATTAGGATCAGGTTGGGATCAGGTTGCGATCAGATTAGGATCAGGTTGCGATCAGATTAGAATCAGGTTGCGATCAGATTGGGATCAGGTTGCGATCAGGTTGCAATCAGATTAGAATCAGGTTGCGATCAGATTGGGATCAGGTTGTGATCAGGTTGCAATCAGATTAGAATCAGGTTGCGATCAGATTGGGATCAGGTTCCGATCAGATTGGGATCAGATTGTGATAAGGTTGGGATCAGGCTGTCATCAGGTTGCGGTCAGATTGTGAACAGGTTGTAACAGGTTATGATCAGGTTGGGATCAGGTTTGGATCAGGTTGGGATCAGGTTGGGATCAGGTTGCGATCAGATTAAGATCAGGTTGCGGTCAAATTGGGATCAGGTTGCTATCAGATTAGAATCAGGTTGCGATCAGATTGGGATCAGGTTGGAATCAGATTAGGATCAGGTTGGGATCAGGTTGCGATCAGATTAGGATCAGGTTGCGATCAGGTTGCGATCAGATTGCGATCAGGTTGCGATCAGATTAGGATCAGGTTGCGATCAGGTTGGGATAAGGTTGGGATAAGGTTGCGATCGGGTTGCGATTAGATCACGATCAGGTTGCGATCAGATTGGGATCAGGTTCCGATCAGATTGGGATCAGGTTGCGATCAGGTTGGGATAAAATTGCAATCAGATTAGAATCAGGTTGGGATCAAGTTGTGACAGGTTGTGATCAGATTGGGATCAGGTTGGGATCAGGTTTCGATCAGGTTGGAATCAGGTTGCGATCAGGTTGGGATCAGGTGACGATCAGGCTGGGATCAGGTTGCGACAGGTTGCGATCAGGTTGGTATCAGGTTGGGATCAGGTTGGGATCAGGTTGTGATCAGGTTGCAATCAGATTAGAATCAGGTTGCGATCAGATTGGGATCAGGTTCCGATCAGATTGGGATCAGATTGTGATCAGGTTGGGATCAGGTTGCGATCAGGTTGCGATCAGATTAGGATCAGGTTGCGATCAAATTGGGATCAGGTTGCTATCAGATTAGAATCAGGTTGCGATCAGATTGGGATCAGGTTGGAATCAGATTAGGATCAGGTTGGGATCAGGTTGCGATCAGATTAGGATCAGGTTGCGATCAGATTGCGATCGGGTTGCGATCAGATAGGATCAGGTTGCGATCAGGTTGGGATAAGGTTGGGATAAGGTTGGGATAAGGTTGCGATCGGGTTGCGATTAGATCAGGATCAGGTTGCGATCAGATTGGGATCAGGTTCCGATCAGATTGGGATCAGGTTGTGATCAGATTAGGATCAGGTTGCGATCAGGTTGGGATCAGATTGCGATCAGGTAGTGATCAGATAAGGATCAGGTTGCGATCAGGTTGCGATCAGGTTGGGATAAAATTGCAATCAGATTAGGATCAGGTTGGGATCAAGTTGTGACAGGTTGTGATCAGATTGGGATCAGTTTGGGATCAGGTTTCGATCAGGTTGGGATCACGTTGCGATCAGGTTGGGATCAGGTGACGATCAGGCTGGCATCAGGTTGCGATCAAATTCGGATCAGGTTGCGATCAGATTAGCATCAGGTTGCGATCAGGTTGGCATCAGGTTGAGATAAGGATGCGATCAGGTTGCGATCAGATTAGGATCAGGTTGCGATCAGATTGGGGTCAGGTTCCGATCAGATTGGGATCAGGTTGCGATCAGGTTGGGATCAGGTTGTCATCAGGTTGCGATCAGGTTGGGATCAGGTTGGGATCAGGTTACGATCAGGTTACGATCAGATTAGGATCAGGTTGCAATCAAATTGGGATCAGGTTGCGATCAGATTGGGATCAGGTTGCGATCAGATTGGGATCAGGTTGCGATCAGGTTGGGATCAGGTTGGGATCAGGTTGTCATCAGGTTGGGATCAGGTTGGGATCAGGTTGGGATCAGGTTGTCATCAGGTTGCGATCAGATTGTGATCAGGTTGCAACACGTTACGATCAGGTTGGGATCAGGTTGCGATTAGGTAGCGATTGGGTTGGGATCAGGGTTGGAAAGGTTGCGATTAGGTTGTGATGAGGTTGCGATCAGGTTTCGAAAGGTTGGGATCAGGTTGGGATCAGATTGCGATCAGTTTGCGATCATATTGGGATCAGATTGCGATCAGGTTGTGATCAGGTTGTTATCAGGTTACAGTCAGATTGTGATCAGGTTGCAACTGGTTGCGATCAGGTTGGGATCAGGTTGGGATCAGGTTGCGATTAGGTAGCGATCAGGTTGGGATCAGGGTTGGAAAGGTTGCGATCAGGTTGCGATCAGGTTGGGATCACGTTGCGATAGGTTGCGATCAGATTGGGATCAGGTTGGCAACAGGTTGCGATCAGGTTGGGATCAGGTTGGGATCAGGTTGTCATCAGGTTGGGATCAGGTTGGGATCAGGTTGGGATCAGGTTGTCATCAGGTTGCGCTCAGATTGTGATCAGGTTGCAACAGGTTACGATCAGGTTGGGATCAGGTTGGGATCAGGTTTGGATCAGGTTGCGATCAGGTTGGGATCAGGTTTGGATCAGGTTGCGATTAGGTAGCGATCAGGTTGGGATCAGGGTTGGAAAGGTTGCGATTAGGTTGCGATGAGGTTGGGATCAGGTTTCGAAAGGTTGGGATCAGGTTGGGATCAGGTTGTTATCAGGTTGCAGTCAGATTGTGATCAGGTTGCAACCGGTTGCGATCAGGTTCGGATCAGGTTGGGATCAGGTTGCGATTAGGTAGCGATCAGGTTGGGATCAGGGTTGGAAAGGTTGCGATCAGGTTAGGATCAGGTTGCGATAGGTTGCGATCAGATTGGGATCAGATTGCGATCAGGTTGTGATCAGGTTGTTATCAGGTTGCAGTCAGATTGTGATCAGGTTGCAACCGGTTGCGATCAGGTTGGGATCAGGTTGGGATCAGGTTGCGATTAGGTAGCGATCAGGTTGGGATCAGGGTTGGAAAGGTTGCGATCAGGTTAGGATCAGGTTGCGATAGGTTGCGATCAGATTGGGATCAGGTTGGGACCAGGTTGCGATCAGGTTGGGATCAGGTTGCGATCAGGTTGAGATCGGGTTGGTATCAGGTTGGGATCAGGTTGGGATCAGGTAGTGATCAGGTTGCAAACAGATTAGAATCAGGTTGCGATCAGATTGGGATCAGGTTCCGATCAGATTGGGATCAGATTGCGATCAGGTTGGGATCAGGTTGGGATCAGGTTGTCATCAGGTTGCGGTCAGATTGTGATCAGGTTGTAACAGGTTATGATCAGGTTGGGATCAGGTTGGGATCAGGTTGGGATCAGGTTGCGATTAGGTTGCGATCAGGTTGCGATCAGATTAGGATCAGGTTGCGACCAAATGGGATCAGGATGCTATCAGATTAGAATCAGGTTGGGATCAGGTTGCAATCAGGTTGGGATCAGATTGCAATCAGGTAGCGATCAGATAAGGATCAGGTTGCGATCATGTTGCGATCAGGTTGGGATCAAATTGCGATCAGATTAGGATCAGGTTGGGATCAAGTTGCGACAGGTTGTGATCAGATTGGGATCAGGTGGGGATCAGGTTGCGATCAGGTTGGGATCAGGTTGCGATCAGGTGACGATCAGGCTGGGATCAGGTTGCGACAGGTTGCGATCAAATTCGGATCAGGTTGCGATCAGGTTGCGATCGGGTTGGTATCAGGTTGGGATCAGGTTGGGATCAGGTTGGGATAAGGTTGCGATCAGGTTGCGATCAGATTAGGATCAGGTTGCGATCAGATTGGGGTCAGGTTCCGATCAGGTTGTGATCAGGTTGTTATCAGGTTGCGGTCAGATTGTGATCAGGTTGCAACCGGTTGCGATCAGGTTGGGATCAGGTTGGGATTAGGTAGCGATCAGGTTGGGATCAGGGTTGGAAAGGTTGCGATCAGGTTAGGATCAGGTTGGGATCACGTTGCGATAGGTTGCGATCAGATTGGGATCAGGTTGTGATCAGGTTGCAATCAGATTAGAATCAGGTTGTGATCAGATTAGGATCACATTGCGAAAGGTTGCTATCAGATTGGGATCAGTTCGCGATCAGATTGCGATCAGATTGGGATCAGGTTGCAAAAGGTTGCGATCAGATTGGGATCAGGTTGTTATCAGGTTGCGATCAGATTATGATCAGGTTGCGATCAGATTTGTATCAGGTTGCGATCAGATTGGTATCAGGTTGTCATCAGGTTGCGGTCAGATTGTGATCAGGTTGCAACAGGTTACGATCAGGATGGGATCAGGTTGGGATCAGGTTTGGATCAGGTTGCGATTAGGTTGCGATGAGGTTGGGATCAGGTTGGGATCAGATTAGGATCAGGTTGCGATCAGGTTGGGATCAGATTGCGATCAGGTAGTGATCAGATAAGGATCAGGTTGCGATCAGGTTGCGATCAGGTTGGGATAAAATTGCAATCAGATTAGGATCAGGTTGGGATCAAGTTGTGACAGGTTGTGATCAGATTGGGATCAGTTTGGGATCAGGTTTCGATCAGGTTGGGATCACGTTGCGATCAGGTTGGGATCAGGTGACGATCAGGCTGGCATCAGGTTGCGATCAAATTCGGATCAGGTTGCGATCAGATTAGCATCAGGTTGCGATCAGGTTGGCATCAGGTTGAGATAAGGATGCGATCAGGTTGCGATCAGATTAGGATCAGGTTGCGATCAGATTGGGGTCAGGTTCCGATCAGATTGGGATCAGGTTGCGATCAGGTTGGGATCAGGTTGTCATCAGGTTGCGATCAGGTTGGGATCAGGTTGGGATCAGGTTACGATCAGGTTACGATCAGATTAGGATCAGGTTGCAATCAAATTGGGATCAGGTTGCGATCAGATTGGGATCAGGTTGCGATCAGATTGGGATCAGGTTGCGATCAGGTTGGGATCAGGTTGGGATCAGGTTGTCATCAGGTTGGGATCAGGTTGGGATCAGGTTGGGATCAGGTTGTCATCAGGTTGCGATCAGATTGTGATCAGGTTGCAACACGTTACGATCAGGTTGGGATCAGGTTGCGATTAGGTAGCGATTGGGTTGGGATCAGGGTTGGAAAGGTTGCGATTAGGTTGCGATGAGGTTGCGATCAGGTTTCGAAAGGTTGGGATCAGGTTGGGATCAGATTGCGATCAGTTTGCGATCATATTGGGATCAGATTGCGATCAGGTTGTGATCAGGTTGTTATCAGGTTACAGTCAGATTGTGATCAGGTTGCAACTGGTTGCGATCAGGTTGGGATCAGGTTGGGATCAGGTTGCGATTAGGTAGCGATCAGGTTGGGATCAGGGTTGGAAAGGTTGCGATCAGGTTGCGATCAGGTTGGGATCACGTTGCGATAGGTTGCGATCAGATTGGGATCAGGTTGGCAACAGGTTGCGATCAGGTTGGGATCAGGTTGGGATCAGGTTGTCATCAGGTTGGGATCAGGTTGGGATCAGGTTGGGATCAGGTTGTCATCAGGTTGCGCTCAGATTGTGATCAGGTTGCAACAGGTTACGATCAGGTTGGGATCAGGTTGGGATCAGGTTTGGATCAGGTTGCGATCAGGTTGGGATCAGGTTTGGATCAGGTTGCGATTAGGTAGCGATCAGGTTGGGATCAGGGTTGGAAAGGTTGCGATTAGGTTGCGATGAGGTTGGAATCAGGTTTCGAAAGGTTGGGATCAGGTTGGGATCAGGTTGTTATCAGGTTGCAGTCAGATTGTGATCAGGTTGCAACCGGTTGCGATCAGGTTCGGATCAGGTTGGGATCAGGTTGCGATTAGGTAGCGATCAGGTTGGGATCAGGGTTGGAAAGGTTGCGATCAGGTTAGGATCAGGTTGCGATAGGTTGCGATCAGATTGGGATCAGATTGCGATCAGGTTGTGATCAGGTTGTTATCAGGTTGCAGTCAGATTGTGATCAGGTTGCAACCGGTTGCGATCAGGTTGGGATCAGGTTGGGATCAGGTTGCGATTAGGTAGCGATCAGGTTGGGATCAGGGTTGGAAAGGTTGCGATCAGGTTAGGATCAGGTTGCGATAGGTTGCGATCAGATTGGGATCAGGTTGGGACCAGGTTGCGATCAGGTTGGGATCAGGTTGCGATCAGGTTGAGATCGGGTTGGTATCAGGTTGGGATCAGGTTGGGATCAGGTAGTGATCAGGTTGCAAACAGATTAGAATCAGGTTGCGATCAGATTGGGATCAGGTTCCGATCAGATTGGGATCAGATTGCGATCAGGTTGGGATCAGGTTGGGATCAGGTTGTCATCAGGTTGCGGTCAGATTGTGATCAGGTTGTAACAGGTTATGATCAGGTTGGGATCAGGTTGGGATCAGGTTGGGATCAGGTTGCGATTAGGTTGCGATCAGGTTGCGATCAGATTAGGATCAGGTTGCGACCAAATGGGATCAGGATGCTATCAGATTAGAATCAGGTTGCGATCAGATTGGGATCAGGTTGGAATCAGATTAGGATCAGGTTGGGATCAGGTTGCAATCAGGTTGGGATCAGATTGCAATCAGGTAGCGATCAGATAAGGATCAGGTTGCGATCATGTTGCGATCAGGTTGGGATCAAATTGCGATCAGATTAGGATCAGGTTGGGATCAAGTTGCGACAGGTTGTGATCAGATTGGGATCAGGTGGGGATCAGGTTGCGATCAGGTTGGGATCAGGTTGCGATCAGGTGACGATCAGGCTGGGATCAGGTTGCGACAGGTTGCGATCAAATTCGGATCAGGTTGCGATCAGGTTGCGATCGGGTTGGTATCAGGTTGGGATCAGGTTGGGATCAGGTTGGGATAAGGTTGCGATCAGGTTGCGATCAGATTAGGATCAGGTTGCGATCAGATTGGGGTCAGGTTCCGATCAGGTTGTGATCAGGTTGTTATCAGGTTGCGGTCAGATTGTGATCAGGTTGCAACCGGTTGCGATCAGGTTGGGATCAGGTTGGGATTAGGTAGCGATCAGGTTGGGATCAGGGTTGGAAAGGTTGCGATCAGGTTAGGATCAGGTTGGGATCACGTTGCGATAGGTTGCGATCAGATTGGGATCAGGTTGTGATCAGGTTGCAATCAGATTAGAATCAGGTTGTGATCAGATTAGGATCACATTGCGAAAGGTTGCTATCAGATTGGGATCAGTTCGCGATCAGATTGCGATCAGATTGGGATCAGGTTGCAAAAGGTTGCGATCAGATTGGGATCAGGTTTTTATCAGGTTGCGATCAGATTATGATCAGGTTGCGATCAGATTTGTATCAGGTTGCGATCAGATTGGTATCAGGTTGTCATCAGGTTGCGGTCAGATTGTGATCAGGTTGCAACAGGTTACGATCAGGATGGGATCAGGTTGGGATCAGGTTTGGATCAGGTTGCGATTAGGTTGCGATGAGGTTGGGATCAGGTTGGGATCAGGTTTGGATCAGGTTGCGATCAGGTTGGGATCAGGTTACAACAGGTTGCGATCAGGTTGGGATCAGGTTGCGATCAGGTTGGGATCAGGTGACGATCAGGCTGGGATCAGGTTGCGACAGGTTGCGATCAGGTTGGTATCAGGTTGGGATCAGGTTGGGATAAGGTTGGGATCAAGTTGCAATCAGATTAGAATCAGGTTGCGATCAGATTGGGATCAGGTTCCGATCAGATTGGGATCAGATTGTGATCAGGTTGGGATCAGGTTGGTATCAGGCTGTCATCAGGTTGCGGTCAGTTTGTGAACAGGTTGTAACAGGTTATGATCAGGTTGGGATCAGGTTGGGATCAGGTTGCGATCAGGTTGCGATCAGATTAGGATCAGGTTGCGATCAAATTGGGATCAGGTTGCTATCAGATTAGAATCAGGTTGCGATCAGATTGGGATCAGGTTGGAATCAGATTAGGATCAGGTTGGGATCAGGTTGCGATCAGATTAGGATCAGGTTGCGATCAGATTAGAATCAGGTTGCGATCAGATTGGGATCAGGTTGCGATCAGGTTGCAATCAGATTAGAATCAGGTTGCGATCAGATTGGGATCAGGTTCCGATCAGATTGGGATCAGATTGTGATAAGGTTGGGATCAGGCTGTCATCAGGTTGCGGTCAGATTGTGAACAGGTTGTAACAAGTTATGATCAGGTTGTTATCAGGTTTGGATCAGATTAGGATCAGGTTGGGATCAGGTTGCGATCAGATTAGGATCAGGTTGCGATCAGGTTGCGATCAGATTGCGATCAGGTTGCGATCAGATTAGGATCAGGTTGCGATCAGGTTGGGATAAGGTTGGGATAAGGTTGCGATCGGGTTGCGATTAGATCACGATCAGGTTGCGATCAGATTGGGATCAGGTTCCGATCAGATTGGGATCAGGTTGCGATCAGGTTGGGATAAAATTGCAATCAGATTAGGATCAGGTTGGGATCAAGTTGTGACAGGTTGTGATCAGATTGGGATCAGGTTGGGATCAGGTTGGGATCAGGTTGGAATCAGGTTGCGATCAGGTTGGGATCAGGTGACGATCAGGCTGGGATCAGGTTGCGACAGGTTGCGATCAGGTTGGTATCAGGTTGGGATCAGGTTGGGATCAGGTTTGGATCAGGTTGCAATCAGATTAGAATCAGGTTGCGATCAGATTGGGATCAGGTTCCGATCAGATTGGGATCAGATTGTGATCAGGTTGGGATCAGGCTGTCATCAGGTTGCGGTCAGATTGTGAACAGGTTGTAACAGGTTATGATCAGGTTGGGATCAGGTTGCGATCAGGTTGCGATCAGATTAGGATCAGGTTGCGATCAAATTGGGATCAGGTTGCTATCAGATTAGAATCAGGTTGCGATCAGATTGGGATCAGGTTGGAATCAGATTAGGATCAGGTTGGGATCAGGTTGCGATCAGATTAGGATCAGGTTGCGATCAGATTGAGATCGGGTTGCGATCAGATTAGGATCAGGTTGCGATCAGGTTGGGATAAGGTTGCGATCGGGTTGCGATTAGATCAGGATCAGGTTGCGATCAGATTGGGATCAGGTTGGGATCAGGCTTTCATCAGGTTGCGGTCAGATTGTGAACAGGTTGTAACAGGTTATGATCAGGTTGGGATCAGGTTGGGATCAGGTTGCGATCAGGTTGCGATCAGATTAGGATCAGGTTGCGATCAAATTGGGATCAGGTTGCTATCAGATTAGAATCAGGTTGCGATCAGATTGGGATCAGGTTGGAATCAGATTAGGATCAGGTTGGGATCAGGTTGCGATCAGATTAGGATCAGGTTGCGATCAGATTGAGATCGGGTTGCGATCAGATTGAGATCAGGTTGGGATCAGGTTTGGATCAGGTTGCGATCAGGTTGGGATAAGGTTGGGATAAGGTTGGGATAAGGTTGCGATCGGGTTGCGATTGGATCAGGATCAGGTTGCGATCAGATTGGGATCAGGTTCCGATCAGATTGGGATCAGGTTGTGATCAGATTAGGATCAGGTTGCGATCAGGTTGGGATCAGATTGCGATCAGGTAGTGATCAGATAAGGATCAGGTTGCGATCAGGTTGCGATCAGGTTGGGATAAAATTGCAATCAGATTAGGATCAGGTTGGGATCAAGTTGTGACAGGTTGTGATCAGATTGGGATCAGTTTGGGATCAGGTTTCGATCAGGTTGGGATCACGTTGCGATCAGGTTGGGATCAGGTGACGATCAGGCTGGGATCAGGTTGCGACAGGTTGCGATCAAATTCGGATCAGGTTGCGATCAGATTAGCATCAGGTTGCGATCAGGTTGGCATCAGGTTGAGATAAGGATGCGATCAGGTTGCGATCAGATTAGGATCAGGTTGCGATCAGATTGGGGTCAGGTTCCGATCAGATTGGGATCAGGTTGCGATCAGGTTGGGATCAGGTTGTCATCAGGTTGCGATCAGGTTGGGATCAGGTATGGATCAGGTTACGATCAGGTTACGATCAGATTAGGATCAGGTTGCAATCAAATTGGGATCAGGTTGCGATCAGATTTGGATCAGGTTGCGATCAGATTGGGATCAGGTTGCGATCAGGTTGGGATCAGGTTTGGATCAGGTTGTCATCAGGTTGGGATCAGGTTGGGATCAGGTTGTCATCAGGTTGCGGTCAGATTGTGATCAGGTTGCAACACGTTACGATCAGGTTGGGATCAGGTTGCGATTAGGTAGCGATTGGGTTGGGATCAGGGTTGGAAAGGTTGCGATTAGGTTGCGATGAGGTTGCGATCAGGTTTCGAAAGGTTGGGATCAGGTTGGGATCAGATTGCGATCAGTTTGCGATCATATTGGGATCAGATTGCGATCAGGTTGTGATCAGGTTGTTATCAGGTTACAGTCAGATTGTGATCAGGTTGCAACTGGTTGCGATCAGGTTGGGATCAGGTTGGGATCAGGTTGGGATCAGGTTGCGATTAGCTAGCGATCAGGTTGGGATCAGGGTTGGAAAGGTTGCGATCAGGTTGCGATCAGGTTGGGATCACGTTGCGATAGGTTGCGATCAGATTGGGATCAGGTTGGGAACAGGTTGCGATCAGGTTGGGATCAGGTTGGGATCAGGTTGTCATCAGGTTGCGATCAGGTTGGGATCAGGTTGGGATCAGGTTGTCATCAGGTTGCGCTCAGATTGTGATCAGGTTGCAACAGGTTACGATCAGGTTGGGATCAGGTTGGGATCAGGTTTGGATCAGGTTGCGATTAGGTAGCGATCAGGTTGGGATCAGGGTTGGAAAGGTTGCGATCAGGTTAGGATCAGGTTTCGAAAGGTTGGGATCAGGTTGTTATCAGGTTGCAGTCAGATTGTGATCAGGTTGCAACCGGTTGCGATCAGGTTGGGATCAGGTTGGGATCAGGTTGCGATTAGGTAGCGATCAGGTTGGGATCAGGGTTGGAAAGGTTGCGATCAGGTTAGGATCAGGTTGCGATAGGCTGCGATCAGATTGGGATCAGATTGCGATCAGGTTGTGATCAGGTTGTTATCAGGTTGCAGTCAGATTGTGATCAGGTTGCAACCGGTTGCGATCAGGTTGGGATCAGGTTGGGATCAGGTTGCGATTAGGTAGCGATCAGGTTGGGATCAGGGTTGGAAAGGTTGCGATCAGGTTAGGATCACATTGCGAAAGGTTGCTATCAGATTGGGATCAGTTCGCGATCAGATTGCGATCAGATTGGGATCAGGTTGCAAAAGGTTGCGATCAGATTGGAATCAGGTTGTTATCAGGTTGCGATCAGATTTGTATGAGGTTGCGATCAGATTGGTATCAGGTTGTCATCAGGTTGCGGTCAGATTGTGATCAGGTTGCAAACAGATTAGAATCAGGTTGCGATCAGATTGGGATCAGGTTCCGATCAGATTAGGATCAGATTGCGATCAGGTTGGGATCAGGTTGGGATCAGGTTGTCATCAGGTTGCGGTCAGATTGTGATCAGGTTGTAACAGGTTATGATCAGGTTGGGATCAGGTTGGGATAAGGTTGGGATCAGGTTGCGATTAGGTTGCGTTCAGGTTGCGATCATATTAGGATCAGGTTGCGATCAAATTGGGATCAGGATGCTATCAGATTAGAATCAGGTTGCGATCAGATTGGGATCAGGTTGGAATCAGATTAGGATCAGGTTGGGATCAGGTTGCAATCAGGTTGGGATCAGATTGCAATTAGGTAGCGATCAGATAAGGATCAGGTTGCGATCATGTTGCGATCAGGTTGGGATCAAATTGTGATCAGATTAGGATCAGGTTGGGATCAAGTTGCGAAAAGTTGTGATCAGATTGGGATCAGGTTGGGATCAGGTTGCGATCAGGTTGGGATCAGGTTGCGATCAGGTGACGATCAGGCTGGGATCAGGTTGCGACAGGTTGCGATCAAATTCGGATCAGGTTGCGATCAGGTTGCGATTGGGTTGGTATCAGGTTGGGATCAGGTTGGGATCAGGTTGGGATAAGGTTGCGATCAGGTTGCGATCAGATTAGGATCAGGTTGCGATCAGATTGGGGTCAGGTTCCGATCAGGTTGTGATCAGGTTGTTATCAGGTTGCGGTCAGATTGTGATCAGGTTGCAACCGGTTGCGATCAGGTTGGGATCAGGTTGCGATTAGGTAGCGATCAGGTTGGGATCAGGGTTGGAAAGGTTGCGATCAGGTTAGGATCAGGTTGGGATCACGTTGCGATAGGTTGCGATCAGATTGGGATCAGGTTGTGATCAGGTTGCAATCAGATTAGAATCAGGTTGTGATCAGATTAGGATCACATTGCGAAAGGTTGCTATCAGATTGGGATCAGTTCGCGATCAGATTGCGATCAGATTGGGATCAGGTTGCAAAAGGTTGCGATCAGATTGGAATCAGGTTGTTATCAGGTTGCGATCAGATTTGTATCAGGTTGCGATCAGATTGGTATCAGGTTGTCATCAGGTTGCGGTCAGATTGTGATCAGGTTGCAACAGGTTACGATCAGGATGGGATCAGGTTGGGATCAGGTTTGGATCAGGTTGCGATTAGGTTGCGATGAGGTTGGGATCAGGTTGGGATCAGGTTTGGATCAGGTTGCGATTAGGTTGCGATGAGGTTGGGATCAGGTTGGGATCAGGTTTGGATCAGGTTGCGATTAGGTTGCGTTGAGGTTGCGATCAGGTTGGGATCAGGTTACAACAGGTTGCGATCAGGTTGGGATCAGGGTTGGAAAGGTTGGGATCAGGTTGGGATCAGGTTGTCATCAGGTTGCGGTCAGATTGTGATCAGGTTGCAACAGGTTACGATCAGGTTGGGATCAGGTTGGGATCAGGTTTGGATCAGGTTGCGATTAGGTTGGGATGAGGTGGGGATCAGGTTGGGATCAGGTTTGGATCAGGTTGCGACAGGTTGGGATCAGGTGACGATCAGGCTGGGATCAGGTTGCGACAGGTTGCGATCAAATTCGGATCAGGTTGTGATCAGGTTGTGATCAGGTTGCGATCGGGTTGGTATCAGGTTGGGATCAGGTTTGGATCAGGTTGCAATTAGGTTGCAATCAGATTAGAATCAGATTGCGATCAGATTGGGATCAGGTTGTGAAAGGTTGCCATCAGATTGGGATCAGATTGGGATCAGGTTGTGATCAGATTGCGATCAGGTTGCGATCAGGTTGCGATCAGGCTGGGATCAGGTTGGGATCAGGTTGCGATCAGGTTGTGATCAGATTAGGATCAGGTTGCGATCAGATTGGGATCGGGTTCCGATCAGATTGGGATCAGGTTGCGATGAGGTTGGGATCAGGTTGGGATCAGGTTTTCATCAGGTTGCGATCAGGTTGGGATCAGGTTGGGATCAGGTTGGGATCAGGTTGTCATCAGGTTGCGGTTAGAATGTGATCAGGTTGCAACAGGTTACGATCAGGTTGGGATCAGGTTGGGATCAGGTTGCGATCAGGTTGCGATCAGATTAGGATCAGGTTGCGATCAAATTGGGATCAGGTTTGGATCAGATTGGGATCAGGTTGCGATCAGATTGGGAATAGGTTGCGATCAGGTTGCGATCAGATTAGGATCAGGTTTCGATCAGATTGGGATCGGGTTCCGATCAGATTGGGATCAGGTTGCGATCAGGTTGGGATCAGGTTTGGATCAGGTTGCGACAATTTGGGATCAAATTCGGATCAGGTTGCGATCAGGTTGCGATCGGTTTGGTATCAGGTTGGGATCAGGTTGCGATCAGATTGGGATCAGATTGCGATCAGGTTGTGATCAGATTGCGATCAGATTGCGATCAGGTTGCGATCAGGTTACGATCAGGTTGCGATCAGGTTGCGTTCAGGTTGCGATCAGATTAGGATCAGGTTGCGATCAGATTGGGATCAGGTTGGGATCAGGTTGGGATCAGATTGTCATCAGGTTGGGATCAGGTTTGGATCAGGTTGCGACAGGTTGGGATCAGGTGACGATCTGGCTGGGATCAGGTTGCGACAGGTTGCGATCAGGTTGGGATCAGGTTGGGATCAGGTTTGGATCAGGTTGCGATTAGGTTGCGATGAGGTTGGGATCAGGTTGGGATCAGGTTGGGACCAGGTTGCGATCAGGTTGGGATCAGGTTGCGATCAGGTTGGGATCAGGTGACGATCAGGCTGGGATCAGGTTGCGACAGGTTGCAATCAAATTCGGATCAGGTTGCGATCGGGTTGGTATCAGGTTGGGATCAGGTTGGGATCAGGTTGTGATCAGGTTGCAATCAGATTAGAATCAGGTTGCGATCAGATTGGGATCAGGTTGCGATCAGGTTGCTATCAGATTAGGATCAGGTTGCGATAAGGTTGCAATAAGGTTGGGATCAGGTTGCGATCAGATTAGGATCACATTGCGAAAGGTTGCTATCAGATTGGGATCAGTTTGCGATCAGATTGCGATCAGATTGGGATCAGGTTGCAAAAGGTTGCGATCAGATTGGGATCAGGTTGCGACAGGTTGGGATCAGGTGACAATCAGGCTGGGATCAGGTTGCGACAGCTTGCGATCAAATTCGGATAAGGTTGCGATCAGGTTGCGATCGGGTTGGTATCAGGTTGGGATCAGGTTGGGATCAGGTTGGGATCAGGTTGCGATCAGATTAGAATCAGGTTACGATCAGGTTGGGATCAGGTTGGGATCAGGTTGTCATCAGGTTGCGGTCAGATTGTGATCAGGTTGCAACAGGTTACGATCAGGTTGGGATCAGGTTGCGATCAGGTTGCGATCAGATTAGGATCAGGTTGCGATCAAATTGGGATCAGGTTTGGATCCGATGGGGATCAGGTTGCGATCAGATTGGGAATAGGTTGCGATCAGGTTGGGATCAGGTTGGGATCAGGTTGGGATCAGGTTGTCATCAGGTTGCGATCAGGTTGGGATCAGGTTGGGATCAGGTTATCATCAGGTTGCGGTCAGACTTTGATCGGGTTGCAACATGTTACGATCAGGTTGGGATCAGGTTGGGATCAGGTTTGGATCAGGTTGCGATTAGGTTGCGATGTGGTTGGGATCAGGTTGGGATCAGGTTTGGAACAGGTTGCGATCAGGTTGCAATCAGATTAGAATCAGGTTGCGATCAGATTGGGATCAGATTGCGATCAGGTTGCGATCAGGTTGCGATCAGGTTGCGATCAGGTTGCGTTCAGGTTGCGATCAGATTAGGATCAGGTTGCAATCAGGTTGGGATCAGATTAGGATCAGGTTGCGATCAGATTGGGATCAGGTTGGGATCAGGTTGTCATCAGGTTGGGATCAGGTTTGGATCAGGTTGCGAAAGGTTGGGATCAGGTGACGATCTGGCTGGGATCAGGTTGCGACAGGTTGCGATCAGGTTGGGATCAGGTTGGGATCAGGTTGGGATCAGGTTGCGATCAGGTTGGGATAAGGTGACGATCAGGCTGGGATCAGGTTGCGACAGGTTGCGATCAAATTCGGATCAGGTTGCGATCAGGTTGCAATCAGATTAGAATCAGGTTGCGATCAGATTGGGATCAGGTTGCGATCAGGTTGCGATGATGTGGGGATCAGGTTGGGAACAGGTTGCGATCATGTTGCGATCAGATCAGGATCACATTGCGAAAGGTTGCTATCAGATTGGGATCAGTTTGCGATCAGATTGCGATCAGATTGGGATCAGGTTGCAAAAGGTTGCGATCAGATTGGGATCAGGTTGTGATCAGGTTGCGATCAGATTAGGATCAGGTTGCGATCTGATTTGTATCAGGTTGCGAAAGGTTGCGATCAGATTGGGATCAGATTACGAACTGGTTGTGATCAGATTGCGATCATGTTGCGATCATGTTGCGATCAGATTAGGATCAGGTTGCGATCATGTTGGGATCAGGTTGGGATAAGGTTGCGATCAGGTTGCGATCAGATTAGGATCAGGTTGCGATCAGATTGGGATCAGGTTCCTGTCAGATTGGGATCAGGTTGCGATCAGGTTGCGATCAGGTTGGGATCAGGTTGGGATCAGGTTGTGATCAGGTTGCGGTCAGATTGCGATCAGGTTAGGATCAAGTTGCGATCAAATTGGGATCAGGTTGCGATCAGATTGGGATCAGGTTGCGATCAGACTGGGATCAGGTTGCGATCAGGTTGGGATCAGGTTGGGATCAGGTTGTCATCAGGTTGCGATCAGATTGGGATCAGGTTGGGATCAGGTTGGGATCAGGTTGCAAAAGGTTGCGATCAGATTGGGATCAGGTTGTGATCAGGTTGCGATCAGATTAGGATCAGGTTGCTATCTGATTTGTATCAGGTTGCGAAAGGTTGCGATCAGATTGGGATCAGATTACGAACTGGTTGTGATCAGATTGCGATCATGTTGCGATCAGGTTGCGATCAGATTAGGATCAGGTTGCGATCATGTTGGGATCAGGTTGGGATAAGGTTGCGATCAGGTTGCGATCAGATTAGGATCAGGTTGCGATCAGATTGGGATCAGGTTCCTGTCAGATTGGGATCAGGTTGCGATCAGGTTGGGATCAGGTTGGGATCAGGTTGTCATCAGGTTGCGGTCAGATTGCGATCAGGTTAGGATCAATTTGCGATCAAATTGGGATCAGGTTGCGATCAGATTGGGATCAGGTTGCGATCAGGTTGCGATCAGATTAGGATCAAGTTGCGATCAAATTGGGATCAGGTTGCGATCAGATTGGGATCAGGTTGCGATCAGACTGGGATCAGGTTGGGATCAGGTTGGGATCAGGTTGGGATCAGGTTGTCATCAGGTTGCGATCAGATTGGGATCAGGTTGGGATCAGGTTGGGATCAGGTTGTCATCAGGTTGCGGTCAGATTTTGATCGGGTTGCAACACGTTACGATGAGGTTGGGATCAGGTTGGGATCAGGTTTGGATCAGGTTGGGATCAGGTTGCGATTAGGTTGCAATCAGATTAGAATCAGATTGCGATCAGGTTGGGATCAGGTTGCGAAAGGTTGCAATCAGATTGGGATCAGATTGCGATCAGGTTGCGTTCAGGTTGCGATCAGATTAGGATCAGGTTGCGATCACGTTGGGATCAGGTTGGGATAAGGTTGCGATCAGGTTGCGATCAGATTAGGATCAGGTTGCGATCAGATTGGGATCGGGTTCCGATCAGATTGGGATCAGGTTGCGATCAGGTTGTCATCAGGTTGCGGTCAGATTGTGATCAGGTTGCAACAGGTTACGATCAGGTTGGGATCAGGTTGTGATCAGGTTCCGATCAGATTGGGATCAGGTTGGGATCAGGTTGGGATCAGGTTTTCATCAGGTTGCGATCGGGTTGGTATCAGGTTGGGATAAGGTTGCGATCAGGTTGCGATCAGATTAGGATCAGGTTGCGATCAGATTGGGATCGGGTTCCGATCAGATTGGGATCAGGTTGGGATCAGGTTGGGATCAGGTTTTCATCAGGTTGCGATCAGGTTGGGATCAGGTTGGGATCAGGTTGTCATCAGGTTGCGGTCGGATTGTGATCAGGTTGCAACAGGTTACGATCAGGTTGGGATCAGGTTGGAATCAGGTTGCGATCAGGTTGCGATCAGATTAGGATCAGGTTGCGATCAAATTGGGATCAGGTTTGGATCAGATTGGGATCAGGTTGCGATCAGATTGGGAATAGGTTGCGATCAGGTTGGGATCAGGTTGTCATCAGGTTGCGATCAGGTTGGGATTAGGTTGGGATCAGGTTTTCATAAGGTTGGGATCAGGTTGGGATCAGGTTGCGATCAGATTGGGATCAGGTTGCGAAAGGTTGCAATCAGATTGGGATCAGATTGTGATCAGGTTGCGTTCAGGTTGCGATCAGATTAGGATATGGTGACGATCAGGCTGGATTCAGGTTGCGACAGGTTGCGATCAAATTCGGATCAGGTTGTGATCAGGTTGCGATCGGGTTGGTATCAGGTTGGGATAAGGTTGCGATCAGGTTGCGATCAGATTAGGATCAGGTTGCGATCAGATTGGGATCGGGTTCCGATCAGATTGGGATCAGGTTGGGATCAGGTTGGGATCAGGTTTTCATCAGGTTGCGATCAGGTTGGGATCAGGTTGGGATCAGGTTGTCATCAGGTTGCGGTCGGATTGTGATCAGGTTGCAACAGGTTACGATCAGGTTGGGATCAGGTTGGGATCAGGTTGCGATCAGGTTGCGATCAGATTAGGATCAGGTTGCGATCAAATTGGGATCAGGTTTGGATCCGATGGGGATCAGGTTGCGATCAGATTGGGATCAGGTTGCGAAAGGTTGCAATCAGATTGGGATCAGATTGTGATCAGGTTGCGTTCAGGTTGCGATCAGATTAGGATATGGTGACGATCAGGCTGGATTCAGGTTGCGACAGGTTGCGATCAAATTCGGATCAGGTTGTGATCAGGTTGCGATCGGGTTGGTATCAGGTTGGGATAAGGTTGCGATCAGGTTGCGATCAGATTAGGATCAGGTTGCGATCAGATTGGGATCGGGTTCCGATCAGATTGGGATCAGGTTGGGATCAGGTTGGGATCAGGTTTTCATCAGGTTGCGATCAGGTTGGGATCAGGTTGGGATCAGGTTGTCATCAGGTTGCGGTCGGATTGTGATCAGGTTGCAACAGGTTACGATCAGGTTGGGATCAGGTTGGGATCAGGTTGCGATCAGGTTGCGATCAGATTAGGATCAGGTTGCGATCAAATTGGGATCAGGTTTGGATCCGATGGGGATCAGGTTGCGATCAGATTGGGAATAGGTTGCGATCAGGTTGGGATCAGGTTGTCATCAGGTTGCGGTCAGACTTTGATCGGGTTGCAACATGTTACGATCAGGTTGGGATCAGGTTGGGATCAGGTTGTCATCAGGTTGCGGTCAGACTTTGATCGGGTTGCAACATGTTACGATCAGGTTGGGATCAGGTTTGGATCAGGTTTGGATCAGGTTGGGATCAGGTTGGGATCAGGTTGCGGTCAGATTTTTATCGGGTTGCAACACGTTACGATGAGGTTGGGATCAGGTTGGGATCAGGTTTGAATCAGGTTGCGACAGTTTGGGATCAAATTCGGATCAGGTTGCCATCAGGTTGCGATCGGTTTGGTATCAGGTTGGGATCAGGTTGGGATCAGGTTGCGATCAGGTTGCAATCAGATTAGAATCAGGTTGCGATCAGATTGGGATCAGGTTGCGAAAGGTTGCGATCAGATTGGGATCAGATTGCGATCAGGTTGTGAACAGATTGCGATCAGGTTACGATCAGGTTGCGTTCAGGTTGCGATCAGATTAGGATCAGGTTGCGATCAGGTTGGGATCAGGTTGCGACAGGTTGGGATCAGGTGACGATCAGGCTGGGATCAGGTTGCGACAGGTTGCGATCAAATTTGGATCAGGTTGTGATCAGGTTGCGATCGGGTTGGTATCAGGTTGGGATCAGGTTGCGATTAGGTTGCAATCAGATTAGAATCAGATTGCGATCAGATTGGGATCAGGTTGCGAAAGGTTGCCATCAGATTGGGATCAGATTGCGATCAGGTTGTGATCAGATTGCGATCAGGTTGCGATCAGGTTGCGTTCAGGTTGCGATCAGATTAGGATCAGGTTGCGATTAGGTTGGGATCAGGTTGGGATAAGGTTGCGATCAGGTTGCGATCAGATTAGGATCAGGTTGCGATCAGATTGGGATCGGGTTCCGATCAGATTAGGATCAGGTTGCGATCAGGTTGGGATCAGGTTGGGATCTGGTTTTCATCAGGTTGCGATCAGGTTGGGATCAGGTTGTCATCAGGTTGCGGTCAGATTGTGATCAGGTTGCAACAGGTTACGATCAGGTTGGGATCAGGTTGGGATCAGGTTGCGATCAGATTAGGATCAGGTTGCGATCAAATTGGGATCAGGTTTGGATCCGATGGGGATCAGGTTGCGATCAGATTGGGAATAGGTTGCGATCAGGTTGGGATCAGGTTGGGATCAGGTTGTCATCAGGTTGCGGTCAGACTTTGATCGGGTTGCAACATGTTACGATCAGGTTGGGATCAGGTTGGGATCAGGTTGTCATCAGGTTGCGGTCAGAATTTGATCGGGTTGCAACATGTTACGATCAGGTTGGGATCAGGTTTGGATCAGGTTTGTATCAGGTTGGGATCAGGTTGTCATCAGGTTGCGGTCAGATTTTGATTGGGTTGCAACACGTTACGATGAGGTTGGGATCAGGTTGGGATCAGGTTTGGATCAGGTTGCGACAGTTTGGGATCAAATTCGGATCAGGTTGCCATCAGGTTGCGATCGGTTTGGTATCAGGTTGGGATCAGGTTGCGATAAGGTTGCAATCAGATTAGAATCAGGTTGCGATCAGATTGGGATCAGGTTGCAAAAGGTTGCGATCAGATTGGGATCAGATTGCGATCAGGTTGTGATCAGATTGCGATCAGGTTGCGATCAGGTTGCGTTCAGGTTGCGATCAGATTAGGATCAGGTTGCGATCAGGTTGGGATCAGGTTGCGATCAGGTTGCGATTAGATTAGGATCAGGTTGCGATCAGATTGGTATCAGGTTGGGATCAGGTTGTCATCAGGTTGCGGTCAGATTGTGATCAGGTTGCAACAGGTTACGATCAGGTGGGGATCAGGTTGGGATCAGGTTTGGATCAGGTTTGGATCAGGTTGCGATTAGGTTGCGATCAGGTTGGGATCAGGTTGGGATCAGGTTGCGACAGGTTGGGATCAGGTGACGATCAGGCTGGGATCAGGTTGCGACAGGTTGCGATCAAATTCGGATCAGGTTGTGATCAGGTTGCGATCGGGTTGGTATCAGGTTGGGATCAGGTTGCGATTAGGTTGCAATCAGATTAGAATCAGATTGCGATCAGATTGGGATCAGGTTGCGATAGGTTGCCATCAGATTGGGATCAGATTGCGATCAGGTTGTGATCAGATTGCGATCAGGTTGCGTTCAGGTTGCGATCAGATTAGGATCAGGTTGCGATCAGGTTGGGATCAGGTTGGGATAAGGTTGCGATCAGGTTGCGATCAGATTAGGATCAGGTTGCGATCAGATTGGGATCGGGTTCCGATCAGATTGGGATCAGGTTGCGATCAGGTTGGGATCAGGTTGGGATCAGGTTTTCATCAGGTTGCGATCAGGTTGGGATCAGGTTGTGATCAGGTTGCGGTCAGATTGTGATCAGGTTGCAACAGGTTACGATCAGGTTGGGATCAGGTTGGGATCAGGTTGCGATCAGGTTGCGATCAGATTAGGATCAGGTTACGATCAGGTTACGATCAGGTTGGGATCAGGTTGGGATCAGGTTGCGATCAGGTTGCGATCAGATTAGGATCAGGTTGCGATCAAATTGGGATCAGGTTTGGATCCGATGGGGATCAGGTTGCGATCAGATTAGGAATAGGTTGCGATCAGGTTGGGATCAGGTTGTCATCAGGTTGCGGTCAGACTTTGATCGGGTTGCAACATGTTACGATAAGGTTGGGATCGGGTTGGGATCAGGTTGTCATCAGGTTGAGGTCAGACTTTGATCGGGTTACAACATGTTACGATCAGGTTGGGATCAGGTTTGGATCAGGTTTGGATCAGGTTGGGATCAGGTTGGGATCAGGTTGTCATTAGGTTGCGGTCAGATTTTGATCGGGTTGCAACACGTTACGATGAGTTTGGGATCAGGTTGGGATCAGGTTTGGATCAGGTTGCGACAGTTTGGGATAAAATTCGGATCAGGTTGCCATCAGGTTGCGATCGGTTTGGTATCAGGTTGCGATCAGGTTGGGATCAGGTTGCGATACGGTTGCACTCAGATTAGAATCAGGTTGCGATCAGATTGGGAATAGGTTGGGATCAGGTTTGGATCAGGTTGCGACAGTTTGGGATAAAATTCGGATCAGGTTGCCATCAGGTTGCGATCGGTTTGGTATCAGGTTGCGATCAGGTTGGGATCAGGTTGCGATCAGGTTGCACTCAGATTAGAATCAGGTTGCGATCAGATTGGGAATAGGTTGCGATCAGGTTGGGATCAGGTTGTCATCAGGTTGCGGTCAGACTTTGATCGGGTTGCAACATGTTACGATCAGGTTGTCATCAGGTTGCGGTCAGACTTTGATCGGGTTGCAACATGTTACGATCAGGTTGGGATCAGGTTTGGATCAGGTTTGGATCAGGTTGGGATCAGGTTGGGATCAGGTTGTCATCAGGTTGCGGTCAGATTTTTATCGGGTTGCAACACGTTACGATGAGGTTGGGATCAGGTTGGGATCAGGTTTGAATCAGGTTGCGACAGTTTGGGATCAAATTCGGATCAGGTTGCCATCAGGTTGCGATCGGTTTGGTATCAGGTTGGGATCAGGTTGGGATCAGGTTGCGATCAGGTTGCAATCAGATTAGAATCAGGTTGCGATCAGATTGGGATCAGGTTGCGAAAGGTTGCGATCAGATTGGGATCAGATTGCGATCAGGTTGTGATCAGATTGCGATCAGGTTACGATCAGGTTGCGTTCAGGTTGCGATCAGATTAGGATCAGGTTGCGATCAGGTTGGGATAAGGTTGCGATCAGGTTGCGATTAGATTAGGATCAGGTTGCGATCAGATTGGGATCAGGTTGGGATCAGGTTGGGATCAGGTTGTCATCAGGTTGCGGTCAGATTGTGATCAGGTTGCAACAGGTTACGATCAGGTTGGGATCAGGTTGGGATCAGGTTTGGATCAGGTTGCGATTAGGTTGGGATAAGGTTGCGATCAGGTTGCGATTAGATTAGGATCAGGTTGCGATCAGATTGGGATCAGGTTGGGATCAGGTTGGGATCAGGTTGTCATCAGGTTGCGGTCAGATTGTGATCAGGTTGCAACAGGTTACGATCAGGTTGGGATCAGGTTGGGATCAGGTTTGGATCAGGTTGCGATTAGGTTGGGATCAGGTTGGGATCAGGTTGGGATCAGGTTGCGACAGGTTGGGATCAGGTGACGATCAGGCTGGGATCAGGTTGCGACAGGTTGCGATCAAATTTGGATCAGGTTGTGATCAGGTTGCGATCGGGTTGGTATCAGGTTGGGATCAGGTTGCGATTAGGTTGCAATCAGATTAGAATCAGATTGCGATCAGATTGGGATCAGGTTGCGAAAGGTTGCCATCAGATTGGGATCAGATTGCGATCAGGTTGTGATCAGATTGCGATCAGGTTGCGATCAGGTTGCGTTCAGGTTGGGATCAGGTTGGGATCTGGTTTTCATCAGGTTGCGATCAGGTTGGGATCAGGTTGTCATCAGGTTGCGGTCAGATTGTGATCAGGTTGCAACAGGTTACGATCAGGTTGGGATCAGGTTGGGATCAGGTTGCGATCAGATTAGGATCAGGTTGCGATCAAATTGGGATCAGGTTTGGATCCGATGGGGATCAGGTTGCGATCAGATTGGGAATAGGTTGCGATCAGGTTGGGATCAGGTTGGGATCAGGTTGTCATCAGGTTGCGGTCAGACTTTGATCGGGTTGCAACATGTTACGATCAGGTTGGGATCAGGTTGGGATCAGGTTGTCATCAGGTTGCGGTCAGACTTTGATCGGGTTGCAACATGTTACGATCAGGTTGGGATCAGGTTTGGATCAGGTTTGTATCAGGTTGGGATCAGGTTGTCATCAGGGTGCGGTCAGATTTTGATCGGGTTGCAACACGTTACGATGAGGTTGGGATCAGGTTGGGATCAGGTTTGGATCAGGTTGCGACAGTTTGGGATCAAATTCGGATCAGGTTGCCATAAGGTTGCGATCGGTTTGGTATCAGGTTGGGATCAGGTTGCGATCAGGTTGCAATCAGATTAGAATCAGGTTGCGATCAGATTGGGATCAGGTTGCGAAAGGTTGCGATCAGATTGGGATCAGATTGCGATCAGGTTGTGATCAGATTGCGATCAGGTTGCGATCAGGTTGCGTTCAGGTTGGGATCAGATTAGGATCAGGTTGCGATCAGGTTGGGATCAGGTTGCGATCAGGTTGCGATTAGATTAGGATCAGGTTGCGATCAGATTGGGATCAGGTTGGGATCAGGTTGGGATCAGGTTGTCATCAGGTTGCGGTCAGATTGTGATCAGGTTGCAACAGGTTACGATCAGGTGGGGATCAGGTTGGGATCAGGTTTGGATCAGGTTGCGATTAGGTTGCGATCAGGTTGGGATCAGGTTGGGATCAGGTTGCGACAGGTTGGGATCAGGTGACGATCAGGCTGGGATCAGGTTGCGACAGGTTGCGATCAAATTCGGATCAGGTTGTGATCAGGTTGCGATCGGGTTGGTATCAGGTTGGGATCAGGTTGCGATTAGGTTGAAATCAGATTAGAATCAGATTGCGATCAGATTGGGATCAGGTTGCGAAAGGTTGCCATCAGATTGGGATCAGATTGCGATCAGGTTGTGATCAGGTTGCGATCGGGTTGGTATCAGGTTGGGATCAGGTTGCGATCAGGTTGGTATCAGGTTGGGATCAGATTAGGATCAGGTTGCGATCAGGTTGGGATCAGGTTGCGATCAGGTTGCGATTAGATTAGGATCAGGTTGCGATCAGATTGGGATCAGGTTGGGATCAGGTTGGGATCAGGTTGTCATCAGGTTGCGGTCAGATTGTGATCAGGTTGCAACAGGTTACGATCAGGTGGGGATCAGGTTGGGATCAGGTTTGGATCAGGTTGCGATTAGGTTGCGATCAGGTTGGGATCAGGTTGGGATCAGGTTGCGACAGGTTGGGATCAGGTGACGATCAGGCTGGGATCAGGTTGCGACAGGTTGCGATCAAATTCGGATCAGGTTGTGATCAGGTTGCGATCGGGTTGGTATCAGGTTGGGATCAGGTTGCGATTAGGTTGAAATCAGATTAGAATCAGATTGCGATCAGATTGGGATCAGGTTGCGAAAGGTTGCCATCAGATTGGGATCAGGTTGCGATCAGGTTGCGTTCAGGTTGCCATCAGATTAGGATCAGGTTGCGATCAGGTTGGGATCAGATTGGGATCAGGTTGCGATCAGGTTGCGATCAGATTAGGATCAGGTTGCGATCAGATTGGGATCGGGTTCCGATCAGATTGGGATCAGGTTGCGATCAGGTTGGGATCAGGTTTTCATCAGGTTGCGATCAGGTTGGGATCAGGTTGTCATCAGGTTGCGGTCAGATTGTGATCAGGTTGCAACAGGTTACGATCAGGTTGGGATCAGGTTTGGATCAGGTTGCGACAGTTTGGGATAAAATTCGGATCAGGTTGCCATCAGGTTGCGATCGGTTTGGTATCAGGTTGCGATCAGGTTGGGATCAGGTTGCGATCAGGTTGCACTCAGATTAGAATCAGGTTGCGATCAGATTGGGATCAGGTTGCGAAAGGTTGCGATCAGATTGGGATCAGATTGCGATCAGGTTGTGATCAGATTGCGATCAGGTTACGATCAGGTTGCGTTCAGGTTGCGATCAGATTAGGATCAGGTTGCGATCAGGTTGGGATAAGGTTGCGATCAGGTTGCGATTAGATTAGGATCAGGTTGCGATCAGATTGGGATCAGGTTGGGATCAGGTTGTCATCAGGTTGCGGTCAGATTGTGATCAGGTTGCAACAGGTTACGATCAGGTTGGGATCAGGTTGGGATAAGTTTGCGATCAGGTTGCGATTAGATTAGGATCAGGTTGCGATCAGATTGGGATCAGGTTGGGATCAGGTTGGGATCAGGTTGTCATCAGGTTGAGGTCAGATTGTGATCAGGTTGCAACAGATTACGATCAGGTTGGGATCAGGTTGGGATCAGGTTTGGATCAGGTTGCGATTAGGTTGCGATCAGGTTGGGATCAGGTTGGGATCAGGTTGCGACAGGTTGGGATCAGGTGACGATCAGGCTGGGATCAGGTTGCGACAGGTTGCGATCAAATTCGGATCAGGTTGTGATCAGGTTGCGATCGGGTTGGTATCAGGTTGGGATCAGGTTGCGATTAGGTTGCAATCAGATTAGAATCAGATTGCGATCAGATTGGGATCAGGTTGCGAAAGGTTGTCATCAGATTGGGATCAGATTGCGATCAGGTTGTGATCAGATTGCGATCAGGTTGCGATCAGGTTGCGTTCAGGTTGCGATCAGATTAGGATCAGGTTGCGATCAGGTTGGGATCAGGTTGGGATAAGGTTGCGATCAGGTTGCGATCAGATTAGGATCAGGTTGCGATCAGATTGGGATCGGGTTCCGATCAGATTGGGATCAGGTTGCGATCAGGTTGGGATCAGGTTGGGATCAGGTTTTCATCAGGTTGCGATCAGGTTGGGATCAGGTTGTCATCAGGTTGCGGTCGGATTGTGATCAGGTTGCAACAGGTTACGATCAGGTTGGGATCAGGTTGGGATCAGGTTACGATCAGGTTGCGATCAGATTAGGATCAGGTTGCGATCAAATTGGGATCAGGTTTGGATCCGATGGGGATCAGGTTGCGATCAGATTGGGAATAGGTTGCGATCAGGTTGGGATCAGCTTGTCATCAGGTTGCGGTCAGACTTTGATCGGGTTGCAACATGTTGCGATCAGGTTGGGATCAGGTTGGGATCAGGTTGTCATCAGGTTGCGGTCAGATTTTGATCGGGTTGCAACACGTTACGATGAGGT
The DNA here is from genome assembly GCF_933228915.1 of Telmatherina bonti. NCBI lineage: Eukaryota > Metazoa > Chordata > Actinopteri > Atheriniformes > Telmatherinidae > Telmatherina > Telmatherina bonti. The sequence goes on from NC_136620.1 coordinate 1,202,262, forward strand.
TGGGATCAGGTTGGGATCAGGTTTGGATCAGGTTGCGACAGTTTGGGATCAAATTCGGATCAGGTTGCCATCAGGTTGCGATCGGTTTGGTATCAGGTTGGGATCAGGTTGCGATCAGATTGGGATCAGGTTGCGAAAAGTTGCGATCAGATTGGGATCAGATTGCGATCAGGTTGTGATCAGATTGCGATCAGGTTGCGATCAGGTTGCGATCAGGTTGCGTTCAGGTTGCGATCAGATTAGGATCAGGTTGCGATCAGGTTGGCATAAGGTTGCGATCAGGTTGCGATTAGATTAGGATCAGGTTGCGATCAGATTAGGATCAGGTTGGGATGGGGTTGGGATCAGGTTGTCATCAGGTTGCGGTCAGATTGTGATCAGGTTGCAACAGGTTACGATCAGGTTGGGATCAGGTTGGGATCAGGTTTGGATCAGGTTGCGATTAGGTTGCAATCAGGTTGGGATCAGGTTGGGATCAGGTTGCGACAGGTTGGGATCAGGTTGCGATTAGGTTGCGATCGGGTTGGTATCAGGTTGGGATCAGGTTGCGATTAGGTTGCAATCAGATTAGAATCAGATTGCGATTAGATTGGGATCAGGTTGCGAAAGGTTGCCATCAGATTGGGATCAGATTGCGATCAGGTTGTGATCAGATTGCGATCAGGTTGCGTTCAGGTTGCGATCAGATTAGGATCAGGTTGCGATCAGATTGGGATCAGGTTGCGAAAGGTTGCCATCAGATTGGGATCAGATTGCGATCAGGTTGTGATCAGATTGCGATCAGGTTGCGATCAGGTTGCGTTCAGGTTGCGATCAGATTAGGATCAGGTTGCGATCAGGTTGGGATCAGGTTGGGATAAGGTTGCGATCAGGTTGCGATCAGATTAGGATCAGGTTGCGATCAGATTGGGATCGGGTTCCGATCAGGTTGGGATCAGGTTGGGATCAGGTTTTCATCAGGTTGCGATCAGGTTGGGATCAGGTTGTCATCAGGTTGCGGTCAGATTGTGATCAGGTTGCAACAGGTTACGATCAGGTTGGGATCAGGTTGGGATCAGGTTGCGATCAGGTTGCGATCAGATTAGGATCAGGTTGCGATCAAATTGGGATCAGGTTTGGATCCGATGGGGATCAGGTTGCGATCAGATTGGGAATAGGTTGCGATCAGGTTGGGATCAGGTTGTCATCAGGTTGCGGTCAGACTTTGATCGGGTTGCAACATGTTGCGATCAGGTTGGGATCAGGTTTGGATCAGGTTGTCATCAGGTTGCGGTCAGACTTTGATCGGGTTGCAACATGTTACGATCAGGTTGGGATCAGGTTTGGATCAGGTTTGGATCAGGTTGGGATCAGGTTGGGATCAGGTTGTCATCAGGTTGCGGTCAGATTTTGATCGGGTTGCAACACGTTACGATGAGGTTGGGATCAGGTTGGGATCAGGTTTGGATCAGGTTGCAACAGTTTGGGATCAAATTCGGATCAGGTTGCCATCAGGTTGCGATCGGTTTGGTATCAGGTTGGGATCAGATTGCGATCAGGTTGCGATCAGGTTGCGTTCAGGTTGCGATCAGATTAGGATCAGGTTGCGATCAGGTTGGCATAAGGTTGCGATCAGGTTGCGATTAGATTAGGATCAGGTTGCGATCAGATTGGGATCAGGTTGGGATGGGGTTGGGATCAGGTTGTCATCAGGTTGTGATCAGGTTGCAACAGGTTACGATCAGGTTGGGATCAGGTTGGGATCAGGTTTGGATCAGGTTGCGATTAGGTTGCAATCAGGTTGGGATCAGGTTGGGATCAGGTTGCGACAGGTTGGGATCAGGTTGCGATTAGGTTGCGATCGGGTTGGTATCAGGTTGGGATCAGGTTGCGATTAGGTTGCAATCAGATTAGAATCAGATTGCGATTAGATTGGGATCAGGTTGCGAAAGGTTGCCATCAGATTGGGATCAGATTGCGATCAGGTTGTGATCAGATTGCGATCAGGTTGCGTTCAGGTTGCGATCAGGTTGGGATCAGGTTTCGATCAGGTTGGGATCAGGTTGGGATAAGGTTGCGATCAGGTTGCGATCAGATTAGGATCAGTTTGCGATCAGATTGGGATCGGGTTCCGATCAGATTGGGATCAGGTTGCGATCAGGTTGGGATCAGGTTGGGATCAGGTTGGGATCAGGTTTTCATCAGGTTGGGATCAGGTTGGGATCAGGTTGTCTTCAGGTTGCGGTCAGATTGTGATCAGGTTGCAACAGGTTACGATCAGATTGCGATCAGGTTGTGATCAGATTGCGATAAGGTTGCGATCAGGTTGCGTTCAGGTTGCGATCAGATTAGGATCAGGTTGCGATAAGGTTGGGATAAGCTTGCGATCAGGTTGCGATTAGATTAGGATCAGGTTGCGATCAGATTAGGATCAGGTTGGGATCAGGTTGGGATCAGGTTGTCATAAGGTTGCGGTCAGATTGTGATCAGGTTGCAACAGGTTACGATCAGGTTGGGATCAGGTTGGGATCAGGTTGGGATCAGGTTTGGATCAGGTTGCGATTAGGTTGCAATCAGGTTGGGATCAGGTTGGGATCAGGTTGCGACAGGTTGGGATCAGGTTGCGATTAGGTTGCGATCGGGTTGGTATCAGGTTGGGATCAGGTTGCGATTAGGTTGCAATCAGATTAGAATCAGATTGCGATTAGATTGGGATCAGGTTGCGAAAGGTTGCCATCAGATTGGGATCAGATTGCGATCAGGTTGTGATCAGATTGCGATCAGGTTGCGTTCAGGTTGCGATCAGATTAGTATAAGGTTGCGATCAGGTTGGGATCAGGTTGGGATAAGGTTGCGATCAGGTTGCGATCAGATTAGGATATGTTTGCGATCAGATTGGGATCGGGTTCCGATCAGATTGGGATCAGGTTGCGATCAGGTTGGGATCAGGTTGGGATCAGGTTGGGATCAGGTTTTCATCAGGTTGGGATCAGGTTGGGATCAGGTTGTCATCAGGTTGCGGTCAGATTGTGATCAGGTTGCAACAGGTTACGATCAGGTTGGGATCAGGTTGGGATCAGGTTGCGATCAGGTTGCGATCAGATTAGGATCAGGTTGCGATCAAATTGGGATCAGGTTTGGATCCGATGGGGATCAGGTTGCGATCAGGTTGGGATCAGGTTGGGATCAGGTTGTCATCAGGTTGCGGTCAGACTTTGATCGGGTTGCAACATGTTACGATCAGGTTGGGATCAGGTTGGGATCAGGTTGTCTTCAGGTTGCGGTCAGACTTTGATCGGGTTGCAACATGTTACGATCAGGTTGGGATCAGGTTTGGATCAGGTTGCGATTAGGTTGCGATGAGGTTGGGATCAGGTTGGGATCAGGTTTGGATCAGGTTGCGATCAGGTTGCAATCAGATTAGAATCAGGTTGCGATCAGATTGGGATCAGGTTGCGAAAGGTTGCGATCAGATTGGGATCAGATTGCGATCAGGTTGTGATCAGATTGCGATCAGGTTGCGATCAGGTTGCGTTCAGGTTGCGTTCAGGTTGCGATCAGATTAGGATCAGGTTGCGATCAGGTTGGGATCAGGTTAGGATCAGGTTGCGATCAGATTGGGATCAGGTTGGGATCAGGTTGGGATCAGGTTGTCATCAGGTTGGGATCAGGTTTGGATCAGGTTGCGACAGGTTGGGATCAGGTGACGATCTGGCTGGGATCAGGTTGCTACAGGTTGCGATCAAATTCGGATCAGGTTGTGATCAGGTTGCGATCGGGTTGGGATCAGGTTGGGATCAGGTTGCGATTAGGTTGTAATCAGATTAGAATCAGATTGCGATCAGATTGGGATCAGGTTGCGAAAGGTTGTCATCAGATTGGGATCAGATTGCGATCTGGTTGTGATCAGATTGCGATCAGGTTGCGTTCAGGTTGCGATCAGATTAGGATCAGGTTGCGATCAGGTTGGGATCAGGTTGGGATAAGGTTGCGATCAGGTTGCGATCAGATTGGGATCAGGTTGCGATCAGATTGGGATAGGGTTCCAATCAGATTGGGATCAGGTTGCGATCAGGTTGGGATCAGGTTGGTATCAGGTTTTCATCAGGTTGCGACCAGGTTGGGATCAGGTTGTCATCAGGTTGCGGTCAGATTGTGATCAGGTTGCAATAGGTTACGATCAGGTTGGGATCAGGTTGGGATCAGGTTGGGATCAGGTTGCGATCAGGTTGCGATCAGATTAGGATCAGGTTGCGATCAAATTGGGATCAGGTTTGGATCCGATGGGGATCAGGTTGCGATCAGATTGGGAATAGGTTGCGATCAGTTTGGGATCAGGTTGGGATCAGGTTGGGATCATGTTGTCATCAGGTTGCGATCAGGTTGGGATTAGATTGGGATCAGATTGTCATCTGGTTGATGTCAGATTGTGATCAGGTTGCAATAGGTTACGATCAGGCTGGGATCAGGTTGGGATCAGGTTTGGATCAGGTTGCGATTAATTTGCGATGAGGTTGGGATCAGGTTGGGATCAGGTTTGGATCAGGTTGCGATCAGGTTGGGATCAGGTTGAGATCAGGTTGTGATCAGGTTGCAATCAGATTAGAATCAGGTTGCGATTAGATTGGTATCAGGTTGCGATCAGGTTCCAATAAGGTTGGGATCAGGTTGCGATCAGATTAGGATCACATTGCAAAAGGTTGCGATCAGATTGGGATAAGTTTGCGATCAGATTGGGATCAGGTTGCAAAAGGTTGCGATCAGATTGGGATCAGATTGCGATCAGGTTGCGATCAGGTTGCGTTCAGGTTGCGATCAGATTCGGATCGGGTTCCGATCAGGGTGCTATCAGGTTGGTATCAGGTTGGGATCAGGTTGGGATCTGGTGGGGATCAGGTTGGGATCAGATTGCGATCAGTTTGCCTTTAGATTATAATCAGGTTACGATCAGATTGGGATCAGGTTGTGAAAGGTTGCGATCAGATTGGGATCATTTTGCGATCTGGTTGCGATCAGATTTGGATGATGTTGTAATCAGGTTGCGATCAGGTTGGGATCCGGTAGCGATCAGGTTGGGATCAGGTTGCGATCAGGTTGGGATCAGGTTTCGAAAGGTTGTGATCAGATTGGGATCAGGTTGAAACCAGGTTGGGATCAGATTGGGATCAGGTTGCGATCAGGTTGCGATTAGATTAGAATCAAGTTGCGATCAGATTGGGATCAGGTTGCGATCAGGTTGGGATCAGGTTAGGATCAGGTTGTGATCAGGTTGCAATCAGATTAGAATCAGGTTGCGACCAGATTGGGATCAGCTTGCAATCAGGTTGCAATCAGATTAGAATAAGGTTGCGATCAGATTGGGATCAGGCTGAGAAAGGTTGCGATCAGATTGGGATCAGATTGCGATCAGGTTGCGATCAGGTTGCGTTCAGGTTGCGATCAGATTCGGATCGGGTTGCGATCAGGGTGTTATCAGGTTGGTATCAGGTTGGGATCAGGTTGGGATCTGGTGGGGATCAGGTTGGGATCAGATTGCGATCAGTTTGCCTTTAGATTATAATCAGGTTACGATCAGATTGGGATCAGGTTGTGAAAGGTTGCGATCAGATTGGGATCATTTTGCGATCTGGTTGCGATCAGATTTGGATGATGTTGTAATCAGGTTGCGATCAGGTTGGGATCCGGTAGCGATCAGGTTGGGATCAGGTTGCGATCAGGTTGGGATCAGGTTTCGAAAGGTTGTGATCAGATGGGGATCAGGTTGAAACCAGGTTGGGATAAGATTGGGATCAGGTTGCGATCAGATTGGGATCAGGTTGCGATCTGGTAACGATCAGGTTGGGATCAGGTTGCGATCAGGTTGCGATCAGGTTGGGAACAGGTTGGGATCAGGTTGCGATCAAATTGGGATCAGGTTGGGATCAGGTTGGGATCAGGTTGGGATCAGGTTGCCATTAGGTTGCGATCAGGTTGGGATCAGGTTTCCAAAGGTTGGGAACAGGTTGGGATCAGGTTGCGATCAGATTGGTATCAGATTGTGATCGGGTTGGGATCAGGTTGTGATCAGGTTGCGGTCAGATTGTGATCAGGTTGCAACAGGTCGCGATCATATTGGGATCAGTTTGCGAAAGGATGCGATCAGATTCGGATCAGGTTGCGATCAGGTTGCGTTCAGGTTGCAATCAGGTTGGGAACAGGTTGTTTTCAGGTTGCGATCAGATTCGGATCGGGTTGCGAAAGGTTGCGATCAAACTTGGATCAGGTTGGGATCAGGTTGCTATCAAGTTAGAATCAGGTTGGGCTCAGGTTGCGATCAGGTCGGGATCAGGTTTCGAAAGGGTGTGATCAGGTTGGGATCAGGTTGGGATCAGGTTTGGATCAGGTTGCGATGAGGTTGGGATCAGGTTGGGATCAGGTTGCGATCAGGTTGCGTTCAGGTTGCGATCAGATTCGGATCAGGTTGCGAAAGGTTGCGATCAAATTTGGATCAGGTTGGGATCAGGTTGCTATCAAGTTAGAATCAGGTTGGGCTCAGGTTGCGATCAGGTCGGGATCAGGTTTCGAAAGGGGGTGATCAGGTTGGGATCAGGTTGGGATCAGGTTTGGATCAGGTTGCGATGAGGTTGGGATCAGGTTGGGATCAGGTTTGGATCAGGTTGCGACAGGTTGGGATCAGGTGACGATCAGGCTGGGATCAGGTTGCGACAGGTTGTGATCAAATTCGGATCAGGTTGTGATCAGGTTGCGATCGGGTTTGGATCAGGTTGGGATCAGGATTGGATCAGGTTGCGATTAGGTTGCAATCAGATTAGAATCAGATTGCGATCAGATTGGGATCAGGTTGCGAAAGGTTGCCATCAGATTGGGATCAGATTGCGATCAGGTTGTGATCAGATTGCGATCAGGTAGCGTTCAGGTTGCGATCAGATTAGGATCAGGTTGCGATCAGGTTGGGATCAGGTTGGGATCAGGTTGCGATCAGGTTGCGAACAGATTAGGATCAGGTTGCGATCAGATTGGGATCGGGTTCCGATCAGATTGGGATCAGGTTGCGATCAGGTTGGGATCAGGTTGGGATCAGGTTTTCATCAGGTTGCGATCAGGTTGGGATCAGGTTGGGATCAGGTTGTCATCAGGTTGCGGTCAGATTGTGATCAGGTTGCAACAATTTACGATCAGGTTGGGATCAGGTTGGGATCAGGTTGCGATCAGGTTGCGATCAGATTAGGATCAGGTTGCGATCAAATTGGGATCAGGTTTCGAAAGGTTGTGATCAGATTGGGATCAGGTTGAAACCAGGTTGGGATCAGATTGGGATCAGGTTGCGATCAGGCTGCGATCAAATTGGGATCAGGTTGCGAAAGGTTGCGATCAGATTGGGATCAGGTTGCGATCAGGTTGCGATCAGATATGGATGATGATGCGATCAGGTTGCGAACAGGTTGGGATCTGGTAGCGATCAGGTAGGGATCAGGTTGCGATCAGGTTGGGATCAGGTTGCGATCAGGTTGCGATCAGGTTGGGAACAGGTTGGGATCAGGTTGCGATCCGTTTGGGATCAGGTTGGGATCAGGTTGTCATCAGGTTGCGGTCAGATTGTGATCAAGTTGCAATAGGTTAAGATCAGGTTGGGATCAGGTTGCCATTAGCTTGCAATCAGGTTGGGATCAGGTTGGGATCAGGTTGCCATTAGGTTGCGATCAGGTTGGGATCAGGTTTCCAAAGGTTGGGAAAAGGTTGGGATCAGGTTGGGATCAGGTTGGGATCAGGTTGCGGTCAGATTGTGATCAGGTTGCAACAGGTTGCGATCAGATTGGGATCAGGTTGCGAAAGGTTGCCATCAGGTTGCCATCAGATTAGAATCAGGTTGCGATCAGACTGGGATCAGGTTGCGAAAGGATGCGATCAGATTGGGATCAGATTGCGATCAGGTTGTGATCAGATTGCGATCAGGTTGCGATCAGGTTGCGATCAGGCTGGGATGAGGTTGCGACAGGTTGGGATCAGGTTTCGAAAGGGTGTGATCAAATTGGGATCAGGTTGCGATCAGGTTAGGATCAGGTTGGGATCAGGTTGTGATCAGGTTGGGATCAGGTTTCGAAAGGGTGTGATCAAATTGGGATCAGGTTGCGATCAGGTTAGGATCAGATTGGGATCAGGTTGCGATCAGGTTGCGATCAGATTAGAATCAGGTTGCGATCAGGTTGGGATCAGGTTGCGATCCGTTTGGGATCAGGTTGGGATCAGGTTGTCATCAGGTTACGGTCAGATTGTGATCAGGTTGCAATAGCTTACGATCAGGTTGGTATCAGGTTGGGATCAGGTTGCCATTAGGTTGCGATCAGGTTTGGATCAGGTTGGGATCAGGTTGGGATCAGGTTGCCATTAGGTTGCGATCAGGTTGGGATCAGGTTTCTAAAGGTTGGGAACAGGTTGGGAACAGGTTGGGATCAGGTTGCGATCAGTTTGCGATCAGATTGGTATCAGATTGCGATCAGGTTGGGATCAGGTTGCAACAGGTTGCGATCAGGTTGGGATCAGGTTGGGATCAGGTTGCGATCAGATTGCAATCAGGTTGAGATCAGGTTGGGATCAGGTGACGATCAGGCTGGGATCAGGTTGCGACAGGTTGCGATCAAATTCGGATCAGGTTGTGATCAGGTTGTGATCAGACTGGGATCAGGTTGCGAAAGGATGCGATCAGGTTGGGATCAGGTTGTGATCAGGTTGGAATCAGGTTGCGATCAGGTTGGGATCAGGTGACGATCAGGCTGGGATCAGGTTGCGACAGGTTGCTATCAGATTAGAATCAGGTTGCGATCAGTTTGGGAACAGGTTGGGATCAGGTTGCGATCCGTTTGGGATTAGGGTTGGGATCAGGTTGTCATCAGGTTGCAGTCAGATTGTGATCAGGTTGCAATAGGTTACGATCAGGTTGGTAGCAGGTTGGGATCAGGTTGCCATTAGGTTGCGATCAGGTTTGGATCAGGTTGGGATCCGGTTGGGATCAGGTTGCCATTAGGTTGCGATCAGGTTTCCAAAAGTTGGGAACAGGTTGGGATCAGGTTGCGATCAGATTGCGATCATATTGGTATCAGATTGCGATCAGGTTGGGATCAGGTTGTGATCAGGTTGCGGTCAGATTGTGATCAGGTTGCAACAGGTTGCGATCAGGTTGGGATCAGGTTGGGATCAGGTTGCGATCAGATTGCAATCAGGTTGGGATCAGGTTTGGATCAGGTTGGGCTCAGGTGACGATCAGGCTGGGATCAGGTTGTGACAGGTTGCGATCAAATTCGGATCAGGTTGGGATCAGGTTGTGATCAGACTGGGATCAGGTTGCGAAAGGATGCGATCAGGTTGGGATCTGGTATCGATCAGGTTGGGATGAGGTTGCGATCAGGTTGGGATCAGGTGGCGATCAGGCTGGGATCAGGTTGCGACAGGTTGCGATCAGGTTGGGAACAGGTTGGGATCAGGTTGCAATCAGATTTGGATCAGGTTGCGATCAGGTTGCGATCAGCTTGGTATCAGATTGGGATCAGGTTGCGAAAGGTTGGGATCAGGTTGCGATCAGATTAGAATCAGGTTGCGATCAGACTGGGATCAGATTGCGATCAGGTTGTGATCAGATTGCGCTAAGGTTGCGATCAGATTCGGATCGGGTTGCAATCAGGTTGCGATAAGGTTGCGATCAGGTTGCGATCAGATTGGGATGAGGTTGGGATCAGGTTTGGATCAGGTTGGGTTCAGGTTGCGATCAGGTTGCAATCAGGTTGGGAACAGGTTGGGATTAGGTTGCGAAAGGTTGCGATCAGATTGGGAGCAGGTTGTGATCAGGTTGCGATCAGATTAGTATCAGGTTGCGATCATGTTGCGATCAGATTGGGATCAGGTTGCGAGAGGTTGCGATCAGATTGGGATCAGGTTGCGATCAGATTGCGTTCGGATTGGAATCAGATTGCGATCAGGTTGCGATCAGATTGCGATCATGTTGCGATCAGATTGCGATCAGGTTGCTATCAGATTGGGATCAGGTTGGGTTCAGGTTGCGATCAGGTTGTGATCAGGTTGCGATCAGATTAGGATCAGGTTGCGATCAGATTGGGATCAGGTTGCGATCAGATTGGGATCAGGTTGCGATCAGGTTGCGATCAGGTTGCAATCAGGTTGGGAACAGGTTGGGATTAGGTTGCGATCAGGTTGGGATCAGTTTGGGATAAGGTTGCGATCAGGTTGCGGTCAGATTGTGATCAGGTTGCAACAGATCACGATCAGGTTGGGATCAGGTTGCGATCAGGTTGCGATCAGGTTGCGATCAGATTGGGATCAGGTTGCGATCAGATTGGGATCAGGTTGCTATCAAGTTAGGATCAGGTTGGGCTCAGGTTGCGATCAGTTTAGAATCAGGTTGCGATCAGATTGGGATCAGGGGACGAAAGGTTGCGATCAGATTGGGATCAGGTTTCGAAAGGTTGTGATCAGATTAGGATCAGGTTTGGATCAGGTTGCGATCAGGTTGCGACAGGTTGCGATCAGATTCCAATATGGATGGGATCAGGTTGCGATCAGGTTGCAATAAGGTTGGGATAAGGTTGCGATCAGATTGCGTTCGGAATGGAATCAGATCGCGATCAGGTTGCGATCAGATTAGGATCAGGTTGCTATCAGACTGGGATCAGGTTGCGATCAGGTTGGGATCAGGTTGTGATCAGGTTGCGGTCAGATTAGGATCAGGTTGCGATCAGATTGGGATCAGGTTACGATCAGGTTGCAACAGGTTACGATCAGGTTGGGATCAGGTTGGGATCAGGTTTGGATCAGGTTGCGATTAGGTTGCGATGAGGTTGGGATCACGTTGCGATAAGGTTGCAATCAGGTTGGGAACAGGTTGCCATTAGGTTGCAATCAGGTTGGGATAAGGTTGGGATCAGGTTGAGATCAGGTTGCGATCAGATTGGGATCAGGTTACGATCAGATTGGGATCAGGTTGCGATCAGATTGGGATCAGGTTGCGATCAGATTGGGATCAGGTTGCGATCAGATTGGGATCAGGTGACGAAAGGTTGCGATCAGATTGGGATCAGGTTTCGAAAGGTTGTGATCAGATTAGGATCAGGTTTGGATCAGGTTGCGATCAGGTTGCGACAGGTTGCAATCAGATTCCAATATGGATGGGATCGGGTTGCGATCAGGTTGCAATAAGGTTGGGATCAGGTTGTGATCAGGTTGCGATCAGATTGTGTTCAGATTGGAATCAGATTGCGATCAGGTTGCGATCAGATTAGGATCAGGTTGCTATCAGACTGGGATCAGGTTGCAATCAGGTTGGGATCAGGTTGTGATCAGGTTGCGATCAGATTAGGATCAGGTTGCGATCAGATTGGGATCAGGTTACGATCAGATTGGGATCAGGTTGCGATCAGGTTGCAATCAGGTTGGGAAAAGTTTGGAATCAGGTTGCGATCAGGTTGGGATCAGGTTGGGATCAGGTTGTCATCAGGTTGTGGTCAGATTGTGATCAGGTTGCAACAGGTTACGATCAGATTGGGATCAGGTTGCGATTAGGTTGTGATGAGTTTGGGATCAGGTTGCAATCAGGTTGGGAACAGGTTGCCATTAGGTTGCAATCAGGTTGGGAACAAGTTGGGATCAGGTTGAGATCAGGTTGCGATTAGGTTGCGATCATGTTGGGATCAGGTTGCGACAGGTTGCAATAGGTTACGATCAGGTTGAGATCAGATTGCGATCAGGTTGCGATAAGGTTGCGATCAGGTTGCGATCAGATTGGGATGAGGTTGGGATCAGGTTGGGATCAGGTTTGGATCAGGTTGCGATCAGGTTGCGACAGGTTTTGATCAGATTCGGATCAGGATGGGATCAGATTGCGTTCAGATTGGAATCAGATTGCGATCAGGTTGCGATCAGATTGCGATCAGGTTGCTATCAGATTGGGATCAGGTTGGGTTCAGGTTGCAATCAGGTTGTGATGAGGTTGCGATCAGATTGGGATCAGGTTGCTATCAAGTTAGGATCAGGTTGGGCTCAGGTTGCGATCAGATTAGAATCAGGTTGCGATCAGATTGGGATCAGGTGACGAAAGGTTGCCATCAGATTGGGATCAGGTTTCGAAAGGTTGTGATCAGATTAGGATCAGGTTTGGATCAGGTTGCGATCAGGTTGCGACAGGTTGCGATCAGATTCCAATATGGATGGGATCAGGTTGCGATCAGGTTGCAATAAGGTTGGGATCAGGTTGCGATCAGGTTGCGATCAGATTGCTTCCAGATTGGAATCAGATTGCGATCAGGTTGCGATCAGATTAGGATCAGGTGGCTTTCAGACTGGGATCAGGTTGCGATCAGGTTGGGATCAGGTTGTGATGAGGTTGCGATCAGATTAGGATCAGGTTGCGATCAGATTGGGATCAGGTTACGATCAGATTGGGATCAGGTTGCGATCAGGTTGCAATCAGGTTGGGAACAGGTTGGAATCAGGTTGCTATCAGGTTACGATCAGGTTGGGATCAGGTTGGGATCAGGTTTGGATCAGGTTGCGATTAGGTTGCGATGAGGTTGGGATCAGGTTGGGATCAGGTTGGGATCAGGTTTGGATCAGGTTGCGATTAGGTTGCGATGAGGTTGGGATCAGGTTGCGATCAGGTTGCGATCAGGTTGCAATCAGGTTGGGAACAGGTTGCCATTAGGTTGCAATCAGGTTGGGATCAGGTTGCGACAGGTTGCAATAGGTTACGATCAGGTTGTGATCAGGTTGCCATTAGGTTGCAATAAGGTTGGGATCAGGTTGCGATTAGGTTGCGATCAGGTTGGGATCAGGTTGCGACAGGTTGCGATCAGATTAGGATCAGGTTGGGATCAGGTTGCGACAGGTTGCGATCAGGTTGGGATCTGGTAGCGATCAGATTGGGATCAGGTGGGGACCAGATTGCGATCAGGTTGCTATCAGATTAGGATCAGGTTTGGATCAGGTTGCGATCAGGTTGCGACAGGTTTTGATCAGATTCGGATCAGGATGGGATCAGATTGCGTTCAGATTGGAATCAGATTGCGATCAGGTTGTGATCAGATTGCGATCAGGTTGCGATCAGATTAGGATCAGGTTGGCTTCAGGTTGCGATCAGATTAGGATCAGGTTGGGATTAGGTTGCGACAGGTTGTGATAAGATTGGGATCAGGTTGGGATCAGGTTGCGACAGGTTGCGATCAGGTTGGGATCTGGTAGCGATCAGGTTGGGATCAGGTTGGGATCACTTTGCGATAGAATGCGATCAGATTGGGATCAGGTTGGGATCAGGTTGCGACAGGTTGCGATCAGATTAGGATCAGGTTGGTTTCAGGTTGCGATCAGAATAGGATCAGGTTGGGATCAGGTTGCGACAGGTTGTGATAAGATTGGGATCAGGTTGCGATCAGGTTGCTATCAGATTAGGATCAGGTTTGGATCAGGTTGCGATCAGGTTGCGACAGGTTTTGATCAGATTCGGATCAGGATGGGATCAGATTGCGTTCAGATTGGAATCAGATTGCGATCAGGTTGCGATCAGATTGCGATCAGGTTGCTATCAGATTGGGATCAGGTTGCGATAAGGTTGCGGTGAGATTGTGATCAGGTTGCAACAGGTTACGATCAGGTTGGGTTCAGGTTGGGATCAGGTTGGGATCAGGTTGCGATCAGGTTGCAATCAGGTTGCGATCAGATTGGGATCAGGTTGCGATCAGATTGGGATCAGGTTGCTATCAGGTTAGGATCAGGTTGGGCTCAGGTTGCGATCAGATTAGAATCAGGTTGCGATCAGATTGGGATCAGGTGACGAAAGGTTGCGATCAGATTGGGATCAGGTTTCGAAAGGTTGTGATCAGATTAGGATCAGGTTTGGATCAGGTTGCGATCAGGTTGCAACAGGTTGCGATCAGATTCCAAAATGGATGGGATCAGGTTGCGATCAGGTTGCAATAAGGTTGGGATCAGGTTGCGATCAGGTTGCGATCAGATTGCGTTCGGATTGGAATCAGATTGCGATCAGGTTGCGATCAGATTAGGATCAGGTTGCTATCAGACTGGGATCAGGTTGCGAACAGGTTGGGATCAGGTTGTGATCAGGTTGCGATCAGATTAGGATCAGGTTGCGATCAGATTGGGATCAGGTTACGATCAGATTGGGATCAGGTTGCGATCAGGTTGCAATCAGGTTGGGAACAGGTTGGAATCAGGTTGCGATCAGGTTGGGATCAGTTTGGGATCAGGTTGGGATCAGGTTGCGGTCAGATTGTGATCAGGTTGCAACAGGTTACGATCAGGTTGGGATCAGGTTGGGATCAGGTTGGGATCAGGTTTGGATCAGGTTGCGATTAGGTTGCGATGAGGTTGGGATCAGGTTGCGATCAGGTTGCAATCAGGTTGGGAACAGGTTGCCATTAGGTTGCGATGAGGTTGGGATCAGGTTGCGACAGGTTGCAATAGGTTACGATCAGATTGGGATCAGGTTGCCATTAAGTTGCAATCAGGTTGGGATCAGGTTGCGATTAGGTTGCGATCAGGTTGGGATCAGGTTGCGACAGGTTGCGATCAGATTAGGATCAGGTTGGGATCAGGTTGCGACAGGTTGCGATCAGGTTGGGATCTGGTAGCGATCAGATTGGGATCAGGTGGGGATCAGATTGCGATGAGGTTGCTATCAGATTGGGATCAGGTTGGGTTCAGGTTGCGATCAGGTTGTGATCAGGTTGCGATCAGATTAGGATCAGGTTGCGATCAGATTGGGATCAGGTTGCGATCAGATTGGGATCAGGTTGCGATCAGGTTGCAATCAGGTTGGGAACAGGTTGGGATTAGGTTGCTATCAAGTTAGGATCAGGTTGGGCTCAGGTTGCGATCAGATTAGAATCAGGTTGCGATCAGATTGGGATCAGGTGACGAAAGGTTGCGATCAGATTGGGATCAGGTTTCGAAAGGTTGTGATCAGATTAGGATCAGGTTTGGATCAGGTTGCGATCAGGTTGCAACAGGTTGCGATCAGATTCCAATATGGATGGGATCAGGTTTCGTTCAGGTTGCAATAAGGTTGGGATCAGGTTGCGATCAGGTTGCGATCAGATTGCGTTCGGATTGGAATCAGATTGCGATCAGGTTGCGATCAGATTAGGATCAGGTTGCTATCAGACTGGGATCAGACTGGGATCAGGTTGCGATCAGGTTGGGATCAGGTTGTGATCAGGTTGCGATCAGGTTGGGATCAGGTTGTCATCAGGTTGCGGTCAGATTGTGATCAGGTTGTAACAGGTTACGATCAGGTTGGGATCAGATTGGGATCAGGTTGGGATCAGGTTGCGAAAGGTTGCGATCAGATTAGGATCAGGTTGGTTTCAGGTTGCGATCAGATTAGGATCAGGATGGGATCAGGTTGCCATTAGGTTGCAATCAGGTTGGGATCAGGTTGCGACAGGTTGCAATAGGTTGCGATGAGGTTGGGATCAGGTTGCGATCAGGTTGCAATCAGGTTGGGAACAGGTTGCCATTAGGTTGCAATCAGGTTGGGATCAGGTTGCGACAGGTTGCAATAGGTTACGATCAGATTGGGATCAGGTTGCCATTAGGTTGCAATCAGGTTGGGATCAGGTTGCGATTAGGTTGCGATCAGGTTGGGATCAGGTTGCGACAGGTTGCGATCAGATTAGGATCAGGTTGGGATCAGGTTGCGACAGGTTGCGATCCGGTTGGGATCAGGATGGGATCAGATTGCGTTCAGATTGGAATCAGATTGCGATCAGGTTGTGATCAGATTAGGAACAGGTTGGGATTAGGTTGCGATCAAGTTAGGATCAGGTTGGGATCAGGTTACGATCAGGTTGCGGTCAGATTGTGATCAGGTTGCAACAGATTACGATCAGGTTGGGTTCAGGTTGGGATCAGGTTGGGATCAGGTTGCGATCAGGTTGCGATCAGGTTGCGATCAGATTGGGATCAGGTTGCGATCAGATTGGGATCAGGTTGCTATCAAGTTAGGATCAGGTTGGGCTCAGGTTGCGATCAGATTAGAATCAGGTTGCGATCAGATTGGGATCAGGTGACGAAAGGTTGCGATCAGATTGGGATCAGGTTTCGAAAGGTTGTGATCAGATTAGGATCAGGTTTGGATCAGGTTGCGATCAGGTTGCAACAGGTTGCGATCAGATTCCAATATGGATGGGATCAGGTTTCGATCAGGTTGCAATAAGGTTGGGATCAGGTTGCGATCAGGTTGCGATCAGATTGCGTTCGGATTGGAATCAGATTGCGATCAGGTTGCGATCAGATTAGGATCAGGTTGCTATCAGACTGGGATCAGACTGGGATCAGGTTGCGATCAGGTTGGGATCAGGTTGTGATCAGGTTGCGATCAGGTTGGGATCAGGTAGTCATCAGGTTGCGGTCAGATTGTGATCAGGTTGTAACAGGTTACGATCAGGTTGGGATCAGATTGGGATCAGGTTGGGATCAGGTTGCGACAGGTTGCGATCAGATTAGGATCAGGTTGGTTTCAGGTTGCGATCAGATTAGGATCAGGATGGGATCAGGTTGCCATTAGGTTGCAATCAGGTTGGGATCAGGTTGCGACAGGTTGCAATAGGTTGCGATCAGGTTGGGATCAGGTTGCGATCAGGTTGCAATCAGGTTGGGAACAGGTTGCCATTAGGTTGCAATCAGGTTGGGATCAGGTTGCGATTAGGTTGCGATCAGGTTGGGATCAGGTTGCGACAGGTTGCGATCAGATTAGGATCAGGTTGGGATCAGGTTGCGACAGGTTGCGATCAGGTTGGGATCTGGTAGCGATCAGATTGGGATCAGGTGGGGACCAGATTGCGATCAGGTTGCTATCAGATTAGGATCAGGTTTGGATCAGGTTGCGATCAGGTTGCGACAGGTTTTGATCAGATTCGGATCAGGATGGGATCAGATTGCGTTCAGATTGGAATCAGATTGCGATCAGGTTGTGATCAGATTGCGATCAGGTTGCTATCAGATTGGGATCAGGTTGGGTTCAGGTTGCGATCAGGTTGTGATCAGGTTGCGATCAGATTAAGATCAGGTTGCGATCAGATTGGGATCAGGTTGCGATCAGATTGGGATCAGGTTGCGATCAGGTTGCAATCAGGTTGGGAACAGGTTGGGATTAGGTTGCGATCAGGTTGGGATCAGGTTGGGATCAGGTTGCGATCAGGTTGCGGTCAGATTGTGATCAGGTTGCAACAGATTACGATCAGGTTGGGTTCAGGTTGGGATCAGGTTGGGATCAGGTTGCGATCAGGTTGCGATCAGGTTGCGATCAGGTTGCGATCAGATTGGGATCAGGTTGCGATCAGATTGGGATCAGGTTGCTATCAAGTTAGGATCAGGTTGGGCTCAGGTTGCGATCAGATTAGAATCAGGTTGCGATCAGATTGGGATCAGGTGACGAAAGGTTGCGATCAGATTGGGATCAGGTTTCGAAAGGTTGTGATCAGATTAGGATCAGGTTTGGATCAGGTTGCGATCAGGTTGCAACAGGTTGCGATCAGATTCCAATATGGATGGGAACAGTTTTCGATCAGGTTGCAATAAGGTTGGGATCAGGTTGCGATCAGGTTGCGATCAGATTGCGTTCGGATTGGAATCAGATTGCGATCAGGTTGCGATCAGATTAGGATCAGGTTGCTATCAGACTGGGATCAGACTGGGATCAGGTTGCGATCAGGTTGGGATCAGGTTGTGATCAGGTTGCGATCAGGTTGGGATCAGGTTGTCATCAGGTTGCGGTCAGATTGTGATCAGGTTGTAACAGGTTACGATCAGGTTGGGATCAGATTGGGATCAGGTTGGGATCTGGTTGCGACAGGTTGCGATCAGATTAGGATCAGGTTGGTTTCAGGTTGCGATCAGATTAGGATCAGGTTGGGATCTGGTTGCGACAGGTTGTGATAAGATTGGGATCAGGTTGCGATCAGGTTGCTATCAGATTAGGATCAGGTTTGGATCAGGTTGCGATCAGGTTGCGACAGGTTTTGATCAGATTCGGATCAGGATGGGATCAGATTGCGTTCAGATTGGAATCAGATTGCGATCAGGTTGCGATCAGATTGCGATCAGGTTGCTATCAGATTGGGATCAGGTTGGGTTCAGGTTGCGATCAGGTTGTGATCAGGTTGCGATCAGATTAGGATCAGGTTGGGAACACGTTGGGATTAGGTTGCGATCAGGTTGGGATCAGGTTGCGATAAGGTTGCGGTCAGATTGTTATCAGGTTGCAACAGGTTACGATCAGGTTGGGTTCAGGTTGGGATCAGGTTGGGATCAGGTTGCGATCAGGTTGCAATCAGGTTGCGATCAGATTGGGATCAGGTTGCGATCAGATTGGGATCAGGTTGCTATCAGGTTAGGATCAGGTTGGGCTCAGGTTGCGATCAGATTAGAATCAGGTTGCGATCAGATTGGGATCAGGTGACGAAAGGTTGCGATCAGATTGGGATCAGGTTTCGAAAGGTTGTGATCAGATTAGGATCAGGTTTGGATCAGGTTGCGATCAGGTTGCAACAGGTTGCGATCAGATTCCAATATGGATGGGATCAGGTTGCGATCAGGTTGCAATAAGGTTGGGATCAGGTTGCGATCAGGTTGGGATCAGATTGCGTTCGGATTGGAATCAGATTGCGATCAGGTTGCGATCAGATTAGGATCAGGTTGCTATCAGACTGGGATCAGGTTGCGATCAGGTTGGGATCAGGTTGTGATCAGGTTGCGATCAGATTAGGATCAGGTTGCGATCAGATTGGGATCAGGTTACGATCAGATTGGGATCAGGTTGCGATCAGGTTGCAATCAGGTTGGGAACAGGTTGGAATCAGGTTCCGATCAGGTTGGGATCAGGTTGGGATCAGGTTGGGATCAGGTTGCGGTCAGATTGTGATCAGGTTGCAACAGGTTACGATCAGGTTGGGATCAGGTTGGGATCAGGTTGGGATCAGGTTTGGATCAGGTTGCGATTAGGTTGCGATGAGGTTGGGATCAGGTTGCGATCAGGTTGCGATCAGGTTGCAATCAGGTTGGGAACAGGTTGCCATTAGGTTGCAATCAGGTTGGGATCAGGTTGCGACAGGTTGCAATAGATAACGATCAGGTTGGGATCAGGTTGCCATTAGATTGGGATCAGGTTGGGTTCAGGTTGCGATTAGGTTGCGATCAGGTTGGGATCAGGTTGCGATTAGGTTGCGATGAGTTTGGGATCAGGTTGCGATCAGGTTGCGATCAGGTTGCAATCAGGTTGGGAACAGGTTGCCATTAGGTTGCAATCAGGTTGGGATCAGGTTGCGACAGGTTGCAATAGGTTACGATCAGGTTGGGATCAGGTTGCCATTAGGTTGCAATCGGGTTGGGATCAGGTTGCGATTAGGTTGCGATCAGGTTGGGATCAGGTTGCAACAGGTTGCGATCAGATTAGGATCAGGTTGGGATCAGGTTGCGACAGGTTGCGATCAGGTTGGGATCTGGTAGCGATCAGATTGGGATCAGGTGGGGACCAGATTGCGATCAGGTTGCTATCAGATTAGGATCAGGTTTGGATCAGGTTGCGATCAGGTTGCGACAGGTTTTGATCAGATTCGGATCAGGATGGGATCAGATTGCGTTCAGATTGGAATCAGATTGCGATCAGGTTGTGATCAGATTGCGATCAGGTTGCTATCAGATTGGGATAAGGTTGGGTTCAGGTTGCGATCAGGTTGTGATCAGGTTGCGATCAGATTAGGATCAGGTTGCTATCAGATTGGGATCAGGTTGCGATCAGATTGGGATCAGGTTGCTATCAGGTTAGGATCAGGTTGGGCTCAGGTTGCGATCAGATTAGAATCAGGTTGCGATCAGATTGGGATCAGGTGACGAAAGGTTGCGATCAGATTGGGATCAGGTTTCGAAAGGTTGTGATCAGATTAGGATCAGGTTTGGATCAGGTTGCGATCAGGTTGCAACAGGTTGCGATCAGATTCCAATATGGATGGGATCAGGTTGCGATCAGGTTGCAATAAGGTTGGGATCAGGTTGCTATCAGACTGGGATCAGACTGGGATCAGGTTGCGATCAGAATGGGATCAGGTTACGATCAGATTGGGATCAGGTTGCGATCAGGTTGCAATCAGGTTGGGAACAGGTTGGAATCAGGTTGCGATCAGGTTGGGATCAGGTTGGGATCAGGTTTTCATCAGGTTGCGGTCAGATTGTGATCAGGTTGTGATCAGGTTGCAACAGGTTACGATCAGGTTGGGTTCAGGTTGGGATCAGGTTGGGATCAGGTTTGGATCAGGTTGCAACAGGTTGCGATCAGATTAGGATCAGGTTGGTTTCAGGTTGCGATCAGATTAGGATCAGGTTGGGATCAGGTTGCGACAGGTTGTGATAAGATTGGGATCAGGTTGCGATCAGGTTGCTATCAGATTAGGATCAGGTTTGGATCAGGTTGCGATCAGGTTGCGACAGGTTTTGATCAGATTCGGATCAGGATGGGATCAGATTGTGTTCAGATTGGAATCAGATTGCGATCAGGTTGCGATCAGATTGCGATCAGGTTGCTATCAGATTGGGATCAGGTTGGGTTCAGGTTGCGATCAGGTTGCGGTCAGATTGTGATCAGGTTGCAACAGGTTACGATCAGGTTGGGTTCAGGTTGGGATCAGGTTGGGATCAGGTTGCGATCAGGTTGCAATCAGGTTGCGATCAGATTGGGATCAGGTTGCGATCAGATTGGGATCAGGTTGCTATCAGGTTAGGATCAGGTTGGGCTCAGGTTGCGATCAGATTAGAATCAGGTTGCGATCAGATTGGGATCAGGTGACGAAAGGTTGCGATCAGATTGGGATCAGGTTTCGAAAGGTTGTGATCAGATTAGGATCAGGTTTGGATCAGGTTGCGATCAGGTTGCAACAGGTTGCGATCAGATTCCAATATGGATGGGATCAGGTTGCGATCAGGTTGCAATAAGGTTGGGATCAGGTTGCGATCAGGTTGCGATCAGATTGCGTTCGGATTGGAATCAGATTGCGATCAGGTTGCGATCAGATTAGGATCAGGTTGCTATCAGACTGGGATCAGGTTGCGATCAGGTTGGGATCAGGTTGTGATCAGGTTGCGATCAGATTAGCATCAGGTTGCGATCAGATTGGGATCAGGTTACGATCAGATTGGGATCAGGTTGCGATCAGGTTGCAATCAGGTTGGGAACAGGTTGGAATCAGGTTGGGATCAGGTTGGGATCAGGTTGGGATCAGGTTGCGGTCAGATTGTGATCAGGTTGCAACAGGTTACGATCAGGTTGGGATCAGGTTGGGATCAGGTTTTGATCAGGTTGCGATTAGGTTGCGATGAGGTTGGGATCAGGTTGCGATCAGGTTGCGATCAGGTTGCAATCAGGTTGGGAACAGGTTGCCATTAGGTTGCAATCAGGTTGGGATCAGGTTGCGACAGGTTGCAATAGGTTACGATCAGGTTGGGATCAGGTTGCCATTAGGTTGCAATCAGGTTGGGATCAGGATGGGATCAGATTGCGTTCAGATTGGAATCAGATTGCGATCAGGTTGCGATCAGATTGCGATCAGGTTGCTATCAGATTGGGATCAGGTTGGGTTCAGGTTGCGATCAGGTTGTGATCAGGTTGCGATCAGATTAGGATCAGGTTGGGAACACGTTGGGATTAGGTTGCGATCAGGTTGGGATCAGGTTGCGATAAGGTTGCAATCAGGTTGCGATCAGATTGGGATCAGGTTGCGATCAGATTGGGATCAGGTTGCTATCAGGTTAGGATCAGGTTGGGCTCAGGTTGCGATCAGATTAGAATCAGGTTGCGATCAGATTGGGATCAGGTGACGAAAGGTTGCGATCAGATTGGGATCAGGTTTCGAAAGGTTGTGATCAGATTAGGATCAGGTTTGGATCAGGTTGCGATCAGGTTGCAACAGGTTGCGATCAGATTCCAATATGGATGGGATCAGGTTGCGATCAGGTTGCAATAAGGTTGGGATCAGGTTGCGATCAGGTTGCGATCAGATTGCGTTCGGATTGGAATCAGATTGCGATCAGGTTGCGATCAGATTAGGATCAGGTTGCTATCAGACTGGGATCAGGTTGCGATCAGGTTGGGATCAGGTTGTGATCAGGTTGCGATCAGATTAGGATCAGGTTGCGATCAGATTGGGATCAGGTTACGATCAGATTGGGATCAGGTTGCGATCAGGTTGCAATCAGGTTGGGAACAGGTTGGAATCAGGTTGCGATCAGGTTGGGATCAGGTTGGGATCAGGTTGGGATCAGGTTGCGGTCAGATTGTGATCAGGTTGCAACAGGTTACGATCAGGTTGGGATCAGGTTGGGATCAGGTTTGGATCAGGTTGCGATTAGGTTGCGATGAGGTTGGGATCAGGTTGCGATCAGGTTGCAATCAGGTTGGGAACAGGTTGCCATTAGGTTGCAATCAGGTTGGGATCAGGATGGGATCAGATTGCGTTCAGATTGGAATCAGATTGCGATCAGGTTGCGATCAGATTGCGATCAGGTTGCTATCAGATTGGGATCAGGATGGGTTCAGGTTGCGATCAGGTTGTGATCAGGTTGCGATCAGATTAGGATCAGGTTGGGAACACGTTGGGATTAGGTTGCGATCAGGTTGGGATCAGGTTGCGATAAGGTTGCGGTCAGATTGTGATCAGGTTGCAACAGGTTACGATCAGGTTGGGTTCAGGTTGGGATCAGGTTGGGATCAGGTTGCGATCAGGTTGCAATCAGGTTGCGATCAGATTGGGATCAGGTTGCGATCAGATTGGGATCAGGTTGCTATCAGGTTAGGATCAGGTTGGGCTCAGGTTGCGATCAGATTAGAATCAGGTTGCGATCAGATTGGGATCAGGTGACGAAAGGTTGCGATCAGATTGGGATCAGGTTTCGAAAGGTTGTGATCAGATTAGGATCAGGTTTGGATCAGGTTGCGATCAGGTTGCAACAGGTTGCGATCAGATTCCAATATGGATGGGATCAGGTTGCGATCAGGTTGCAATAAGGTTGGGATCAGGTTGCGATCAGGTTGCGATCAGATTGCGTTCGGATTGGAATCAGATTGCGATCAGGTTGCGATCAGATTAGGATCAGGTTGCTATCAGACTGGGATCAGGTTGCGATCAGGTTGGGATCAGGTTGTGATCAGGTTGCGATCAGATTAGGATCAGGTTGCGATCAGATTGGGATCAGGTTACGATCAGATTGGGATCAGGTTGCGATCAGGTTGCAATCAGGTTGGGAACAGGTTGGAATCAGGTTGCGATCAGGTTGGGATCAGGTTGGGATCAGGTTGCGGTCAGATTGCGTTCAGATTGGAATCAGATTGCGATCAGGTTGCGATCAGATTGCGATCAGGTTGCTATCAGATTGGGATCAGGTTGGGTTCAGGTTGCGATCAGGTTGTGATCAGGTTGCGATCAGATTAGGATCAGGTTGGGAACACGTTGGGATTAGGTTGCGATCAGGTTGGGATCAGGTTGCGATAAGGTTGCAATCAGGTTGCGATCAGATTGGGATCAGGTTGCGATCAGATTGGGATCAGGTTGCTATCAGGTTAGGATCAGGTTGGGCTCAGGTTGCGATCAGATTAGAATCAGGTTGCGATCAGATTGGGATCAGGTGACGAAAGGTTGCGATCAGATTGGGATCAGGTTTCGAAAGGTTGTGATCAGATTAGGATCAGGTTTGGATCAGGTTGCGATCAGGTTGCAACAGGTTGCGATCAGATTCCAATATGGATGGGATCAGGTTGCGATCAGGTTGCAATAAGGTTGGGATCAGGTTGCGATCAGGTTGCGATCAGATTGCGTTCGGATTGGAATCAGATTGCGATCAGGTTGCGATCAGATTAGGATCAGGTTGCTATCAGACTGGGATCAGGTTGCGATCAGGTTGGGATCAGGTTGTGATCAGGTTGCGATCAGATTAGGATCAGGTTGCGATCAGATTGGGATCAGGTTACGATCAGATTGGGATCAGGTTGCGATCAGGTTGCAATCAGGTTGGGAACAGGTTGGAATCAGGTTGCGATCAGGTTGGGATCAGGTTGGGATCAGGTTGGGATCAGGTTGCGGTCAGATTGTGATCAGGTTGCAACAGGTTACGATCAGGTTGGGATCAGGTTGGGATCAGGTTTGGATCAGGTTGCGATTAGGTTGCGATGAGGTTGGGATCAGGTTGCGATCAGGTTGCGATCAGGTTGCAATCAGGTTGGGAACAGGTTGCCATTAGGTTGCAATCAGGTTGGGATCAGGATGGGATCAGATTGCGTTCAGATTGGAATCAGATTGCGATCAGGTTGCGATCAGATTGCGATCAGGTTGCTATCAGATTGGGATCAGGATGGGTTCAGGTTGCGATCAGGTTGTGATCAGGTTGCGATCAGATTAGGATCAGGTTGGGAACACGTTGGGATTAGGTTGCGATCAGGTTGGGATCAGGTTGCGATAAGGTTGCGGTCAGATTGTGATCAGGTTGCAACAGGTTACGATCAGGTTGGGTTCAGGTTGGGATCAGGTTGGGATCAGGTTGCGATCAGGTTGCAATCAGGTTGCGATCAGATTGGGATCAGGTTGCGATCAGATTGGGATCAGGTTGCTATCAGGTTAGGATCAGGTTGGGCTCAGGTTGCGATCAGATTAGAATCAGGTTGCGATCAGATTGGGATCAGGTGACGAAAGGTTGCGATCAGATTGGGATCAGGTTTCGAAAGGTTGTGATCAGATTAGGATCAGGTTTGGATCAGGTTGCGATCAGGTTGCAACAGGTTGCGATCAGATTCCAATATGGATGGGATCAGGTTGCGATCAGGTTGCAATAAGGTTGGGATCAGGTTGCGATCAGGTTGCGATCAGATTGCGTTCGGATTGGAATCAGATTGCGATCAGGTTGCGATCAGATTAGGATCAGGTTGCTATCAGACTGGGATCAGGTTGCGATCAGGTTGGGATCAGGTTGTGATCAGGTTGCGATCAGATTAGGATCAGGTTGCGATCAGATTGGGATCAGGTTACGATCAGATTGGGATCAGGTTGCGATCAGGTTGCAATCAGGTTGGGAACAGGTTGGAATCAGGTTGCGATC
This sequence comes from Telmatherina bonti, assembly GCF_933228915.1. Taxonomy (NCBI): domain Eukaryota; kingdom Metazoa; phylum Chordata; class Actinopteri; order Atheriniformes; family Telmatherinidae; genus Telmatherina; species Telmatherina bonti. The sequence continues at coordinate 1,227,393 of NC_136620.1, forward strand.
AGGTTGGGATCAGGTTGGGATCAGGTTGCGGTCAGATTGCGTTCAGATTGGAATCAGATTGCGATCAGGTTGCGATCAGATTGCGATCAGGTTGCTATCAGATTGGGATCAGGTTGGGTTCAGGTTGCGATCAGGTTGTGATCAGGTTGCGATCAGATTAGGATCAGGTTGGGAACACGTTGGGATTAGGTTGCGATCAGGTTGGGATCAGGTTGCGATAAGGTTGCAATCAGGTTGCGATCAGATTGGGATCAGGTTGCGATCAGATTGGGATCAGGTTGCTATCAGGTTAGGATCAGGTTGGGCTCAGGTTGCGATCAGATTAGAATCAGGTTGCGATCAGATTGGGATCAGGTGACGAAAGGTTGCGATCAGATTGGGATCAGGTTTCGAAAGGTTGTGATCAGATTAGGATCAGGTTTGGATCAGGTTGCGATCAGGTTGCAACAGGTTGCGATCAGATTCCAATATGGATGGGATCAGGTTGCGATCAGGTTGCAATAAGGTTGGGATCAGGTTGCGATCAGGTTGCGATCAGATTGCGTTCGGATTGGAATCAGATTGCGATCAGGTTGCGATCAGATTAGGATCAGGTTGCTATCAGACTGGGATCAGGTTGCGATCAGGTTGGGATCAGGTTGTGATCAGGTTGCGATCAGATTAGGATCAGGTTGCGATCAGATTGGGATCAGGTTACGATCAGATTGGGATCAGGTTGCGATCAGGTTGCAATCAGGTTGGGAACAGGTTGGAATCAGGTTGCGATCAGGTTGGGATCAGGTTGGGATCAGGTTGGGATCAGGTTGCGGTCAGATTGTGATCAGGTTGCAACAGGTTACGATCAGGTTGGGATCAGGTTGGGATCAGGTTTGGATCAGGTTGCGATTAGGTTGCGATGAGGTTGGGATCAGGTTGCGATCAGGTTGCGATCAGGTTGCAATCAGGTTGGGAACAGGTTGCCATTAGGTTGCAATCAGGTTGGGATCAGGTTGCGACAGGTTGCAATAGGTTACGATCAGGTTGGGATCAGGTTGCCATTAGGTTGCAATCAGGTTGGGATCAGGATGGGATCAGATTGCGTTCAGATTGGAATCAGATTGCGATCAGGTTGCGATCAGATTGCGATCAGGTTGCTATCAGATTGGGATCAGGTTGGGTTCAGGTTGCGATCAGGTTGTGATCAGGTTGCGATCAGATTAGGATCAGGTTGGGAACACGTTGGGATTAGGTTGCGATCAGGTTGGGATCAGGTTGCGATAAGGTTGCGGTCAGATTGTGATCAGGTTGCAACAGGTTACGATCAGGTTGGGTTCAGGTTGGGATCAGGTTGGGATCAGGTTGCGATCAGGTTGCAATCAGGTTGCGATCAGATTGGGATCAGGTTGCGATCAGATTGGGATCAGGTTGCTATCAGGTTAGGATCAGGTTGGGCTCAGGTTGCGATCAGATTAGAATCAGGTTGCGATCAGATTGGGATCAGGTGACGAAAGGTTGCGATCAGATTGGGATCAGGTTTCGAAAGGTTGTGATCAGATTAGGATCAGGTTTGGATCAGGTTGCGATCAGGTTGCAACAGGTTGCGATCAGATTCCAATATGGATGGGATCAGGTTGCGATCAGGTTGCAATAAGGTTGGGATCAGGTTGCGATCAGGTTGCGATCAGATTGCGTTCGGATTGGAATCAGATTGCGATCAGGTTGCGATCAGATTAGGATCAGGTTGCTATCAGACTGGGATCAGGTTGCGATCAGGTTGGGATCAGGTTGTGATCAGGTTGCGATCAGATTAGGATCAGGTTGCGATCAGATTGGGATCAGGTTACGATCAGATTGGGATCAGGTTGCGATCAGGTTGCAATCAGGTTGGGAACAGGTTGGAATCAGGTTGCGATCAGGTTGGGATCAGGTTGGGATCAGGTTGCGGTCAGATTGTGATCAGGTTGCAACAGGTTGCAACAGGTTGGGATCAGGTTGGGATCAGGTTGGGATCAGGTTGGGATCAGGTTTGGATCAGGTTGCGATTAGGTTGCGATGAGGTTGGGATCAGGTTGCGATCAGGTTGCAATCAGGTTGGGAACAGGTTGCCATTAGGTTGCAATCAGGTTGGGATCAGGTTGCGACAGGTTGCGATCAGGTTGGGATCTGGTAGCGATCAGATTGGGATCAGGTGGGGACCAGATTGCGATCAGGTTGCTATCAGATTAGGATCAGGTTTGGATCAGGTTGCGATCAGGTTGGGATCAGGTTGGGATCAGGTTGTGATCAGGTTGCGGTCAGATTGTGATCAGGTTGCAACAGATTACGATCAGGTTGGGTTCAGGTTGGGATCAGGTTGCGATCAGATTAGGATCAGGTTTGGATCAGGTTGCGATCAGGTTGCAACAGGTTGCGATCAGATTCCAATATGGATGGGATCAGGTTTCGATCAGGTTGCAATAAGGTTGGGATCAGGTTGCGATCAGGTTGCGATCAGATTGCGTTCGGATTGGAATCAGATTGCGATCAGGTTGCGATCAGATTAGGATCAGGTTGCTATCAGACTGGGATCAGACTGGGATCAGGTTGCGATCAGGTTGGGATCAGGTTGTGATCAGGTTGCGATCAGATTAGGATCAGGTTGCGATCAGAATGGGATCAGGTTACGATCAGATTGGGATCAGGTTGCGATCAGGTTGCAATCAGGTTGGGAACAGGTTGGGATTAGGTTGGGATCAGGTTGCGGTCAGATTGTGATCAGGTTGCAACAGGTTGCAACAGGTTGGGATCAGGTTGGGATCAGGTTGGGATCAGGTTGGGATCAGGTTTGGATCAGGTTGCGATTAGGTTGCGATGAGGTTGGGATCAAGTTGCGATCAGGTTGCGATCAGGTTGCAATCAGGTTGGGAACAGGTTGCCATTAGGTTGCAATCAGGTTGGGATCAGGTTGCGACAGGTTGCGATCAGGTTGGGATCTGGTAGCGGTCAGATTGGGATCAGGTGGGGACCAGATTGCGATCAGGTTGCTATCAGATTAGGATCAGGTTTGGATCAGGTTGCGATCAGGTTGGGATCAGGTTGGGATCAGGTTGCGATCAGGTTGCGGTCAGATTGTGATCAGGTTGCAACAGATTACGATCAGGTTGGGTTCAGGTTGGGATCAGGTTGGGATCAGGTTGCGATCAGATTAGGATCAGGTTTGGATCAGGTTGCGATCAGGTTGCAACAGGTTGCGATCAGATTCCAATATGGATGGGATCAGGTTTCGATCAGGTTGCAATAAGGTTGGGATCAGGTTGCGATCAGGTTGCGATCAGATTGCGTTCGGATTGGAATCAGATTGCGATCAGGTTGCGATCAGATTAGGATCAGGTTGCTATCAGACTGGGATCAGACTGGGATCAGGTTGCGATCAGGTTGGGATCAGGTTGTGATCAGGTTGCGATCAGATTAGGATCAGGTTGCGATCAGAATGGGATCAGGTTACGATCAGATTGGGATCAGGTTGCGATCAGGTTGCAATCAGGTTGGGAACAGGTTGGGATTAGGTTGCGATCAGGTTGGGATCAGGTTGGGATCAGGTTGCGATCAGGTTGCGGTCAGATTGTGATCAGGTTGCAACAGATTACGATCAGGTTGGGTTCAGGTTGGGATCAGGTTGGGATCAGGTTGCGATCAGATTAGGATCAGGTTTGGATCAGGTTGCGATCAGGTTGCAACAGGTTGCGATCAGATTCCAATATGGATGGGATCAGGTTTCGATCAGGTTGCAATAAGGTTGGGATCAGGTTGCGATCAGGTTGCGATCAGATTGCGTTCGGATTGGAATCAGATTGCGATCAGGTTGCGATCAGATTAGGATCAGGTTGCTATCAGACTGGGATCAGACTGGGATCAGGTTGCGATCAGGTTGGGATCAGGTTGTGATCAGGTTGCGATCAGATTAGGATCAGGTTGCGATCAGAATGGGATCAGGTTACGATCAGATCTGGATCAGGTTGCGATCAGGTTGCAATCAGGTTGGGAACAGGTTGGAATCAGGTTGCGATCAGGTTGGGATCAGGTTGGGATCAGGTTGTCATCAGGTTGCGGTCAGATTGTGATCAGGTTGTAACAGGTTACGATCAGGTTGGGATCAGGTTGGGATCAGGTTTGGATCAGGTTGCGATTAGGTTGCGATCAGATTGGGATCAGGTTGCGAGAGGTTGCGATAAGATTGGGATCAGGTTATGATCAGATTGCGTTCGGATTGGAATCAGATTGCGATCAGGTTGCGATCAGATTAGGATCAGGTTGCTATCAGACTGGGATCAGGTTGCAATAAGGTTGGGATCAGGTTGCGATCAGGTTGCGATCAGATTGCGTTCGGATTGGAATCAGATTGCGATCAGGTTGCGATCAGATTAGGATCAGGTTGCTATCAGACTGGGATCACACTGGGATCAGGTTGCGATCAGGTTGGGATCAGGTTGTGATCAGGTTGCGATCAGATTAGGATCAGGTTGCGATCAGAATGGGATCAGGTTACGATCAGATTGGGATCAGGTTGCGATCAGGTTGCAATCAGGTTGGGATCAGGTTGGGATCAGGTTGCGATCAGATTAGGATCAGGTTTGGATCAGGTTGCGATCAGGTTGCAACAGGTTGCGATCAGATTCCAATATGGATGGGATCAGGTTTCGATCAGGTTGCAATAAGGTTGGGATCAGGTTGCGATCAGGTTGCGATCAGATTGCGTTCGGATTGGAATCAGATTGCGATCAGGTTGCGATCAGATTAGGATCAGGTTGCTATCAGACTGGGATCAGACTGGGATCAGGTTGAGATCAGGTTGGGATCAGGTTGTGATGAGGTTGCGATCAGATTAGGATCAGGTTGCGATCAGAATGGGATCAGGTTACGATCAGATTGGGATCACGTTGCGATCAGGTTGCAATCAGGTTGGGAACAGGTTGGAATCAGGTTGCGATCAGGTTGGGATCAGGTTGGGATCAGGTTGTCATCAGGTTGCGGTCAGATTGTGATCAGGTTGTAACAGGTTACGATCAGGTTGGGATCAGGTTGGGATCAGGTTTGGATCAGGTTGCGATTAGGTTGCGATCAGATTGGGATCAGGTTGCGAGAGGTTGCGATCAGATTGGGATCAGGTTATGATCAGATTGCGTTCGGATTGGAATCAGATTGCGATCAGGTTGCGATCAGATTAGGATCAGGTTGCTATCAGACTGGGATCAGGTTGCGATCAGGTTGGGATCAGGTTGTGATCAGGTTGCGATCAGATTAGGATCAGGTTGCGATCAGATTGGGATCAGGTTACGATCAGATTGGGATCAGGTTGCGATCAGGTTGCAATCAGGTTGGGAACAGGTTGGAATCAGGTTGCGATCAGGTTGGGATCTGGTAGCGATCAGATTGGGATCAGGTGGGGACCAGATTGCGATCAGGTTGCTATCAGATTAGGATCAGGTTTGGATCAGGTTGGGATCAGGTTGGGATCAGGTTTGGATCAGGTTGCGATTAGGTTGCGATGAGGTTGGGATCAGGTTGCGATCAGGTTGCAATCAGGTTGGGAACAGGTTGCCATTAGGTTGCAATCAGGTTGGGATCAGGTTGCGACAGGTTGCGATCAGGTTGGGATCTGGTAGCGATCAGATTGGGATCAGGTGGGGACCAGATTGCGATCAGGTTGCTATCAGATTAGGATCAGGTTTGGATCAGGTTGCGATCAGGTTGGGATCAGGTTGGGATCAGGTTGTGATCAGGTTGCGGTCAGATTGTGATCAGGTTGCAACAGATTACGATCAGGTTGGGTTCAGGTTGGGATCAGGTTGCGATCAGATTAGGATCAGGTTTGGATCAGGTTGCGATCAGGTTGCAACAGGTTGCGATCAGATTCCAATATGGATGGGATCAGGTTTCGATCAGGTTGCAATAAGGTTGGGATCAGGTTGCGATCAGGTTGCGATCAGATTGCGTTCGGATTGGAATCAGATTGCGATCAGGTTGCGATCAGATTAGGATCAGGTTGCTATCAGACTGGGATCAGACTGGGATCAGGTTGCGATCAGGTTGGGATCAGGTTGTGATCAGGTTGCGATCAGATTAGGATCAGGTTGCGATCAGAATGGGATCAGGTTACGATCAGATTGGGATCAGGTTGCGATCAGGTTGCAATCAGGTTGGGAACAGGTTGGGATTAGGTTGGGATCAGGTTGCGGTCAGATTGTGATCAGGTTGCAACAGGTTGCAACAGGTTGGGATCAGGTTGGGATCAGGTTGGGATCAGGTTGGGATCAGGTTTGGATCAGGTTGCGATTAGGTTGCGATGAGGTTGGGATCAAGTTGCGATCAGGTTGCGATCAGGTTGCAATCAGGTTGGGAACAGGTTGCCATTAGGTTGCAATCAGGTTGGGATCAGGTTGCGACAGGTTGCGATCAGGTTGGGATCTGGTAGCGGTCAGATTGGGATCAGGTGGGGACCAGATTGCGATCAGGTTGCTATCAGATTAGGATCAGGTTTGGATCAGGTTGCGATCAGGTTGGGATCAGGTTGGGATCAGGTTGCGATCAGGTTGCGGTCAGATTGTGATCAGGTTGCAACAGATTACGATCAGGTTGGGTTCAGGTTGGGATCAGGTTGGGATCAGGTTGCGATCAGATTAGGATCAGGTTTGGATCAGGTTGCGATCAGGTTGCAACAGGTTGCGATCAGATTCCAATATGGATGGGATCAGGTTTCGATCAGGTTGCAATAAGGTTGGGATCAGGTTGCGATCAGGTTGCGATCAGATTGCGTTCGGATTGGAATCAGATTGCGATCAGGTTGCGATCAGATTAGGATCAGGTTGCTATCAGACTGGGATCAGACTGGGATCAGGTTGCGATCAGGTTGGGATCAGGTTGTGATCAGGTTGCGATCAGATTAGGATCAGGTTGCGATCAGAATGGGATCAGGTTACGATCAGATTGGGATCAGGTTGCGATCAGGTTGCAATCAGGTTGGGAACAGGTTGGGATTAGGTTGCGATCAGGTTGGGATCAGGTTGGGATCAGGTTGCGATCAGGTTGCGGTCAGATTGTGATCAGGTTGCAACAGATTACGATCAGGTTGGGTTCAGGTTGGGATCAGGTTGGGATCAGGTTGCGATCAGATTAGGATCAGGTTTGGATCAGGTTGCGATCAGGTTGCAACAGGTTGCGATCAGATTCCAATATGGATGGGATCAGGTTTCGATCAGGTTGCAATAAGGTTGGGATCAGGTTGCGATCAGGTTGCGATCAGATTGCGTTCGGATTGGAATCAGATTGCGATCAGGTTGCGATCAGATTAGGATCAGGTTGCTATCAGACTGGGATCAGACTGGGATCAGGTTGCGATCAGGTTGGGATCAGGTTGTGATCAGGTTGCGATCAGATTAGGATCAGGTTGCGATCAGAATGGGATCAGGTTACGATCAGATCTGGATCAGGTTGCGATCAGGTTGCAATCAGGTTGGGAACAGGTTGGAATCAGGTTGCGATCAGGTTGGGATCAGGTTGGGATCAGGTTGTCATCAGGTTGCGGTCAGATTGTGATCAGGTTGTAACAGGTTACGATCAGGTTGGGATCAGGTTGGGATCAGGTTTGGATCAGGTTGCGATTAGGTTGCGATCAGATTGGGATCAGGTTGCGAGAGGTTGCGATAAGATTGGGATCAGGTTATGATCAGATTGCGTTCGGATTGGAATCAGATTGCGATCAGGTTGCGATCAGATTAGGATCAGGTTGCTATCAGACTGGGATCAGGTTGCAATAAGGTTGGGATCAGGTTGCGATCAGGTTGCGATCAGATTGCGTTCGGATTGGAATCAGATTGCGATCAGGTTGCGATCAGATTAGGATCAGGTTGCTATCAGACTGGGATCACACTGGGATCAGGTTGCGATCAGGTTGGGATCAGGTTGTGATCAGGTTGCGATCAGATTAGGATCAGGTTGCGATCAGAATGGGATCAGGTTACGATCAGATTGGGATCAGGTTGCGATCAGGTTGCAATCAGGTTGGGATCAGGTTGGGATCAGGTTGCGATCAGATTAGGATCAGGTTTGGATCAGGTTGCGATCAGGTTGCAACAGGTTGCGATCAGATTCCAATATGGATGGGATCAGGTTTCGATCAGGTTGCAATAAGGTTGGGATCAGGTTGCGATCAGGTTGCGATCAGATTGCGTTCGGATTGGAATCAGATTGCGATCAGGTTGCGATCAGATTAGGATCAGGTTGCTATCAGACTGGGATCAGACTGGGATCAGGTTGAGATCAGGTTGGGATCAGGTTGTGATGAGGTTGCGATCAGATTAGGATCAGGTTGCGATCAGAATGGGATCAGGTTACGATCAGATTGGGATCACGTTGCGATCAGGTTGCAATCAGGTTGGGAACAGGTTGGAATCAGGTTGCGATCAGGTTGGGATCAGGTTGGGATCAGGTTGTCATCAGGTTGCGGTCAGATTGTGATCAGGTTGTAACAGGTTACGATCAGGTTGGGATCAGGTTGGGATCAGGTTTGGATCAGGTTGCGATTAGGTTGCGATCAGATTGGGATCAGGTTGCGAGAGGTTGCGATCAGATTGGGATCAGGTTATGATCAGATTGCGTTCGGATTGGAATCAGATTGCGATCAGGTTGCGATCAGATTAGGATCAGGTTGCTATCAGACTGGGATCAGGTTGCGATCAGGTTGGGATCAGGTTGTGATCAGGTTGCGATCAGATTAGGATCAGGTTGCGATCAGATTGGGATCAGGTTACGATCAGATTGGGATCAGGTTGCGATCAGGTTGCAATCAGGTTGGGAACAGGTTGGAATCAGGTTGCGATCAGGTTGGGATCAGGTAGGGATCAGGTTGTCATCAGGTTGCGGTCAGATTGTGATCAGGTTGCAACAGGTTACGATCAGGTTGGGATCTGGTAGGGATCAGGTTTGGATCAGGTGGGGACCAGATTGCGATGAGGTTGGGATCAGGTTGCGATCAGGTTGCGATCAGGTTGCAATCAGGTTGGGAACAGGTTGCCATTAGGTTGCAATCAGGTTGGGATAAGGTTGGGATCAGGTTGAGATCAGGTTGCGATCAGATTGGGATCAGGTTGCGATCAGATTAGGATCAGGTTGCGATCAGATTGGGATCAGGTTACAATCAGATTGGGATCAGGTTGCGATCAGGTTGCAATCAGGTTGGGAACAGGTTGGAATCAGGTTGCGATCAGGTTGGGATCAGGTTGGGATCAGGTTGTCATCAGGTTGCGGTCAGATTGTGATCAGGTTGCAAAAAGTTACGATCAGGTTGGGATCAGGTTGGGGTCCGGTTTGGATCAGGTTGCGATTAGGTTGCGATGAGGTTGGGATCAGGTTGCGATCAGGTTGCGATCAGGTTGCGATCAGGTTGCGATCAGATTGGGATCAGGTTGCGATCAGATTGGGATCAGGTTGCTATCAAGTTAGGATCAGGTTGGGTTCAGGTTGCGATCAGATTAGAATCAGGTTGCGATCAGATTGGGATCAGGTGACGAAAGGTTGCGATCAGATTGGGATCAGGTTTTGAAAGGTTGTGATCAGATTAGGATCAGGTTTGGATCAGGTTGCGATCAGGTTGCGACAGGTTGCGATCAGATTCCAATATGAATGGGATCAGGTTGCGATCAGTTTGCAATCAGGTTGGGATCAGTTTGCGATCAGGTTGGGATTAGGTTGCGATCAGGCTGGGATCAGGTTGCGACAGGTTGCGATCAAATTTGGATCAGGTTGCGATCAGGTTGCGATCAGATTAGGATCACGTTGCGATCAGATTGGGATCAGGTTTCGAAAGGTTGCCATCAGGTTGGGATCAGGTTGCGATTAGATTGCGATCAGATTGGGATCAGGTTGCGATCAGATTTGGATGATGTTGCGATCAGGTTGCAATCAGGTTGGGAACAGGTTGGAATCAGGTTGCGATCAGGTTGGGATCAGGTTGGGATCAGGTTGTCATCAGGTTGCGGTCAGATTGTGATCAGGTTGCAACAGGTTACGATCAGGTTGGGATCAGGTTGGGATCAGGTTGCGATTAGGTTGCGATGAGGTTGGGATGAGGTTGCGATCAGGTTGCAATCAGGTTGGGAACAGGTTGCCATTAGGTTGCAATCAGGTTGGGATCAGCTTGAGATCAGGTTGCGATTAGGTTGCGATCAGGTTGGGATCAGGTTGCGACAGGTTGCAATAGGTTACGATCAGGTTGGGATCAGGTTGCCATTAGGTTGCAATCAGGTTGGGATCAGGTTGGGATCAGGTTGCGATTAGGTTGCGATCAGGTAGGGATCAGGTTGCGATCAAATTTGGATCAAGTTGTGATCAGGTTGCGACAGGTTGCGATCAGATTAGGATCAGGTTGGGATAGGTTGCGATCAGATTTGGATCAGGTTGGGATCAGGTTGCGATCAGATTAGAATCAGGTTGGGATCTGGTTGCGATCCGATTAGAATCAGGTTGCGATTAGATTGGGATCAGGTTGCAAAAGTTTGCTATCAGATTGGGATCAGGTTGCGATCAGATTTGGATGATGTTGCGATCAGGTTGCAATCAGGTTGGGAACAGGTTGGAATCAGGTTGCGATCAGGTTGGGATTAGGTTGGGATCAGGTTGTCATCAGGTTGCGGTCAGATTGTGATCAGGTTGCAACAGGTTACGATCAGGTTGGGATCAGGTTGGGATCAGGTTGCGATTAGGTTGCGATGAGGTTGGGATGAGGTTGCGATCAGGTTGCAATCAGGTTGGGAACAGGTTGCCATTAGGTTGCAATCAGGTTGGGATCAGCTTGAGATCAGGTTGCGATTAGGTTGCGATCAGGTTGGGATCAGGTTGCGACAGGTTGCAATAGGTTACGATCAGGTTGGGATCAGGTTGCCATTAGGTTGCAATCAGGTTGGGATCAGGTTGGGATCAGGTTGCGATTAGGTTGCGATCAGGTAGGGATCAGGTTGCGATCAAATTTGGATCACGTTGTGATCAGGTTGCGACAGGTTGCGATCAGATTAGGATCAGGTTGGGATAGGTTGCGATCAGATTTGGATCAGGTTGGGATCAGGTTGCGATCAGATTAGAATCAGGTTGGGATCTGGTTGCGATCCGATTAGAATCAGGTTGCGATTAGATTGGGATCAGGTTGCGAAAGGTTGCGATCAGATTGGGATCAGGTTTCGATCAGGCTGGGATCAGGTTGCGACAGGTTGCGATCAAATTTGGATCAGGTTGCGATCAAATTTGGATCAGGTTGCGATCAGGTTGCTATCAGGTTAGGATCAGGTTGGGATCAGGTTGCGATTAGATTGCGATCAGATTGGGATCAGGTTGCGATCAGATTTGGATGATGTTGCGATCAGGTAGCGTTCAGGTTGGGATCACGTTGCGACAGGTTGCAAAAAGATTCGGATCAGGATGGGATCAGGTTGCGATCAGGTTGCGATCAGGTTGGGATCAGGTTGCGATTAGGTTGCGATCAGGTTGGGATCAGGTTTCGAAAAGTTCGGAACAGGTTGGGATCAGGTTGCGATCAGTTTGCAATCAGGTTGGGATCAGTTTGCAATCAGGTTGGGAGCAGGTTGGGATCCGGTAGCGATCAGGTTGGGATTAGGTTGCGATCAGGCTGGGATCAGGTTGCGACAGGTTGCGATCAAATTTGGATCAGGTTGCGATCAAATTTGGATCAGGTTGCGATCAGGTTGCTATCAGGTTAGGATCAGGTTGGGATCTGGTTGCGATCAGATTAGAATCAGGTTGCGATCAGATTGGGATCAGGTTGCGACAGGTTGCGATCAGGTTTCAATAAGGTTGGGATCAGGTTGCGTTCGGATTGGAATCAGATTGCAATCAGGTTGCGATCAGATTAGGATCAGGTTGCGAAAAGATGCGATCACATTTGGATCAGGTTGCGATCAGGTTGTGATCAGATTGGGATCAGGTTGCGATCAGTTTGCAATCAGGTTGGGATCAGTTTGCGATCAGGTTGGGATTAGGTTGCGATCAGGCTGGGATCAGGTTGCGACAGGTTGCGATCAAATTTGGATCAGGTTGCGATCAGGTTGCTATCAGGTTAGGATCAGGTTGCGATCAGATTAGAATCAGGTTGCGATCAGATTGGGATCAGGTTGCGAAAGGTTGCGATCAGATTGGGATCAGGTTTCCAAAGGTTGCGATCAGGTTGGGATCAGGTTGCGATTAGATTGCGATCAGATTGGGATCAGGTTGCGATCAGGTTGGGATCAGGTTGCGACAGGTTGCAATAGGTTACGATCAGGTTGGGATAAGGTTGCCATTAGGTTGCAATCAGGTTGGGATCAGGTTGGGATCAGGTTGCGATTAGGTTGCGATCAGGTTGGGATCAGGTTGCGATCAAATTTGGATCAGGTTGTGATCAGGTTGCAACAGGTTGCGATCAGATTACAATCAGGTTGCGATCAGATTGGGATCAGGTTGCGATCAGATTGGGATCAGGTTGCTATCAAGTTAGGATCAGGTTGGGCTCAGGTTGCGATCAGATTGGGATCAGGTGACGAAAGGTTGCGATCAGATTGGGATCAGGTTTCGAAAGGTTGTGATCAGATTAGGATCAGGTTTGGATCAGGTTGCGATCAGGTTGCAACAGGTTGCGATCAGATTCCAATATGGATGGGATCAGGTTGCGATCAGGTTGCAATAAGGTTGGGATCAGGTTGCGATCAGGTTGCGATCAGATTGCGTTCGGATTGGAATCAGATTGCGATCAGGTTGCGATCAGATTAGGATCAGGTATCTATCAGACTGGGATCAGGTTGCGATCAGGTTGGGATCAGGTTGTGATCAGGTTGCGATCAGATTAGGATCAGGTTGCGATCAGATTGGGATCAGGTTACGATCAGATTGGGATCAGGTTGCGATCAGGTTGCAATCAGGTTGGGAACAGGTTGGAATCAGGTTTCGATCAGGTTGGGATCAGGTTGGGATCAGGTTGGGATCAGGTTGCGGTCAGATTGTGATCAGGTTGCAACAGGTTGCAACAGGTTGGGATCAGGTTGGGATCAGGTTTGGATCAGGTTGCGATTAGGTTGCGATGAGGTTGGGATCAGGTTGCGATCAGGTTGCGATCAGGTTGCAATCAGGTTGGGAACAGGTTGCCATTAGGTTGCAATCAGGTTGGGATCAGGTTGCGACAGGTTGCGATCAGGTTGGGATCTGGTAGCGATCAGATTGGGATCAGGTGGGGACTAGATTGCGATCAGGTTGCTATCAGATTAGGATCATGTTTGGATCAGGTTGCGATCAGGTTGCGACAGGTTTTGATCAGATTCGGATCAGGATGGGATCAGATTGCGTTCAGATTGGAATCAGATTGCGATCAGGTTGTGATCAGATTGCGATCAGGTTGCTATCAGATTGGGATCAGGTTGGGTTCAGGTTGCGATCAGGTTGTGATCAGCTTGCAATCAGATTAGGATCAGGTTGCGATCAGATTGGGATCAGGTTGCGATCAGATTGGGATCAGGTTGCGATCAGGTTGCAATCAGGTTGGGAACAGGTTGGGATTAGGTTGCGATCAGGTTGGGATCAGGTTGGGATCAGGTTGCGATCAGGTTGCGGTCAGATTGTGATCAGGTTGCAACAGATTTCGATCAGGTTGGGTTCAGGTTGGGATCAGGTTGCGATCAGGTTGCGATCAGGTTGCGATCAGATTGGGATCAGGTTGCGATCAGATTGGGATCAGGTTGCTATCAAGTTAGGATCAGGTTGGGCTCAGGTTGCGATCAGATTAGAATCAGGTTGCGATCAGATTGGGATCAGGTGACGAAAGGTTGCGATCAGATTGGGATCAGGTTTCGAAAGGTTGTGATCAGATTAGGATCAGGTTTGGATCAGGTTGCGATCAGGTTGCAACAGGTTGCGATCAGATTCCAATATGGATGGGATCAGGTTTCGATCAGGTTGCAATAAGGTTGGGATCAGGTTGCGATCAGGTTGCGATCAGATTGCGTTCGGATTGGAATCAGATTGCGATCAGGTTGCGATCAGATTAGGATCAGGTTGCTATCAGACTGGGATCAGACTGGGATCAGGTTGCGATCAGGTTGGGATCAGGTTGTGATCAGGTTGCAATCAGATTAGGATCAGGTTGCGATCAGAATGGGATCAGGTTACGATCAGATTGGGATCAGGTTGCGATCAGGTTGCAATCAGGTTGGGAACAGGTTGGAATCAGGTTGCGATCAGGTTGGGATCAGGTTGGGATCAGGTTGTCATCAGGTTGCGGTCAGATTGTGATCAGGTTGTAACAGGTTACGATCAGGTTGGGATCAGGTTGGGATCAGGTTTGGATCAGGTTGCGATTAGGTTGCGATCAGATTGGGATCAGGTTGCGAGAGGTTGCGATCAGATTGGGATCAGGTTATGATCAGATTGCGTTCGGATTGGAATCAGATTGCGATCAGGTTGCGATCAGATTAGGATCAGGTTGCTATCAGACTGGGATCAGGTTGCGATCAGGTTGGGATCAGGTTGTGATCAGGTTGCGATCAGATTGGGATCAGGTTACGATCAGATTGGGATCAGGTTGCGATCAGGTTGCAATTAGGTTGGGAACAGGTTGGAATCAGGTTGCGATCAGGTTGGGATCAGGTTGGGATCAGGTTGGGATCAGGTTGCGGTCAGATTGTGATCAGGTTGCAACAGGTTGCAACAGGTTGGGATCAGGTTGGGATCAGGTTGGGATCAGGTTTGGATCAGGTTGCGATTAGGTTGCTATCAAGTTAGGATCAGGTTGGGCTCAGGTTGCGATCAGATTAGAATCAGGTTGCGATCAGACTGGGATCAGGTGACGAAAGGTTGCGATCAGATTGGGATCAGGTTTCGAAAGGTTGTGATCAGATTAGGATCAGGTTTGGATCAGGTTGCGATCAGGTTGCAACAGGTTGCGATCAGATTCCAATATGGATGGGATCAGGTTTCGATCAGGTTGCAATAAGGTTGGGATCAGGTTGCGATCAGGTTGCGATCAGATTGCGTTCGGATTGGAATCAGATTGCGATCAGGTTGCGATCAGATTAGGATCAGGTTGCTATCAGACTGGGATCAGACTGGGATCAGGTTGCGATCAGGTTGGGATCAGGTTGTGATCAGGTTGCGATCAGATTAGGATCAGGTTGCGATCAGAATGGGATCAGATTACGATCAGATTGGGATCAGGTTGCGATCAGGTTGCAATCAGGTTGGGAACAGGTTGGAATCAGGTTGCGATCAGGTTGGGATCAGGTTGGGATCAGGTTGTCATCAGGTTGCGGTCAGATTGGGATCAGGTTGCAACAGGTTACGATCAGGTTGGGATCAGGTTGGGGTCAGGTTTGGATCAGGTTGCGATTAGGTTGCGATGAGGTTGGGATCAGGTAGGGATCAGGTTGTCATCAGGTTGCGGTCAGATTGTGATCAGGTTGCAACAGGTTACGATCAGGTTGGGATCAGGTTGGGATCAGGTTTGGATCATGTGGGGACCAGATTGCGATGAGGTTGGGATCAGGTTGCGATCAGGTTGCGATCAGGTTGCAATCAGGTTGGGATAAGGTTGGGATCAGGTTGAGATCAGGTTGCGATCAGATTGGGATCAGGTTGCGATCAGATTAGGATCAGGTTGCGATCAGATTGGGATCAGGTTACGATCAGATAGGGATCAGGTTGCGATCAGGTTGCAATCAGGTTGGGAACAGGTTGGAATCAGGTTGCGATCAGGTTGGGATCAGGTTGGGATCAGGTTGTCATCAGGTTGCGGTCAGATTGTGATCAGGTTGCAACAGGTTACGATCAGGTTGGGATCAGGTTGGGGTCAGGTTTGGATCAGGTTGCGATTAGGTTGCGATGAGGTTGGAATCAGGTTGCGATCAGGTTGCGATCAGATTGGGATCAGGTTGCGATCAGATTGGGATCAGGTTGCTATCAAGTTAGGATCAGGTTGGGTTCAGGTTGCGATCAGATTAGAATCAGGTTGCGATCAGATTGGGATCAGGTGACGAAAGGTTGCGATCAGATTGGGATCAGGTTTTGAAAGGTTGTGATCAGATTAGGATCAGGTTTGGATCAGGTTGCGATCAGGTTGCGACAGGTTGCGATCAGATTCCAATATGGATGGGATCAGGTTGCGATCAGGTTGCAATCAGGTTGGGATCAGTTTGCAATCAGGTTGGGAGCAGGTTGGGATCCGGTAGCGATCAGGTTGGGATTAGGTTGCGATCAGGCTGGGATCAGGTTGCGACAGGTTGCGATCAAATTTGGATCAGGTTGCGATCAAATTTGGATCAGGTTGCAATCAGGTTGCTATCAGGTTAGGATCAGGTTGGGATCAGGTTGCGATCAGATTAGAATCAGGTTGCGATCAGATTGCGATCAGGTTGCGACAGGTTGCTATCAGGTTTCAATAAGGTTGGGATCAGGTTGCGTTCGGATTGAAATCAGATTGCAATCAGGTTGCGATCAGATTAGGATCAGGTTGCGAAAAGATGCGATCACATTGGGATCAGGTTGCGATCAGGTTGTGATCAGATTGGGATCAGGTTGCGATCAGTTTGCAATCAGGTTGGGATCAGTTTGCGATCAGGTTGGGATTAGGTTGCGATCAGGCTGGGATCAGGTTGCGACAGGTTGCGATCAAATTTGGATCAGGTTGCGATCAGGTTGCTATCAGGTTAGGATCAGGTTGGGATCAGGTTGCGATCAGATTAGGATCACGTTGCGATCAGATTGGGATCAGGTTTCGAAAGGTTGCGATCAGATTGGGATCAGGTTTCGAAAGGTTGCCATCAGGTTGGGATCAGGTTGCGATTAGATTGCGATCAGATTGGGATCAGGTTGCGATCAGATTTGGATGATGTTGCGATCAGGTTGCAATCAGGTTGGGAACAGGTTGGAATCAGGTTGCGATCAGGTTGGGATTAGGTTGGGATCAGGTTGTCATCAGGTTGCGGTCAGATTGTGATCAGGTTGCAACAGGTTACGATCAGGTTGGGATCAGGTTGGGATCAGGTTGCGATTAGGTTGCGATGAAGTTGGGATCAGGTTGCGATCAGGTTGCAATCAGGTTGGGAACAGGTTGCCATTAGGTTGCAATCAGGTTGGGATAAGGTTGGGATCAGCTTGAGATCAGGTTGCGATTAGGTTGCTATCAGGTTAGGATCAGGTTGGGATCAGGTTGCGATCAGATTAGAATCAGGTTGCGATCAGATTCCGATCAGGTTGCGACAGGTTGCGATCAGGTTTCAATAAGGTTGGGATCAGGTTGCGTTCGGATTGGAATCAGATTGCAATCAGGTTGCGATCAGATTAGGATCAGGTTGCGAAAAGATGCGATCACATTGGGATCAGGTTGCGATCAGGTTGTGATCAGATTGGGATCAGGTTGCGATCAGTTTGCAATCAGGTTGGGATCAGTTTGCGATCAGGTTGGGATTAGGTTGCGATCAGGCTGGGATCAGGTTGCGACAGGTTGCGATCAAATTTGGATCAGGTTGCTATCAGGTTAGGATCAGGTTGGGATCAGGTTGCGATCAGATTAGGATCACGTTGCGATCAGATTGGGATCAGGTTGCGATTAGGTTGCGATCAGGTTGGGATCAGGTTGCGACAGGTTGCAATAGGTTACGATCAGGTTGGGATCAGGTTGCCATTAGGTTGCAATCAGGTTGGGATCAGGTTGGGATCATGTTGCGATTAGGTTGCGATCAGGTTGGGATCAGGTTGCGATCAAATTTGGATCACGTTGTGATCAGGTTGCGACAGGTTGCGATCAGATTAGGATCAGGTTGGGATAGGTTGCGATCAGATTTGGATCAGGTTGGGATCAGGTTGCGATCAGATAAGAATCAGGTTGGGATCTGGTTGCGATCCGATTAGAATCAGGTTGCGATTAGATTGGGATCAGGTTGCGAAAGGTTGCGATCAGATTGGGATCAGGTTGCAACAGGTTACGATCAGGTTGGGATCAGGTTGGGATCAGGTTGCGATTAGGTTGCGATGAGGTTGGGATCAGGTTGCGATCAGGTTGCAATCAGGTTGGGAACAGGTTGCCATTAGGTTGCAATCAGGTTGGGATAAGGTTGGGATCAGCTTGAGATCAGGTTGCGATTAGGTTGCTATCAGGTTAGGATCAGGTTGGGATCAGGTTGCGATCAGATTAGAATCAGGTTGCGATCAGATTGCGATCAGATTGCGATCAGATTGCGATCAGGTTGCGACAGGTTGCTATCAGGTTTCAATAAGGTTGGGATCAGGTTGCGTTCGGATTGGAATCAGATTGCAATCAGGTTGCGATCAGATTAGGATCAGGTTGCGTTCGGATTGGAATCAGATTGCAATCAGGTTGCGATCAGATTAGGATCAGGTTGCGAAAAGATGCGATCACATTGGGATCAGGTTGCGATCAGTTTGCAATCAGGTTGGGATCAGTCTGCGATCAGTTTGGGATTAGGTTGCGATCAGGCTGGGATCAGGTTGCGACAGGTTGCGATCAAATTTGGATCAGGTTGCGATTAGGTTGCGATCAGGTTGGGATCAGGTTGCGACAGGTTGCAATAGGTTACGATCAGGTTGGGATCAGGTTGCCATTAGGTTGCAATCAGGTTGGGATCAGGTTGGGATCAGGTTGCGATTAGGTTGCGATCAGGTTGGGATCAGGTTGCGATCAAATTTGGATCACGTTGTGATCAGGTTGCGACAGGTTGCGATCAGATTAGGATCAGGTTGGGATAGGTTGCGATCAGATTTGGATCAGGTTGGGATCAGGTTGCGATCAGATTAGAATCAGGTTGGGATCTGGTTGCGATCCGATTAGAATCAGGTTGCGATTAGATTGGGATCAGGTTGCGAAAGGTTGCAATCAGATTGGGATCAGGTTTCGAAAGGTTGCGATCAGGTTGGGATCAGGTTGCGATTAGATTGCGATCAGATTGGGATCAGGTTGCGATCAGATTTGGATGATGTTGCGATCAGGTAGCGTTCAGGTTGGGATCACGTTGCGACAGGTTGCAATAAGATTCGGATCAGGATGGGATCAGGTTGCGATCAGGTTGCGATCAGGTTGGGATCAGGTTGCGATTAGGTTGCGATCAGGTTGGGATCAGGTTTAGAAAAGTTCGGAACAGGTTGGGATCAGGTTGCGATCAGTTTGCAATCAGGTTGGGATCAGTTTGCAATCAGGTTGGGAGCAGGTTGGGATCCGGTAGCGATCAGGTTGGGATTAGGTTGCGATCAGGCTGGGATCAGGTTGCGACAGGTTGCGATCAAATTTGGATCAGGTTGCGATCAAATTTGGATCAG
Organism: Telmatherina bonti; assembly: GCF_933228915.1. Classification (NCBI taxonomy): domain Eukaryota; kingdom Metazoa; phylum Chordata; class Actinopteri; order Atheriniformes; family Telmatherinidae; genus Telmatherina; species Telmatherina bonti. The sequence continues at coordinate 1,246,707 of NC_136620.1, forward strand.
GTTGCGATCAGGTTGCTATCAGGTTAGGATCAGGTTGGGATCAGGTTGCGATCAGATTAGAATCAGGTTGCGATCAGATTGGGATCAGGTTGCGACAGGTTGCGATCAGGTTTCAATAAGGTTGGGATCAGGTTGCGTTCGGATTGGAATCAGATTGCAATCAGGTTGCGATCAGATTAGGATCAGGTTGCGAAAAGATGCGATCACATTGGGATCAGGTTGCGATCAGGTTGTGATCAGATTGGGATCAGGTTGCGATCAGTTTGCAATCAGGTTGGGATCAGTTTGCGATCAGGTTGGGATTAGGTTGCGATCAGGCTGGGATCAGGTTGCGACAGGTTGCGATAAAATTTGGATCAGGTTGCGATCAGGTTGCTATCAGGTTAGGATCAGGTTGGGATCAGGTTGCGATCAGATTAGAATCAGGTTGCGATCAGATTGGGATCAGGTTGCGAAAGGTTGCGATCAGATTGGGATCAGGTTTCGAAAGGTTGCGATCAGGTTGGGATCAGGTTGCGATTAGATTGCGATCAGATTGGGATCAGGTTGCGATCAGGTTGGGATCAGGTTGCGACAGGTTGCAATAGGTTACGATCAGGTTGGGATCAGGTTGCCATTAGGTTGCAATCAGGTTGGGATCAGGTTGGGATCACGTTGCGATTAGGTTGCGATCAGGTTGGGATCAGGTTGCGATCAAATTTGGATCAGGTTGTGATCAGGTTGCGACAGGTTGCGATCAGATTAGAATCAGGTTGCGATCAGATTGGGATCAGGTTGCTAAAGGTTGCGATCAGATTGGGATCAGGTTTCGAAAGGTTGCCATCAGGTTGGGATCAGGTTGCGATTAGATTGCGATCAGATTGGGATCAGGTTGCGATCAGATTTGGATGATGTTGCGATCAGGTTGCAATCAGGTTGGGAACAGTTTGGAATCAGGTTGCGATCAGGTTGCCATTAGGTTGCAATCAGGTTGGGATAAGGTTGGGATCAGGTTGTGATTAGGTTGCGATCAGGTTGGGATCAGGTTGCGACAGGTTGCAATAGGTTACGATCAGGTTGGGATCAGGTTTCCATTAGGTTGCAATCAGGTTGGGATCAGGTTGCCATTAGGATGCAATCAGGTTGGGATCAGGTTGGGATCAGGTTGGGATCAGGTTGCGATTAGGTTGCGATCAGGTTGGGATCAGGTTGCGACAGGTTGCGATCAGATTAGGATCAGGTTGGGATCAGGTTGCGACAGGTTGCGACAGGTTGCGATCAGATTAGGATCAGGTTGGGATCAGGTTGCGATCAGGATGGGATCAGGTGACGATCAGCCTTGGATCAGGTTTCGAAAGGGTGTGATCAGATTGGGATCAGGTTGATATCAGGTTAGGATCAGATTGCGATCAGGTTGCCATTAGGTTGCGATCAGATTAGAATCAGGTTGCGATCAGATTGGGATCAGGTTGCGAAAGGTTGCGATCAGATTGGGAACAGGTTGCGATCAGGTTGCAATCAGATTTGGATGATGTTGCGATCAGGTTGCGATCAGGTTGGGATCTGGTAGCGATCAGGTTGGGATCACGTTGCGATAGAATGCGATCAGATTGGGATCAGCTGGGGACCAGATTGCGATCAGGTTGCTATCAGATTAGGATCAGGTTGTGATCAGGTTGCGATCAGGTTGCGACAGGTTGCGATCAGGTTGGGATCTGGTAGCGATCAGGTTGGGATCAGGTTGGGATCACATTGCGATAGAATGCGATCAGATTGGGATCAGGTTGCGATTAGATTGCGATCAGATTGGGATCAGGTTGCGATCAGATTTGGATGATGTTGCGATCAGGTTGCGTTCAGGTTGGGATCACGTTGCGACAGGTTGCAATAAGATTCGGATCAGGATGGGATCAGGTTGCGATCAGGCTGGGATCAGGTTGCGACAGGTTGCGATCAAATTTGGATCAGGTTGCGATCAAATTTGGATCAGGTTGCGATCAAATTTGGATCAGGTTGCGATCAGGTTGCTATCAGGTTAGGATCAGGTTGGGATCAGGTTGCGATCAGATTAGAATCAGGTTTCAATAAGGTTGGTATTAGGTTGCGTTCGGATTGGAATCAGATTGCGAAAAGATGCGATCACATTGGGATCAGGTTGCGATCAGGTTGTGATCAGATTGGGATCAGGTTGGGATCAGTTTGCGATCAGGTTGGGATTAGGTTGCGATCAGGCTGGGATCAGGTTGCGACAGGTTGCGATCAAATTTGGATCAGGTTGCGATCAGGTTGCTATCAGGTTAGGATCAGGTTGGGATCAGGTTGCGATCAGATTAGAATCAGGTTGCGATCAGATTGGGATCAGGTTTCGAAAGGTTGCGATCAGGTTGGGATCAGGTTGCGATTAGATTGCGATCAAATTGGGATCAGGTTGCGATCAGGTTGGGATCAGGTTGCGACAGGTTGCAATAGGTTACGATCAGGTTGGGATCAGGTTGCCATTAGGTTGCAATCAGGTTGGGATCAGGTTGGGATCAGGTTGCGATTAGGTTGCGATCAGGTTGGGATCAGGTTGCGATCAAATTTGGATCAGGTTGTGATCAGGTTGCGATCAGATTAGGATCAGGTTGCGAAAAGATGCGATCACATTGGGATCAGGTTGCGATCAGGTTGTGATCAGATTGGGATCAGGTTGGGATCAGTTTGCGATCAGGTTGGGATTACGTTGCGATCAGGGTGGGATCAGGTTGCGACAGGTTGCGATCAAATTTGGATCAGGTTGCGATCAGGTTGCTATCAGGTTAGGATCAGGTTGGGATCAGGTTGCGATCAGATTAGAATCAGGTTGCGATCAGATTGGGATCAGGTTGCGAAAGTTTGCGATCAGATTGGGATCAGGTTTCGAAAGGTTGCGATCAGGTTGGGATCAGGTTGCGATTAGATTGCGATCAGATTGGGATCAGGTTGCGATCAGGTTGGGATCAGGTTGCGACAGGTTGCAATAGGTTACGATCAGGTTGGGATCAGGTTGCCATTAGGTTGCAATCAGGTTGGGATCAGGTTGCGATCAAATTTGGATCAGGTTGGGATCAGGTTGCGATTAGATTGCGATCAGATTGGGATCAGGTTGCGATCAGATTTGGATGATGTTGCGATCAGGTTGCAATCAGGTTGCGAACAGGTTGGGATCAGTTTGAGATCAGGTTGTGATTAGGTTGCAATCAGGTTGGGATCAGGTTGGGATCAGGTTGGGATCAGGTTGCGATTAGGTTGCGATCAGGTTGGGATCAGGTTGCGACAGGTTGCGATCAGATTAGGATCTGGTTGGGATCAGGTTGCCATCAGGATGGGATCAGGTGACGATCAGCCTTGGATCAGGTTTCGAAAGGGTGTGATCAGATTGGGATCAGGTTGATATCAGGTTAGGATCAGATTGCGATCAGGTTGCCATTAGGTTGCGATCAGATTAGAATCAGGTTGCGATCAGATTGGGATCAGGTTGCGAAAGGTTGCGATCAGATTGGGAACAGGTTGCGATCAGGTTGCGATCAGATTTGGATGATGTTGCGATCAGGTTGCGATCAGGTTGGGATCTGGTAGCGATCAGGTTGGGATCAGGTTGGGATCACGTTGCGATAGAATGCGATCAGATTGGGATCAGCTGGGGACCAGATTGCGATCAGGTTGCTATCAGATTAGGATCAGGTTGTGATCAGGTTGCGATCAGGTTGCGACAGGTTGCGATCAGGTTGGGATCTGGTAGCGATCAGGTTGGGATCAGGTTGGGATCACGTTGCGATGGATTGCGATCAGATTGGGATCAGGTGGGGACCAGATTGCGATCAGGTTGCTATCAGATTAGGATCAGGTTTGGATCAGGTTGCGGTCAGGTTGCGACAGGTTGTGATCAGATTCGGACCAGGATGGGATCAGATTGCGTTCAGATTGGAATCAGATTGCGATCAGGTTGCAATCAGATTAGGATCAGGTTGCTATCAGATTGGGATCAGGTTGGGTTCAGGTTGCGATCAGGTTGTGATCAGGTTGCGATCAGATTAGGATCAGGTTGCGATCAGATTGGGATCAGGTTGCGATCAGATTGGGATCAGGTTGCGATCAGGTTGCGATCAGGCTGGGATCAGGTTGCGACAGGTTGCGATCACATTTGGATCAGGTTGCGATCAGGTTGCTATCAGGTTAGGATCAGGTTGGGATCAGGTTGCGATCAGATTAGAATCAGGTTGCGATCAGATTGGGATCAGGTTGCGAAAGGTTGCGATCAGATTGGGATCAGGTTTCGAAAGGTTGCCATCAGGTTGGGATCAGGTTGCGATTAGATTGCGATCAGATTGGGATCAGGTTGCGATCAGGTTGGGATCAGGTTGCGACAGGTTGCAATAGGTTACGATCAGGTTGGGATCAGGTTGGGATCAGGTTGCGATTAGGTTGCGATCAGGTTGGGATCAGGTTGCGATCAAATTTGGATCAGGTTGTGATCAGGTTGCGACAGGTTGCGATCAGATTAGAATCAGGTTGCGATCAGATTGGGATCAGGTTGCGAAAGGTTGCGATTAGATTGGGATCAGGTTTCGAAAGGTTGCCATCAGGTTGGGATCAGGTTGCGATTAGATTGCGATCAGATTGGGATCAGGTTGCGATCAGATTTGGATGATGTTGCGATCAGGTTGCAATCAGGTTGGGAACAGGTTGAGATCAGTTTGAGATCAGGTTGTGATTAGGTTGCGATCAGGTTGGGATCAGGTTGCGACAGGTTGCAATAGGTTACGATCAGGTTGGGATCAGGTTGCCATTAGGTTGCAATCAGGTTGGGATCAGGTTGGGATCAGGTTGGGATCAGGTTGCGATTAGGTTGCGATCAGGTTGGGATCAGGTTGCGACAGGTTGCGATCAGATTAGGATCAGGTTGGGATCAGGTTGCAACAGGTTGCGATCAGATTACGATCAGGTTGGGATCAGGTTGCGATCAGGATGGGATCAGGTGACGATCAGCCTTGGATCAGGTTTCGAAAGGGTGCGATCAGGTTGCAATCAGGTTGGAAACAGGTTGCCATTAGGTTGCAATCAGGTTGGGATAAGGTTGGGATCAGGTTGAGATCAGGTTGTGATTAGGTTGCGATCAGGTTGGGATCAGGTTGCGACAGGTTGCAATAGGTTACGATCAGGTTGGGATCAGGTTGCCATTAGGTTGCAATCAGGTTGGGATCAGGTTGGGATCAGGTTGCGATTAGGTTGCGATCAGGTTGGGATCAGGTTGCGACAGGTTGCGATCAGATTAGGATCAGGTTGGGATCAGGTTGCGACAGGTTGCGATCAGATTAGGATCAGGTTGGGATCAGGTTGCCATCAGGATGGGATCAGGTGACGATCAGCCTTGGATCAGGTTTCGAAAGGGTGTGATCAGATTGGGATCAGGTTGATATCAGGTTAGGATAAGATTGCGATCAGGTTGCCATTAGGTTGCGATCAGATTAGAATCAGGTTGCGATCAGATTGGGATCAGGTTGCGAAAGGTTGCGATCAGATTGGGAACAGGTTGCGATCAGGTTGCGATCAGATTTGGATGATGTTGCGATCAGGTTGCGATCAGGTTGGGATCTGGTAGCGATCAGGTTGGGATCAGGTTGGGATCACGTTGCGATAGAATGCGATCAGATTGGGATCAGCTGGGGACCAGATTGCGATCAGGTTGCTATCAGATTAGGATCAGGTTGTGATCAGGTTGCGATCAGGTTGCGACAGGTTGCGATCAGGTTGGGATCTGGTAGCGATCAGGTTGGGATCAGGTTGGGATCACGTTGCGATAGAATGCGATCAGATTGGGATCAGGTGGGGACCAGATTGCGATCAGGTTGCTATCAGATTAGGATCAGGTTTGGATCAGGTTGCGGTCAGGTTGCGACAGGTTGTGATCAGTTTCGGATCAGGATGGGATCAGATTGCGTTCAGATTGGAATCAGATTGCGATCAGGTTGCAATCAGATTAGTATCAGGTTGCTATCAGATTGGGATCAGGTTGGGTTCATGTTGCGATCAGGTTGTGATCAGGTTGCGATCAGATTAGGATCAGGTTGCGATCAGATTGGGATCAGGTTGCGATCAGATTGGGATCAGGTTGCGATCAGGTTGCGATCAGGCTGGGATCAGGTTGCGACAGGTTGCGATCAAATTTGGATCAGGTTGCGATCAGGTTGCTATCAGGTTAGGATCAGGTTGGGATCAGGTTGCGATCAGATTAGAATCAGGTTGCGATCAGATTGGGATCAGGTTGCGAAAGGTTGCGATCAGATTGGGATCAGGTTTCGAAAGGTTGCCATCAGGTTGGGATCAGGTTGCGATTAGATTGCGATCAGATTGGGATCAGGTTGCGATCAGGTTGGGATCAGGTTGCGACAGGTTGCAATAGGTTACGATCAGGTTGGGATCAGGTTGCCATTAGGTTGAAATCAGGTTGGGATCAGGTTGGGATCAGGTTGGGATCAGGTTGCGATTAGGTTGCGATCAGGTTGGGATCAGGTTGCGATCAAATTTGGATCAGGTTGGGATCAGGTTGCGACAGGTTGCGATCAGATTAGAATCAGGTTGCGATCAGATTGGGATCAGGTTGCGAAAGGTTGCTATTAGATTGGGATCAGGTGTCGAAAGGTTGCCATCAGGTTGGGATCAGGTTGCGATTAGATTGCGATCAGATTGGGATCAGGTTGCGATCAGGTTGGGAACAGGTTGGGATCAGTTTGAGATCAGGTTGTGATTAGGTTGCAATCAGGTTGGGATCAGGTTTCGACAGGTTGCAATAGGTTACGATCAGGTTGGGATCAGGTTGCCATTAGGTTGCAATCAGGTTGGGATCAGGTTGCGATCAGGATGGGATCAGGTGACGATCAGCCTTGGATCAGGTTTCGAAAGGGTGCGATCAGGTTGCAATCAGGTTGGAAACAGGTTGCCATTAGGTTGCAATCAGGTTGGGATAAGGTTGGGATCAGGTTGAGATCAGATTGTGATTAGGTTGCGATCAGGTTGGGATCAGGTTGCGACAGGTTGCAATAGGTTACGATCAGGTTGGGATCAGGTTGCCATTAGGTTGCAATCAGGTTGGGATCAGGTTGGGATCAGGTTGCGATTAGGTTGCGATCAGGTTGGGATCAGGTTGCGACAGGTTGCGATCAGATTAGGATCAGGTTGGGATCAGGTTGCGACAGGTTGCGATCAGATTAGGATCAGGTTGGGATCAGGTTGCCATCAGGATGGGATCAGGTGACGATCAGCCTTGGATCAGGTTTCGAAAGGGTGTGATCAGATTGGGATCAGGTTGATATCAGGTTAGGATAAGATTGCGATCAGGTTGCCATTAGGTTGCGATCAGATTAGAATCAGGTTGCGATCAGATTGGGATCAGGTTGCGAAAGGTTGCGATCAGATTGGGAACAGGTTGCGATCAGGTTGCGATCAGATTTGGATGATGTTGCGATCAGGTTGCGATCAGGTTGGGATCTGGTAGCGATCAGGTTGGGATCAGGTTGGGATCACGTTGCGATAGAATGCGATCAGATTGGGATCAGCTGGGGACCAGATTGCGATCAGGTTGCTATCAGATTAGGATCAGGTTGTGATCAGGTTGCGATCAGGTTGCGACAGGTTGCGATCAGGTTGGGATCTGGTAGCGATCAGGTTGGGATCAGGTTGGGATCACGTTGCGATAGAATGCGATCAGATTGGGATCAGGTGGGGACCAGATTGCGATCAGGTTGCTATCAGATTAGGATCAGGTTTGGATCAGGTTGCGGTCAGGTTGCGACAGGTTGTGATCAGTTTCGGATCAGGATGGGATCAGATTGCGTTCAGATTGGAATCAGATTGCGATCAGGTTGCAATCAGATTAGGATCAGGTTGCTATCAGATTGGGATCAGGTTGGGTTCATGTTGCGATCAGGTTGTGATCAGGTTGCGATCAGATTAGGATCAGGTTGCGATCAGATTGGGATCAGGTTGCGATCAGATTGGGATCAGGTTGCGATCAGGTTGCGATCAGGCTGGGATCAGGTTGCGACAGGTTGCGATCAAATTTGGATCAGGTTGCGATCAGGTTGCTATCAGGTTAGGATCAGGTTGGGATCAGGTTGCGATCAGATTAGAATCAGGTTGCGATCAGATTGGGATCAGGTTGCGAAAGGTTGCGATCAGATTGGGATCAGGTTTCGAAAGGTTGCCATCAGGTTGGGATCAGGTTGCGATTAGATTGCGATCAGATTGGGATCAGGTTGCGATCAGGTTGGGATCAGGTTGCGACAGGTTGCAATAGGTTACGATCAGGTTGGGATCAGGTTGCCATTAGGTTGCAATCAGGTTGGGATCAGGTTGGGATCAGGTTGCGATTAGGTTGCGATCAGGTTGGGATCAGGTTGCGATCAAATTTGGATCAGGTTGTGATCAGGTTGCGACAGGTTGCGATCAGATTAGAATCAGGTTGCGATCAGATTGGGATCAGGTTGCGAAAGGTTGCTATTAGATTGGGATCAGGTTTCGAAAGGTTGCCATCAGGTTGGGATCAGGTTGCGATTAGATTGCGATCAGATTGGGATCAGGTTGCGATCAGGTTGGGAACAGGTTGGGATCAGTTTGAGATCAGGTTGTGATTAGGTTGCGATCAGGTTGGGATCAGGTTTCGACAGGTTGCAATAGGTTACGATCAGGTTGGGATCAGGTTGCCATTAGGTTGCAATCAGGTTGGGATCAGGTTGGGATCAGGTTGGGATCAGGTTGCGATTAGGTTGCGATCAGGTTGGGATCAGGTTGCGACAGGTTGCGATCAGATTAGGATCAGGTTGCGACAGGTTGCGATCAGATTAGGATCAGGTTGGGATCAGGTTGCGACAGGTTGCGATCAGATTAGGATCAGGTTGGGATCAGGTTGCGATCAGGATGGGATCAGGTGACGATCAGCCTTGGATCAGGTTTCGAAAGGGTGCGATCAGGTTGCGATCAGGTTGCAATCAGGTTGGAAACAGGTTGCCATTAGGTTGCAATCAGGTTGGGATAAGGTTGGGATCAGGTTGAGATCAGGTTGTGATTAGGTTGCGATCAGGTTGGGATCAGGTTGCGACAGGTTGCAATAGGTTACGATCAGGTTGGGATCAGGTTGCCATTAGGTTGCAATCAGGTTGGGATCAGGTTGGGATCAGGTTGCGATTAGGTTGCGATCAGGTTGGGATCAGGTTGCGACAGGTTGCGATCAGATTAGGATCAGGTTGGGATCAGGTTGCGATCAGATTAGGATCAGGTTGGGATCAGGTTGCCATCAGGATGGGATCAGGTGACGATCAGCCTTGGATCAGGTTTCGAAAGGGTGTGATCAGATTGGGATCAGGTTGATATCAGGTTAGGATCAGATTGCGATCAGGTTGCCATTAGGTTGCGATCAGATTAGAATCAGGTTGCGATCAGATTGGGATCAGGTTGCGAAAGGTTGCGATCAGATTGGGAACAGGTTGCGATCAGGTTGCGATCAGATTTGGATGATGTTGTGATCAGGTTGCGATCAGGTTGGGATCTGGTAGCGATCAGGTTGGGATCAGGTTGGGATCACGTTGCGATAGAATGCGATCAGATTGGGATCAGCTGGGGACCAGATTGCGATCAGGTTGCTATCAGATTAGGATCAGGTTGTGATCAGGTTGCGATCAGGTTGCGACAGGTTGCGATCAGGTTGGGATCTGGTAGCGATCAGGTTGGGATCAGGTTGGGATCACGTTGCGATAGAATGCGATCAGATTGGGATCAGGTGGGGACCAGATTGCGATCAGGTTGCTATCAGATTAGGATCAGGTTTGGATCAGGTTGCGGTCAGGTTGCGACAGGTTGTGATCAGATTCGGATCAGGATGGGATCAGATTGCGTTCAGATTGGAATCAGATTGCGATCAGGTTGCAATCAGATTAGGATCAGGTTGCTATCAGATTGGGATCAGGTTGGGTTCAGGTTGCGATCAGGTTGTGATCAGGTTGCGATCAGATTAGGATCAGGTTGCGATCAGATTGGGATCAGGTTGCGATCAGATTGGGATCAGGTTGCGATCAGGCTGGGATCAGGTTGCGACAGGTTGCGATCAAATTTGGATCAGGTTGCGATCAGGTTGCTATCAGGTTAGGATCAGGTTGGGATCAGGTTGCGATCAGATTAGAATCAGGTTGCGATCAGATTGGGATCAGGTTGCGAAAGGTTGCGATCAGATTGGGATCAGGTTTCGAAAGGTTGCCATCAGGTTGGGATCAGGTTGCGATTAGATTGCGATCAGATTGGGATCAGGTTGCGATCAGGTTGGGATCAGGTTGCGACAGGTTGCAATAGGTTACGATCAGGTTGGGATCAGGTTGCCATTAGGTTGCAATCAGGTTGGGATCAGGTTGGGATCAGGTTGCGATTAGGTTGCGATCAGGTTGGGATCAGGTTGCGATCAAATTTGGATCAGGTTGTGATCAGGTTGCGACAGGTTGCGATCAGATTAGAATCAGGTTGCGATCAGATTGGGATCAGGTTGCGAAAGGTTGCGATTAGATTGGGATCAGGTTTCGAAAGGTTGCCATCAGGTTGGGATCAGGTTGCGATTAGATTGCGATCAGATTGGGATCAGGTTGCGATCAGATTGGGATCAGGTTGCGATCAGATTTGGATGATGTTGCGATCAGGTTGCAATCAGGTTGGGAACAGGTTGGAATCAGGTTGCGATCAGGTTGCCATTAGGTTGCAATCAGGTTGGGATAAGGTTGGGATCAGGTTGTGATTAGGTTGCGATCAGGTTGGGATCAGATTGCGACAGGTTGCAATAGGTTACGATCAGGTTGGGATCAGGTTGCCATTAGGTTGCAATCAGGTTGGGATCAGGTTGGGATCAGGTTGGGATCAGGTTGCGATTAGGTTGCGATCAGGTTGGGATCAGGTTGCGACAGGTTGCGATCAGATTAGGATCAGGATGGGATCAGGTGACGATCAGCCTTGGATCAGGTTTCGAAAGGGTGTGATCAGATTGGGATCAGGTTGATATCAGGTTAGGATCAGATTGCGATCAGGTTGCCATTAGGTTGCGATCAGATTAGAATCAGGTTGCGATCAGATTGGGATCAGGTTGCGAAAGGTTGCGATCAGATTGGGAACAGGTTGCGATCAGGTTGCGATCAGATTTGGATGATGTTGCGATCAGGTTGCGATCAGGTTGGGATCTGGTAGCGATCAGGTTGGGATCAGGTTGGGATCACGTTGCGTTAGAATGCGATCAGATTGGGATCAGCTGGGGACCAGATTGCGATCAGGTTGCTATCAGATTAGGATCAGGTTGTGATCAGGTTGCGATCAGGTTGCGACAGGTTGCGATCAGGTTGGGATCTGGTAGCGATCAGGTTGGGATCAGGTTGGGATCACGTTGCGATAGAATGCGATCAGATTGGGATCAGGTGGGGACCAGATTGCGATCAGGTTGCTATCAGATTAGGATCAGGTTTGGATCAGGTTGCGGTCAGGTTGCGACAGGTTGTGATCAGATTCGGATCAGGATGGGATCAGATTGCGTTCAGATTGGAATCAGATTGCGATCAGGTTGCAATCAGATTAGTATCAGGTTGCTATCAGATTGGGATCAGGTTGGGTTCAGGTTGCGATCAGGTTGTGATCAGGTTGCGATCAGATTAGGATCAGGTTGCGATCAGATTGGGATCAGGTTGCGATCAGATTGGTATCAGGTTGCAATCAGGTTGCGATCAGGTTGCAATCAGGTTGGGAACAGGTTGGGATTAGGTTGCGATCAGGTTGGGATCAGGTTGGGATCAGGTTGTCATCAGGTTGCGGTCAGATTGTGATCAGGTTGCAACAGGTTACGATCAGGTTGGGTTCAGTTTGGGATCAGGTTGGGATCAGGTTGTGATCAGGTTGCGACAGGTTACAATCAGGTTGGGATCAGGTTTGGATCAGATTGCCTTTAGGTTGCGATCAGGTTGGGATCAGGTTGCGATTAGGTTGCGATCAGGTTGGGATCAGGTTTCGAAAGTTTCGGAACAGGTTGGGATCAGGTTGCGATCAGTTTGCAATCAGGTTGGGAGCAGGTTGCGATTAGGTTGCGATCAATTTGGGATCAGGTTGCGACAGGTTGCGATCAGATTAGGATTAGGTTGGGATCAGGTTGCGATCATATTTGGATCAGGTTGGGATCAGGTTGCGACAGGTTGCGATCAGATTAGGATCAGGTTGGGATCAGGTTGCGATCAGGATGGGATCAGGTGACGATCAGCCGTGGATCAGGTTGCGACAGGTTGCGATCAAATTCGGATCAGGTAGCAATCAGATTTGGATGAGGTTGCGATCAGGTTGCGATCAGGTTGCGATCAGGTTGCGATCGGCTTGGTATCAGATTGGGATCAGGTTGCAAAAGGTTGCGATCAGGTTGCAATCAGATTAGAATCAGGTTGCGATCAGACTGGGATCAGGTTGGAAAAGATGCGAAAAGATTCGGATCGGGTTGCGATCAGGTTACGACCAGGTTGGTGTCAGGTTGCGAAACGTTGCGATCAGATTTGGATGATGTTGCAATCAGGTTGCGATCAGGTTATGAACCGGTAGCGATCAGGTTGGGATTAGGTTGCGATCAGGCTGGGATCAGGTTGCGACAGGTTGCGATCAAATTTGGGTCAGGTTGCGATCAGGTTGCTATCAGGTTAGGATCAGGTTGGGATCAGGTTGCGATCAGATTAGAATCAGGTTGCGATCAGATTGGGATCAGGTTGCGAAAGGTTGCGATCAGGTTGCTATCAGATTAGGATCAGGTTGTGACAGGTTGCAATAAGATTCGGATCAGGATGGGATCAGGTTGCGATCAGGTTGCAATAAGGTTGGGATCTGGTTTAAATCAGGTTGCGATCAGAATGCGTTAGGATTGGAATCAGATTGCGATCAGGTTGCGATCAGATTAGGATCACATTGCGAAAGGTTGCGATCAGATTGGTATCAGGTTGCGATCAGGTTGCGATCAGATTGGGATCAGGTTGCGAAAGGTTGCGATCAGATTGGGATCAGGTTGTGATCAGGTTGCTATCAGATTAGTATCAGGTTGCAATCAGATTGGGATCAGGTTGCGATAAGGTTGGGATCAGGTTGCGTTCGAATTTGAATCAGATTGCAATCAGGTTGGGATCAGATTAGAATCAGGTTGCGAAAGGTTGCGCTCAGATTGGGATCAGGTTGCGATCAGGTTGAGATCAGATTAGGATCAGGTTGCGAAAGGTTGCGATCAGATTGGGATCAGTTTGTGATCAGGTTGTGATCAGGTTGCGATCAGATTAGGATCCGGTTGTGATCAGATTGGGATCAGGTTGGGATCAGGTTGCGATCTGGTTGCGATCAGGTTGCAATCAGGTTGCAATCAGGTTGGGATCAGGTTGCGATCAGGTCTGGATGAGGTTGGGATCAGGTTGTCATCAGGTTGCGGTCAGATTGTGATCAGGTTGCAACAAGTTACGATAACGTTGGGATCAGGTCTGGATGAGGTTGGGATCAGGTTGTCATCAGGTTGCGGTCAGATTGTGATCAGGTTGCAACAGGTTACGATCAGATTGGGATCAGGTTGGGATTAGGTTGGGATCAGGTTGGGATCAGGTTGTGATCAGGTTGCGATCAGATTAGGATCAGGTTGGTTTCAGGTTGCGATCAGATTAGGATCAGGTTGGGATCAGGTTGCGACAGGTTGTGATAAGATTGGGATCAGGTTGGGATCAGGTTGCGACAGGTTACAATCAGGTTGGGATCAGGTTTGGATCAGGTTGCCTTTAGGTTGCGATCAGGTTGTGATCAGGTTGCGATTAGGTTGCGATCAGGTTGGGATCAGGTTTCGAAAGGTTCGGAACAGGTTGGGATCAGGTTGCGATCAGTTTGCAATCAGGTTGGGATCAGTTTGCAATCAGGTTGGGATTAGGTTGCGATCAGGCTGGGATCAGGTTGCGATCAAATTTGGATCAGGTTGCTATCAGGTTAGGATCAGGTTGGGATCAGGTTGCGATCAGATTAGAATCAGGTTGCGATCAGATTGGGATCAGGTTGCGAAAGGTTGCGATCAGATTGGGATCAGGTTTCGAAAGGTTGCGATCAGGTTGGGATCAGGTTGCGATTAGATTGCGATCAGATTGGGATCAGGTTGCGATCAGATTTGGATGATGTTGCGATCAGGTTGCGTTCAGGTTGGGATCACGTTAAGAGAGTTTGCGATCAGATTGGGATCAGGTTGGGACGAGGTTGCGATCAGGTTGCTATCAGATTAGGATCAGGTTGCGACAGGTTGCAATAAGATTCGGATCAGGATGGGATCAGGTTGCGATCAGGTTGCAATAAGGTTGGGATCAGGTTGGGATCAGGTTTCGATCAGATTGCGATCAGGTTGCGATCAGATTAGGATCACATTGCGAAAGGTTGCGATCAGATTGGGATCAGTGTCATGTTTGCCGGAACCAGACCCAAAATGCCAGACAGAGACACAACCACAGAAGGTTTACAGGGGGGCAATAATTCTTTTAATTGCTCAAAAAAAAAATAAAAAAAGTGAGCAACTTCACAAAAACACTAGGGAAAAATAATAAATTCTAACTCAGGAGCAATGCAGGCAGCAGTCCTGGGCAGCCACACACAACCAAGAGCTGTGCACCACTGACGACCATCTGGCAAAGACTGAGAGAGGCAGCCCTCCTTAAGTACTGGAGGGAGCGATGATGAGATGCAGGTGTGCTGACACGCCCAGGGCTGCTGCACAGCCTAAAACAAAGAGGGGAAAAAAAAAGGAAAAACAAATTACCTCAGGAGCAAATACACAAACCATAAACAAAACCCTGACAGTACCCCCCCCTCAAGAACCGCCACCTGGCGGAGCACCAGGCGCACCCGGGCGATCCCTATAAAAAACCCTCAAAAGCCCAGGGTCCAAAATGAAACGCCGCGGGATCCAAGACCTCTCCTCCGGACCATAGCCCGCCCAGTCAACCAGGTACTGAAGGCCCCGCCCACGACGACGCACATCCAAAACCCTGTCAACAGTAAAAGCAGGGTGACCATCAACAACCCGGGGGGGTGGAGGGGGAACGGCCGGAGGGCTCAGAGGACATGAAGAAACAGGTTTCAGCAAGGATACATGAAAAGTGGGGTGCACAGACAAAGAACGGGGAAGCTTGAGACGTACAGCGGAAGGATTAACAACCCTGTCCACTTCAAAGGGACCAATATAACGGGGAGCCAGTTTACGAGACTCAACTTGGAGGGGAAGATCCTTGGATGATAACCAAACCTTCTGACCTGGCCGATACACTGGTGTGGGGGCACGATGACGGTCAGCCAAGCGTTTGTACCTGGTGTTTGTCCTTAACAGGGCATCCCGTGCCTGTTGCCACACTCGCCGACAGCGTTGGACGTGCTCCTGGACAGACGGGACTGCCACCTCCAGTTCTTGTGAAGGAAAAAGCGGAGGCTGGAACCCAAACATGCACATGAATGGTGACATACCAGTAGCAGAGGAGGAGAAGGAGTTGTGGGCATATTCAATCCAGGGAAGATGCTGGGACCAGGAGGCAGGATGTCGGGCACAAACACATCGAAGGGCTGTCTCAAGGCTCTGATTGGCCCGCTCTGTCTGGCCATTGGATTGAGGATGATATCCAGAAGAGAGACTGGCTGTTGCCCCCAATGCCCTACAGAATGCTCGCCAGACCTGAGATGAAAACTGGGGACCACGATCAGAGACAATATCTGTAGGGATACCATGGAGACGGAATACGTGGGTGACCAATAACTCTGCTGTTTCAAAGGCCGAAGGCAGTTTGGGTAAGGGGACGTAATGCACCCCCTTGGAAAAACGGTCAACAATGGTGAGGATTGTAGAGTGTCCTTGAGATACAGGAAGACCCGTGACAAAATCCACTGCAATGTGGGACCAAGGACGATGAGGTATAGGGAGCGGATGGAGCGGACCCGCAGGTGACTGATTGGAAGTCTTTCCTCTGGCACAGGTTGTACAAGCTGAAACAAACTCATGAGTGTCCTTACAGATGGATGGCCACCAAAAACGCTGACGGAGGAGCTCCAGAGTCCGGTGAATTCCAGGGTGACAGGCGATTTCAGAGCAATGAGCCCATTGCAGGACTTGGGATCTGAGAGGAGTTGGAACAAACAAGCGGTTATCAGGGACATTGTCAGGTGGAGGTTGTACCTGAAGAGCTTCCTGAATCCTTTGTTCCACCTCCCATAGGACAGCACCCAAAACACAGGAAGGAGGAAGTATTGTCTCAGATGGGGTGCTGGTTGGTTCATCTTCTGATTGACGAGAGAGTGCATCCGGCTTCACATTTCTGGATCCAGGTCTGTAGGTAAGAGTAAAGTTGAATCTGTCAAGAAACAAGGACCACCTGGCTTGTCGGGGGTTTAACCTCTTGGCTGACCGGAGGTAAGAGAGATTCTTATGGTCAGTCCAGACGATAAATGGGTGCTCCGCTCCCTCCAGCCAGTGACGCCACTCCCCCAATGCCAATACCACTGCTAGCAGTTCGCGGTTCCCAACGTCATAGTTGCGTTCTGCAGGTGACAAACGACGTGAAAAGTAGGCACAAGGGTGTATTCTGTCATCTTGAGCCGACCTTTGTGATAACACTGCTCCTACTCCTGAATCAGAGGCATCAACCTCAACGATGTATTGTTTGGTGGGGTCCGGGTGAGTGAGGACTGGAGCATTGGTAAATAATGTCTTTAGCGTAATAAAAGCCTTGTCTGCCTCGGGTGTCCATTTGAATCTCTGCAGTGTTGAAGTGAGTTGAGTGAGAGGTGCAGCCACCTTACTGTAGTCTCTGATGAAGCGTCTGTAAAAATTGGCAAATCCAAGGAACCTCTGAAGTTGCTTCCTGGACTCAGGGACTGGCCATTCCACCACGGCTCTGATCTTGGCAGGATCAGGAACCATCTCGCCCTCTTGTATAATGAAACCAAGAAAACTCACAGACTTTGAATGAAATTCGCATTTCTCCGCCTTCACAAAGAGGCCATTTTCTAGGAGGCGCTGGAGCACAAGTCTGACGTGACTCTGATGTTCCTCTAGTGATTGGGAGAAGATGAGGATGTCATCAAGACACACAAAAACAAATCTGTTCAGCATGTCCCGTAAAATGTCATTAACAAGGGCCTGGAAAACCGCAGGAGCATTTGTCAAGCCAAATGGCATAACAAGGTATTCAAAATGACCTAGTGGGGTGTTAAAGGCAGTTTTCCACTCGTCTCCTTCTTTGATCCTGACCAGGTGGTAGGCATTTCTCAAATCCAGTTTAGTAAACTGGGAGGCTTGGTGAAGAAAATGGAAGGCAGAATCAAGCAGTGGCAGAGGATATTTATTCTTGACTGTGATCTCATTCAAACCCCTGTAATCGATACATGGACGAAGAGTGCCGTCCTTCTTACCCACAAAAAAGAAACCCGCACCAACAGGAGAGGAAGATGGGCGTATGATTCCAGCTGACAGGGAGTCCTTTATGTATGTCTCCATAGCCTCTCTTTCAGTACGAGAGAGGTTATAAAGTCTGCTGGAGGGTAGCTTGGCTCCAGGCAAAATATCAATCTTACAATCGTATGGACGATGGGGGGGTAAGGATAGTGCTCGTTCCTTGCTGAAAACAGTAGCAAGGTCATGGTAAATAGCAGGCACGGAGGAGAGGTCTGGTGGATCAGGCACCTTAGGCATTAGAACACCCTGGGGAGATAAAGCAGACTTCAGACAATGTACATGGCAGAATGTACTCCAACAAATTATAGTACCCTTTGACCAGTCCAAATGGGGATTATGTGTCTTTAACCAAGGGAGACCAAGGATGAGAGGGGAGTGGGGAGAATGAATGACCAAGAATTGGATCTCCTCTCGGTGATTACCTGAGGTTAACAGGGTTACTGGCTGGGTCTGATGAGTTACCCTAGCCAGAACTCTGCCATCAACTGCATAAATGGTTCGGGTCTCAGAGAGCTGCACCAAAGGAATGGAATGCTTTTTAACAATGGATTCATCAATGAAATTTTCATCTGCCCCAGAGTCAATAAAAGGTGAAAAAGGTATTGAAGCTTGACCAACTAATAAAACAGAGGTTAACTGGGTACGGTGACTGTAGACTAGAGGAGGATTTGAGATATGACCCATTCGGACTCCTCTTACCTCGAATGGGTCTAATCTTTTGACCGCAAGGGACAGTTCGGCAGTAGGTGACCAGGTTGACCACAGTAGAAGCAGAGTCTCTGTCGGAATCTCCTCTCTCGCTCAGCAGGGGTGAGCCCAGTTCGACCCAGCTGCATGGGTTCATCAAGCCAAGCCGGAGATGGAGCTGAACCTGGTAGCGTTGGGGATGATCCCACGGCAGCTGTAGGTAGAAGAGCTGGTTGTCGGGAAGGAGGAGGGCCAGAGCGAGCACCACGTTCCCGCCGCCTCTCCCTGAGGCGGTTATCCATCTTGGTGGCCAACTGCATGAGAGCTTGCAAAGAGCCACATTCGTCACGGAGAACTAGTTCATCACGGATTGAATCATTTAGACTCCTCAAAAAAACATCCTGAAGAGCAGTCTCCTCCCATCCGCTCTCTGCTGCCAGAGTTAAGAAGTCAATAGAAAAATCCGCTACTGACCTGGCACCCTGTTTTAGCGAAAGAAGTTGACTGGCAGCCTCTCGTCCACGAATAGGACGGTCGAATGCTCTCTTCATCTCAGAGGTGAAGAGATCAAATGATGAGCGAAGCGCTGGATTATGATCCCATATTGCAGTGGCCCAATTGGCAGCCCGCCCGGTCAGTAGACTGACTACAAAGGCGACCTTAGCTTGGTCGGTTGTATAGGTGGTTGGCTGAAGATTGAAGACAAGAGAGCACTGGAGAAGGAATCGACCACAAGAGCCTAGTTCACCATCATACCTCTCAGGTGTGGGAATATGGGGCTCCCGTGGATGGATCACTGGGACAGACACAGGAGTGGCGGTGTCTGCTGGTGGAGTCACAAAGGCCGACACGTGACTAGCGACCGTCCTTAGCTCTTGGCTTAAAGCAGATACACTGGAACCCAAAGTCTGTAAGGAAGCCATAATTTGATGGAGGGACTGGTCATGTTGGCCCACAAGCGCACCTTGTGCAGCCAACGCTTGTCGTAATGTCTCTGGACTGGCGGGGTCTTCTTGGCCAGATGGTTCTGTCATGTTTGCCGGAACCAGACCCAAAATGCCAGACAGAGACACAACCACAGAAGGTTTACAGGGGGGCAATAATTCTTTTAATTGCTCAAAAAAAAAATAAAAAAAGTGAGCAACTTCACAAAAACACTAGGGAAAAATAATAAATTCTAACTCAGGAGCAATGCAGGCAGCAGTCCTGGGCAGCCACACACAACCAAGAGCTGTGCACCACTGACGACCATCTGGCAAAGACTGAGAGAGGCAGCCCTCCTTAAGTACTGGAGGGAGCGATGATGAGATGCAGGTGTGCTGACACGCCCAGGGCTGCTGCACAGCCTAAAACAAAGAGGGGAAAAAAAAAAGGAAAAACAAATTACCTCAGGAGCAAATACACAAACCATAAACAAAACCCTGACAATCAGGATGCGAAAGGTTGCGATCAGATTGGGATCAGGTTGTGATCAGGTTGCGATCAGATTAGTATCAGGTTGCAATCAGATTGGGATCAGGTTGCGATCAGATTGCAATAAGGTTGGGATAAGGTTGGGATCAGGTTGCGATCAGGTTGCGTTCGGATTTGAATCAGATTGCAATCAGGTTGGGATCAGATTAGAATCAGGTTGCGAAAGGTTGCGCTCAGATTGGGATCAGGTTGCGATCAGGTTGAGATCAGATTAGGATCAGGTTGCGAAAGGTTGCGATCAGATTGGGATCAGTTTGTGATCAGGTTGTGATCAGGTTGCGATCAGATTAGGATCCGGTTGTGATCAGATTGGGATCAGGTTGCGATCATGTTGCGAAAGGTTGTGATCAGATTGGGATCAGGTTGCGACAGGTTGCGTTCAGACTCGGATCAGGTTGGGATCATGTTGCGATCAGGTTGCGATCAGGTTGGGATCAGGTTGTCATCAGGTCGGGGTCAGATTGTGATCAGGTTTCAATAAGGTTGGGATCAGGTTGCGTTCAGATTGGAATCAGATTGCAATCAGGTTGCGATCAGATTAGGATCAGGTTGCGAAAAGTGGCGATCAGATTGGGATCAGGTTGCGATCAGGTTGTGATCAGATTGGGATCAGGTTGCGAAAGGTTGCGATCAGATTGGGATCAGGTTGCGATCAGGTTGCAATCAGATTAGGATAAGGTTGCGATCAGATTGGGATCAGGTTGCGATCAGATTGGGATCAGTTTGCAATCAGGTTTCGATCACGTTGCGATCAGGTTGCAATCAGGTTGGGATCAGCTTGCGATCAGGTTGGGATCAGATTGTCATCAGGTTGCGGTCAGATTGTGATCAGGTTGGAACAGGTTACGATCAGGTTGGGATCAGGTTGGGATCAAATTACGATCAGGTTGCGATCAGGTTGGGATCAGGTTTGGATCAGGTTGCGATTAGGTTGCGATCAGGTTGGGATCAGGTTGGGATAAGGTTGCAATTAGGTTGCGATCAGGTTGCGATCAGGTTTTCAAAGGTAGGGATCAGATTGCGATCAGGTTTTGATCAGGTTGCGATCAGATTGGGATCAGTTTGTGATCAGGTTGTGATCAGGATGCAATCAGGTTGCAATCAGGTTGCAATCAGGTTGGGATCAGGTTGGGATCAGGTTGCGAAAAGATGCGATCACATTGGGATCAGGTTGCGATCAGGTTGTGATCAGATTGGGATCAGGTTGCGAAAGGTTGCGATCAGATTGGGATCAGGTTGTGATAAGGTTGCAATCAGATTAGGATAAGGTTGCGGTCAGATTGTGATCAGGTTGCAAAACGTCGTGATCAGGTTGAGATCAGGTTGCGATCAGGTTATGATCCGGTAGCGATCAGGTTGGGATTAGGTTGCGATCAGGCTGGGATCAGGTTGCGACAGGTTGCGATCAAATTTGGATCAGGTTGCGATCAGGTTGCTATCAGGTTAGGATCAGGTTGGGATCAGGTTGCGATCAGATTAGAATCAGGTTGCGATCAGATTGGGATCAGGTTGCGAAAGGTTGCGATCAGATTGGGATCAGGTTTCGAAAGGTTGCCATCAGGTTGGGATCAGGTTGCGATTAGATTGCGATCAGATTGGGATCAGGTTGCGATCAGATTTGGATGATGTTGCGATCAGGTTGCCTTCAGGTTGGGATCACGTTAAGATAGTTTGCGATCAGATTGGGATCAGGTTGGGACGAGGTTGCGATCAGGTTGCTATCAGATTAGGATCAGGTTGCGACAGGTTGCAATAAGATTCGGATCAGGATGGGATCAGGTTGCGATCAGGTTGCAATAAGGTTGGGATCAGGTTTCGATCAGGTTGCGATCAGAATGCGTTCGGATTGGAATCAGATTGCGATCAGGTTGCGATCAGATTAGGATCACATTGCGAAAGGTTGCGATCAGATTGGTATCAGGTTGCGATCAGGTTGCGATCAGATTGGGATCAGGTTGCGAAAGGTTGCGATCAGATTGGGATCAGGTTGTGATCAGGTTGCGATCAGATTAGTATCAGGTTGCAATCAGATTGGGATCAGGTTGCGATAAGGTTGGGATCAGGTTGCGATCAGGTTGCGTTCGAATTTGAATCAGATTGCAATCAGGTTGGGATCAGATTAGAATCAGGTTGCGAAAGGTTGCGCTCAGATTGGGATCAGGTTGCGATCAGGTTGAGATCAGATTAGGATCAGGTTGCGAAAGGTTGCGATCAGATTGGGATCAGTTTGTGATCAGGTTGTGATCAGGTTGCGATCAGATTAGGATCCGGTTGTGATCAGATTGGGATCAGGTTGGGATCAGGTTGCGATCTGGTTGCGATCAGGTTGCAATCAGGTTGGGATCAGGTTGGGATCAGGTTGCGATCAGGTCTGGATGAGGTTGGGATCAGGTTGTCATCAGGTTGCGGTCAGATTGTGATCAGGTTGCAATCAGGTTGCAATCAGGTTGGGATCAGGTTGGGATCAGGTTGTCATCAGGTTGCGGTCAGATTGTGATCAGGTTGCAACAAGTTACGATAAGGTTGGGATCAGGTCTGGATGAGGTTGGGATCAGGTTGTCATCAGGTTGCGGTCAGATTGTGATCAGGTTGCAACAGGTTACGATCAGATTGGGATCAGGTTGGGATTAGGTTGGGATCAGGTTGGGATCAGGTTGTGATCAGGTTGCGATCAGATTAGTTTCAGGTTGCAATCAGGTTGGGATCAGGTTGCGATTAGGTCTCGATCAGGTTGGGATGAGGTTGCGACAGGTTGCGATCAGATTAGGATCAGGTTGGTTTCAGGTTGCGATCAGATTAGGATCAGGTTGGGATCAGGTTGCGACAGGTTGTGATAAGATTGGGATCAGGTTGGGATCAGGTTGCGACAGGTTACAATCAGGTTGGGATCAGGTTGCGACAGGTTGTGATAAGATTGGGATCAGGTTGGGATCAGGTTGCGACAGGTTACAATCAGGTTGGGATCAGGTTTGGATCAGGTTGCCTTTAGATTGCGATCAGGTTGGGATCAGTTTGCAATCAGGTTGGGATCCGGTAGCGATCAGGTTGGGATTAGGTTGCGATCAGGCTGGGATCAGGTTGCGATCAAATTTGGATCAGGTTGCTATCAGGTTAGGATCAGGTTGGGATCAGGTTGCGATCAGATTAGAATCAGGTTGCGATCAGATTGGGATCAGGTTGCGAAAGGTTGCGATCAGATTGGGATCAGGTTTCGAAAGGTTGCAATCAGGTTGGGATCAGGTTGCGATTAGATTGCGATCAGATTGGGATCAGGTTGCGATCAGATTTGGATGATGTTGCGATCAGGTTGCGTTCAGGTTGGGATCACGTTAAGATAGTTTGCGATCAGATTGGGATCAGGTTGGGACGAGGTTGCGATCAGGTTGCTATCAGATTAGGATCAGGTTGCGACAGGTTGCAATAAGATTCGGATCAGGATGGGATCAGGTTGCGATCAGGTTGCAATAAGGTTGGGATCAGGTTGGGATCAGGTTTCGATCAGATTGCGATCAGGTTGCGATCAGATTAGGATCACATTGCGAAAGGTTGCGATCAGATTGGGATCAGGTTGTGATCAGGTTGCGATCAGATTAGTATCAGGTTGCAATCAGATTAGGATCAGGTTGCGATCAGATTGCAATAAGGTTGGGATAAGGTTGGGATCAGGTTGCGATCAGGTTGCGTTCGGATTTGAATCAGATTGCAATCATGTTGCGAAAGGTTGTGATCAGATTGGGATCAGGTTGCGACAGGTTGCGTGCAGACTCGGATCAGGTTGGGATCATGTTGCGATCAGGTTGGGATCAGGTTGTCATCAGGTCGGGGTCAGATTGTGATCAGGTTTCAATAAGGTTGGGATCAGGTTGCGTTCAGATTGGAATCAGATTGCAATCAGGTTGCGATCAGATTAGGATCAGGTTGCGAAAAGTGGCGATCAGATTGGGATCAGGTTGCGATAGGTTGCGATCAGATTGGGATCAGGTTGCGATCAGGTTGCAATCAGATTAGGATAAGGTTGCGATCAGATTGGGATCAGGTTGCGATCAGATTGGGATCAGTTTGCAATCAGGTTTCGATCACGTTGCGATCAGGTTGCAATCAGGTTGGGATCAGCTTGCGATCAGGTTGGGATCAGATTGTCATCACGTTGCGGTCAGATTGTGATCAGGTTGGAACAGGTTGCGATGAGGTTGCGATCAGGTTGGGATCAGGTTGGGATAAGGTTGCAATTAGGTTGCGATCAGGTTGGGATCAGGTTTTCAAAGGTAGGGATCAGATTGCGATCAGGTTGTGATCAGGTTGCGATCAGATTGGGATCAGTTTGTGATCAGGTTGTGATCAGGTTGCAGTCAGGTTGCAATCAGGTTTCAATCAGGTTGGGATCAGGTTGGGATCAGGTTGCGAAAAGATGCGATCACATTGGGATCAGGTTGCGATCAGGTTGTGATCAGATTGGGATCAGGTTGCGAAAGGTTGCGATCAGATTGGGATCAGGTTGTGATAAGGTTGCAATCAGATTAGGATAAGGTTGCGGTCAGATTGTGATCAGGTTGCAAAACGTCGTGATCAGGTTGAGATCAGGTTGGGATCAGGTTGGGATCAAGTTGCAATTAGGTAATGATCAGGTTGGGATCAGGTTTCGAAAGGTTGCGATCAGGTTGGGATCAGGTTGGAATCAGTTTGCGACAAGTTGCGATCAGATTGGGATCAGGTTGGGACCAGGTTGCGATCAGATTGGGAACAGGTTGCGAAAGGTTGCGATCAGATTTGGTTGATGTTGCGATCAGGTTGCGATCAGGTTGGGATCTGGTAGCGATCAGGTTGGGATCAGGTTGGGATCACGTTGCAATAGAATGCGATCAGATTGGGATCAGGTGGGGACCAGATTGCGATCAGGTTGCTATCAGATTGCGATCAGGTTTGGATCAGGTTGCGATCAGGTTGCGACAGGTTTTGATCAGATTCGAATCAGGATGGGATCAGATTGCGTTCAGATTGGAATCAGGTTACGATCAGGTTGGGTTCAGGTTGGGATCAGGTTGGGATCAGGTTGCGATCAGGTTGCGATCAGGTTGCGATCAGATTGGGATCAGGTTGCTATCAAGTTAGGATCAGGTTGGGCTCAGGTTGCGATCAGATTAGAATCAGGTTGCGATCAGATTGGGATCAGGTGACGAAAGGTTGCGATCAGATTGGGATCAGGTTTCGAAAGGTTGTGATCAGATTAGGATCAGGTTTGGATCAGGTTGCGATCAGGTTGCGACAGGTTGCGATCAGATTCCAATATGGATGGGATCAGGTTGCAATAAGGTTGGGATCAGGTTGCGATCAGGTTGCGATCAGATTGCGTTCGGATTGGAATCAGATTGCGATCAGGTTGCGATCAGATTAGGATCAGGTTGTTATCAGACAGGGATCAGGTTGCGATCAGGTTGGGATCAGGTTGTGATCAGGTTGCGATCAGATTAGGATCAGGTTGCGATCAGATTGGGATCAGGTTACGATCAGATTGGGATCAGGTTGCGATCAGGTTGCAATCAGGTTGGGAACAGGTTGGAATCAGGTTGCGATCAGGTTGGGATCAGGTTGGGATCAGGTTGTCATCAGGTTGCGGTCAGATTGTGATCAGGTTGCAACAGGTTACGATCAGGTTGGGATCAGGTTGGGATCAGGTTTGGATCAGGTTGCGATTAGGTTGCGATGAGGTTGGGATCAGGTTGCGATCAGGTTGCGATCAGGTTGCAATCAGGTTGGAAACAGGTTGCCATTAGGTTGCAATCAGGTTGGGATAAGGTTGGGATCAGGTTGAGATCAGGTTGTGATTAGGTTGCGATCTGGTTGGGATCAGGTTGCGACAGGTTGCAATAGGTTACGATCAGGTTGGGATCAGGTTGCCATTAGGTTGCAATCAGGTTGCAATCAGGTTGGGATCAGGTTGGGATCAGGTTGCGATTAGGTTGCGATCAGGTTGGGATCAGGTTGCGACAGGTTGCGATCAGATTAGGATCAGGTTGGGATCAGGTTGCGACAGGTTGCGATCAGATTAGGATCAGGTTGGGATCAGGTTGCGATCAGGATGGGATCAGGGGACGATCAGCCTTGGATCAGGTTTCGAAAGGGTGTGATCAGATTGGGATCAGGTTGATATCAGGTTAGGATCAGATTGCGATCAGGTTTCCATTAGGTTACGATCAGATTAGAATCAGGTTGCGATCAGATTGGGATCAGGTTGCGAAAGGTTGCGATCAGATTGGGAACAGGTTGCGATCAGGTTGCGATCAGATTTGGATGATGTTGCGATCAGGTTGCGATCAGGTTGGGATCTGGTAGCGATCAGGTTGGAATCAGGTGGGGATCACGTTGCGATAGAATGCGATCAGATTGGGATCAGCTGGGGACCAGATTGCGATCAGGTTGCTATCAGATTAGGATCAGGTTGTGATCAGGTTGCGATCAGGTTGCGACAGGTTGCGATCAGGTTGGGATCTGGTAGCGATCGGGTTGGGATCAGGTTGGGATCACGTTGCGATAGAATGCGATCAGATTGGGATCAGGTGGGGACCAGATTGCGATCAGGTTGCTATCAGATTAGGATCAGGTTTGGATCAGGTTGCGGTCAGGTTGCGACAGGTTGTGATCAGATTCGGATCAGGATGGGATCAGATTGCGTTCACATTGGAATCAGATTGCGATCAGGTTGCGATCAGATTAGGATCAGGTTGCTATCAGATTGGGATCAGGTTGGGTTCAGGTTGCGATCAGGTTGTGATCAGGTTGCGATCAGATTAGGATCAGGTTGCGATCAGATTGGGATCAGGTTGCGATCAGATTGGGATCAGGTTGCGATCAGGTTGCGATCAGGTTGCAATCAGGTTGCGATCAGGTTGTGATCAGGTTGCGATCAGATTAGGATCAGGTTGCGATCAGATTGGGATCAGGTTGCGATCAGATTGGGATCAGGTTGCAATCAGGTTGCGATCAGGTTGCAATCAGGTTGGGAACAGGTTGGGATTAGGTTGCGATCAGATTAGGATCAGGTTGGGATCAGGTTGCGATCAGGATGGGATCAGGTGACGATCAGCCTTGGATCAGGTTTCGAAAGGGTGTGATCAGATTGGGATCAGGTTGATATCAGGTTAGGATCAGATTGCGATCAGGTTGCCATTAGGTTGCGATCAGATTAGAATCAGGTTGCTATCAGATTGGGATCAGGTTGCGAAAGGTTGCGATCAGATTGGGAAAAGGTTGCGATCAGGTTGCGATCAGATTTGGATGATGTTGCGATCAGGTTGCGATCAGGTTGGGATCTGGTAGCGATCAGGTTGGGATCAGGTGGGGATCACGTTGCGATAGAATGCGATCAGATTGGGATCAGCTGGGGACCAGATTGCGATCAGGTTGCTATCAGATTAGGATCAGGTTTGGATCAGGTTGCGATCAGGTTGCGACAGGTTGCGATCAGGTTGGGATCTGGTAGCGATCGGGTTGGGATCAGGTTGGGATCACGTTGCGATAGAATGCGATCAGATTGGGATCAGGTGGGGACCAGATTGCGATCAGGTTGCTATCAGATTAGGATCAGGTTTGGATCAGGTTGCGGTCAGGTTGCGACAGGTTGTGATCAGATTCGGATCAGGATGGGATCAGATTGCGTTCAGATTGGAATCAGATTGCGATCAGGTTGAGATCAGATTAGGATCAGGTTGCTATCAGATTGGGATCAGGTTGGGTTCAGGTTGCGATCAGGTTGTGATCAGGTTGCGATCAGATTAGGATCAGGTTGCGATCAGATTGGGATCAGGTTGCGATCAGATTGGGATCAGGTTGCGATCAGGTTGCGATCAGGTTGCAATCAGGTTGCGATCAGGTTGTGAACAGGTTGCGATCAGATTAGGATCAGGTGGCGATCAGATTGGGATCAGGTTGCGATCAGATTGGGATCAGGTTGCAATCAGGTTGCGATCAGGTTGCAATCAGGTTGGGAACAGGTTGGGATTAGGTTGCGATCAGGTTGGGATCAGGTTGGGATCAGGTTGTCATCAGGTTGCGGTCAGATTGTGATCAGGTTGCAACAGGTTACGATCAGGTTGGGTTCAGGTTGGGATCAGGTTGGGATCAGGTTGCGATCAGGTTGCGACAGGTTACAATCAGGTTGGGATCAGGTTTGGATCAGATTGCCTTTAGGTTGCGATCAGGTTGGGATCAGGTTGCGATTAGGTTGCGATCAGGTTGGGATCAGGTTTCGAAAGGTTCGGAACAGGTTGGGATCAGGTTGCGATCAGTTTGCAATCAGGTTGGGAGCAGGTTGCGATTAGGTTGCAATCAGGTTGGGATCAGGTTGCGATCAGGATGGGATCAGATGACGATCAGCCGTGGATCAGGTTGCGAAAGGTTGCGATCAGATTTGGATCAGGTTGGGATCAGGTTGCGATCAGGATGGGATCAGATGACGATCAGCCGTGGATCAGGTTGCGACAGGTTGCGATCAAATTCGGATCAGGTAGCAATCAGATTTGGATGAGGTTGCGATCAGGTTGCGATCGGCTTGGTATCAGATTGGGATCAGGTTGCAAAAGGTTGCGATCAGGTTGCAATCAGATTAGAATCAGGTTGCGATCAGACTGGGATCAGGTTGGAAAGGATGCGAACAGATTCGGATCGGGTTGCGATCAGGTTGCGACCAGGTTGGTGTCAGGTTGCGAAACGTTGCGATCAGATTTGGATGATGTTGCAATCAGGTTGCGATCAGGTTATGATCCGGTAGCGATCAGGTTGGGATTAGGTTGCGATCAGGCTGGGATCAGGTTGCGACAGGTTGCGATCAAATTTGGATCAGGTTGCGATCAGGTTGCTATCAGGTTAGGATCAGGTTGGGATCAGGTTGCGATCAGATTAGAATCAGGTTGCGATCAGATTGGGATCAGGTTGCGAAAGGTTGCGATCAGATTGGGATCAGGTTTCCAGAGGTTGCGATCAGGTTGGGATCAGGTTGCGATTAGATTGCGATCAGATTGGGATCACGTTGCGATCAGATTTGGATGATGTTGCGATCAGGTTGCCTTCAGGTTGGGATCACGTTAAGATAGTTTGCGATCAGATTGGGATCAGGTTGGGACGAGGTTGCGATCAGGTTGCTATCAGATTAGGATCAGGTTGCGACAGGTTGCAATAAGATTCGGATCAGGATGGGATCAGGTTGCGATCAGGTTGCAATAAGGTTGGGATCAGGTTTCGATCAGGTTGCGATCAGAATGCGTTCGGATTGGAATCAGATTGCGATCAGGTTGCGATCAGATTGGGATCACATTGCGAAAGGTTGCGATCAGATTGGTATCAGGTTGCGATCAGATTGGGATCAGGTTGCGAAAGGTTGCGATCAGATTGGGATCAGGTTGTGATCAGGTTGCGATCAGATTAGGATCAGGTTGCGAAAGGTTACGATCAGATTGGGATCAGTTTGTGATCAGGTTGTGATCAGGTTGCGATCAGATTAGGATCCAGTTGTGATCAGATTGGGATCAGGTTGGGATCAGGTTGGGATCAGGTTGCGATCTGGTTGCGATCAGGTTGCAATCAGGTTGCGATAAGGTTGGGATCAGGTTGCGATCACGTTGCGTTCGAATTTGAATCAGATTGCAATCAGGTTGGGATCAGATTAGAATCAGGTTGCGAAAGGTTGCGCTCAGATTGGGATCAGGTTGCGATCAGGTTGAGATCAGATTAGGATCAGGTTGTGAACGGTTGCGATCAGATTGGGATCAGTTTGTGATCAGGTTGTGATCAGGTTGCGATCAGATTAGGATCCAGTTGTGATCAGATTAGAATCAGGTTGCGAAAGGTTGCGCTCAGATTGGGATCAGGTTGCGATCAGGTTGAGATCAGATTAGGATCAGGTTGTGAACGGTTGCGATCAGATTGGGATCAGTTTGTGATCAGGTTGTGATCAGGTTGCGATCAGATTAGGATCCAGTTGTGATCAGATTGGGATCAGGTTGGGATCAGGTTGCGATCTGGTTGCGATCAGGTTGCAATCAGGTTGCAATCAGGTTGGGATCAGGTTGGGATCAGGTTGCGATCAGGTCTGGATGAGGTTGGGATCAGGTTGTCATCAGGTTGCGGTCAGATTATGATCAGGTTGCAACAAGTTACGATAAGGTTGGGATCAGGTCTGGATGAGGTTGGGATCAGGTTGTCATCAGGTTGCGGTCAGATTGTGATCAGGTTGCAACAGGTTACGATCAGATTGGGATCAGGTTGGGATTAGGTTGGGATCAGGTTGGGATCAGGTTGTGATCAGGTTGCGATCAGATTAGTATCAGGTTGCAATCAGGTTGGGATCAGGTTGCGATTAGGTCTCGATCAGGTTGGGATGAGGTTGCGACAGGTTGCGATCAGATTAGGATCAGGTTGGTTTCAGGTTGCGATCAGATTAGGATCAGGTTGGGATCAGGTTGCGACAGGTTGTGATAAGATTGGGATCAGGTTGGGATCAGGTTGCGACAGGTTACAATCAGGTTGGGATCAGGTTTGGATCAGGTTGCCTTTAGGTTGCGATCAGGTTGGGATCAGGTTGCGATTAGGTTGCGATCAGGTTGGGATCAGGTTTCGAAAGGTTCGGAACAGGTTGGGATCAGGTTGCGATCAGTTTGCAATCAGGTTGGGATCAGTTTGCAATCAGGTTGGGAGCAGGTTGGGATCCGGTAGCGATCAGGTTGGGATTAGGTTGCGATCAGGCTGGGATCAGGTTGCGATCAAATTTGGATCAGGTTGCTATCAGGTTAGGATCAGGTTGGGATCAGGTTGCGATGAGATTAGAATCAGGTTGCGATCAGATTGGGATCAGGTTGCGAAAGGTTGCGATCAGATTGGGATCAGGTTTCGAAAGGTTGCGATCAGGTTGAGGTCAGGTTGCGATTAGATTGCGATCAGATTGGGATCAGGTTGCGATCAGATTTGGATGATGTTGCGATCAGGTTGCGTTCAGGTTGGGATCACGTTAAGATAGTTTGCGATCAGATTGGGATCAGGTTGGGACGAGGTTGCGATCAGGTTGCTATCAGATTAGGATCAGGTTGCGACAGGTTGCAATAAGATTCGGATCAGGATGGGATCAGGTTGCGATCAGGTTGCAATAAGGTTGGGATCAGGTAGGGATCAGGTTTCGATCAGATTGCGATCAGGTTGCGATCAGATTAGGATCACATTGCGAAAGGTTGCGATCAGATTGGTATCAGGTTGCGATCGGATTGGGATCAGGTTGCGAAAGGTTGCAATCAGATTGGGATCAGGTTGTGATCAGGTTGCGATCAGATTAGTATCAGGTTGCAATCAGATTGGGATCAGGTTGCGATCAGGTTGGGATCAGGTAGCGATCAGATTGCAATAAGGTTGGGATAAGGTTGCAAAAGGTTGCGATCAGGTTGCAATCAGATTAGAATCAGGTTGCGATCAGACTGGGATCAGGTTGGAAAAGATGCGAACAGATTCGGATCGGGTTGCGATCAGGTTGCGACCAGGTTGGTGTCAGGTTGCGAAACGTTGCGATCAGATTTGGATGATGTTGCAATCAGGTTGCGATCAGGTTATGATCCGGTAGCGATCAGGTTGGGATTAGGTTGCGATCAGGCTGGGATCAGGTTGCGACAGGTTGCGATCAAATTTGGATCAGGTTGCGATCAGGTTGCTATCAGGTTAGGATCAGGTTGGGATCAGGTTGCGATCAGATTAGAATCAGGTTGCGATCAGATTGGGATCAGGTTGCGAAAGGTTGCGATCAGATTGGGATCAGGTTTCGAAAGGTTGCGATCAGGTTGGGATCAGGTTGCGATTAGATTGCGATCAGATTGGGATCACGTTGCGATCAGATTTGGATGATGTTGCGATCAGGTTGCCTTCAGGTTAGGATCAGGTTGGGATCAGGTTGCGATCAGATTAGAATCAGGTTGCGATCAGATTGGGATCAGGTTGCGAAAGGTTGCGATAAGATTGGGATCAGGTTGTGATCAGGTTGCGATCAGATTAGGATCAGGTTGCGAAAGGTTGCGATCAGATTGGGATCAGTTTGTGATCAGGTTGTGATCAGGTTGCGATCAGATTAGGATCCAGTTGTGATCAGATTGGGATCAGGTTGGGATCAGGTTGGGATCAGGTTGGGATCAGATTAGTATCAGGTTGCGATCAGGTTGCAATCAGGTTGCGATAAGGTTGGGATCAGGTTGCGATCAGGTTGCGTTCGAATTTGAATCAGATTGCAATCAGGTTGGGATCAGATTAGAATCAGGTTGCGAAAGGTTGCGCTCAGATTGGGATCAGGTTGCGATCAGGTTGAGATCAGATTAGGATCAGGTTGTAAAAGGTTGCGATCAGATTGGGATCAGTTTGTGATCAGGTTGTGATCAGGTTGCGATCAGATAAGGATCCAGTTGTGATCAGATTGGGATCAGGTTGGGATCAGGTTGCGATCTGGTTGCGATCAGGTTGCAATCAGGTTGCAATCAGGTTGGGATCAGGTTGGGATCAGGTTGCGATCAGGTCTGGATGAGGTTCGGATCAGGTTGTCATCAGGTTGCGGTCAGATTATGATCAGGTTGCAACAAGTTACGATAAGGTTGGGATCAGGTCTGGATGAGGTTGGGATCAGGTTGTCATCAGGTTGTGGTCAGATTGTGATCAGGTTGCAACAGGTTACGATCAGATTGGGATCAGGTTGGGATTAGGTTGGGATCAGGTTGGGATCAGGTTGTGATCAGGTTGCGATCAGATTAGTATCAGGTTGCAATCAGGTTGGGATCAGGTTGCGATTAGGTCTCGATCAGGTTGGGATGAGGTTGCGACAGGTTGCGATCAGATTAGGATCAGGTTGGTTTCAGGTTGCGATCAGATTAGGATCAGGTTGGGATCAGGTTGCGACAGGTTGTGATAAGATTGGGATCAGGTTGGGATCAGGTTGCGACAGGTTACAATCAGGTTGGGATCAGGTTTGGATCAGGTTGCCTTTAGGTTGCGATCAGGTTGGGATCAGGTTGCGATTAGGTTGCGATCAGGTTGGGATCAGGTTTCGACAGGTTCGGAACAGGTTGGGATCAGGTTGCGATCAGTTTGCAATCAGGTTGGGATCAGTTTGCAATCAGGTTGGGAGCAGGTTGGGATCCGGTAGCGATCAGGTGGGGATTAGGTTTCGATCAGGCTGGGATCAGGTTGCGATCAAATTTGGATCAGGTTGCTATCAGGTTAGGATCAGGTTGGGATCAGGTTGCGATCAGATTAGAATCAGGTTGCGATCAGATTGGGATCAGGTTGCGAAAGGTTGCGATCAGGTTTGGATCAGGTTTCGAAAGGTTGCGATCAGGTTGGGATCAGGTTGCGATTAGGTTGCGATCAGGTTGGGATCAGGTTTCGAAAGGTTCGGAACAGGTTGGGATCAGGTTGCGATCAGTTTGCAATCAGGTTGGGATCAGTTTGCAATCAGGTTGGGAGCAGGTTGGGATCCGGTAGCGATCAGGTTGGGATTAGGTTGCGATCAGGCTGGGATCAGGTTGCGATCAAATTTGGATCAGGTTGCTATCAGGTTAGGATCAGGTTGGGATCAGGTTGCGATCAGATTAGAATCAGGTTGCGATCAGATTGGGATCAGGTTGCGAAAGGTTGCGATCAGATTGGGATCAGGTTTCGAAAGGTTGCGATCAGGTTGGGATCAGGTTGCGATTAGATTGCGATCAGATTGGGATCAGTTTGCGATCAGATTTGGATGATGTTGCGATCAGGTTGCGTTCAGGTTGGGATCACGTTAAGATAGTTTGCGATCAGATTGGGATCAGGTTGGGACGAGGTTGCGATCAGGTTGCTATCAGATTAGGATCAGGTTGCGACAGGTTGCAATAAGATTCGGATCAGGATGGGATCAGGTTGCGATCAGGTTGCAATAAGGTTGGGATCAGGTAGGGATCAGGTTTCGATCAGATTGCGATCAGGTTGCGATCAGATTAGGATCACATTGCGAAAGGTTGCGATCAGATTGGTATCAGGTTGCGATCAGGTTGCGATCAGATTGGGATCAGGTTGCGAAAGGTTGCGATCAGATTGGGATCAGGTTGTGATCAGGTTGCGATCAGATTAGTATCAGGTTGCAATCAGATTGGGATCAGGTTGCGATCAGGTTGGGATCAGGTAGCGATCAGATTGCAATAAGGTTGGGATAAGGTTGGGATCAGGTTGCGATCAGGTTGCGTTCGGATTTGAATCAGATTGCAATCAGGTTGGGATCAGATTAGAATCAGGTTGCGAAAGGTTGCGCTCAGATTGGGATCAGGTTGCGATCAGGTTGAGATCAGGTTGCTATCAGATTAGGATCAGGTTGCGACTGGTTGCAATAAGATTCGGATCAGGATGGGATCAGGTTACGATCAGGTTGCAATAAGGTTGGGATCAGGTTTCGATCAGGTTGCGATCAGAATGCGTTCGGATTGGAATCAGATTGCGATCAGGTTACGATCAGATTAGGATCACATTGCGAAAGGTTGCGATCAGATTGGTATCAGGTTGCGATCAGGTTGCGATCAGATTGGGATCAGGTTGCGAAAGTTTGCGATAAGATTGGGATCAGGTTGTGATCAGGTTGCGGTCAGATTATGATCAGGTTGCAACAAGTTACGATAAGGTTGGGATCAGGTCTGGATGAGGTTGGGATCAGGTTGTCATCAGGTTGTGGTCAGATTGTGATCAGGTTGCAACAGGTTACGATCAGATTGGGATCAGGTTGGGATTAGGTTGGGATCAGGTTGGGATCAGGTTGTGATCAGGTTGCGATCAGATTAGTATCAGGTTGCAATCAGGTTGGGATCAGGTTGCGATTAGGTCTCGATCAGGTTGGGATGAGGTTGCGACAGGTTGCGATCAGATTAGGATCAGGTTGGTTTCAGGTTGCGATCAGATTAGGATCAGGTTGGGATCAGGTTGCGACAGGTTGTGATAAGATTGGGATCAGGTTGGGATCAGGTTTCGACAGGTTACAATCAGGTTGGGATCAGGTTTGGATCAGGTTGCCTTTAGGTTGCGATCAGGTTGGGATCAGGTTGCGATTAGGTTGCGATCAGGTTGGGATCAGGTTTCGACAGGTTCGGAACAGGTTGGGATCAGGTTGCGATCAGTTTGCAATCAGGTTGGGATCAGTTTGCAATCAGGTTGGGAGCAGGTTGGGATCCGGTAGCGATCAGGTTGGGATTAGGTTTCGATCAGGCTGGGATCAGGTTGCGATCAAATTTGGATCAGGTTGCTATCAGGTTAGGATCAGGTTGGGATCAGGTTGCGATCAGATTAGAATCAGGTTGCGATCAGATTGGGATCAGGTTGCGAAAGGTTGCGATCAGGTTTGGATCAGGTTTCGAAAGGTTGCGATCAGGTTGGGATCAGGTTGCGATTAGGTTGCGATCAGGTTGGGATCAGGTTTCGAAAGGTTCGGAACAGGTTGGGATCAGGTTGCGATCAGTTTGCAATCAGGTTGGGATCAGTTTGCAATCAGGTTGGGAGCAGGTTGGGATCCGGTAGCGATCAGGTTGGGATTAGGTTGCGATCAGGCTGGGATCAGGTTGCGATCAAATTTGGATCAGGTTGCTATCAGGTTAGGATCAGGTTGGGATCAGGTTGCGATCAGATTAGAATCAGGTTGCGATCAGATTGGGATCAGGTTGCGAAAGGTTGCGATCAGATTGGGATCAGGTTTCGAAAGGTTGCGATCAGGTTGGGATCAGGTTGCGATTAGATTGCGATCAGATTGGGATCAGTTTGCGATCAGATTTGGATGATGTTGCGATCAGGTTGCGTTCAGGTTGGGATCACGTTAAGATAGTTTGCGATCAGATTGGGATCAGGTTGGGACGAGGTTGCGATCAGGTTGCTATCAGATTAGGATCAGGTTGCGACAGGTTGCAATAAGATTCGGATCAGGATGGGATCAGGTTGCGATCAGGTTGCAATAAGGTTGGGATCAGGTAGGGATCAGGTTTCGATCAGATTGCGATCAGGTTGCGATCAGATTAGGATCACATTGCGAAAGGTTGCGATCAGATTGGTATCAGGTTGCGATCAGGTTGCGATCAGATTGGGATCAGGTTGCGAAAGGTTGCGATCAGATTGGGATCAGGTTGTGATCAGGTTGCGATCAGATTAGTATCAGGTTGCAATCAGATTGGGATCAGGTTGCGATCAGGTTGGGATCAGGTAGCGATCAGATTGCAATAAGGTTGGGATAAGGTTGGGATCAGGTTGCGATCAGGTTGCGTTCGGATTTGAATCAGATTGCAATCAGGTTGGGATCAGATTAGAATCAGGTTGCGAAAGGTTGCGCTCAGATTGGGATCAGGTTGCGATCAGGTTGAGATCAGGTTGCTATCAGATTAGGATCAGGTTGCGACTGGTTGCAATAAGATTCGGATCAGGATGGGATCAGGTTACGATCAGGTTGCAATAAGGTTGGGATCAGGTTTCGATCAGGTTGCGATCAGAATGCGTTCGGATTGGAATCAGATTGCGATCAGGTTACGATCAGATTAGGATCACATTGCGAAAGGTTGCGATCAGATTGGTATCAGGTTGCGATCAGGTTGCGATCAGATTGGGATCAGGTTGCGAAAGTTTGCGATAAGATTGGGATCAGGTTGTGATCAGGTTGCGATCAGATTAGGATCAGGTTGCGAAAGGTTGCGATCAGATTGGGATCAGTTTGTGATCAGGTTGTGATCAGGTTGCGATCAGATTAGGATCCAGTTGTGATCAGATTGGGATCAGGTTGGGATCAGGTTGGGATCAGGTTGGGATCAGATTAGTATCAGGTTGCGATCAGGTTGCAATCAGGTTGCGATAAGGTTGGGATCAGGTTGCGATCAGGTTGCGTTCGAATTTGAATCAGATTGCAATCAGGTTGGGATCAGATTAGAATCAGGTTGCAAAAGGTTGCGCTCAGATTGGGATCAGGTTGCGATCAGGTTGAGATCAGATTAGGATCAGGTTGTAAAAGGTTGCGATCAGATTGGGATCAGTTTGTGATCAGGTTGTGATCAGGTTGCGATCAGATTAGGATCCAGTTGTGATCAGATTGGGATCAGGTTGGGATCAGGTTGCGATCTGGTTGCGATCAGGTTGCAATCAGGTTGCAATCAGGTTGGGATCAGGTTGGGATCAGGTTGCGATCAGGTCTGGATGAGGTTCGGATCAGGTTGTCATCAGGTTGCGGTCAGATTATGATCAGGTTGCAACAAGTTACGATAAGGTTGGGATCAGGTCTGGATGAGGTTGGGATCAGGTTGTCATCAGGTTGTGGTCAGATTGTGATCAGGTTGCAACAGGTTACGATCAGATTGGGATCAGGTTGGGATTAGGTTGGGATCAGGTTGGGATCAGGTTGTGATCAGGTTGCGATCAGATTAGTATCAGGTTGCAATCAGGTTGGGATCAGGTTGCGATTAGGTCTCGATCAGGTTGGGATGAGGTTGCGACAGGTTGCGATCAGATTAGGATCAGGTTGGTTTCAGGTTGCGATCAGATTAGGATCAGGTTGGGATCAGGTTGCGACAGGTTGTGATAAGATTGGGATCAGGTTGGGATCAGGTTGCGACAGGTTACAATCAGGTTGGGATCAGGTTTGGATCAGGTTGCCTTTAGGTTGCGATCAGGTTGGGATCAGGTTGCGATTAGGTTGCGATCAGGTTGGGATCAGGTTTCGACAGGTTCGGAACAGGTTGGGATCAGGTTGCGATCAGTTTGCAATCAGGTTGGGATCAGTTTGCAATCAGGTTGGGAGCAGGTTGGGATCCGGTAGCGATCAGGTTGGGATTAGGTTTCGATCAGGCTGGGATCAGGTTGCGATCAAATTTGGATCAGGTTGCTATCAGGTTAGGATCAGGTTGGGATCAGGTTGCGATCAGATTAGAATCAGGTTGCGATCAGATTGGGATCAGGTTGCGAAAGGTTGCGATCAGGTTTGGATCAGGTTTCGAAAGGTTGCGATCAGGTTGGGATCAGGTTGCGATTAGGTTGCGATCAGGTTGGGATCAGGTTTCGAAAGGTTCGGAACAGGTTGGGATCAGGTTGCGATCAGTTTGCAATCAGGTTGGGATCAGTTTGCAATCAGGTTGGGAGCAGGTTGGGATCCGGTAGCGATCAGGTTGTGATTAGGTTGCGATCAGGCTGGGATCAGGTTGCGATCAAATTTGGATCAGGTTGCTATCAGGTTAGGATCAGGTTGGGATCAGGTTGCGATCAGATTAGAATCAGGTTGCGATCAGATTGGGATCAGGTTGCGAAAGGTTGCGATCAGATTGGGATCAGGTTTCGAAAGGTTGCGATCAGGTTGGGATCAGGTTGCGATTAGATTGCGATCAGATTGGGATCAGGTTGCGATCAGATTTGGATGATGTTGCGATCAGGTTGCGTTCAGGTTGGGATCACGTTAAGATAGTTTGCGATCAGATTGAGATCAGGTTGGGACGAGGTTGCGATCAGGTTGCTATCAGATTAGGATCAGGTTGCGACAGGTTGCAATAAGATTCGGATCAGGATGGGATCAGGTTGCGATCAGGTTGCAATAAGGTTGGGATCAGGTAGGGATCAGGTTTCGATCAGATTGCGATCAGATTGGGATCAGGTTGCGAAAGGTTGCGATCAGATTGGGATCAGGTTGTGATCAGGTTGCGATCAGATTAGTATCAGGTTGCAATCAGATTGGGATCAGGTTGCGATCAGGTTGGGATCAGGTAGCGATCAGATTGCAATAAGGTTGGGATAAGGTTGGGATCAGATTGCGATCAGGTTGCGTTCGGATTTGAATCAGATTGCAATCAGGTTGGGATCAGATTAGAATCAGGTTGCGAAAGGTTGCGCTCAGATTGGGATCAGGTTGCGATCAGGTTGAGATCAGATTAGGATCAGGTTGCGAAAGGTTGCGATCAGATTGGGATCAGTTTGTGATCAGGTTGTGATCATGTTGCGAAAGGTTGTGATCAGATTGGGATCAGGTTGCGACAGGTTGCGTTCAGACTCGGATCAGGTTGGGATCATGTTGCGATCAGGTTGCGATCAGGTTGGGATCAGGTTGTCATCAGGTCGGGGTCAGATTGTGATCAGGTTCCGATCAGGTTTCAATAAGGTTGGGATCAGGTTGCATTCAGATTGGAATCAGATTGCAATCAGGTTGCGATCAGATTAGGATCAGGTTGCGAAAAGTGGCGATCAGATTGGGATCAGGTTGCGATCAGGTTGTGATCAGATTGGGATCAGGTTGCGAAAGGTTGCGATCAGATTGGGATCAGGTTGCGATCAGGTTGCAATCAGAATAGGATAAGGTTGCGATCAGATTGGGATCAGGTTGCGATCAGATTGGGATCAGTTAGCAATCAGGTTGCGATCACGTTGCGATCAGGTTGCAATAAGGTTGGGATCAGCTTGCGATCAGGTTGGGATCAGATTGTCATCAGGTTGCGGTCAGATTGTGATCAGGTTGGAACAGGTTACGATCAGGTTGGGATCAGGTTAGGATCAAATTACGATCAGGTTGGGATCAAGTTTGGATCAGGTTGCGATTAGGTTGCGATCAGGTTGGGATCAGGTTGGGATAAGGTTGCAATTAGGTTGCGATCAGGTTGGGATCAGGTTTTCAAAGGTAGGGATCAGATTGTGATCAGGTTGTGATCAGGTTACGATCAGATTGGGATCAGTTTGTGATCAGGTTGTGATCAGGTTGCAATCAGGTTGCAATCAGGTTGCAATCAGGTTGGGATCAGGTTGGGATCAGGTTGGGATCAGGTTGGGATCAGGTCTGGATGAGGTTGGGATCAGGTTGTCATCAGGTTGCGGTCAGATTGTGATCAGGTTGCAACAGGTTACAATCAGGTTGGGATCAGGTTGGGATTAGGTTGGGATCAGGTTGGGATCAGGTTGTGATTAGTTTGCGATCAGGTTGGGATCAGGTTGCGAAAGGTTGCGATCAGATTGGGATCAGGTTGTGATCAGGTTGCGATCAGATTAGTATCAGGTTGCGATCAGGTTGCGATCAGATTGGGATCAGGTTGCGAAAGGTTGCGATCAGATTGGGATCAGGTTGTCATCAGGTTGCGATCAGATTAGTATCAGGTTGCAATCAGGTTGGGATCAGGTTGCGATTAGGTCTCGATCAGGTTGGGATGAGGTTGCGAAAGGTTGCGATCAGATTAGGATCAGGTTGGTTTCAGGTTGCGATCAGATTAGGTTCAGGTTGGGATCAGGTTGCGACAGGTTGTGATAAGATAGGATCAGGTTGGGATCAGGTTGCGACAGGTTACAATCAGGTTGGGATCAGGTTTGGATCAGGTTGCCTTTAGGTTGCGATCAGGTTGGGATCAGGTTGCGATTAGGTTGCGATCAGGTTGGGATCAGGTTGCGATCAGGTTGCGTTCGGATTTGAATCAGATTGCAATCAGGTTGGGATCAGATTAGAATCAGGTTGCGAAAGGTTGCGCTCAGATTGGGATCAGGTTGCGATCAGGTTGAGATCAGGTTGCTTTCAGATTAGGATCAGGTTGCGACAGGTTGCAATAAGATTCGGATCAGGATGGGATCAGGTTACGATCAGGTTGCAATAAGGTTGGGATCAGGTTTCGATCAGGTTGCGATCAGAATGCGTTCGGATTGGAATCAGATTGCGATCAGGTTACGATCAGATTAGGATCACATTGCGAAAGGTTGCGATCAGATTGGTATCAGGTTGCGATCAGGTTGCGATCAGATTGGGATCAGGTTGCGAAAGGTTGCGATAAGATTGGGATCAGGTTGTGATCAGGTTGCGATCAGATTAGGATCAGGTTGCGAAAGGTTGCGATCAGATTGGGATCAGTTTGTGATCAGGTTGTGATCAGGTTGCGATCAGATTAGGATCCAGTTGTGATCAGATTGGGATCAGGTTGGGATCAGGTTGGGATCAGGTTGGGATCAGATTAGTATCAGGTTGCGATCAGGTTGCAATCAGGTTGCGATAAGGTTGGGATCAGGTTGCGATCAGGTTGCGTTCGAATTTGAATCAGATTGCAATCAGGTTGGGATCAGATTAGAATCAGGTTGCGAAAGGTTGCGCTCAGATTGGGATCAGGTTGCGATCAGGTTGAGATCAGATTAGGATCAGGTTGTAAAAGGTTGCGATCAGATTGGGATCAGTTTGTGATCAGGTTGTGATCAGGTTGCGATCAGATTAGGATCCAGTTGTGATCAGATTGGGATCAGGTTGGGATCAGGTTGCGATCTGGTTGCGATCAGGTTGCAATCAGGTTGCAATCAGTTTGGGATCAGGTTGGGATCAGGTTGCGATCAGGTCTGGATGAGGTTCGGATCAGGTTGTCATCAGGTTGCGGTCAGATTATGATCAGGTTGCAACAAGTTACGATAAGGTTGGGATCAGGTCTGGATGAGGTTGGGATCAGGTTGTCATCAGGTTGTGGTCAGATTGTGATCAGGTTGCAACAGGTTACGATCAGATTAGAATCAGGTTGCGATCAGATTGGGATCAGGTTGCGAAAGGTTGCGATCAGATTGGGATCAGGTTTCGAAAGGTTGCGATCAGGTTGGGATCAGGTTGCGATTAGATTGCGATCAGATTGGGATCAGGTTGCGATCAGATTTGGATGATGTTGCGATCAGGTTGCGTTCAGGTTGGGATCACGTTAAGATAGTTTGCGATCAGATTGAGATCAGGTTGGGACGAGGTTGCGATCAGGTTGCTATCAGATTAGGATCAGGTTGCGACAGGTTGCAATAAGATTCGGATCAGGATGGGATCAGGTTGCGATCAGGTTGCGATCAGGTTGCAATAAGGTTGGGATCAGGTAGGGATCAGGTTTCGATCAGATTGCGATCAGGTTGCGATCAGATTAGGATCACATTGCGAAAGGTTGCGATCAGATTGGTATCAGGTTGCGATCAGGTTGCGATCAGATTGGGATCAGGTTGCGAAAGGTTGCGATCAGATTGGGATCAGGTTGCGATCAGATTAGTATCAGGTTGCAATCAGATTGGGATCAGGTTGCGATCAGGTTGGGATCAGGTAGCGATCAGATTGCAATAAGGTTGGGATAAGGTTGGGATCAGGTTGCGATCAGGTTGCGTTCGGATTTGAATCAGATTGCAATCAGGTTGGGATCAGATTAGAATCAGGTTGCGAAAGGTTGCGCTCAGATTGGGATCAGGTTGCGATCAGGTTGAGATCAGATTAGGATCAGGTTGCGAAAGGTTGCGATCAGATTGGGATCAGTTTGTGATCAGGTTGTGATCATGTTGCGAAAGGTTGTGATCAGATTGGGATCAGGTTGCGACAGGTTGCGTTCAGACTCGGATCAGGTTGGGATCATGTTGCGATCAGGTTGCGATCAGGTTGGGATCAGGTTGTCATCAGGTCGGGGTCAGATTGTGATCAGGTTCCGATCAGGTTTCAATAAGGTTGGGATCAGGTTGCATTCAGATTGGAATCAGATTGCAATCAGGTTGCGATCAGATTAGGATCAGGTTGCGAAAAGTGGCGATCAGATTGGGATCAGGTTGCGATCAGGTTGTGATCAGATTGGGATCAGGTTGCGAAAGGTTGCGATCAGATTGGGATCAGGTTGCGATCAGGTTGCAATCAGATTAGGATAAGGTTGCGA
This sequence comes from Telmatherina bonti, assembly GCF_933228915.1. Classification (NCBI taxonomy): domain Eukaryota; kingdom Metazoa; phylum Chordata; class Actinopteri; order Atheriniformes; family Telmatherinidae; genus Telmatherina; species Telmatherina bonti. The sequence goes on from NC_136620.1 coordinate 1,289,019, forward strand.
TCAGATTGGGATCAGGTTGCGATCAGATTGGGATCAGTTTGCAATCAGGTTTCGATCACGTTGCGATCAGGTTGCAATAAGGTTGGGATCAGCTTGCGATCAGGTTGGGATCAGATTGTCATCAGGTTGCGGTCAGATTGTGATCAGGTTGGAACAGGTTACGATCAGGTTGGGATCAGGTTAGGATCAAATTACGATCAGGTTGGGATCAAGTTTGGATCAGGTTGCGATTAGGTTGCGATCAGGTTGGGATCAGGTTGGGATAAGGTTGCAATTAGGTTGCGATCAGGTTGGGATCAGGTTTTCAAAGGTAGGGATCAGATTGTGATCAGGTTGTGATCAGGTTGCGATCAGATTGGGATCAGTTTGTGATCAGGTTGTGATCAGGTTGCAATCAGGTTGCAATCAGGTTGCAATCAGGTTGGGATCAGGTTGGGATCAGGTTGGGATCAGGTTGGGATCAGGTCTGGATGAGGTTGGGATCAGGTTGTCATCAGGTTGCGGTCAGATTGTGATCAGGTTGCAACAGGTTACAATCAGGTTGGGATCAGGTTGGGATTAGGTTGGGATCAGGTTGGGATCAGGTTGTGATTAGTTTGCGATCAGGTTGGGATCAGGTTGCGAAAGGTTGCGATCAGATTGGGATCAGGTTGTGATCAGGTTGCGATCAGATTAGTATCAGGTTGCGATCAGGTTGCGATCAGATTGGGATCAGGTTGCGAAAGGTTGCGATCAGATTGGGATCAGGTTGTCATCAGGTTGCGATCAGATTAGTATCAGGTTGCAATCAGGTTGGGATCAGGTTGCGATTAGGTCTCGATCAGGTTGGGATGAGGTTGCGAAAGGTTGCGATCAGATTAGGATCAGGTTGGTTTCAGGTTGCGATCAGATTAGGTTCAGGTTGGGATCAGGTTGCGACAGGTTGTGATAAGATAGGATCAGGTTGGGATCAGGTTGCGACAGGTTACAATCAGGTTGGGATCAGGTTTGGATCAGGTTGCCTTTAGGTTGCGATCAGGTTGGGATCAGGTTGCGATTAGGTTGCGATCAGGTTGGGATCAGGTTGCGATTAGGTCTCGATCAGGTTGGGATGAGGTTGCGAAAGGTTGCGATCAGATTAGGATCAGGTTGGTTTCAGGTTGCGATCAGATTAGGTTCAGGTTGGGATCAGGTTGCGACAGGTTGTGATAAGATAGGATCAGGTTGGGATCAGGTTGCGACAGGTTACAATCAGGTTGGGATCAGGTTTGGATCAGGTTGCCTTTAGGTTGCGATCAGGTTGGGATCAGGTTGCGATTAGGTTGCGATCAGGTTGGGATCAGGTTTCGAAAGGTTCGGAACAGGTTGGGATCAGGTTGCGATCAGATTGGGATCAGGTTGGGACCAGGTTGCAATCAGGTTTCCATCAGATTAGGATCAGGTTGGGATCCGGTTGCGATCAGGTTGCGACAGGTTGCGATCAAATTCAGATCAGGTTGGGGTCAGGTTGCGATCAGGTTGCTATCCGATTTGGATGATGTTGCGATCAGGTTGCGTTCAGGTTGGGATCACGTTAAGATAGTTTGCGATCAGATTGAGATCAGGTTGGGACGAGGTTGCGATCAGGTTGCTATCAGATTAGGATCAGGTTGCAACAGGTTGCAATAAGATTCGGATCAGGATGGGATCAGGTTGCGATCAGGTTGCGATCAGGTTGCAATAAGGTTGGGATCAGGTAGGGATCAGGTTTCGATCAGATTGCGATCAGGTTGCGATCAGATTAGGATCACATTGCGAAAGGTTGCGATCAGATTGGTATCAGGTTGCGATCAGGTTGCGATCAGATTGGGATCAGGTTGCGAAAGGTTGCGATCAGATTGGGATCAGGTTGCGATCAGATTAGTATCAGGTTGCAATCAGATTGGGATCAGGTTGCGATCAGGTTGGGATCAGGTAGCGATCAGATTGCAATAAGGTTGGGATAAGGTTGGGATCAGGTTGCGATCAGGTTGCGTTCGGATTTGAATCAGATTGCAATCAGGTTGGGATCAGATTAGAATCAGGTTGCGAAAGGTTGCGCTCAGATTGGGATCAGGTTGCGATCAGGTTGAGATCAGATTAGGATCAGGTTGCGAAAGGTTGCGATCAGATTGGGATCAGTTTGTGATCAGGTTGTGATCATGTTGCGAAAGGTTGTGATCAGATTGGGATCAGGTTGCGACAGGTTGCGTTCAGACTCGGATCAGGTTGGGATCATGTTGCGATCAGGTTGCGATCAGGTTGGGATCAGGTTGTCATCAGGTCGGGGTCAGATTGTGATCAGGTTCCGATCAGGTTTCAATAAGGTTGGGATCAGGTTGCATTCAGATTGGAATCAGATTGCAATCAGGTTGCGATCAGATTAGGATCAGGTTGCGAAAAGTGGCGATCAGATTGGGATCAGGTTGCGATCAGGTTGTGATCAGATTGGGATCAGGTTGCGAAAGGTTGCGATCAGATTGGGATCAGGTTGCGATCAGGTTGCAATCAGATTAGGATAAGGTTGCGATCAGATTGGGATCAGGTTGCGATCAGATTGGGATCAGTTTGCAATCAGGTTTCGATCACGTTGCGATCAGGTTGCAATAAGGTTGGGATCAGCTTGCGATCAGGTTGGGATCAGATTGTCATCAGGTTGCGGTCAGATTGTGATCAGGTTGGAACAGGTTACGATCAGGTTGGGATCAGGTTAGGATCAAATTACGATCAGGTTGGGATCAAGTTTGGATCAGGTTGCGATTAGGTTGCGATCAGGTTGGGATCAGGTTGGGATAAGGTTGCAATTAGGTTGCGATCAGGTTGGGATCAGGTTTTCAAAGGTAGGGATCAGATTGTGATCAGGTTGTGATCAGGTTGCGATCAGATTGGGATCAGTTTGTGATCAGGTTGTGATCAGGTTGCAATCAGGTTGCAATCAGGTTGCAATCAGGTTGGGATCAGGTTGGGATCAGGTTGGGATCAGGTCTGGATGAGGTTGGGATCAGGTTGTCATCAGGTTGCGGTCAGATTGTGATCAGGTTGCAACAGGTTACAATCAGGTTGGGATCAGGTTGGGATTAGGTTGGGATCAGGTTGGGATCAGGTTGTGATTAGTTTGCGATCAGGTTGGGATCAGGTTGCGAAAGGTTGCGATCAGATTGGGATCAGGTTGTGATCAGGTTGCGATCAGATTAGTATCAGGTTGCGATCAGGTTGCGATCAGATTGGGATCAGGTTGCGAAAGGTTGCGATCAGATTGGGATCAGGTTTTCATCAGGTTGCGATCAGATTAGTATCAGGTTGCAATCAGGTTGGGATCAGGTTGCGATTAGGTCTCGATCAGGTTGGGATGAGGTTGCGAAAGGTTGCGATCAGATTAGGATCAGGTTGGTTTCAGGTTGCGATCAGATTAGGTTCAGGTTGGGATCAGGTTGCGACAGGTTGTGATAAGATAGGATCAGGTTGGGATCAGGTTGCGACAGGTTACAATCAGGTTGGGATCAGGTTTGGATCAGGTTGCCTTTAGGTTGCGATCAGGTTGGGATCAGGTTGCGATTAGGTTGCGATCAGGTTGGGATCAGGTTGCGATTAGGTCTCGATCAGGTTGGGATGAGGTTGCGAAAGGTTGCGATCAGATTAGGATCAGGTTGGTTTCAGGTTGCGATCAGATTAGGTTCAGGTTGGGATCAGGTTGCGACAGGTTGTGATAAGATAGGATCAGGTTGGGATCAGGTTGCGACAGGTTACAATCAGGTTGGGATCAGGTTTGGATCAGGTTGCCTTTAGGTTGCGATCAGGTTGGGATCAGGTTGCGATTAGGTTGCGATCAGGTTGGGATCAGGTTTCGAAAGGTTCGGAACAGGTTGGGATCAGGTTGCGATCAGATTGGGATCAGGTTGGGACCAGGTTGCAATCAGGTTTCCATCAGATTAGGATCAGGTTGGGATCCGGTTGCGATCAGGTTGCGACAGGTTGCGATCAAATTCAGATCAGGTTGGGGTCAGGTTGCGATCAGGTTGCTATCCGATTTGGATGATGTTGCGATCAGGTTGCGTTCAGGTTGGGATCACGTTAAGATAGTTTGCGATCAGATTGAGATCAGGTTGGGACGAGGTTGCGATCAGGTTGCTATCAGATTAGGATCAGGTTGCGACAGGTTGCAATAAGATTCGGATCAGGATGGGATCAGGTTGCGATCAGGTTGCGATCAGGTTGCAATAAGGTTGGGATCAGGTAGGGATCAGGTTTCGATCAGATTGCGATCAGGTTGCGATCAGATTAGGATCACATTGCGAAAGGTTGCGATCAGATTGGTATCAGGTTGCGATCAGGTTGCGATCAGATTGGGATCAGGTTGCGAAAGGTTGCGATCAGATTGGGATCAGGTTGCGATCAGATTAGTATCAGGTTGCAATCAGATTGGGATCAGGTTGCGATCAGGTTGGGATCAGGTAGCGATCAGATTGCAATAAGGTTGGGATAAGGTTGGGATCAGGTTGCGATCAGGTTGCGTTCGGATTTGAATCAGATTGCAATCAGGTTGGGATCAGATTAGAATCAGGTTGCGAAAGGTTGCGCTCAGATTGGGATCAGGTTGCGATCAGGTTGAGATCAGATTAGGATCAGGTTGCGAAAGGTTGCGATCAGATTGGGATCAGTTTGTGATCAGGTTGTGATCATGTTGCGAAAGGTTGTGATCAGATTGGGATCAGGTTGCGACAGGTTGCGTTCAGACTCGGATCAGGTTGGGATCATGTTGCGATCAGGTTGCGATCAGGTTGGGATCAGGTTGTCATCAGGTCGGGGTCAGATTGTGATCAGGTTCCGATCAGGTTTCAATAAGGTTGGGATCAGGTTGCATTCAGATTGGAATCAGATTGCAATCAGGTTGCGATCAGATTAGGATCAGGTTGCGAAAAGTGGCGATCAGATTGGGATCAGGTTGCGATCAGGTTGTGATCAGATTGGGATCAGGTTGCGAAAGGTTGCGATCAGATTGGGATCAGGTTGCGATCAGGTTGCAATCAGATTAGGATAAGGTTGCGATCAGATTGGGATCAGGTTGCGATCAGATTGGGATCAGTTTGCAATCAGGTTTCGATCACGTTGCGATCAGGTTGCAATAAGGTTGGGATCAGCTTGCGATCAGGTTGGGATCAGATTGTCATCAGGTTGCGGTCAGATTGTGATCAGGTTGGAACAGGTTACGATCAGGTTGGGATCAGGTTAGGATCAAATTACGATCAGGTTGGGATCAAGTTTGGATCAGGTTGCGATTAGGTTGCGATCAGGTTGGGATCAGGTTGGGATAAGGTTGCAATTAGGTTGCGATCAGGTTGGGATCAGGTTTTCAAAGGTAGGGATCAGATTGTGATCAGGTTGTGATCAGGTTGCGATCAGATTGGGATCAGTTTGTGATCAGGTTGTGATCAGGTTGCAATCAGGTTGCAATCAGGTTGCAATCAGGTTGGGATCAGGTTGGGATCAGGTTGGGATCAGGTTGGGATCAGGTCTGGATGAGGTTGGGATCAGGTTGTCATCAGGTTGCGGTCAGATTGTGATCAGGTTGCAACAGGTTACAATCAGGTTGGGATCAGGTTGGGATTAGGTTGGGATCAGGTTGGGATCAGGTTGTGATTAGTTTGCGATCAGGTTGGGATCAGGTTGCGAAAGGTTGCGATCAGATTGGGATCAGGTTGTGATCAGGTTGCGATCAGATTAGTATCAGGTTGCGATCAGGTTGCGATCAGATTGGGATCAGGTTGCGAAAGGTTGCGATCAGATTGGGATCAGGTTTTCATCAGGTTGCGATCAGATTAGTATCAGGTTGCAATCAGGTTGGGATCAGGTTGCGATTAGGTCTCGATCAGGTTGGGATGAGGTTGCGAAAGGTTGCGATCAGATTAGGATCAGGTTGGTTTCAGGTTGCGATCAGATTAGGTTCAGGTTGGGATCAGGTTGCGACAGGTTGTGATAAGATAGGATCAGGTTGGGATCAGGTTGCGACAGGTTACAATCAGGTTGGGATCAGGTTTGGATCAGGTTGCCTTTAGGTTGCGATCAGGTTGGGATCAGGTTGCGATTAGGTTGCGATCAGGTTGGGATCAGGTTGCGATTAGGTCTCGATCAGGTTGGGATGAGGTTGCGAAAGGTTGCGATCAGATTAGGATCAGGTTGGTTTCAGGTTGCGATCAGATTAGGTTCAGGTTGGGATCAGGTTGCGACAGGTTGTGATAAGATAGGATCAGGTTGGGATCAGGTTGCGACAGGTTACAATCAGGTTGGGATCAGGTTTGGATCAGGTTGCCTTTAGGTTGCGATCAGGTTGGGATCAGGTTGCGATTAGGTTGCGATCAGGTTGGGATCAGGTTTCGAAAGGTTCGGAACAGGTTGGGATCAGGTTGCGATCAGATTGGGATCAGGTTGGGACCAGGTTGCAATCAGGTTTCCATCAGATTAGGATCAGGTTGGGATCCGGTTGCGATCAGGTTGCGACAGGTTGCGATCAAATTCAGATCAGGTTGGGGTCAGGTTGCGATCAGGTTGCTATCCGATTGCGTTCGGATTAGAGTCAGATTGCGATCAGGTTGCGATCAGATTAGGATCAGGTTGCGAAAGGTTGCGATCAGATTGGTATCAGGTTGCGATCAGGTTGGGATCAGGTTGCGATCATGTTGCGAAAGGTTGTGATCAGATTGGGATGAGGTTGCGACAGGTTGCGTTCAGACTCGGATCAGGTTGGGATCATGTTGCGATCAGGTTGCGATCAGGTTGCGATCAGGTTGTGATCAGGTTGGGATCAGGTTTCGAAAGGTTCGGAACAGGTTGGGATCAGGTTGCGATCAGTTTGCAATCATGTTGGGATCAGTTTGCAATCAGGTTGGGAGCAGGTTGGGATCCAGTTGCAATCAGGTTGCAATCAGGTTGCAATCAGGTTGCGACAGGTTGCGATCAAATTTGGATCAGGTTGCGATCAGGTTGCTATCAGGTTAGGATCAGGTTGGGATCAGGTTGCGATCAGATTAGAATCAGGTTGCGATCAGATTGGGATCAGGTTGCGAAAGGTTGCGATCAGATTGGGATCAGGTTTCGAAAGGTTGCGATCAGGTTAGGATCAGGTTGCGATTAGATTGCGATAAGATTGGGATCAGGTTGCGATCAGATTTGGATGATGTTGCGATCAGGTTGCGTTCAGGTTGGGATCACGTTAAGATAGTTTGCGATCAGATTGGGATCAGGTTGGGACGAGGTTGCGATCAGGTTGCTATCAGATTAGGATCAGGTTGCGACAGGTTGCAATAAGATTCGGATCAGGATGGGATCAGGTTGCGATCAGGTTGCAATAAGGTTGGGATCAGGTTGGGATCAGGTTTCGATCAGATTGCGATCAGGTTGCGATCAGATTAGGATCACATTGCGAAAGGTTGCGATCAGATTGGTATCAGGTTGCGATCAGGTTGCGATCAGATTGGGATCAGGTTGCGAAAGGTTGCGATCAGATTGGAATCAGGTTGTGATCAGGTTGCGATCAGATTAGGATCACATTGCGAAAGGTTGCGATCAGATTGGTATCAGGTTGCGATCAGGTTGCGATCAGATTGGGATCAGGTTGCGACAGGTTGCGATCAGATTGGAATCAGGTTGTGATCAGGTTGCGGTCAGATTAGTATCAGGTTGCAATTAGATTGGGATCAGGTTGCGATCAGGTTGGGATCAGGTAGCGATCAGATTGCAATAAGGTTGGGATAAGGTTGGGATCAGGTTGCGATCAGGTTGCGTTCGGATTTGAATCAGATTGCAATCAGGTTGGGATCAGATTAGAATCAGGTTGCGAAAGGTTGCGCTCAGATTGGGATCAGGTTGCGATCAGGTTGGGATCAGATTAGGATCAGGTTGCGAAAGGTTGCGATCAGATTGGGATCAGTTTGTGATCAGGTTGTGATCAGGTTGCGATCAGATTAGGATCCGGTTGTGATCAGATTGGGATCAGGTTGCGATCAGATTGGGATCAGGTTGCGATCTGGTTGCGATCAGGTTGCAATCAGGTTGCAATCTGGTTGCAATCAGGTTGGGATCAGGTTGCGATCAGGTCTGGATGAGGTTGGGATCAGGTTGTCATCAGGTTGCGGTCAGATTGTGATCAGGTTGCAACAGGTTACGATAAGGTTGGGATCAGGTTGGGATTAGGTTGGGATCAGGTTGTCATCAGGTTGCGGTCAGATTGTGATCAGGTTGCTACAGGTTACGATCAGGTTGGGTTCAGGTTGGGATTAGGTTGGGATCAGGTTGGGATCAGGTTGCGATTAGTTTGCGATCAGGTTGGGATCAGGGTTGGATCAGGTTGCGATTAGGTTGCGATCAGGTTGGGATCATGTTGCGATCAGGTTGCGATCAGGTTGGGATCAGGTTGGGATCAAGTTGCAATTAGGTAGCAATCAGGTTGGGATCAGGTTTCGAAAGGTTGCGATCAGGTTGGGATCAGGTTGGGATCAGTTTGCGACAGGTTGCGATCAGATTGGGATCAGGTTGGGATCCGGTTGCGATCAGGTTGCGACAGGTTGCGATCAAATTCAGATCAGGTTGGGGTCAGGTTGCGATCAGGTTGCTATCCGATTGCGTTCGGATTAGAGTCAGATTGCGATCAGGTTGCGATCAGATTAGGATCAGGTTGCGAACGGTTGCGATCAGATTGGTATCAGGTTGCGATCAGGTTGGGATCAGGTTGCGATCATGTTGCGAAAGGTTGTGATCAGATTGGGATGAGGTTGCGACAGGTTGCGTTCAGACTCGGATCAGGTTGGGATCATGTTGCGATCAGGTTGCGATCAGGTTGCGATCAGGTTGTGATCAGATTGGGATCAGGTTGCGAAAGGTTGCGATCAGATTGGGATCAGGTTGCGATCAGGTTGCAATCAGATTAGGATAAGGTTGCGATCAGATTGGGATCAGGTTGCGATCAGATTGGGATCAGACTCGGATCAGGTTGGGATCATGTTGCGATCAGGTTGCGATCAGGTTGGGATCAGGTTGTCATCAGGTCGGGGTCAGATTGTGATCAGGTTCCGATCAGGTTTCAATAAGATTGGGATCAGGTTGCGTTCAGATTGGAATCAGATAGCAATCAGGTTGCGATCAGATTAGGATCAGGTTGCGAAAAGTGGCGATCAGATTGGGATCAGGTTGCGATCAGGTTGTGATCAGATTGGGATCAGGTTGCGAAAGGTTGCGATCAGATTGGGATCAGGTTGCGATCAGGTTGCAATCAGATTAGGATAAGGTTGCGATCAGATTGGGATCAGGTTGCGATCAGATTGGGATCAGTTTGCAATCAGGTTTCGATCACGTTGCGATCAGATTAGGATCAGGTTGCGAAAGGTTGTGATCAGGTTGCGACAGGTTGCGATCAGATTTGGATCAGGTTGCGATCAGGTTGCGATCAGATTGCAATCAGGTTGCGAAAGGTTGTGATCAGGTTGCGTTCAGACTCGGATCAGGTTGGGATCATGTTGCGATCAGGTTGCGATCAGGTTGGGATCAGGTTGTTATCAGGTTGCGGTCAGATTGTGATCAGGTTGCGATCAGGTTTCAATAAGGTTGGGATCAGGTTGCGTTCAGATTGGAATCAGATTGCAATCAGGTTGCGATCAGATTAGGATCAGGTTGTGAAAAGTGGCGATCAGATTGGGATCAGGTTGCGATCAGGTTGTGATCAGATTGGGATCAGGTTGCGAAAGGTTGCGATCAGATTGGGATCAGGTTGCGATCAGGTTGCAATCAGATTAGGATAAGGTTGTGATCAGATTGGGATCAGGTTGCGATCAGATTGGGATCAGTTTGCAATCAGGTTGCGATCACGTTGCGATCAGGTTGCAATCAGGTTGGGATCAGCTTGCCATCAGGTTGGGATCAGATTGTCATCAGGTTGCGGTCAGATTGTGATCAGGTTGGAACAGGTTACGATCAGGTTGGGATCAGGTTGGGATCAGATTACGATCAGGTTGGGATCAGGTTTGGATCAGGTTGCGATTAGGTTGCGATCAGGTTGGAATCAGGTTGGGATAAGGTTGCAATTAGGTTGCGATCAGGTTGGGATCAGGTTTTCAAAGGTAGGGATCAGATTGCGATCAGGTTGTGATCAGGTTGTGATCAGGTTGCGGTCAGATTGTGATCAGGTTGCAACAGGTTGCGATCAGGTTTAGATCAGGTTTGTATCAGGTTGGGATCAGGTTTGGATCAGGTTTCGAAAGGTTGCGATCAGGTTGAGATCAGGTTGGAACCAGGTTGCGATCAGTTTGCCATCAGATTAGGATCAGGTTGGAATCAGGTTGCAAACAGGTTGCGAAAGGTTGCGCTCAGATTGGGATCAGGTTGCGATCAGGTTGTGATCAGGTTGCGATCAGATTAGGATCAGGTTGTGATCAGATTGGGATCAGGTTGTGATCAGATTTGGATCAGGTTGCGATCTGGTTGCGATCAGGTTGCAATCAGGTCTGGATGAGGTTGGGATCAGGTTGTCATCAGGTTGCGGTCAGGTTGAGATCAGGTTGGAACCAGGTTGCGATCAGTTTGCCATCAGATTAGGATCAGGTTGGGATCAGGTTGCAATCAGGTTTAGAAAGGTTGCGCTCAGATTGGGATCAGGTTGCGATCAGGTTGTGATCAGGTTGCGATCAGATTAGGATCAGGTTGTGATCAGATTGGGATCAGGTTGCGATCAGATTTGGATCAGGTTGCGATCTGGTTGCGATCAGGTTGCAATCAGGTTGCAATCAGGTTGGGATCAGGTTGGGATCAGGTTGCGATCAGGTCTGGATGAGGTTGGGATCAGGTTGGGATCAGGTTGTCATCAGGTTGCGGTCAGATTGTGATCAGGTTGCAACAGGTTACGATCATGTTGGGATCAGGTTGGGATTAGGTTGGGATCAGGTTGTGATTAGTTTGCGATCAGGTTGGGATCAGGTTTGGATCAGGTTGCGATTAGGTTACGATCAGGTTGGGATCAGGTTGGGATCAGGTTGGGATCAGGTTATCATCAGGTTGCGGTCAGATTGTGATCAGGTTGAGATCAGGTTTCAATAAGGTTGGGATCAGGTTGCGTTCGGATTGGAATCAGATTGCAATCAGGTTGCGATCAGATTAGGATCAGGTTGCGAAAAGATGCGATCACATTGGGATCAGGTTGCGATCAGGTTGCGATCAGATTAGGATAAGGTTGCGGTCAGATTGTGATCAGGTTGCAAAACGTTGTGATCAGGTTGAGATCAGGTTGGTATCGGTTTGGGATCAGGTTGGGATCAAGTTGCAATTAGGTAGCGATCAGGTTGGGATCAGGTTTCGAAAGGTTGCGATCAGGTTGGGATCAGTTTGCGACAGGTTGCGATCAGATTGGGATCAGGTTGGGACCAGGTTGCAATCAGGTTTCCATCAGATTAGGATCAGGTTGGGATCAGGTTGCGATCAGGTTGCGACAGGTTGCGATCAAATTCAGATCAGGTTGGGGTCAGGTTGCGATCAGGTTGCTATCCGATTGCGTTCGGATTAGAGTCAGATTGCGATCAGGTTGCGATCAGATTAGGATCAGGTTGCGAAAGGTTGCTATCAGATTGGTATCAGGTTGCGATCAGGTTGCGATCTGATTGCTTTCGGATTAGAATCAGATTGCGATCAGGTTGCGATCAGATTAGGATCAGGTTGCGAAAGGTTGTGATCAGGTTGCGACAGGTTGCGATCAGATTTGGATCAGGTTGCGATCAGGTTGCGATCAGATTGCAATCAGGTTGCGAAAGGTTGTGATCAGGTTGCAAAAAGTTGTGATCAGATTGGGATCAGGTTGCGACAGGTTGCGTTCAGACTCGGATCAGGTTGGGATCATGTTGCGATCAGGTTGCGATCAGGTTGGGATCAGGTTGTCATCAGGTTGCGGTCAGATTGTGATCAGGTTGCGATCAGGTTTCAATAAGGTTGGGATCAGGTTGCGTTCAGATTGGAATCAGATTGCAATCAGGTTGCGATCAGATTAGGATAAGGTTGTGAAAAGTTGCGATCAGATTGGGATCAGGTTGCGATCAGGTTGTGATCAGATTGGGATCAGGTTGCGAAAGGTTGCGATCAGATTGGGATCAGGTTGCGATCAGGTTGCAATCAGATTAGGATAAGGTTGCGATCAGATTGGGATCAGGTTGCGATCAGATTGGGATCAGTTTGCAATCAGGTTGCAATCAGGTTGCGATCAGGTTGCAATCAGGTTGGGATCAGCTTGCGATCAGGTTGGGATCAGATTGTCATCAGGTTGCGGTCAGATTGTGATCAGGTTGGAACAGGTTACGATCAGGTTGGGATCAGGTTGCGAAAGGTTGCGATCAGATTGGGATCAGGTTGTGATCAGGTTGCGATCAGATTAGTATCAGGTTGCGATCAGGTTGCGATCAGATTGGGATCAGGTTGCGAAAGGTTGCGATCAGATTGGGATCAGGTTGTCATCAGGTTGCGATCAGATTAGTATCAGGTTGCAATCAGGTTGGGATCAGGTTGCGATTAGGTCTCGATCAGGTTGGGATGAGGTTGCGACAGGTTGCGATCAGATTAGGATCAGGTTGGTTTCAGGTTGCGATCAGATTAGGTTCAGGTTGGGATCAGGTTGCGACAGGTTGTGATAAGATAGGATCAGGTTGGGATCAGGTTGCGACAGGTTACAATCAGGTTGGGATCAGGTTTGGATCAGGTTGCCTTTAGGTTGGGATCAGGTTGGGATCAGGTTGCGATTAGGTTGCGATCAGGTTGGGATCAGGTTTCGAAAGGTTCGGAACAGGTTGGGATCAGGTTGCGATCAGTTTGCAATCATGTTGGGATCAGTTTGCAATCAGGTTGCTATCAGGTTAGGATCAGGTTGGGATCAGGTTGCGATCAGATTAGAATCAGGTTGCGATCAGATTGGGATCAGGTTGCGAAAGGTTGCGATCAGATTGGGATCAGGTTTCGAAAGGTTGCGATCAGGTTGGGATCAGGTTGCGATTAGATTGCGATCAGATTGGGATCAGGTTGCGATCAGATTTGGATGATGTTGCAATCAGGTTGCGTTCAGGTTGGGATCACGTTCAGATAGTTTGCGATCAGATTGGGATCAGGTTGGGACGAGGTTGCGATCAGGTTGCTATCAGATTAGGATCAGGTTGCGACAGGTTGCAATAAGATTCGGATCAGGATGGGATCAGGTTGCGATCAGGTTGCAATAAGGTTGGGATCAGGTTGGGATCAGGTTTCGATCAGATTGCGATCAGGTTGCGATCAGATTAGGATCACATTGCGAAAGGTTGCGATCAGATTGGTATCAGGTTGCGATCAGGTTGCGATCACATTGGGATCAGGTTGTGATCAGGTTGCGATCAGATTAGTATCAGGTTGCAATTAGATTGGGATCAGGTTTCGATCAGGTTGGGATCAGGTAGCGATCAGATTGCAATAAGGTTGGGATAAGGTTGGGATCAGGTTGCGATCAGGTTGCGTTCGGATTTGAATCAGATTGCAATCAGGTTGGGATCAGATTAGAATCAGGTTGCGAAAGGTTGCGCTCAGATTGGGATCAGGTTGCGATCAGGTTGAGATCAGATTAGGATCAGGTTGCGAAAGGTTGCGATCAGATTGGGATCAGTTTGTGATCAGGTTGTGATCAGGTTGCGATCAGATTAGGATCCGGTTGTGATCAGATTGGGATCAGGTTGCGATCAGATTGGGATCAGGTTGCGATCTGGTTGCGATCAGGTTGCAATCAGGTTGCAATCTGGTTGGGATCAGGTTGGGATCAGGTTGCGATCAGGTCTGGATGAGGTTGGGATCAGGTTGTCATCAGGTTGCGGTCAGATTGTGATCAGGTTGCAACAGGTTACGATAAGGTTGGGATCAGGTTGGGATTAGGTTGGGATCAGGTTGTCATCAGGTTGCGGTCAGATTGTGATCAGGTTGCAACAGGTTACGATCAGGTTGGGATCAGGTTGGGATTAGGTTGGGATCAGGTTGGGATCAGGTTGCGATTAGTTTGCGATCAGGTTGGGATCAGGGTTGGATCAGGTTGCGATTAGGTTGCGATCAGGTTGGGATCATGTTGCGATCAGGTTGCGATCAGGTTGGGATCAGGTTGGGATCAAGTTGCAATTAGGTAGCAATCAGGTTGGGATCAGGTTTCGAAAGGTTGCGATCAGGTTGGGATCAGGTTGGGATCAGTTTGCGACAGGTTGCGATCAGATTGGGATCAGGTTGGGACCAGGTTGCAATCAGGTTTCCATCAGATTAGGATCAGGTTGGGATCAAGTTGCGATCAGGTTGCGACAGGTTGCGATCAAATTCAGATCAGGTTGGGGTCAGGTTGCGATCAGGTTGCTATCCGATTGCGTTCGGATTAGAGTCAGATTGCGATCAGGTTGCGATCAGATGAGGATCAGGTTGCGAAAGGTTGCGATCAGATTGGTATCAGGTTGCGATCAGGTTGGGATCAGGTTGCGATCATGTTGCGAAAGGTTGTGATCAGATTGGGATCAGGTTGCGATAGGTTGCGTTCAGACTCGGATCAGGTTGGGATCATGTTGCGATCAGGTTGCGATCAGGTTGGGATCAGGTTGTCATCAGGTTGGGGTCAGATTGTGATCAGGTTGCGATCAGGTTTCAATAAGGTTGGGATCAGGTTGCGTTCAGATTGGAATCAGATTGCAATCAGGTTGCGATCAGATTAGGATCAGGTTGCGAAAAGTGGCGATCAGATTGGGATCAGGTTGCGATCAGGTTGTGATCAGATTGGGATCAGGTTGCGAAAGGTTGCGATCAGATTGGGATCAGGTTGCGATCAGGTTGCAATCAGATTAGGATAAGGTTGCGATCAGATTGGGATCAGGTTGCGATCAGATTGGGATCAGTTTGCAATCAGGTTGCGATCACGTTGCGATCAGGTTGCAATCAGGTTGGGATCAGCTTGCGATCAGGTTGGGATCAGATTGTCATCAGGTTGGGATCAGGTTGGGATCAAATTACGATCAGGTTGCGATCAGGTTGGGATCAGGTTTTCCAAAGGTAGGGATCAGATTGCGATCAGGTTGTGATCAGGTTGTGATCAGGTTGCGATCAGATTAGGATCAGGTTGTGATCAGATTGGGATCAGGTTGTGATCAGATTGGGATCAGGTTGCGATCAGATTGGGATCAGGTTGCGATCTGGTTGCAATCAGGTTGCAATCAGGTTGGGATCAGGTTGGGATCAGGTTGGGATCAGGTTGCGATCAGGTCTGGATGAGGTTGGGATCAGGTTGTCATCAGGTTGCGGTCATTTTGCGATGAGGTTGCGACAGGTTGCGATCAGATTGGGATCAGGTTGGGATCATGTTGCGATCAGGTTGCGATCAGGTTGGGATCAGGTTGGGATCAGGTTATCATCAGGTTGCGGTCAGATTGTGATCAGGTTGAGATCAGGTTTCAATAAGGTTGGGATCAGGTTGCGTTCGGATTGGAATCAGATTGCAATCAGGTTGCGATCAGATTAGGATCAGGTTGTGATCAGATTGGGATCAGGTTGTGATCAGATTGGGATCAGGTTGCGATCAGATTGGGATCAGGTTGCGATCTGGTTGCAATCAGGTTGCAATCAGGTTGGGATCAGGTTGGGATCAGGTTGGGATCAGGTTGCGATCAGGTCTGGATGAGGTTGGGATCAGGTTGTCATCAGGTTGCGGTCATTTTGCGATGAGGTTGCGACAGGTTGCGATCAGATTGGGATCAGGTTGGGATCATGTTGCGATCAGGTTGCGATCAGGTTGGGATCAGGTTGGGATCAGGTTATCATCAGGTTGCGGTCAGATTGTGATCAGGTTGAGATCAGGTTTCAATAAGGTTGGGATCAGGTTGCGTTCGGATTGGAATCAGGTTTCAATAAGGTTGCGATCAGATTAGAATCAGGTTGCGAAAGGTTGCGATCAGATTGGGATCAGTTTGTGATCAGGTTGTGATCAGGTTGCGATCAGATTAGGATCCGGTTGTGATCAGATTGGGATCAGGTTGCGATCAGATTGGGATCAGGTTGCGATCTGGTTGCGATCAGGTTGCAATCAGGTTGCAATCTGGTTGGGATCAGGTTGGGATCAGGTTGCGATCAGGTCTGGATGAGGTTGGGATCAGGTTGTCATCAGGTTGCGGTCAGATTGTGATCAGGTTGCAACAGGTTACGATAAGGTTGGGATCAGGTTGGGATTAGGTTGGGATCAGGTTGTCATCAGGTTGCGGTCAGATTGTGATCAGGTTGCAACAGGTTACGATCAGGTTGGGATCAGGTTGGGATTAGGTTAGGATCAGGTTGGGATCAGGTTGCGATTAGTTTGCGATCAGGTTGGGATCAGGGTTGGATCAGGTTGCGATTAGGTTGCGATCAGGTTGGGATCATGTTGCGATCAGGTTGCGATCAGGTTGGGATCAGGTTGGGATCAAGTTGCAATTAGGTAGCAATCAGGTTGGGATCAGGTTTCGAAAGGTTGCGATCAGGTTGGGATCAGGTTGGGATCAGTTTGCGACAGGTTGCGATCAGATTGGGATCAGGTTGGGACCAGGTTGCAATCAGGTTTCCATCAGATTAGGATCAGGTTGGGATCAGGTTGCGATCAGGTTGCGACAGGTTGCGATCAAATTCAGATCAGGTTGGGGTCAGGTTGCGATCAGGTTGCTATCCGATTGCGTTCGGATTAGAGTCAGATTGCGATCAGGTTGCGATCAGATTAGGATCAGGTTGCGAAAGGTTGCGATCAGATTGGTATCAGGTTGCGATCAGGTTGGGATCAGGTTGCGATCATGTTGCGAAAGGTTGTGATCAGATTGGGATCAGGTTGCGATAGGTTGCGTTCAGACTCGGATCAGGTTGGGATCATGTTGCGATCAGGTTGCGATCAGGTTGGGATCAGGTTGTCATCAGGTTGGGGTCAGATTGTGATCAGGTTGCGATCAGGTTTCAATAAGGTTGGGATCAGGTTGCGTTCAGATTGGAATCAGATTGCAATCAGGTTGCGATCAGATTAGGATCAGGTTGCGAAAAGTGGCGATCAGATTGGGATCAGGTTGCGATCAGGTTGTGATCAGATTGGGATCAGGTTGCGAAAGGTTGCGATCAGATTGGGATCAGGTTGCGATCAGGTTGCAATCAGATTAGGATAAGGTTGCGATCAGATTGGGATCAGGTTGCGATCAGATTGGGATCAGTTTGCAATCAGGTTGCGATCACGTTGCGATCAGGTTGCAATCAGGTTGGGATCAGCTTGCGATCAGGTTGGGATCAGATTGTCATCAGGTTGCGGTCAGATTGTGATCAGGTTGGAACAGGTTACGATCAGGTTGGGATCAGGTTGGGATCAAATTACGATCAGGTTGGGATCAGGTTGGGATCAGGTTTGGATCAGGTTGCGATTAGGTTGCGATCAGGTTGGGATCAGGTTGTCCAAAGGTAGGGATCAGATTGCGATCAGGTTGTGATCAGGTTGTGATCAGGTTGCGGTCAGATTGTGATCAGGTTGCAACAGGTTGCGATCAGGTTTAGATCAGGTTTGTATCAGGTTGGGATCAGGTTGGGATCAGGTTTCGAAAGGTTGCGATCAGGTTGAGATCAGGTTGGAACCAGGTTGCGATCAGATTAGGATCAGGTTGCGAAAGGTTGTGATCAGATTGGGATCAGTTTGTGATCAGGTTGTGATCAGGTTGTGATCAGATTAGGATCAGGTTGTGATCAGATTGGGATCAGGTTGTGATCAGATTGGGATCAGGTTGCGATCAGATTGGGATCAGGTTGCGATATGGTTGCAATCAGGTTGCAATCAGGTTGGGATCAGGTTGGGATCAGGTTGGGATCAGGTTGCGATCAGGTCTGGATGAGGTTGGGATCAGGTTGTCATCAGGTTGCGGTCATGTTGCGATGAGGTTGCGACAGGTTGCGATCAGATTGGGATCAGGTTGGGATCATGTTGCGATCAGGTTGCGATCAGGTTGGGATCAGGTTGCAATCAGATTAGGATAAGGTTGCGGTCAGATTGTGATCAGGTTGCAAAACGTTGTGATCAGGTTGAGATCAGGTTGGTATCGGTTTGCGACAGGTTGCGATCAGATTGGGATCAGGTTGGGACCAGGTTGCAATCAGGTTTCCATCAGATTAGGATCAGGTTGGGATCAGGTTGCGATCAGGTTGCGACAGGTTGCGATCAAATTCAGATCAGGTTGGGGTCAGGTTTCGAAAGGTTGCGATCAGGTTGGGATCAGTTTGCGACAGGTTGCGATCAGATTGGGATCAGGTTGGGACCAGGTTGCAATCAGGTTTCCATCAGATTAGGATCAGGTTGGGATCAGGTTGCGATCAGGTTGCGACAGGTTGCGATCAAATTCAGATCAGGTTGGGGTCAGGTTGCGATCAGGTTGCTATCCGATTGCGTTCGGATTAGAGTCAGATTGCGATCAGGTTGCGATCAGATTAGGATCAGGTTGCGAAAGGTTGCGATCAGATTGGTATCAGGTTGCGATCAGGTTGCGATCTGATTGCTTTCGGATTAGAATCAGATTGCGATCAGGTTGCGATCAGATTAGGATCAGGTTGCGAAAGGTTGTGATCAGGTTGCGACAGGTTGCGATCAGATTTGGATCAGGTTGCGATCAGGTTGCGATCAGATTGCAATCAGGTTGCGAAAGGTTGTGATCAGGTTGCGAAAAGTTGTGATCAGATTGGGATCAGGTTGCGACAGGTTGCGTTCAGACTCGGATCAGGTTGGGATCATGTTGCGATCAGGTTGCGATCAGGTTGGGATCAGGTTGTCATCAGGTTGCGGTCAGATTGTGATCAGGTTGCGATCAGGTTTCAATAAGGTTGGGATCAGGTTGCGTTCAGATTGGAATCAGATTGCAATCAGGTTGAGATCAGATTAGGATCAGGTTGTGAAAAGTGGCGATCAGATTGGGATCAGGTTGCGATCAGGTTGTGATCAGATTGGGATCAGGTTGCGAAAGGTTGCGATCAGATTGGGATCAGGTTGCGATCAGGTTGCAATCAGATTAGGATAAGGTTGCGATCAGATTGGGATCAGGTTGCGATCAGATTGGGATCAGTTTGCAATCAGGTTGCGATGACGTTGCGATCAGGTTGCAATCAGGTTGGGATCAGCTTGCGATCAGGTTGGGATCAGATTGTCATCAGGTTGCGGTCAGATTGTGATCAGGTTGGAACAGGTTACGATCAGGTTGGGATCAGGTTGGGATCAGATTACGATCAGGTTGGGATCAGATTGGGATCAGGTTTGGATCAGGTTGCGATTAGGTTGCGATCAGGTTGGAATCAGGTTGGGATAAGGTTGCAATTAGGTTGCGATCAGGTTGGGATCAGGTTTTCAAAGGTAGGGATCAGATTGCGATCAGGTTGTGATCAGGTTGTGATCAGGTTGCGGTCAGATTGTGATCAGGTTGCAACAGGTTGCGATCAGGTTTAGATCAGGTTTGTATCAGGTTGGGATCAGGTTGGGATCAGGTTTCGAAAGGTTGCGATCAGGTTGAGATCAGGTTGGAACCAGGTTGCGATCAGTTTGCCATCAGATTAGGATCAGGTTGGAATCAGGTTGCAATCAGGTTGCGAAAGGTTGCGCTCAGATTGGGATCAGGTTGCGATCAGGTTGTGATCAGGTTGCGATCAGATTAGGATCAGGTTGTGATCAGATTGGGATCAGGTTGTGATCAGATTTGGATCAGGTTGCGATCTGGTTGCGATCAGGTTGCAGTCAGGTCTGGATGAGGTTGGGATCAGGTTGTCATCAGGTTGCGGTCAGGTTGAGATCAGGTTGGAACCAGGTTGCGATCAGTTTGCCATCAGATTACGATCAGGTTGGGATCAGGTTGCAATCAGGTTTAGAAAGGTTGCGCTCAGATTCGGATCAGGTTTCGATCAGGTTGTGATCAGGTTGCGATCAGATTGGGATCAGGTTGTGATCAGATTGGGATCAGGTTGCGATCAGATTTGGATCAGGTTGCGATCTGGTTGCGATCAGGTTGCAATCAGGTTGCAATCAGGTTGGGATCAGGTTGGGATCAGGTTGCGATCAGGTCTGGATGAGGTTGGGATCAGGTTGGGATTAGGTTGGGATCAGGTTGTGATTAGTTTGCGATCAGGTTGGGATCAGGTTTGGATCAGGTTGCGATTAGGTTACGATCAGGTTGGGATCAGGTTGGGATCAGGTTGGGATCAGGTTATCATCAGGTTGCGGTCAGATTGTGATCAGGTTGAGATCAGGTTTCAATAAGGTTGGGATCAGGTTGCGTTCGGATTGGAATCAGATTGCAATCAGGTTGCGATCAGATTAGGATCAGGTTGCGAAAAGATGCGATCACATTGGGATCAGGTTGCGATCAGGTTGCGATCAGTTTGGGATCAGGTTGTGATCAGGTTGCAATCAGATTAGGATAAGGTTGCGGTCAGATTGTGATCAGGTTGCAAAACGTTGTGATCAGGTTGAGATCAGGTTGGTATCGGTTTGGGATCAGGTTGGGATCAAGTTGCAATTAGGTAGCGATCAGGTTGGGATCAGGTTTCGAAAGGTTGCGATCAGGTTGGGATCAGTTTGCGACAGGTTGCGATCAGATTGGGATCAGGTTGGGACCAGGTTGCAATCAGGTTTCCATCAGATTAGGATCAGGTTGGGATCAGGTTGCGATCAGGTTGCGACAGGTTGCGATCAAATTCAGATCAGGTTGGGGTCAGGTTGCGATCAGGTTGCTATCCGATTGCGTTCGGATTAGAGTCAGATTGCGATCAGGTTGCGATCAGATTAGGATCAGGTTGCGATCAGATTGGTATCAGGTTGCGATCAGGTTGCGATCTGATTGCTTTCAGATTAGAATCAGATTGCGATCAGGTTGCGATCAGATTAGGATCAGGTTGCGAAAGGTTGTGATCAGGTTGCGACAGGTTGCGATCAGATTTGGATCAGGTTGCGATCAGGTTGCGATCAGATTGCAATCAGGTTGCGAAAGGTTGTGATCAGGTTGCGAAAAGTTGTGATCAGATTGGGATCAGGTTGCGACAGGTTGCGTTCAGACTCAGATCAGGTTGGGATCATGTTGCGATCAGGTTGCGATCAGGTTGGGATCAGGTTGTCATCAGGTTGCGGTCAGATTGTGATCAGGTTGCGATCAGGTTTCAATAAGGTTGGGATCAGGTTGCGTTCAGATTGGAATCAGATTGCAATCAGGTTGCGATCAGATTAGGATCAGGTTGCGACAAGATGCGATCACATTGGGATCAGGTTGCGATCAGGTTGTGATCAGATTGGGATCAGGTTGCGAAAGGTTGCGATCAGATTGGGATCAGGTTGTGATCAGGTTGCAATCAGATTAGGATAAGGTTGTGGTCAGATTGTGATCAGGTTGCAAAACGTCGTGATCAGGTTGAGATCAGGTTGGTATCAGGTTGGGATCAGGTTGGGATCAGGTTGCAATTAGGTAGCGATCAGGTTGGGATCAGGTTGGGATCAGTTTGCGACAGGTTGCGATCAGATTGGGATCAGGTTGGGACCAGGTTGCAATCAGGTTTCCATCAGATTAGGATCAGGTTGGGATCAGGTTGCGACAGGTTGCGGTCAAATTCAGATCAGGTTGGAATCAGGTTGGGATCAGGTTGCGATCAAATTAGGATCAGGTTGCGAAAGGTTGCGATTAGATTGGTATCAGGTTGCGATCAGGTTGGGATCAGCATGCGATCATGTTGCGATCTGATTGCTTTCAGATTAGAATCAGATTGCGATCAGGTTGCGATCAGATTAGGATCAGGTTGCGAAAGGTTGCGATCAGATTGGGATCAGGTTGCGATCAGGTTGCGATCAGGTTGCGAAAGGTTGTGATCAGATTGGGATCAGGTTGTGACAGGTTGCGTTCAGACTCGGATCAGGTTGGGATCAGGTTGCGATCAGGTTGCATTCAGACTCGGATCAGGTTGTCATCAGGTTGCGGTCAGATTGTGATCAGGTTGCGATCAGGTTTCAATAAGGTTGGGATCAGGTTGCGTTCAGATTGGAATCAGATTGCAATCAGGTTGCGATCAGATTAGGATCAGGTTGCGAAAAGTGGCGATCAGATTGGGATCAGGTTGCGATCAGGTTGTGATCAGATTAGGATAAGGTTGCGATCAGATTGGGATCAGGTTGCGATCAGATTGGGATCAGTTTGCAATCAGGTTGCGATCACGTTGCGATCAGGTTGCAATCAGGTTGGGATCAGCTTGCGATCAGGTTGGGATCAGGTTGCAATCAGATTAGGATAAGGTTGCGGTCAGATTGTGATCAGGTTGGAACAGGTTACGATCAGGTTGGGATCAGGTTGGGATCAAATTACGATCAGGTTGGGATCAGGTTGGGATCAGGTTTGGATCAGGTTGCGATTAGGTTGCGATCAGGTTGGGATCAGGTTTTCCAAAGGTAGGGATCAGATTGCGATCAGGTTGTGATCAGGTTGTGATCAGGTTGCGGTCAGATTGTGATCAGGTTGCAACAGGTTGCGATCAGGTTTAGATCAGGTTTGTATCAGGTTGGGATCAGGTTGGGATCAGGTTTCGAAAGGTTGCGATCAGGTTGAGATCAGGTTGGAACCAGGTTGCGTTCAGACTCGGATCAGGTTGGGATCAGGTTGCGATCAGGTTGCATTCAGACTCGGATCAGGTTGTCATCAGGTTGCGGTCAGATTGTGATCAGGTTGCGATCAGGTTTCAATAAGGTTGGGATCAGGTTGCGTTCAGATTGGAATCAGATTGCAATCAGGTTGCGATCAGATTAGGATCAGGTTGCGAAAAGTGGCGATCAGATTGGGATCAGGTTGCGATCAGGTTGTGATCAGATTAGGATAAGGTTGCGATCAGATTGGGATCAGGTTGCGATCAGATTGGGATCAGTTTGCAATCAGGTTGCGATCACGTTGCGATCAGGTTGCAATCAGGTTGGGATCAGCTTGCGATCAGGTTGGGATCAGGTTGCAATCAGATTAGGATAAGGTTGCGGTCAGATTGTGATCAGGTTGGAACAGGTTACGATCAGGTTGGGATCAGGTTGGGATCAAATTACGATCAGGTTGGGATCAGGTTGGGATCAGGTTTGGATCAGGTTGCGATTAGGTTGCGATCAGGTTGGGATCAGGTTTTCCAAAGGTAGGGATCAGATTGCGATCAGGTTGTGATCAGGTTGTGATCAGGTTGCGGTCAGATTGTGATCAGGTTGCAACAGGTTGCGATCAGGTTTAGATCAGGTTTGTATCAGGTTGGGATCAGGTTGGGATCAGGTTTCGAAAGGTTGCGATCAGGTTGAGATCAGGTTGGAACCAGGTTGCGATCAGATTAGGATCAGGTTGCGAAAGGTTGTGATCAGATTGGGATCAGTTTGTGATCAGGTTGTGATCAGGTTGGGATCAGATTAGGGTCAGGTTGTGATCAGATTGGGATCAGGTTGTGATCAGATTGGGATCAGGTTGCGATCAGATTGGGATCAGGTTGCGATCTGGTTGCAATCAGGTTGCAATCAGGTTGGGATCAGGTTGGGATCAGGTTGGGATCAGGTTGCGATCAGGTCTGGATGAGGTTGGGATCAGGTTGTCATCAGGTTGCGGTCATTTTGCGATGAGGTTACGACAGGTTGCGATCAGATTGGGATCAGGTTGGGATCATGTTGCGATCAGGTTGCGATCAGGGTGGGATCAGGTTGGGATCAGGTTGCAATCAGATTAGGATAAGGTTGCGGTCAGATTGTGATCAGGTTGCAAAAGGTTGTGATCAGGTTGAGATCAGGTTGGTATCGGTTTGGGATCAGGTTGGGATCAAGTTGCAATTAGGTAGCGATCAGGTTGGGATCAGGTTTCGAAAGGTTGCGATCAGGTTGGGGTCAGTTTGCGACAGGTTGCGATCAGATTGGGATCAGGTTGGGACCAGGTTGCAATCAGGTTTCCATCAGATTAGGATCAGGTTGGGATCAGGTTGGGATCAGGTTGCGACAGGTTGCGATCAAATTCAGATCAGGTTGGGGTCAGGTTGCGATCAGGTTGCTATCCGATTGCGTTCGGATTAGAGTCAGATTGCGATCAGGTTGCGATCAGATTAGGATCAGGTTGCGAAAGGTTGCGATCAGATTGGTATCAGGTTGCGATCAGGTTGCGATCTGATTGCTTTCGGATTAGAATCAGATTGCGATCAGGTTGCGATCAGATTAGGATCAGGTTGCGAAAGGTTGCGAAAGGTTGTGATCAGGTTGCGACAGGTTGCGATCAGATTTGGATCAGGTTGCGATCAGGTTGCGATCAGATTGCAATCAGGTTGCGAAAGGTTGTGATCAGGTTGCGAAAAGTTGTGATCAGAATGGGATCAGGTTGCGACAGGTTGCGTTCAGACTCGGATCAGGTTGGGATCATGTTGCGATCAGGTTGCCATCAGGTTGGGATCAGGTTGTCATCAGGTTGCGGTCAGATTGTGATCAGGTTGCGATCAGGTTTCAATAAGGTTGGGATCAGGTTGCGTTCAGATTGGAATCAGATTGCAGTCAGGTTGCGATCAGATTAGGATCAGGTTGTGAAAAGTGGCGATCAGATTGGGATCAGGTTGCGATCAGGTTGTGATCAGATTGGGATCAGGTTGCGATCAGGTTGCAATCAGATTAGGATAAGGTTGCGATCAGATTGGGATCAGGTTGCGATCAGATTGGGATCAGTTTGCAATCAGGTTGCGATCACGTTGCGATCAGGTTGCAATCAGGTTGGGATCAGCTTGCGATCAGGTTGGGATCAGATTGTCATCAGGTTGCGGTCAGATTGTGATCAGGTTGGAACAGGTTACGATCAGGTTGGGATCAGGTTGGGATCAGATTACGATCAGGTTGGGATCAGATTGGGATCAGGTTTGGATCAGGTTGCGATTAGGTTGCGATCAGGTTGGAATCAGGTTGGGATAAGGTTGCAATTAGGTTGCGATCAGGTTGGGATCAGGTTTTCAAAGGTAGGGATCAGATTGCGATCAGGTTGTGATCAGGTTGTGATCAGGTTGCAATCAGGTTGCGAAAGGTTGTGATCAGGTTGCGAAAAGTTGTGATCAGAATGGGATCAGGTTGCGACAGGTTGCGTTCAGACTCGGATCAGGTTGGGATCATGTTGCGATCAGGTTGCCATCAGGTTGGGATCAGGTTGTCATCAGGTTGCGGTCAGATTGTGATCAGGTTGCGATCAGGTTTCAATAAGGTTGGGATCAGGTTGCGTTCAGATTGGAATCAGATTGCAGTCAGGTTGCGATCAGATTAGGATCAGGTTGTGAAAAGTGGCGATCAGATTGGGATCAGGTTGCGATCAGGTTGTGATCAGATTGGGATCAGGTTGCGATCAGGTTGCAATCAGATTAGGATAAGGTTGCGATCAGATTGGGATCAGGTTGCGATCAGATTGGGATCAGTTTGCAATCAGGTTGCGATCACGTTGCGATCAGGTTGCAATCAGGTTGGGATCAGCTTGCGATCAGGTTGGGATCAGATTGTCATCAGGTTGCGGTCAGATTGTGATCAGGTTGGAACAGGTTACGATCAGGTTGGGATCAGGTTGGGATCAGATTACAATCAGGTTGGGATCAGATTGGGATCAGGTTTGGATCAGGTTGCGATTAGGTTGCGATCAGGTTGGAATCAGGTTGGGATAAGGTTGCAATTAGGTTGCGATCAGGTTGGGATCAGGTTTTCAAAGGTAGGGATCAGATTGCGATCAGGTTGTGATCAGGTTGTGATCAGGTTGCGGTCAGATTGTGATCAGGTTGCAACAGGTTGCGATCAGGTTTAGATCAGGTTTGTATCAGGTTGGGATCAGGTTGGGATCAGGTTTCGAAAGGTTGCGATCAGGTTGAGATCAGGTTGGAACCAGGTTGCGATCAGTTTGCCATCAGATTAGGATCAGGTTGGAATCAGGTTGCAATCAGGTTGCGAAAGGTTGCGCTCAGATTGGGATCAGGTTGCGATCAGGTTGTGATCAGGTTGCGATCAGATTAGGATCAGGTTGTGATCAGATTGGGATCAGGTTGCGATCAGATTTGGATCAGGTTGCGATCTGGTTGCGATCAGGTTGCAATCAGGTCTGGATGAGGTTGGGATCAGGTTGTCATCAGGTTGCGGTCAGGTTGAGATCAGGTTGGAACCAGGTTGCGTTCAGTTTGCCATCAGATTAGGATCAGGTTGGGATCAGGTTGCAATCAGGTTTAGAAAGGTTGCGCTCAGATTGGGATCAGGTTGCGATCAGGTTGTGATCAGGTTGCGATCAGATTGGGATCAGGTTGTGATCAGATTGGGATCAGGTTGCGATCAGATTTGGATCAGGTTGCGATCTGGTTGCGATCAGGTTGCAATCAGGTTGCAATCAGGTTGCAATCAGGTTGCAACAAGTTACGATAAGGTTGGGTTCTGGTTGCGA
The DNA here is from genome assembly GCF_933228915.1 of Telmatherina bonti. Classification (NCBI taxonomy): domain Eukaryota; kingdom Metazoa; phylum Chordata; class Actinopteri; order Atheriniformes; family Telmatherinidae; genus Telmatherina; species Telmatherina bonti. Next base: position 1,315,472 of record NC_136620.1, read on the forward strand.
TCAGGTCTGGATGAGGTTGGGATCAGGTTGTCATCAGGTTGGAACCAGGTTGCGATCAGTTTGCCATCAGATTAGGATCAGATTGTGATCAGGTTGCAACAGGTTACGATCAGGTTGGGATCAGGTTGGGATTAGGTTGGGATCAGGTTGTGATTAGTTTGCGATCAGGTTGGGATCAGGTTTGGATCAGGTTGCGATTAGGTTACGATCAGGTTGGGATCAGGTTGGGATCAGGTTGGGATCAGGTTATCATCAGGTTGCGGTCAGATTGTGATCAGGTTGAGATCAGGTTTCAATAAGGTTGGGATCAGGTTGCGTTCGGATTGGAATCAGATTGCAATCAGGTTGCGATCAGATTAGGATCAGGTTGCGAAAAGATGCGATCACATTGGGATCAGGTTGCGATCAGGTTGCGATCAGTTTGGGATCAGGTTGTGATCAGGTTGCAATCAGATTAGGATAAGGTTGCGGTCAGATTGTGATCAGGTTGCAAAACGTTGTGATCAGGTTGAGATCAGGTTGGTATCGGTTTGGGATCAGGTTGGGATCAAATTGCAATTAGGTAGCGATCAGGTTGGGATCAGGTTTCGAAAGGTTGCGATCAGGTTGGGATCAGTTTGCGACAGGTTGCGATCAGATTGGGATCAGGTTGGGACCAGGTTGCAATCAGGTTTCCATCAGATTAGGATCAGGTTGGGATCAGGTTGCGATCAGGTTGCGACAGGTTGCGATCAAATTCAGATCAGGTTGGGGTCAGGTTGCGATCAGGTTGCTATCCGATTGCGTTCGGATTAGAGTCAGATTGCGATCAGGTTGCGATCAGATTAGGATCAGGTTGCGAAAGGTTGCGATCAGATTGGTATCAGGTTGCGATCAGGTTGCGATCTGATTGCTTTCAGATTAGAATCAGATTGCGATCAGGTTGCGATCAGATTAGGATCAGGTTGCGAAAGGTTGTGATCAGGTTGCGACAGGTTGCGATCAGATTTGGATCAGGTTGCGATCAGGTTGCGATCAGATTGCAATCAGGTTGCGAAAGGTTGTGATCAGGTTGCGAAAAGTTGTGATCAGATTGGGATCAGGTTACGACAGGTTGCGTTCAGACTCGGATCAGGTTGGGATCATGTTGCGATCAGGTTGCGATCAGGTTGGGATCAGGTTGTCATCAGGTTGCGGTCAGATTGTGATCAGGTTGCGATCAGGTTTCAATAAGGTTGGGATCAGGTTGCGTTCAGATTGGAATCAGATTGCAATCAGGTTGCGATCAGATTAGGATCAGGTTGTGACAAGATGCGATCACATTGGGATCAGGTTGCGATCAGGTTGTGATCAGATTGGGATCAGGTTGCGAAAGGTTGCGATCAGATTGGGATCAGGTTGTGATCAGGTTGCAATCAGATTAGGATAAGGTTGTGGTCAGATTGTGATCAGGTTGCAAAACGTCGTGATCAGGTTGAGATCAGGTTGGTATCAGGTTGGGATCAGGTTGGGATCAGGTTGCAATTAGGTAGCGATCAGGTTGGGATCAGGTTGGGATCAGTTTGCGACAGGTTGCGATCAGATTGGGATCAGGTTGGGACCAGGTTGCAATCAGGTTTCCATCAGATTAGGATCAGGTTGGGATCAGGTTGCGACAGGTTGCGGTCAAATTCAGATCAGGTTGGGATCAGGTTGCGATCAAATTAGGATCAGGTTGCGAAAGGTTGCGATTAGATTGGTATCAGGTTGCGATCAGGTTGGGATCAGCTTGCGATCATGTTGCGATCTGATTGCTTTCAGATTAGAATCAGATTGCGATCAGGTTGCGATCAGATTAGGATCAGGTTGCGAAAGGTTGCGATCAGATTGGGATCAGGTTGCGATCAGGTTGCGATCAGATTGCGATCAGGTTGCGAAAGGTTGTGATCAGATTGGGATCAGGTTGCGACAGGTTGCGTTCAGACTCGGATCAGGTTGGGATCAGGTTGCGATCAGGTTGCGTTCAGACTCGGATCAGGTTGTCATCAGGTTGCGGTCAGATTGTGATCAGGTTGCGATCAGGTTTCAATAAGGTTGGGATCAGGTTGCGTTCAGATTGGAATCAGATTGCAATCAGGTTGCGATCAGATTAGGATCAGGTTGCGAAAAGTGGCGATCAGATTGGGATCAGGTTGCGATCAGGTTGTGATCAGATTAGGATAAGGTTGCGATCAGATTGGGATCAGGTTGCGATCAGATTGGGATCAGTTTTCTATCAGGTTGCGATCACGTTGCGATCAGGTTGCAATCAGGTTGGGATCAGCTTGCGATCAGGTTGGGATCAGGTTGCAATCAGATTAGGATAAGGTTGCGATCAGATTGGGATCAGGTTGCGATCAGATTGGGATCAGTTTGCAATCAGGTTGCGATCACGTTGCGATCAGGTTGCAATCAGGTTGGGATCAGCTTGCGATCAGGTTGGGATCAGATTGTCATCAGGTTGCGGTCAGATTGTGATCAGGTTGGAACAGGTTACGATCAGGTTGGGATCAGGTTGGGATCAAATTACGATCAGGTTGGGATCAGGTTGGGATCAGGTTTGGATCAGGTTGCGATTAGGTTGCGATCAGGTTGGGATCAGGTTGGGATCAGGTTGGGATAAGGTTGCAATTAGGTTGCGATCAGGTTGGGATCAGGTTTTCAAAGGTAGGGATCAGATTGCGATCAGGTTGTGATCAGGTTGTGATCAGGTTGTGATCAGGTTGCGGTCAGATTGTGATCAGGTTGCAACAGGTTGCGATCAGGTTTAGATCAGGTTTGTATCAGGTTGCGATCAGGTTGAGATCAGGTTGGGACCAGGTTGCGATCAGTTTGCCATCAGATTAGGATCAGGTTGGGATCAGGTTGCAATCAGGTTGCGAAAGGTTGCGCTCAGACTGTAGAGTAGAATAGAAAAATAGACACAACCTCTGGTAGTTCTACCGCTAGAACGGCTGCACAAAGCTCAAGCCTTGGGATAGTGACATCAGGCTTGGGTGCCAACTTTGTCTTTCCAAAAAGGAACCCAACTTCACTAAGTCATGTGGCATCTATGACCTTCAGGTAAGTGACAGCCTTGGTTGCTTTGGTTTAAGCATCACAAAAAAATGCATATCTCCCTTCTTTTAGCTGTAAAGAACGGGATTGTAATATAGATACTTATTTTCATTATTTTATTTTTATTTATTGAAATCATTATCGGACTTGATATGGCATCGCTGGACCTGACGGGAAAAGAAAAAGAGAAAAAAAAGAAAATGACAGGAAAGAAAAAAACACGAAAGAGAAAAGAAAAAGAAAGAAAAGAAAAGAGCATGTCTAAGCTGCTAAAAAAAACACAGCATTCGCAAAAACAATAAAAACTACTACAGTGTTACAGTACAAGATATATGAAGTGGAATAAAAATTAAAAAAAAGCACACACGCAGCAGTTATTGGATATACCTGCAGAGAGACTTAACAGATAAACATCTGCAACATTTAGTAGGAAGTAGGTGGAAAGATGAACACTTTTGTGGGCATGCACACGTGAATATGCAACCTGTGGTCATGCTATCAAGGATCAACTGAGTACTAGTTAAAGGAGCGCGACCACGGCCCAAAGTGTCGGGGAGGAACCCTGGGACCAACAGGCCTACCGAACACAGAGCCCAGACAGCCAAAGCAGAGAACGCTGCTGTCCCCCGAGCCCAGAGCAAAGAAAGCACCCAGGCACGATGAGGCAAGGGCACCGAGTAGCACAGGGCAACAGCGAGCAGGCCGGATGAAGAGCCAGCACCCCACAGGCCCCAGGACCACCCACACCCTCCGGCAGAGCCCCGACCAAGACCCAGCGAGATCCCAGAGCAAAACCACCACAGGCACAATGACACCAGGGGCGGGAACCCCAAGGGTTAGGGTCAAAGGACACGCCCAAAGAAATACTCCACCCACGGGTGACCAACTCCTCAGCCGGCCGATAATAGGTGCCCCCGCCTCACCTGGGCAGCCCAAGGGCAAAGGGGCAAGGTCCAGCCCTCCAAAAGCCACAGGAGGCAACACCCCAGTCACCTCCCCGGTAGCCCAGTGCCAGCACTCCAGGGGACCGGAGAATCCCTGGCTCCTACTCAGACATCCATCCAGGCCTAGGGCCTTACACCACCAGCCACATCTAGACAGATGCCAACAGGAGGGGAGAGAGCCAAAGCAGTGTCCCCCAGCCGGGAGGGAGGCAGCCCCCAGACCCGAGGGGCCCTGGCAGATGTGATCTGGAGACTTATGTGTTCCACCAGGAGATTTTTGTAGTGATTAATACTTAGACTTCTTTTGGACTTCCAGTTTAATAGGATAGTTTTTTTTGCTATACATAGGGCCACAAGGATAGTGTGTGTGTTGTTGGGGTCCATGTTGATGTCACTAAGGTCTCCCAGTAAGCAAAGCTTGGGGCATGCAGGAATGCTGCATCTGAGCCATGTTGATAATTCCCCACAAACCTCATTCCAGACATTTTGAACAGGTGCACAGAGCCATAGAGCATGTAAATAATTATCTACTGCGTTACATGTGCACTGTGTGCAGATCTCTGAGTGATTTAGACCCATCTTGAACATTCTTTGTCCTGTGTAATGTGTTCTATGAAGGATTTTGTATTGGATGAGTTGTAGATTTGAACTGTCTGTCATATTAAAAGCATTTAGACATATTTGCAGCCAAGAAGGTTGACTGAGACTGATAGATAGGTCTGCCTCCCATTGGGAAGTTGGCAAGGAATTTCAATCATCTATTTTTGACATCGACCTGTATACTTTTGAAAGTAACTTTGGGCTACGAAGTTCCATAAATTCTGCTACTGTGGGCGGAAGTTCCAAGTCTATTTGATGAAGGGGGAATTTCCTAAGTATAATGGATTTGAGTTGCTGATATTCTAGAAATCTGCTACTATTAATTCCATATTTGTCACAGGGGCGGTAGGGATGTGGTGTGGACCCAAATGCAGAGATGAGGGAAACCAAGATACAGGTCGAAGACAGATATATTCCAGGAACAAAGTGAGGGCAGAACTAACAAAATGAACCAACAAACACAAACTGAAACAGAGGGACAAAACAAGACCAGGTGAACTCAATGAACAGGAAATCAATAAAGCTAAACAAGAACCAAGAGAACTAAACAGGAAAAAACTACAAAATAAAACAGGAAACCAGAAACTAAGGCACTGAATGAAACCACATCATGACAATATTGTGATGATAGTGTGTCAAAAGATAAAATTCTTCTGTTATGGATAATATGCTCTAAATAATTAATTCCTTTATTAATCCATTGTTTAAAGTTGATCATATTTTTGTTTAGAAGAATGTCAGGGTTGTTCCAGATAGGTGTGAGTTTACATGGGATTATTGATGAATTGGTTTTTTTAAGAACTTCCCACCAAGCTGTCAGAGAGGTGCTAATGTTGACGCTTTTGAAGCACTTTAACTTTTTTACACTGAAGCTGAAGAATGGAAGATTAGAGATTTCCACATTGTCACAGAATGTTTGTTCTAAGTCTATCCATGGTTCATCTAATGGACTCGGTTTAAGCCATTTTAAGATATATTGCAGCCTATTGGCTAAGAAATAATGTTGAAAGTTAAGCAAGTCTACTCCTACTCTATCTTTATGTTTATGTAGAATTTTTAAACTAATCCGGGGTGGTTTATTCTTCTAGAGAATTAGAGAGATGTATGATTCTAGTGATTTGAACCAGGTGGAGGGAGGTTATATAGGAATCATACACTCAACTAAGTTCATAGTACTCAAAACTTATGTGGCAACTAATTACCTAATAAAATTTATGTTAACAAAATGACCTTTTTTTAAGTAAACAAACACTATAAAATAAAATATACTGTCAAATTAAAAGTTTTCATTTTAAAATTGTCCCGTTTAAGTATAAAAAAAACCATATATTTTAAAATGTAATGTTTGTATGTTCTTCACAATTGATCATTTTAATACAACAGTGTGTGTCAGGGCGGCGGTGAAGTAGTGAACCCAAACGCAGAGACGAGGGCACTCCTTCACCGCCGTCCTGACATAATGATCCCGCCACTCAGGGCCCAGCAGGAGAGCAGAAAGAGACACTCCAGGCGGCGTAAGCAGAAACCCACAGCGCGCATAAAATGTAGCAAACTGGTGGGAATGCCGCTGGGGCTGGACGAGGAACTGGAGCCATTCGATGTGGAGGTCCAGTCGCCTTTCTGGGGAACCAGACTGGCTATCAAGTGCCCAGCTCCACGGCCCACGTCATGGGCGTCGCCACCAGCTCCCCGGCCCACGCCTCCAGCGTCCCAGCCCTGGTCCACGCCTCCTGCGTCCCAGCCCTGGTCCACGCCTCCTGCGTCCCAGCCCTGGTCCACGCCTCCTGCGTCCCAGCCCTGGTCCACGCCGCCTGCGTCCCAGCCCTGGTCCACGCCTCCTGCGTCCCTGGTCCACGCCTCCTGCGTCCCAGCCCTGGTCCACGCCGCCTGCGTCCCAGCCCTGGTCCACGCCGCCTGCGTCCCAGCCCTGGTCCACGCCGCCTGCGTCCCAGCCCTGGTCCACGCCACCTGCGTCCCAGCCCTGGTCCACGCCTCCTGCGTCCCTGGTCCACGCCTCCTGCGTCCCAGCCCTGGTCCACGCCTCCTGCGTCCCAGCCCTGGTGTGAGTGTGTGTGTGTGTGTGTGTGTGTGTGTGTGTGTGTGTGTGTGTGTGTGTGTGTGTGTATGTGTGTGTGTGTGTGTGTGTGTGTGTGAGAGAGAGCTGGAGTTTGTGTGATGAGGTGTGCATGTTGGGGGGTCTGGTTTCTGGTCTGGGGTCCTCCCTCTCCCTTAGCATTGGCTGGGCCCTCTGCCTGCGGGGGGTGTGGGGTTGCCTATGGCCCCTGGGGCCCGCTCTTTCTTCACTCTGGGCGGCTGACAGGACCATCATTTGCCGGTCTGGGCTCACTGGAGCCTGTCCCCCCTGATGGGGGACAATGGCTGAGGCCCCCACCATGCCACCTCCTGGGGTGGAAACATGGTCGGCTCCGGGGCGGGGCACTTGTGGCCTGTGCTCGGGGGTGGCTGCCGGTTGCCCGGGTCTTGGGTCCTTCTGGCCTGCCTCTGATGTGATGATTCTTCCTCTGTATATTCTGCATGACAGTCACTTGTTGTCCTGCAGCCTGTAACCCTTTTCACTGAATAACTGGGTCACCGCCATTTTCTGTTGACATAATGGCATCACAAATATGTGAACTGCCTGCGTGTGCTCTACTTTTGTGTGCATGAAATGATGAGTACATATTTGTCTGGTATTTGCCGTGCTCATATGGGCAAGTCACAGTCTCATGTTGTTTCTAGTGTCCTCTTAGATGGCTTAACAATATCTTTGAGAAGGGTTGTTTAACTTTATACAATGGACAGGTAAAAAAAAATTGTGCTCCTGAACTTACACTGGTTTTAGACAGATTACTGTGAAACTCTGACAGATGGGTCTTTAGAGCATGGAATGATTTTAATGTACAAATGTAAGCGCTGTAGAGACATGACAAGGTGCTAACTGCTGAATAAAGGCTATGCTTCAAACAAAAATGCCTAAACAGCTTTGCACGGGTGTCTAAACTTGCCACACAACTTCCATCAAGTCCATCCCCCCAAATTACAATGAAACATAAGAAATTCAGTTTTCATGCATATATGATTCTTGTTGCAAAATAAATAAAATAAAAATATTTCAGTCTAGAGACATGGCACTGAAATGGACTGCTCGGTTCCTGCAGAAGATGTAACGAAGGACTCTTCGATATAGGTCTGATGAGAATCAGGTTTATTAGACACCAGGGAAAACACTGAAGTTCTCACCAAGCTGTCACCAAGGAAATGATCTGGATGCAGTTATGAGGTCCAACAATGACTGACTGACTGACAGCTGCAGTATTTATGACTGGAGGTTGAATGAGAAACAAGTGTGAATGATGAGTAATCAGCCACATTTGGCTGATTACTCATCCCCCCCCCCCCCCCCCCCCCCCCCCCCCCCCCCCCCCCCCAATCCCCTCCAGGAGCCCCACTGCGGAGATGACGAAGCCTGCATTGAGGCCAACCATGAGGGCGAGGCAAAGGGGGATGCTGGTGCGTGGAAGTCCGAGAGCATCAACAGATCCAACACATCATGCCGGGGAACCCACGAACACTCCTCAGGCCCATAGCCATCCCAGTCAACCAAATACTTCAAACAGCCACCACAATGCCTGGAGTCCAGGATCCGACGCACAGCAAAAACATCCCAACTGACAACATCCAATGGAGGAGGAGGCGCCGCACCAGGGTCTGAGGAAGGAGTAACAGGAGGACGGTAAGGTTTGAGGAGAGCAACATGAAACACAGGATGGATCTTGTAAGAGGCAGGTAACGCCAGATGATACAAAACCAGGTTAACCCACATAGCGACAAGCCAGCTTGCGACAGGTGTTACGGAGACGAAAATCATGAGTGGACAGCCAAACCAGATCACCCATGGAGTAAACACGCTCCAACCTCCAACGTCTGTCTGCCTGATGAGAATAACAACTAATGAGCTTGTTGTCAGACCCTCTCACTACGCCGGAACCAAGCATCCACTGCCGGCATGTTGGCGCATTCCCTATTCCAGGGGAACAGGGGAGGTTGGAAACCTAGAACACACTCAAAGGGTGTCAAGCCAGTGGAAACCTGTTTGAGGGAATTCTAAGCGTACTCAGCCCAAGGAAGAAATTCACACCAGGAAGAGGGGTTCCGATGACAGAAGGTTCGCAGGAACTGACTAATCTCCTAGATTTTACGTTCAGACTGCCCATTCGACTACAGATGATAACCAGAGGTAAGGCACGTGACGACCCCCCACAAATGGAGGAAAGCGCGCCAGAATTGGGAAATAAACTGTAGGCCGCGATCAGAAACAATCTCCTCAGGTAAGCCAAAGTTCCGGAAGACATTTTCAAAGGCAGTAGCAGCAGCCGTGGGAATCCCAGGGAATGGTATCAACTTGCAAGCCTTGGAGAACCTATCCATTACTACCAGAATACATGCGTTGCCTTGTTATAAAAGCAAATCCATGAGGAAGACGACCCCTAGATGCGACCTGGGTCTCTGTGGAGTGGGCAAGGGCAACAATCTGCCCTCAGGAAGCTGACGGGGAGTCTTTGCCTGGGCACATGTGGAACATCCTGAGATGTGCAAGTTCTTCACCTGAGTGGCCATTCCTGACCACCAATAACGAGGTTGGAGCAACGATAAGGTTCCTTGAATCCCCAGATGGCCAGTACCTGGACTCTCATGAACAGCCCGGATTAGAGGTAGCCGAAGATCCGGGGGCACGAAGGTGCATCCAGGTGGAGCGTTTGGTAGAGCCAGAGTCCAGGTCAAGGCCTCGCTGATCCTGTCATTGATTTCCCATTGAACGACTCCCACCACCACTCGAGATGGCAAAATGGTCTCCGGTTCCTCCTTCTCGTCTGACGGGTCATGTATTCGTGAGAGAGCATCATCATGTCAATTCTTGGATCCTGGAATGTATGTGACAAAGAAATCGAATCGAATAGGGACTACCTTGCCTGTCGGGGTTGAGTCTTTTGGCTTCTCAGATATGACAGGTTCTTGTGATCGGTGAGGACCTCAAAAGGATGTACCCTCCAACCAATGTTGCCATTCCTCCAGAGCAAGTTTGATGGCGAGGAGCTCGCTATTTCCCACATCGTAATTGCATTCCGCAGGACTCAATTTCCTGGAAAAGAAAGCACAGGGACGTAGACGTGGTGGCTGACCGTACCTCTGGGATAGCACAGCTCCAACACCAGCAGCAGAGGCATCCACTTCCACACAAAAAGGTAAGTTTGGATCAGGATGCTGGAGAACTGGTGCAGACAAAACGGCACTTTTCAACTGCTCGAAAGCTGCTTCAGAGGCAGGAGTCCAGACCAATGAGCGTGGAGACTTCCTAAGCATAGATGTCAAGGGAACCGCTATCGCGCTATAGTTCTGAATAAACCGTCTGTAGAATTTGGCAAATCCCAGAAAACGTTGAAGTGCCTTAACGGTATTGGGCTTCGGCCAATCCAAGATGGCCTGTACCTTCCGTTGATCTATCCTGGCCCCGTTGGAACTCACCACATACCCCAAAAACTTTGAGGAATAAACAATGCTCCTGAAGTCACTCAAACGCGTGGGTGACATGCTGGACATGGGAAGACAGATCTGGTGAGTAAATAAGGAGATCATTGATGTAAATGATCAGGAATTGTTGAAGTATATCACGAAAGATCTCCTTCATGAAATTCTGGAACACAGAGGGAGCACTGACCAATCCAAACGGCATCACTAAATATTCATAATGACAGTCAGGGTAATGAATGCAGTTTTCCATTCATCTCCTTCCTTAATCTGAATGAAGTTATGGCACTCCAAAGATCCAGTTTGGTGAAGATGGTGGCACCACGGAGTTTTTCAAATCCAGATGGTATCAAAGGAAGTGGGTATTTGTATTTAACGGTACCTTGGTTAAGCATCCGATAATCTATGCAGAGTCTCGGACCGACATCTTTCTTTCCCACGAAGAAGAAGCTGGAATCTGCTGGGGACGTGGATTCCCGGATATAGACTTGGTCCAAGGCCTCAGTTATATACTCCTTCATTGCCTGCTGTTCAGGAATAGAAAGGGAATAGACCCTGCCAGAAGGAACCTTGGCATCTGGAATAGCTCAATAGTACAGTTCCAAGGGCAATGAGGAGGATGTTCAGCTGCCAGTGCCTGACTGAAAACATCCCGGTATTCCTGATACGCCTTAGGAATGTTAGATTCAGCATTATTGTCTGGACTATCCACCGTTGTCGTGGTGATAGTGATCTTTGGTGCCTGCTTAAAGTGGAACTATTCTGTGCATTTCAGGCTAATTTATTTTTATTTCTGAGACCAGAAGGGCTGGGATTGATGGAGTTATTGTCACAAATGGCTTTATTTACTTCAGACCGACCCTCTCCGTAGGCTGTCAGATCAGCCTGTGGGCAAAACGAGTGGATTGAGACTCTTCCGCATTAAGCCCCGCCTCCCCGCCACTGCACGACATCGGGAGCGCGCACCGCACCTGCTTTCACCGTCATTGTAACATCTCATAAACAGAAGGATTAGGCTCATATGAACTCAATAAAAAAAACAAACTACAATGTCAACACATAGCATACAGCCCTACATGTTGGAACCTGAATCAGAGCCTGAAAACGAAGTGGAAAACAGCAACCCACAGCAACGAATGCAGCAGGATGTCTCTCTTTGGTAAACTCACCAGCCATCGTTGGAAATAACTTTATCCCACGTTTTCCACCCGCCTGATGTATTTGTACATGCCCTTGTTAACCAGTAGAAGGTAACCAATCACCGAACCTTATCCCCCGGGACGTCACAAGGATTTCCACGTAGAAAAAACTCTCTAAAATGACACGTTTTTCATCGCCATGGAAACCGAACGGAGAAAGTGCTGGAACTGGAACTCAAATTCAAACATGCGTTTGAATTAGGTGAATTAGGTGATAAAAAAAAAACAGTGCCGTTCACATGTCTGATGAGGATTCAACACTGTAACACTGTAGAAAGCTCAGAAAACTTGAAATACCATCATAGCACCCCTTTAAACAAAGGGAGTTGGGGGAAACAGTGTGGATAACAGACAGAACCCCACTTTAATATTTCACTGGTTTTCCATGAAAATGATATCAACAGTAGAACTATCGAGGACTAAAAATGACATTTTTTCAGTATGTAGAAAACCAATTTGCATATCAATGGGTAATGGTCATGGTTGAGCTTCGATTAAGTAATGGACTCAATGTCGAAGGGAGTCGGACAGGGCGTGCAGTTTATATTGAGAGGTTTAATTATGGATCCAGAGATGAAGTTCCCTATTGAGCCCGAGTCCAGTAATGCTGAGACAGAGATAGGATTCCCATTATTTAAGGTGACTTGAATCTTTGCTCGCAACAGACATGCAGCCATGCTGAACTTGTTTTTCCATTGATGTTGTTAGAACTGGAACGTCACGACGAACATGATGTAAGCGTACGCTGTTTTAAAAAAAAAGTTTACCTAAAAAAGTTCATTTTAAAACTGGTGTTTACTCACAAACTCTGTTTTATACATAATTATAACTACATCAATCGTTCAATAGTGTCATGATGTGGTGGTTTGTGTTTGTCCTTAGTTCAGGTTTCCTGTTTTATTTTGTAGTTTTTCCTGTTTGGTTCCCTTGTTTGTTGTTTAGCTTTATTGATTTCCTGTTCATTGAGTCCATCTGGTCTTGTTTTAGTTCATTCTGTTTTTTGTTTGGTTCCCTGGTGTCTTTATACCCCTCAGTTTTAGTCTTGAGTTGCTGGATCATTTTGTTGTGCTAGTTTGTTTGTTGTAGTCCCCGGAAATCCTTGGTTAAAATAAATTTACTAAAATCTGTATCCCTGTTCCCTCATCTCTGCGTTTGGGTCCACACCTTCACCTTCCTCGCCGCCACTCCTTGAGGCAGGACCCGTCCCTGGGACGGGTCCTGACTGTTGTCTGTGCTTATACACCGAACAGCAGTTCAGAGTACCCACCCTTTCTGGAGTCCTTGCAGGGAGTGCTGGAGGGTGCTCCTTCTGGGGACTCCATTTTTCTATTGGGGGACTTCAATGCTCACGTGGGCAATGAGAGTGAGACCTGGAGGGGAGTGATTGGGAGGCATGGTCCCCCCCCTCTGAACCCAAATGGTGTTTTGTTATTGGACTTCTGTGCTCATCATGGATTGTCCATAACGAACACCATGTTCCAACATAAGAGTGTCCATATGTACACCTGGCATCAGGATTCCCTGGGCCACAGTTCGATGATCGATTTTGTAGTCGTATCATTGGACCTGCGGCCACATGCCTTGGACACTCGGGTGAAGAGGGGGGCGGAGCTGTCAACTGATCACCACCTGGTGGTGAGTTGGCTCAGATGGTGGGGGAGGAAGCCGGTCAGATCTGGCAGGCCCAAACGCGTTGTGAGGGTCTGCTGGGAACGTCTGGCTGAGTCCCCCGTCAGAGCCAGGGGGGACAGTGCTCAGTCAACACTTTGTACTTCGAAGACCTCCTCAATCCTACCAACCAGTCTTCCGATGAGGAAGTAGAGCTGGGGGACTCAGGGTTGGACTCTCCTATCTCTGGGGCTGAAGTCGCTGAGGTGGTTAAAAAGCTCCTTGGCGGCAAGGCCCCGGGGGTGGATGAGATCCGCCCGGAGTTCCTTAAGGCTCTGGATGCTGTGGGGCTGTCCTGGCTGACATGCCTCTGCAGCATTGCGTGGACATCGGGGACAGTACCGCTGGATTGGCAGACTGGGGTGGTGGTCCCCCTTTTTAAAAAGGGGGACCGGAGGGTGTGTTCCAATTACAGGGGAATCACACTCCTCAGCCTCCCTGGTAAGGTCTATTCAGGGGTCCTGGAGAGGAGGGTCCGCCGGATAGTCGAATCTCGGATTGAGGAAGAGCAGTGTGGTTTTCGTCCTTGTCGTGGAACAGTGGACCAGCTCTATACCCTCTTTGGGGTCCTGGAGGGGGCATGGGAGTTTGCCCAACCAGTCTACATGTGCTTTGTGGACCTGGAGAAGGTCTTTGACTGTGTCCCCCGGGGGCTCCTGTGGGGAGTACTCCAGGAGTATGGGGTACCGGACCCCCTTGTACGAGCCGTCCAGTCTCTGTACGACAGGTGTCAGAGTTTGGTCTGCATTGCCGGTAGTAAGTCGGATTCATTTCAGGTGAGGGTTGGGCTGCCCTTTATCACCAATTCTGTTCATAACTTATATGGACAGAATTTCTAGGCGGAGCCGAGGTGTTGAGGGGATTTGGCTTGGTGGCCTCGGGATTGGGTCCCTGCTTTTTGCAGATGACGTGGATTGTCAACCTGTTTTGTAAATACAGGTCGGGTCTTCTTTATGAAACATGATGCTCCAACCTTTGAAGCCAACATGACCTGAGATCCACTGATGGCGAGCCTCCCAGCTAAACCTTGAGCTCTACCACACCATACAGGTAACCTTGTGTAAGTCCCACGGGTTGACATCAACGAGAGCCAACTTAACACTTCCCTTGACTTGACTTTCCTTGACTTCTGACTTGACCTTTGGATGGATTAACACTGAGCATCCCTCAAGGACAATTTTATTTTATTTTTATTTTCATTTAGGTTAAATGGCCCTGTTTTGTAATATTGTGTATTGTGTGTATTGTGTTAAAATTGTCAACTAAAAAAGGTTTTCTTGAATACCTGCCTCCATTGGTCATTACTTATCTATGAACCTCGGTAGACGTGTACATACTCAGAAGTGGGTTACACAGTAAAACGTGGCAGGCCAGCCAGGAGCTTTGAGTAAGTTATTTCCAGATACTTTAAGCTAAACGTGTTTGAGTTTGAACCTCTACCACTATTTTGTTAAAATGGATCTGACTGAAAGAGAAGGTATTAAGGTTCCCAATGACGTGATTGTATCGGGGTTGACATACTGAGGTAGATGAGGACATTTTGGAGTTTTAAGCAATTTGGGTCTATTAGCAGAATGACCAAGGTTTCAGATCGAACCTCTGAGTTGTATGGTAAGGCTCTTATTGAGTATGCATCTGGTGCCGCTGTGGAGACACTTGAGAAAGATTTAACTCTCGATAGACCAAGTGATTTGGATAATGATGTTGTCTTTCACATTGAATAATTAGCTAGTGCATATTCTTGTGAGAAGGGTACAGATGTCACCAAAATATTTCTGTCAGACCTTTGCAATATTGCAAAACTCAGAGGAAAATCTTTTGGAAACCTGTTACATGATGAGTTAGCATGAATCACTGAGATGATTAAAGGGTTCCTATTATGGTATTTGGAGTTTTCTGAGCTTTCTACAGTGTTACAGTGTTGAATCCTCATCAGACATGTGGACGACACTGTTTTTTTATCACCTAAACGCATGTTTGAGTTTGAGTTCCAGCACTCTCGTTTGGTTTCCATGGCGACGAAAAACGTGTCATTTTAGAGAGTTTTTTTCTACGTGGAAATCCTTGTGACGTCCCGGGGGATAAGGTTCGGTGATTGGTTCCCTTCTACTGGTTAACAAGGGCATGTACAAATACATCAGGCGGGTGGAAAACGTGGGATAAAGTTATTTCCAACGATGGCTGGTGAGTTTACCAAAGAGAGACATCCTGCTGCATTCGTTGCTGTGGGTTGCTGTTTTCCACTTCGTTTTCAGGCTCTGATTCAGGTTCCAACATGTAGGGCTGTATGCTATGTGTTGACATTGTATTTTGTTTTATTATTGAGTTCATATGAGCCTAATCCTTCTGTTTATGAGATGTTACAATGACGGTGAAAGCAGGTGCGGTGCGCGCTCCCGATGTCGTGCAGTGGCGGGGAGGCGGGGCTTAATGCGGAAGAGTCTCAATCCACTCGTTTTGCCCACAGGCTGATCTAACAGCCTACGGAGAGGGTCGGTCTGAAGTAAATAAAGCCATTTGTAACAATAACTCCATCAATCCCAGCCCTTCTGGGCTCAGAAATAAAAATAAATTAGCCTGAAATGCACAGAATAGTTCCACTTTAAAGAACAAAGTGAGTCTGACACACATCAGGACACCATTGTGGCACCGGCTGAGTATGCAATAGGTCCCAATTCCCTTGATCTCCCGAACAACTTAGCCCACCTGAAGTGCAGCATGTTGTGGCTGAACACAAAGTGAAAAGCGCAGACCTCTCATCTCAAATGCATGCACCAGCCATGCATGCCCAACATTTGAGGTTGACAATGACACTTGGAGAAATAACGTTGAATGCCACTTGGCTGATCCGACTGTTTTAGGTGCAGAGTTGGTGAGACGTATTGTTGATACCTTACTTCCCCCGGCTGCTACTGTAGTCAGGTCATTAGGTCCCCATGCAAAGCCAAAAGCTTTCATAGATCTGCTTGACCCAGCATATGCTACGGTGGAAGATGGGAATTAATTTTTTGCCCAGTTTCTGAGTAGTAATGAAAACTCTGGCAAGAAGCCTTTCAATTACCTTCAAAAACTGCTGACAGTTCTGAACCAAATTGTAAAGATGAAAACCACCAGCATATAGACTTAAAATATAAATACAGTATTGCTATAGGTTTCATAAACACACACATAGCAGCAAGTATATTTAAATAGCATAGAAATAAGAATAAGATTAAATTAAAACAGCTCATGTAACTGAAAAGGTTACATGGGATGATGCATTCATGCAGTTATGTGAGCACAGCTTTGACAGAAAGGGATATGTTGACAATGCCTTAGATAAGCATGTGTGTAGCCCTTTAAGACATGTAATTTCTGACTGAGTGTCGGCCTCAGTGATTGGTCCATGTGTCAGTCATGTCAGCCAATGATAGTGCACCACCCAGCAGATGCATGGGCAGCATGGCCGATGTTAAAGTGTGGACGTTCTTAATGCTTTCTTGTTAGTTCCTCTTTGTTCGGAGTATGAGTAAATGGAAAGAAAGTAAGTTTAACATACACCTTTTGGTAAATATGTAGTTGCTTTGAATGTTAAGCAGTATGTAAAGTAAACTTTGGTTTGTTAATATAGCTTGCTACTACTGCAATATACTTTGTACTTATTTGAATATTTGTATTAATTTGCATTTGTTGTTCTTCATTGTAGACCACATTCATCTACAATGCAGTAATTAAAGACTGTTATAACGGAACTAAAGTTTCATCCTTTGCCGGATGCCCGTGGTGGCTGTAAACATCAGAACCTCACTCGTTCATCAGAACAGGATAAGTTATAAAGTCTGATGGTAAACAGCAGGAATGACTCCCTGTACTGTTACTTAGAGCAACGAGGCTCCAGGACTCTGTTGCTGAAGCTGCTCCTCAGTTTGTCCACAGTGTTGTGGAGGGGGTGGGAGGGATTGTCCATGACTGTCAGCAGTTTTGACAACATTCTGTCCCTCACCACCTCCTCCAGGCTGGCGAGTTTGAAGCCAACAACAGACCCTTGTTGTTGTGCAATCTTGTGAATGTGTTCGAATCATATCAATATAGAAGCAGGGGAAATTACTGATTAAAGTGAAAAGAGGGACCATGCCAAAGGAAGAAAATAATTTAATAAAAACATCAGTGTCGAGAGCAGTGTTGTGGAGGCGGGCAGAGAAAATACTGATAACTATTAACTACAGATATGGCATGATTTAGTTAAGATTTAAGATTATTAAAGCACATACCAACAAGTCAGTAGAACCTCGGAGTGATGTTCAGGTCACAGTACAGCTGTCCATTGATAAATAATTTATCCATGGCGATGACAGCGCAAGCTCCTTCAACGATGGAAATCCTCCTGGTGGGGAACAGGACTCTTCGCTGATCCAGGATCTCTCTTGGAAACTGGTCATTAATTGCATAAAGGAGGCCTCGAAGTTCATGACCCCGATTCTTCACCTGCTCCTTCTGTTTGTAGTTAACAAACTTCGCTATGATGGGCCTTGGCTCCAGCTCCGGGTTTCCTTCCACCCAGACAGTGAACTCGGTGAAAGGCGATGTTTACCACTGTTTCTTCCGGGAGCTTGAGATGAGTCTGGATAAAGTTTTTTACCGTGGTCTCTGGGTTTTCATCTGCTTGTTCTGGAATCCCTGCAAACACCAAGTTGTCCCTCATGCTTCTGGCTTGCAGATTCAGCACCGCTTCCTTCTTGCTCTCCTCGGAGACTCTGTTTAACCCCTCGGTAAGGGATTTAACCGACTCTCTGAGGACCACATTTTCTGTGGCCAGTGTTTCCACTTGCTAATTAGTGTGCCTAGTGTGATTCCGCCGTCTCAACCTGACTACGTTGCCTACAGCATTGCGTCACTTACCTGTGTCCCATGACAATGAAAATTTTGCTATTCTATGGTCTGCATACATTTCAATCCAAAAATGGCTCTACAGTGCCCCCTAGGGGGCGGTGTCAAACCCTTTTTGCATTGAAGTGTATGCAGACCATAGAATATCACTGTTTTTGCCAGGCTTATGGTGTGTGCCAAGTTTCCCAACTTTTCACAGGGGCTAAGGAGGTCAAATTTGGGTGAGTTGTGCTGAGAAGGAGAAGAATAAACATTTTGATAACATTGGGGCCCGGGCTATATATCTTGAAAGTCTACTTTGACTTAGGACAACAAAATTCAGCACACATGTGTAACACCCCAAGACAAGCAAAGAAGTCAATCAAACACCTGTTGCCATGTCAACCGGGTGTCCGCCATCTTGGTGTTTATGCCCATTTATTCACTTTATGTGCATTGTACATGAACGAATTGAACGATGAGATTCATTCGATTGACTCCAAATTTGGCAGGAAGCTTTGTCACAACTTGGGGGGGAAGGGTCAGTGTGAGGGACCTGATCGATGCCGCTTTCTGCTTTAATTTTTATTATCATTTGAACCAGACCTGTTGTCTTGATAACTACCAAATGCTTCTAGATATACTGACCATTGCCTGACCTCTGGCCTTGCCTCTTAGATTGTAGACTTTTCAAGAGGAACCAGTTGAGGTGGCTCGGGCATCTGGTCAGGATGCCTCCTGGATGCCTCCCTGGTGAGGCGTTCCGGGCACTTCCCTCTGGGAAGAGACCCCAAGGAAGACCCAGGACACACTGGTGGGATTATATTTCTCGGCTGGCCAGGGAACGCCTCAAATGTGGCTGGGGAGAGGGAAGTCTGGGCTTCCCTGTTTAGGCTGCTGCACCCGAAACCTGACCCCGAATAAGCGGCAGAAGATGGATGGATGTAAGTTTGGCCAAGATTCATTGAAGTATCAGAGTACAGAGGTTTAAAAAAATTACTTAATGAGTTTAAAGATTTTTTTAAACCAGTTAAGACTAGGCATGTCCAATCATGGTCCTCAAGGGCCACAATCCTGCAGGTTTTCCATGTATTCCTGCTCCAACACACCTGACTAAAACTAATCAGTCATTGTGCAGAAACTTAATTTTAATATTGTAGGACTTGACTTTTAATTCTGATCTTTTGCTGACTGTTGATTTGATTTATTTATTGTGCATTATTGTTTACATGATATAAACACAACCCTCATCAGATTCCAGTCTACAACCAAGAAGTGCAGAAGCAGACATGACATGCACACAAAGCTCAGCTCACAGAAGTGAACACAATGCTAAATGTTTCAGCAGGCGTATGCATGAACTTCGAATATGCTTGAAAGACATGAAAAATTCTCATGATTATTTTGTTATTTTTGTCAGTACTGCAATTGATATGTGAGGAGGGAATTAAATGAAACACTTTCTCTTCAATTTTGCAGTTAGTTACTGAGTTCTCGCTGCGCCACTTCCTCTCCCTTCTTCTCACAGGTTGTAACAGAACGAGAATAATTTCAAAGAGTGGGGACTCAAACACAAGTCAGATGTAAATATATTTGAATCTTAGATTGGGACATGCATATTTCAGCCCAGATGCAGCGGTAAACTCTCAAAAAGAGACCCTACTGTTGCACAAGACAACAAGAAATACATCTGTAGCAATGTAAACAGTTTGAAACCTAGATCAGTGGATGTGGAAAGTAATTTAATTTTACTCTTTGTGACTTGCTTATCACATATTTAATTGTTATTTTCTAAATCAGGGGTTGGCAGCTAGATTTGGCCTGGGGCAATTATCTTTGACCAACCAAATGGCCAAAATGACTTCTTTAAAGCTAAAAACCTGTTTTGTTTTTTGTTTTGTTTTTTAATGGAATTTAAAAAAAACAATTTCATTGTATTTCTACAATACTTGCAGAGTAGAGCCACTGCTCCTCCATATCGAGAGGAACCAGTTGAGGTGGCGCGGGCATGTGGTCAGGATGCCTCCTGGACCTCCTGGTGAGGTGTTCCAGGCACGTCCCTCTGGGAGGAGACCCCGGGGAAAACCCAGGGCACGCTGGAGAGATTATATCTCTCGGCTGGCCTGGGAAAGCCTCGGGATCCCCCCGCAAAGTTGTCAAATGTGGCTGGGGTGTCTGGGCTTACCTGCTTAGGCTGCTACCCCCGCGACCCGACCCCGGATGGGCGGAAGAAGATGATGGATGTATTTCTATATTTATTTATAAATTGTATTTAAATTAAAACCATAAAACATATTATTTTAACACCATGTGTTATAATGTAACATGGTGTGGCCTCTAGTGTCCTTTATTATTCAGCAATAGATGAGAAAGTGGGTCAGGGAGATTTGGAAGTAAGTTACATCCAAACACCTGATGTACGTCAGGTGTAATTGAACCTTACACCTGGCTGCTTTACCAGGTGAACTAAATACCAACATGAGCATTCAGCTTATTTTCCTCATCTTCATTTTCAACAAACAGCTGTTAAACTTTCTGCCTCCAAACCAATCAGCAACCTCCGGCGGTGAAAATGGAAGCCGATGCGGAAGTGCATTAAACTGCAGTTTCCCATTCATCTACTAGGGGCTCCAAAACAGCAGATCCCCGCAGCTAAAGACCAACTTCACAGCAGAAATAAACATGTTTACAGCAGAAATAAACATGTTTACAACAGAAATAAACATGTTTACAGCAGAAATAAACACATTTACAGACTGGTTCAATAATCCATTTTAGGTTTAATAGGTCATGTTTACTTTCATGACAACTGTGGGGGGAGTGAATTTTTTTTCTAACTCGCCTGTTTAAAAGTATTTTAATCTTGAAATTCGGCATATTTAGGGGCATGTACTTTTGATTGACAGTCCCGCTTCAAGCCAGAAGAACGTAGAACAACCACGGTTTTTAGCCGGTTAACATGACTTAGCTTTAGCCCGCTTACCTCCGTTAGCTGGTTAGCTCCTGTTATCTCCGGGTTAGCTCGGTTAGCTCTTAGCTACAGAAAGCTCAGAGTTCGCTCGATGTCAATCATCCATCGTGACGCTCACAGCCCCCCTTTCAGCTCCACCTCTTTGCCCATATTTGTATTTTACGAGCGAGACGACACGCATGCCCCTGCCAAGATGGTGATGGTAGGAACCGCCTACCGAGCTTCAGTTCAGTCTATATGTGTCTAACAAGGATTATTTTCCACTGAGGTTAACATCAGCTTGACAGAATGAGCCGTCAGCCAGAGGAGAGCTCGTCTAAACCGCCTCCTCCTCATGTTGCTCATTTACACTCAAAGGAAAATGACAGTAAATCAAAGTTAAATTATTGGCAACATTTTCTGTCATTTAAAAATTATTTTTGTCTTTTTGTGGAAGAATGGGACCAGTGGTTAGATAAACTTGGCATATGTAGTTGCTAGGCAACGGAGGACTGGAGCACTATGGGTAATTCTCGTCCACTTGATAGGCCGTCTCATTTTACTGGCAGGAAGCGCACTTCGGTGTGCAGACGACGTAGAACACTTCATTGCCTACGCAGTCTGAGCACTTGGAAGTGTGCAGACCCTGAAGAGAGAAACACCCTATGGTTGGAGGGTTGGACACCAGTTTGAGCCACTGTGTGTTTTGTGCTGTTGTGTCTTTGTGCGCATGTCAGCGCGCTCGCGGGGAGAGGCCCTGGCTGCCACGCATGCGCAGTGTGTCAGGGCTAGCTACCTAGCCGGACAGCGGAGACCCTGCTAGTGCCAGAAACTTGGTTTTCAGCCAGAAAAAGTTCCTTAGAACGGGACCTGCACGCCCACAGTGAACCACCGAGGACTACCCATGGATTATACCCGTTTGGAGTGGTTTAAATCGCGGTAAGAGGAGCGTTCACGGCGTTTGGAAGAAGTTGTGATAACTCTTTTGGCGCTCCAGCAGCGCAGAGGAAAGATGGAGGATCAGCTGTAGCCGCTAGCAGCTAAAGGCTAACAGCTAGCACCCAGCTGCCCACCGTCTCCCGGACCCTTCCAGCTGCCTGGCCGCTACATTACACACAGTTTGGATTCTAGGAGTCCGAACGGAGCCCGGTAAGTCTGTGTGTCCGACCGACAGCTTGTGAGGTGGAACGCGCTGGTGTGACTAGCCTCGGAGCTAACTAGCCTCTGAGCTATCAGTCTTCATGAGAAGTTTCATACTGCTGCTGCTGGACCAGTGTTTCATACTGCTGCTACTGGACCAGTGTTTCATACTGCTGCTACTGGACCAGTGTTTCATACTGCTGCTACTGGACCAGTGTTTCATACTGCTGCTACTGGACCAGTGTTCCCAGTCCAGGTGCCATACACGTTTCAAACACGTTTCCCGTCCAAAACCCCTGAGTCAACTTCAAGCCCATCTTTTCATCAGGTGTGTTACAACAGGCTTACCTGTGAAACATGCAGGGCAGGGGGGTTCTGAGGACCTGGACCTGGGAACCACCAGGGCAGAGTTAGTTAGCAAGCTTCAGCTGCTAGTTCTGGTTAGTTGATGCCAGGCTTGCGCTGTGTAATGACTTATGTAGCATGTTGGTTAGTAAACACCATCAGACTTAGTAGAAACATTATATTGAGGCCAGAGGAGCCGGATTAAATCCCACTTCTAATCCAGATTAAATCCAGATTCTAATCCGGATTCTCTGTTTCAAACTAACAGTGGCTGGTTTCCTACAGCATGTCCCAGAACACGCTCAGAGCGGTTTTCTGCAGGTGTGAGCTGCTTTAATCGACCGGATCCCTCAGAGCCAGGTTGTCATTTCTTCAGGATGCTGGGAGCTGTCTTCAGGTCTGCTCTGCATCTACACAATCTACACCAGGCTGACTGAAAGCTGGGTCCAAGCCCATCGCCGGCCTTAACGGCGCACCTCGCCGGCCTTATCGGTGCGTATCATGCACCATGACTCTCACAGCCCTGACATAGCTGGACTGAAAGTAGTCAACAGAACTCGTTATAAAACTTCTACCAATCGCGAAGTGGACATTGAGAAAATGCTGAGTTATTTGTCTTTTTGCATGATGAGCTGCAAACTGGTTGCGACCTCTTCACCGTTACCGTAACCCTCGCGCCCCCACCTCTGATGTCTTCTCTGCAAAACTTTCTTACGCTCTTCCGTCTGCACATCTTGTCTCCCTTCCCCCGTATGGAAGTGCCCGGCGTCCCCTGTCCTGGTATGGAGGTGCCCAGCATCCCCTTCAGTCATCATCTGATCAATCATTATATTCCAGACGTTTGAAGTTACAGGAATAAACAGTAAAAATCACAGTAGAAACAGTACATATGAGAAAAGAAGCAGGTGGAGATGAGAGGCGAAGATGAAAGAGAGATGAGAGGGGAGATGAAAGAGATGAGAGGTGGAGATGAAAGAGATATGAGAGGGGAGATGAGGGGGAGATGAAAGAGATGAGAGGTGGAGATGAAAGGGAGATGAAAGAGATGAGAGGTGGAGATGAAAGAGATGAGAGGTGGAGATGAGGTGCAGATGAAAGAGATGAGAGGTGGAGATGAAAGAGATGAGAGGTGGAGATGAGGTGCAGATGAAAGAGATGAGAGGTGGAGATGAGGTGGAGATGAAAGAGATGAGAGGTGGAGATGAGGTGCAGATGAAAGAGATGAGAGGTGGAGATGCATGTAATCAGCAGGATTGCTGAAAGTGAAAGGTTTAACAAACTGCTGTGATAAAGATAGTTATAAATAGTGCAAAAGCACATCTATCAGAATGAGCTGGAGAGTTTAATATTTGAATGGTTGAAGTAGCACAACAGATGTAGAAGCTTGAAGCCATGGTTCCCTGAGCATACGTGCAACCATTAGGAGATTAAACTATTTTACATGATGCAGTATCAGGATTTAATCCTGTAAACTTCTGAGCCACAACCCTTTCATTAAACCACTACACCACCAGAAGACTGAGCAGCACCAAGGCAGTCATTTTTTTACCATCGACCTGTTGGTCAACTGAAAAGCACCGTAGACAGAAAAGCATGGAGTTTCTTTTCTTTCCTGGTCTTGTGCCTCTTTTCAATCAGTATCAGCTTGTCTCAACTTAACTCGCCTCAACTCGTCTCAGCTTGGTCCTGTTTGTGTTCCATTGCAATTGAGTACAATTTTAGGCTCTAAAATGGGCAGGGTTTGTGTGAAATCACTGTTGTCAGTGTTGTGCGCGACAAAAACAAAAAAAAACGCGACAAACACAATATGGAGGACCAAGAGGCAATATATCTGCTACCTGTGGCTAGTTTTCAGCAACAAATAAAAAAATAGAGCCAGCGGCAGCTGCAAGCGGTTAGAGTGATATGAATTTAGCCAACATTAACGGTCACACAAAATGCAGAAGAGTATGAAGCCATCATCCATCAGCAACTAGCTGGCATTATTGTCATTATTACTTCAATTTATGTATGATCTCTACACCAAATAACTAATGTAAACAATGGAAATCCACTCACCATCCACCAATACACTCTCCCAACATGGTAGTGGCCCAGTCAACACCAATTGTCTTCCCATTGCTTGCCCGTCGCTGACCATGAATAGCATCCATTTATTGGGACCACTTCCAGTCTCGTCTGTTTGATCCCCCCGACCATCGTGGTCCTTGACCTGCCAATAGTCACTTTTGAGCTTTTTCAGCTTCTCTCGACACTGCTGGAAACTCCTTTGGTACCCGTGTGTAGCCATTGAATCAGAAAGCTCTTGATAGATTTTTAATTTCATGTCACTCCATCTAGTTCCTTCTGTATCCTTTCCTCAGCAACCAAGCAAAGAAATGTCTCCACCTCAGTGTTGGACCACGGGACAGACTTGCGCCATTGCTTGTCACGTAATGTAAACAATTTGTGAGTTGGAGCCGCTCTGCTAGTGATGTCACTCTCTGACCTCTGATTGGCCCGATTGGACGCGCCCCTGACCAATAGTGGCATGCAGTCTGGCGACGTCACACACAACCCGACTCGGCTCACTTAGAACCTGGGCTGAGGAGTTACAAAAAAGTACCGGTAAACGGGTCCAAAAGCCGAGTGGAAAACCCTCCAAACCGAGCCGAGGCGAGTTCAGTCGAGACAAGCTGATACTGATGGAAAAGGGCTATTAGTGGCGATGAAAGGGACCACTTTTCATTTTAAGCGCTATTGATAGGTACTACTCTGAGGTACAGAGCTGACATGATATAACAGGCCCTCCTTTTTTTTTAAAAAAAAAAAAGAAAAATCCTTAGCTGATACTATGCTGATTTAGTTAGTAACAAACAGACGTTGCTGGTTGCACCAAGCAGCTGGTAGAAATGCATAAAATCAAGTAATTTGATACAGCGTGAATGGAAGCAGCTTAAATTAAATGAAAATTAATTTATTAATCCCCAAAGGGAAATATTGTAGTATATAATAATAATAACTAGAGGAGGTCTTGTTCCGGAGGCTGATGGCTGCTGGCAGGAATGATCTTCTGTATCTTTCAGTCTTACATCGGACCTGACGAAGCCTCTCACTGAACACACTTTGTTGTTTCATCACTGTGTTGTGGAGAGGGTGTGAAGAATCCTCCATCATCTTCATCAGCTTGTGCAGCATTCTTCTTTGGACAATCAGCTCCAGCGGCTCCAGAGTTACTCCAAGCACAGAAGCAGCTTTCTGGATCAGTTTGTTGATTCTCTTCAAGTCTCTGGTTCTGATGCTACTACCCCAGCAGATGCTGCAAAGCTGACTGCACTCTCCACAACAGACTTATAGAAGATATGCAACATCTTGGTGCAGACGTTAAACCATCTCAGCTTCCTTAAGAAGTACAGTCTGCTCTGACCTTTCTTGTAGATGTAGTCAGTGTTGCATTTCCAGTCCAGTTTGTTGTCCAGCTGAACTCCAAGATACTTGTATTCCTCCACCACCTCCACCTCCTCTCCCAGGATGTACAAAAAAACTTTGTGGGTTTCTTCTTCTGGTGTTTTTGGAAGGTTGTAAAGAGCTTGATAGTGGTGCATTAGCACTACCCACCTCTGTCAGAATGTGGAAGTGAATGTTGAACTCTGTCCACTAATCCATGAACTGACTCCCAACAGGGACGTAAAAGATGCATGGAAGTATGAGTACAGTGACGCATCCCGTTTGAAACAGATGTCCTGATTAACATATGAAAGGGAGCTCTGCCAAAACACTTGGAGTCTCTGTTGGAGACTCTGTCCGATGGGGGACCCGGTCCGATTGGGGTCTCTGTTGGGGACTTGGTCCAATTGAGGACTGTCCAGTCAGGGACTTTGGTCTGATTGGGGACTCGGTCCGGTTGGGGACTGGGTCCGGCTGTAGGGGGGTGTATCCATGCGGACCGTGTTCACGCTGCACTTTGGTGAAACCAACCAAACCATTAGAATAATATCTCCCCATTCCCACCAGAGGTGGCGCTGCACTAGTATTTAGCAGAAGAGAGGACCAGACCGGCGTGAAGAAGAAAACTCTGTTTCCTCCACCTGCCAGTTAAACATGGAGACCAAACTATGGCTGTTTTGGGTTTTTATTGTGTCTTATGCAAGTATACTGCAGAAATCCACTGCAACAATGGACGCAGTATGAACACCAGACGAGGCAGAGGACCCTTAACGCCATCGCTATGGATTTACCCACAATGCAATGCTACGCCACATGCAGGAAGGGACGAGTTTGTAGTCCGTTTCCTGTATTTGGTCCGCTTGAAACGGGCCGAGACCTACGTTTGTAGACGGACCGAGTCCGGTTCTTTGGTCCGAGTCAGATTTTGTTTGGCGTGTTCACCTTTCCCCAAACGAGCAAACTTTCTGAGCAAACGGACTCTGATTCAGATCAATAAGGCTGGTGTGAACATGTCCTATATAGTGAATTGACCAGATGTAGACTAATCCTCTGCTTTGTTTCTGCAGAACTGCTGTTCTGGGCCATCAGGCTCTGAGGATGGAAGCAGAGCTACAGGAGGCAGGGTTCAGGTGAGTGTCCACCTGCAGATCTGTTCCTGAGTGACTCGCAAAGCAGCTAAATTCCTCACTGTGTCTCCATCCTCCTTAGACATCACATGGTGCTCTGAAGAAGCCATGGGTAGCTGCCTAAGCTGTCCAGAGAAAGAGTCTGTTCCAGATAATCATCAAAGTAAATTCAAGGTGAGTCTTGCTTCAAACACACCTTTGCTGCAGGTGGAGCTGAGATCAGCTGATTGGTTGGCTGTTACATCACAACATGCACATGAACAGTTTCTGATGATCTGGATCTGCTCTGGGAGCTGGAAGTAGCCAGCTCAACCCGCTAGTTCAGGTGCATCTCAAACAAAATATTTCATCAACCAGTTGAACACTCAACTTGATTCTTCACACCTGCATAGGTGTGAATATGTAAATTAGTCTGCAAGTGAAAAGTTCAGGATGCGCAATGTGAGGTCCAAACAACATGTTGCAGGGGAGAAACATAGAAACCCAAGAAGACATCAGAAAAGTAGAAACTCAACTAAAAATGGAATTTTTCCAAGTAAAAGAACAATCTGATTGGACGAGGAGATCGTGTTGGATTTCATGGAACATGGAACCAGTTTAGAGGTCAGCTGTGGGCGTAGGGTTGTCATTGGATTTTCAGGGCGTTGAAAACAAAAACAGGGCTGTACAGTTAGATCTTTAAGATATGGTGAAATCCCAGTATGGACCCTGCCAGAATCCTTACTGGGACCACTGTTCAGCTTCTCTGTAGTGGAAATTAAGGCTGGGCGATTAATCGATTTATTTGAATTTGCTGCTTATAAAGATTTATTTTTATGAAAATCAAGATTTTTTTTTTGCCCAGTCAGCCCCTATTTTGGCTTCCGTACAGTGTCGTCACTCCCGCTGGTTTCCTACAGAACCGTATGAACGCGAGGCTTCCGTACCGTACAGTGTCGTCACTCCCGCTGGTTTCCTACAGAACCGTATAAACGCGAGGCTTCCGTACCGTACAGTGTCGTCACTCCCGCTGGTTTCCTACAGAACCGTATAAACGCGAGGCTTCCGTACCGTACAGTGTCGTCACTCCCGCTGTGTTGCCACAGGGCTAGTCTGGAAAACAA
Source organism: Telmatherina bonti (assembly GCF_933228915.1). NCBI lineage: Eukaryota > Metazoa > Chordata > Actinopteri > Atheriniformes > Telmatherinidae > Telmatherina > Telmatherina bonti. The sequence goes on from NC_136620.1 coordinate 1,343,399, forward strand.
ACAGTGCTAACCCGAAACTAAGTCATTGTGACAGAAATGGTTTCCAGTCAGATACAGCAGCTGATCCACTGTTTATACACCGTTTGTGGTCAGGTGATCAATGTGGACGATGATGGGAACGAGCTGGGCTCAGGTGTGATGGAGCTGACTGACACCGAGCTCGTTCTACACACCCATCGCCGTGACGATGTCAGGTGGCCCTACCTGTGCCTGCGGCGTTATGGCTATGACTCCAACCTGTTCTCCTTCGAGAGCGGCCGCCGCTGCCAGACAGGTCAAGGTGAGCAAACGTGCACGCGCACACACACCCACACACAGGTAAGTGACTCGGGAGCAGCTCAGGTAAGGCTTCAGGTCATTAACTGTTTTTGGTGTTTCTTCGTGCACACTGTCAGGATCTGGAAGGGTCAGTGGGTAAGTCTCACATGACACACACACACACACACACACACACTGATCTGACTGAGCAGTAGTGCTTTAAAATCACACTGATCAATCAGTGTTATTCCCTGCTGTATGTTTTGCTGTGGTCGTGATCCTTGTGCATCCTGTCTGATTGCGTTTGGTGTGTCCGGGCTGCACAATTATCGCACCATTTAACAAACTGACTGACCAGTTCTCTGTACTCTGCTTCTTTTCCATCCCTGATACACCCCACAACTGCAGAGTCATCAGAGTATTTCTGCAGATGACAGGACTCAGAGTTGTACTGGAAGTCTGAGGTGTACAGAGTGAAGAGGAATGGCCAGAGTACAGTTCCTTGTGGTACACCAGTGCTGCTGACCTCCATCTCAGACACACAACCTTTCAGTCTCACAAACTGGGGTCTGTTTGTGAGGTAGTCATAGATCCAGGTGGTTGTGGAGGTATCCACCTGGAATTTATGGAGCTTCTCACATAACAAAGCAGGCTGAATGGTATTAAAAGCACTGAGAAATGAAAGAACATGACCCTCAGAGTGCTGCCTGAATGGTCCAGATGAGAGTGTGCTCTCTGGAGCAGGTATATGATGGCATCTTCAACCCCAAGTCCATTACGATATGCAAACTGGAATGGGTCCTGAAAGGTGTTTACTTGCTTGTTGAGGTGAGCCAGTAAGAGTCTCTCCAGGACTTTCATGATGTGAGATGTCAGGGCAGCTGGTCTGTAGTCACTTGGTTCAGCTGGTTGTGTTTTTTTAGGCACTGGAACAAGGCAGGAGGTTTTCCACAGCACTGGGACTCTATTTTGTCTCAGACTGGTGTTGAAAAGGTGCTGGAGAATCGGACATAGTTGTTTTGAGCAGGTCTTGAGAACTCTGGGACTGACACCATCTGGACCTGCAGCCTTGTTCTGGTTCAGTTTCTCAAGTTGCTTCTTAACCTGATTGCAGGAGACAAACAAGGTGGAGGTCTCAGGATGTCCTGATGTGGAGGGAGATGAAGCTGTGTTCTGGTCCATGACTGAGCTGCAGGGTGACAGATTGGAGGCGTGACAGGAAAGCAGTGGGCTTATGGAGGGTGTGTGGTCTGTTGGGCTGGAGGTAGGGGGTGAACTGAACCTGTTGAAGAATATGTTCAGCTCATTAGCTCTGTCCAGACCTCCATCAGGCTGGTCCCCCTTTAACTTGAAGCCGGTGATCTTCTTCATTCCAGACCACACATCCCTCAGGTTATTCTGCTGGAGCTGACTTTCTAACTTCTTCCTGTAGTCCTCCTTGCACTTCTTAGTTTGTGTTGTAAGTTGTTTTTGTGTTGCCCTCAATAACTCCCTGTCTCCATCCCTGAAGGCTTTCTTTTTGATGTTCAGCAGCTTTTTCAGGTCACTGGTGATCCAGGGTTTGTTATTGGGGAAGCACCTCACTGTTCTTGTTGGGACGATGCTGTCCACACAGAAGTTTATGTAATCTGTCACACACTCAGTCATGGCGTTGATGTCGTCTCCATGAGGTTCACAGAGGACGTTCCAGTCTGTAGCCTCAAAGCCTCCTCTAAGAGCATCTTCAGCTTCAGCAGACCAGATTTTGATAGTCTTTGTGATGACTGGTTGCTGCTGAACGATGGGCTTGTAGGTGGAGGTGAGAAGAACCAGATTATGGTCAGATCTTCCTAAAGGAGGCAGGGCAGAACAACTGTATCCATTATTCATATTTGCATAAAATAAGTCCAACATCTTATTTTCTCTGGTGGAGCAGCTGACAAACTGCTGGAATGTTGGTAGAGTTGCAGAGAGGGAGACGTTGTTGAAGTCTCCGGAGATCGCCATGAATGAGTTTGGATGCTGTGTTTGTAGCCGAGCAACGACGGAGCTGATGACGTCACAGGCTGTGTCTGGTGCAGTACTAGGTATTATATAAACCGCTACCAGAATAACACTGGTAAACTCTCTGGGTAAATAATATGGATGGAAGCTCACAGCTAACAGTTCCATGTCCCTTGTGCATATCTTCTCCTTGACAGTAACATGTCCAGGATGACACCAACGCTGGTTAACCAGCACTGCAATTCCACCACCCTTTAGCTTTCCGCTGTGTTGTCTACTGCGGTCTGCACGGACCGTTTTAAAGCCCGGTACAGACACATTACAGTCAGGGATGTGTTCATGCAGCCATGTCTCGGTGAAGCACATAATACTGCACTCTCTGTATTCTTTCTGAGACCTTGTTAGCATCTCCAGCTCGTCCGTTTTGTTAGCTAGTGATCTCACATTACCCATTAAGACAGTTGGTAGATATGGTTTAAATCTCCATCGCTTTCTCCTTTGACTCACTCCTGCTCTGCATCCTCTTCTCTTTCTTTTCAACTCTGTTATTTCGCTGACTATCCTGATTTGGGAGAGGTTAATCAGTTGATCCTGATTGTCTTTTGTTGCCATGGAGACTCATTATAACAAGTTTTGAAAGAGTCACATATGCAGAAAAATCTTCCTTGCAGCACACCCTCCGAACCGGCATGAAATCCTCAGGAAAAAAAAGATCTAATTTGAGGTAATATCTATGTGAGAAGAGTTTGTACTTTCAAAGAAAGTCAAGATAGCAAGTCAGAGCTACTACAATCTGCTGCCAACAGACTGCAAAATCTAGAATGGAATGCCAGCTGGAGAGCAGCTTTACTGCGGAAAACACCACCTTTAAGAAAACAGACCAATAAAAAAAAAGGTCATTTATCCCAGAAGTAAGTTTTAATGTACTTGTTAGTAATAGTCATGGTGTGTTTGTTAGCTAGCAGGGGGGCGGGAGGTGGCCCTGGGATTTATGCACATTGTCTCTGTGGTGTTTCTAATGTGAATGTTGGGTTGCATTCTCCTGACTGACCATTGATAGAGGTGTCCATATCATCATCATCATCATCATCATCAACTGATGGCTCTCTCACATTTCTAACACCTCTATTAAACACCTGGAAACCTGCTTGACATTTACTTTCTACCATCATCACATATTACTAATTTCTACGATTACTCATTCCCAGTATTACACTGCCCCAGTATTACTTTGCTCATCCCCAGTATTACTTTACTCTAGTATTACTCTGTTGCTAGGTCTACTTTAACTCTGTTGCTGGTTCTACTTTGACTCTGTTGCTGGTTCTACTTTAACTCTGTTGCTAGGTCTACTTTAACTCTGTTGCTGGTTCTACTTAGACTCTGTTGCTAGGTCTACTTTAACTCTGGTGCTGGTTCTACTTTGACTCTGTTTCCTGGTTCTACTTTAACTCTGTTTCCTGGTTCTACTTTACTCTGTTGCTGGTTCTACTTTAACTCTGGTGCTGGTTCTACTTTGACTCTGTTTCCTGGTTCTACTTTAACTCTGTTTCCTGGTTCTACTTTACTCTGTTGCTGGTTCTACTTTAACTCTGTTGCTGGTTCTACTTTGACTCTGTTGCTAGGTCTACTTTAACTCTGGTTCTGGTTCTACTTTGACTCTGTTTCCTGGTTCTACTTTAACTCTGTTTCCTGGTTCTACTTTACTCTGTTGCTGGTTCTACTTTACCTCTGTTGCTGGTTCTACTTTGACTCTGTTGCTAGGTCTACTTTAACTCTGGTGCTAGGTCTACTTTAACTCTGGTGCTGGTTCTACTTTGACTCTGTTTCCTGGTTCTACTTTAACTCTGTTTCCTGGTTCTACTTTAACTCTGTTGCTGGTTCTACTTTAACTCTGTTGCTAGGTCTACTTTAACTCTGTTGCTAGGTCTACTTTAACTCTGTTGCTAGGTCTACTTTGACTCCATTGCTAGGTCTACTTTGACTCAGTTGCTAGGTCTACTTTAACTCTGTTTCCTGGTTCTACTTTAACTCTGTTTCCTGGTTCTACTTTAACTCTGTTTCCTGGTTCTACTTTAACTCTGTTTCCTGGTTCTACTTTAACTCTGTTGTTGGTTCTACTTTAACTCTGTTGCTGGTTCTACTTTAACTCTGTTGCTGGTTCTACTTTAACTCTGTTGCTAGGTCTACTTTAACTCTGTTGCTAGGTCTACTTTAACTCTGTTGCTAGGTCTACTTTAACTCTGTTGCTAGGTCTACTTTGACTCTGTTGCTAGGTCTACTTTAACTCTGTTTCCTGGTTCTACTTTGACTCTGTTTCCTGGTTCTACTTTGACTCTGTTTCCTGGTTCTACTTTAACTCTGTTTCCTGGTTCTACTTTAACTCTGTTTCCTGGTTCTACTTTAACTCCGTTTCCTGGTTCTACTTTAACTCTGTTGCTGGTTCTACTTTAACTCCGTTTCCTGGTTCTACTTTAACTCTGTTGCTGGTTGTACTTTAACTCTGTTGCTGGTTCTACTTTAACTCTGTTGCTGGTTCTACTTTAACTCTGTTGCTAGGTCTACTTTAACTCTGTTTCCTGGTTCTACTTTAACTCCGTTTCCTGGTTCTACTTTAACTCTGTTGCTGGTTCTACTTTAACTCTGTTTCCTGGTTCTACTTTAACTCTCTTGCTGGTTCTAATTTAACTCTGTTGCTGGTTCTACTTTAACTCTGTTGCTAGGTCTACTTTAACTCTGTTGCTGGTTCTACTTTGACTCTGTTGCTGGTTCTACTTTGACTCTGTTGCTAGGTCTACTTTAACTCTGGTGCTGGTTCTACTTTGACTCTGTTTCCTGGTTCTACTTTAACTCTGTTTTCTGGTTCTACTTTACTCTGTTGCTGGTTCTACTTTAACTCTGGTGCTGGTTCTACTTTGACTCTGTGTCCTGGTTCTACTTTAACTCTGTTTCCTGGTTCTACTTTAACTCTGGTGCTGGTTCTACTTTGACTCTGTTTCCTGGTTCTACTTTGACTCTTTCCTGGTTCTACTTTAACTCTGTTTCCTGGTTCTACTTTACTCTGTTGCTGGTTCTACTTTACCTCTGTTGCTAGGTCTACTTTAACTCTGTTGCTAGGTCTACTTTGACTCTGTTGCTAGGTCTACTTTAACTCTGGTGCTGGTTCTACTTTAACTCTGTTGCTAGGTCTACTTTAACTCTGTTGCTAGGTCTACTTTAACTCTGTTGCTGGTTCTACTTTAACTCTGTTGCTGGTTCTACTTTGTCTCTGTTTCCTGGTTCTACTTTAACTCTGTTGCTGGTTCTACTTTAACTCTGTTGCTAGGTCTACTTTAACTCTGGTGCTGGTTCTACTTTTACTCTGTTTCCTGGTTCTACTTTGTCTCTGTTTCCTGGTTCTACTTTAACTCTGTTGCTGGTTCTACTTTAACTCTCTTGCTGGTTCTACTTCAACTCTGTTGCTGGTTCTACTTTAACTCTGTTGCTAGGTCTACTTTAACTCTGTTGCTGGTTCTACTTTGACTCTGTTGCTGGTTCTACTTTGACTCTGTTGCTAGGTCTACTTTAACTCTGGTGCTGGTTCTACTTTGACTCTGTTTCCTGGTTCTACTTTAACTCTGTTTTCTGGTTCTACTTTACTCTGTTGCTGGTTCTACTTTAACTCTGGTGCTGGTTCTACTTTGACTCTGTTTCCTGGTTCTACTTTAACACTGTTTCCTGGTTCTACTTTACTCTGTTGCTGGTTCTACTTTAACTCTGTTGTTGGTTCTACTTTAACTCTGTTTTCTGGTTCTACTTTACTCTGTTGCTGGTTCTACTTTAACTCAATTGCTGGTTCTACTTTGTCTCTGTTTCCTGGTTCTACTTTAACTCTGTTGCTGGTTCTACTTTAACTCTCTTGCTGGTTCTAATTTAACTCTGTTGCTGGTTCTACTTTAACTCTGTTGCTAGGTCTACTTTAACTCTGTTGCTGGTTCTACTTTGACTCTGTTTCCTGGTTCTACTTTGACTCTGTTGCTAGGTCTACTTTAACTCTGGTGCTGGTTCTACTTTGACTCTGTTTCCTGGTTCTACTTTAACTCTGTTTTCTGGTTCTACTTTACTCTGTTGCTGGTTCTACTTTAACTCTGGTGCTGGTTCTACTTTGACTCTGTTGCTAGGTCTACTTTAACTCTGGGGCTGGTTCTACTTTGACTCTGTTTCCTGGTTCTACTTTAACTCTGTTTTCTGGTTCTACTTTACTCTGTTGCTGGTTCTACTTTAACTCTGGTGCTGGTTCTACTTTGACTCTGTTTCCTGGTTCTACTTTAACTCTGTTTCCTGGTTCTACTTTACTCTGTTGCTGGTTCTACTTTAACTCTGTTGCTGGTTCTACTTTGACTCTGTTGCTAGGTCTACTTTAACTCTGGTGCTGGTTCTACTTTGACTCTGTTTCCTGGTTCTACTTTAACTCTGTTTTCTGGTTCTACTTTACTCTGTTGCTGGTTCTACTTTAACTCTGGTGCTGGTTCTACTTTGACTCTGTTGCTAGGTCTACTTTGACTCTGTTGCTAGGTCTACTTTAACTCTGGGGCTGGTTCTACTTTGACTCTGTTTCCTGGTTCTACTTTAACTCTGTTTTCTGGTTCTACTTTAACTCTGGTGCTGGTTCTACTTTGACTCTGTTTCCTGGTTCTACTTTAACTCTGTTTCCTGGTTCTACTTTACTCTGTTGCTGGTTCTACTTTAACTCTGTTGCTGGTTCTACTTTGACTCTGTTGCTAGGTCTACTTTAACTCTGGTGCTGGTTCTACTTTGACTCTGTTTCCTGGTTCTACTTTGACTCTTTCCTGGTTCTACTTTAACTCTGTTTCCTGGTTCTACTTTACTCTGTTGCTGGTTCTACTTTACTCTGTTGCTAGGTCTACTTTAACTCTGGTGCTAGGTCTACTTTAACTCTGGTGCTGGTTCTACTTTGACTCTGTTTCCTGGTTCTACTTTTGACTCTGTTTCCTGGTTCTACTTTAACTCTGTTTCCTGGTTCTACTTTAACTCTGTTTCCTGGTTCTACTTTAACTCTGTTGCTGGTTCTACTTTAACTCTGTTGCTAGGTCTACTTTAACTCTGTTGCTAGGTCTACTTTAACTCTGTTGCTAGGTCTACTTTGACTCCATTGCTAGGTCTACTTTGACTCAGTTGCTAGGTCTACTTTAAGTCTGTTTCCTGGTTCTACTTTAACTCTGTTTCCTGGTTCTACTTTAACTCTGTTTCCTGGTTCTACTTTAACTCTGTTTCCTGGTTCTACTTTAACTCTGTTTCCTGGTTCTACTTTAACTCTGTTTCCTGGTTCTACTTTAACTCTGTTTCCTGGTTCTACTTTAACTCTGTTTCCTGGTTCTACTTTAACTCTGTTTCCTGGTTCTACTTTAACTCAGTTTCCTGGTTCTACTTTAACTCTGTTGCTGGTTCTACTTTAACTCTGTTTCCTGGTTCTACTTTAACTCTGTTGCTGGTTCTACTTTAACTCTGTTTCCTGGTTCTACTTTAACTCTGTTGCTGGTTCTACTTTAACTCGTTTGCTGGTTCTACTTTAACTCTGTTGCTGGTTCTACTTTAACTCTGTTGCTGGTTCTACTTTAACTCAATTGCTGGTTCTACTTTAACTCAATTGCTGGTTCTACTTTAACTCTGTTTCCTGGTTCTACTTTGACTCTGTTTCCTGGTTCTACTTTAACTCTGTTTCCTGGTTCTACTTTACTCTGTTGCTGGTTCTACTTTACCTCTGTTGCTGGTTCTACTTTGACTCTGTTTCCTGGTTCTACTTTAACTCTGTTTCCTGGTTCTACTTTAACTCTGTTGCTGGTTCTACTTTGACTCTGTTTCCTGGTACTACTTTAACTCTGTTGCTGGTTCTACTTTAACTCTGTTGCTAGGTCTACTTTAACTCAATTGCTGGTTCTACTTTGTCTCTGTTTCCTGGTTCTACTTTACCTCTGTTTCCTGGTTCTACTTTACTCTGTTGCTGGTTCTACTTTAACTCTGTTACTGGTTCTACTTTAACTCTGTTGCTGGTTCTACTTTGACTCTGTTGCTAGTTCTACTTTAACTCTGGTGCTGGTTCTACTTTACCTCTGTTTCCTGGTTCTACTTTACTCTGTTGCTGGTTCTACTTTAACTCTGTTACTGGTTCTACTTTAACTCTGTTGCTGGTTCTACTTTGACTCTGTTGCTAGGTCTACTTTAACTCTGGTGCTGGTTCTACTTTGACCCTGTTTCCTGGTTCTACTTTAACTCTGTTTTCTGGTTCTACTTTACTCTGTTGCTGGTTCTACTTTAACTCTGGTGCTGGTTCTACTTTGACTCTGTTTCCTGGTTCTACTTTAACTCTGTTTCCTGGTTCTACTTTACTCTGTTGCTGGTTCTACTTTAACTCTGTTGCTGGTTCTACTTTGACTCTGTTGCTAGGTCTACTTTAACTCTGGTGCTGGTTCTACTTTGACTCTGTTTCCTGGTTCTACTTTGACTCTTTCCTGGTTCTACTTTAACTCTGTTTCCTGGTTCTACTTTACTCTGTTGCTGTTTCTATTTTACCTCTGTTGCTGGTTCTACTTTGACTCTGTTGCTAGGTCTACTTTGACTCTGTTGCTAGGTCTACTTTAACTCTGGTGCTGGTTCTACTTTAACTCTGTTGCTAGGTCTACTTTAACTCTGTTGCTAGGTCTACTTTAACTCTGTTGCTGGTTCTACTTTAACTCTGTTGCTGGTTCTACTTTGACTCTGTTTCCTGGTACTACTTTAACTCTGTTGCTGGTTCTACTTTAACTCTGTTGCTAGGTCTACTTTAACTCTGGTGCTGGTTCTACTTTTACTCTGTTTCCTGGTTCTACTTTGACTCTGTTTCCTGGTTCTACTTTAACTCTGTTTCCTGGTTCTACTTTAACTCTGTTTCCTGGTTCTACTTTACTCTGTTGCTGGTTCTACTTTAACTCTGGTGCTGGTTCTACTTTGACTCTGTTGCTAGGTCTACTTTAACTCTGGGGCTGGTTCTACTTTGACTCTGTTTCCTGGTTCTACTTTAACTCTGTTTTCTGGTTCTACTTTACTCTGTTGCTGGTTCTACTTTAACTCTGGTGCTGGTTCTACTTTGACTCTGTTTCCTGGTTCTACTTTAACTCTGTTTCCTGGTTCTACTTTACTCTGTTGCTGGTTCTACTTTAACTCTGTTGCTGGTTCTACTTTGACTCTGTTGCTAGGTCTACTTTAACTCTGGTGCTGGTTCTACTTTGACTCTGTTTCCTGGTTCTACTTTGACTCTTTCCTGGTTCTACTTTAACTCTGTTTCCTGGTTCTACTTTACTCTGTTGCTGGTTCTACTTTACCTCTGTTGCTAGGTCTACTTTAACTCTGGTGCTAGGTCTACTTTAACTCTGGTGCTGGTTCTACTTTGACTCTGTTTCCTGGTTCTACTTTTGACTCTGTTTCCTGGTTCTACTTTAACTCTGTTTCCTGGTTCTACTTTAACTCTGTTTCCTGGTTCTACTTTAACTCTGTTGCTGGTTCTACTTTAACTCTGTTGCTAGGTCTACTTTAACTCTGTTGCTAGGTCTACTTTAACTCTGTTGCTAGGTCTACTTTGACTCCATTGCTAGGTCTACTTTGACTCAGTTGCTAGGTCTACTTTAAGTCTGTTTCCTGGTTCTACTTTAACTCTGTTTCCTGGTTCTACTTTAACTCTGTTTCCTGGTTCTACTTTAACTCTGTTTCCTGGTTCTACTTTAACTCTGTTTCCTGGTTCTACTTTAACTCTGTTTCCTGGTTCTACTTTAACTCTGTTTCCTGGTTCTACTTTAACTCTGTTTCCTGGTTCTACTTTAACTCTGTTTCCTGGTTCTACTTTAACTCAGTTTCCTGGTTCTACTTTAACTCTGTTGCTGGTTCTACTTTAACTCTGTTTCCTGGTTCTACTTTAACTCTGTTGCTGGTTCTACTTTAACTCTGTTTCCTGGTTCTACTTTAACTCTGTTGCTGGTTCTACTTTAACTCGTTTGCTGGTTCTACTTTAACTCTGTTGCTGGTTCTACTTTAACTCTGTTGCTGGTTCTACTTTAACTCAATTGCTGGTTCTACTTTAACTCAATTGCTGGTTCTACTTTAACTCTGTTTCCTGGTTCTACTTTGACTCTGTTTCCTGGTTCTACTTTAACTCTGTTTCCTGGTTCTACTTTACTCTGTTGCTGGTTCTACTTTACCTCTGTTGCTGGTTCTACTTTGACTCTGTTTCCTGGTTCTACTTTAACTCTGTTTCCTGGTTCTACTTTAACTCTGTTGCTGGTTCTACTTTGACTCTGTTTCCTGGTACTACTTTAACTCTGTTGCTGGTTCTACTTTAACTCTGTTGCTAGGTCTACTTTAACTCAATTGCTGGTTCTACTTTGTCTCTGTTTCCTGGTTCTACTTTACCTCTGTTTCCTGGTTCTACTTTACTCTGTTGCTGGTTCTACTTTAACTCTGTTACTGGTTCTACTTTAACTCTGTTGCTGGTTCTACTTTGACTCTGTTGCTAGTTCTACTTTAACTCTGGTGCTGGTTCTACTTTACCTCTGTTTCCTGGTTCTACTTTACTCTGTTGCTGGTTCTACTTTAACTCTGTTACTGGTTCTACTTTAACTCTGTTGCTGGTTCTACTTTGACTCTGTTGCTAGGTCTACTTTAACTCTGGTGCTGGTTCTACTTTGACCCTGTTTCCTGGTTCTACTTTAACTCTGTTTTCTGGTTCTACTTTACTCTGTTGCTGGTTCTACTTTAACTCTGGTGCTGGTTCTACTTTGACTCTGTTTCCTGGTTCTACTTTAACTCTGTTTCCTGGTTCTACTTTACTCTGTTGCTGGTTCTACTTTAACTCTGTTGCTGGTTCTACTTTGACTCTGTTGCTAGGTCTACTTTAACTCTGGTGCTGGTTCTACTTTGACTCTGTTTCCTGGTTCTACTTTGACTCTTTCCTGGTTCTACTTTAACTCTGTTTCCTGGTTCTACTTTACTCTGTTGCTGTTTCTATTTTACCTCTGTTGCTGGTTCTACTTTGACTCTGTTGCTAGGTCTACTTTGACTCTGTTGCTAGGTCTACTTTAACTCTGGTGCTGGTTCTACTTTAACTCTGTTGCTAGGTCTACTTTAACTCTGTTGCTAGGTCTACTTTAACTCTGTTGCTGGTTCTACTTTAACTCTGTTGCTGGTTCTACTTTGACTCTGTTTCCTGGTACTACTTTAACTCTGTTGCTGGTTCTACTTTAACTCTGTTGCTAGGTCTACTTTAACTCTGGTGCTGGTTCTACTTTTACTCTGTTTCCTGGTTCTACTTTGACTCTGTTTCCTGGTTCTACTTTAACTCTGTTTCCTGGTTCTACTTTAACTCTGTTTCCTGGTTCTACTTTAACTCTGTTTCCTGGTTCTACTTTAACTCTGTTTCCTGGTTCTACTTTAACTCTGTTGCTGGTTCTACTTTAACTCTGTTTCCTGGTTCTACTTTAACTCTGTTGCTGGTTCTACTTTAACTCTGTTTCCTGGTTCTACTTTAACTCTTGCTGGTTCTACTTTAACTCGTTTGCTGGTTCTACTTTAACTCTGTTGCTGGTTCTACTTTAACTCTGTTGCTGGTTCTACTTTAACTCAATTGCTGGTTCTACTTTAACTCAATTGCTGGTTCTACTTTAACTCTGTTTCCTGGTTCTACTTTGACTCTGTTTCCTGGTTCTACTTTACTCTGTTGCTGTTTCTACTTTACCTCTGTTGCTGGTTCTACTTTGACTCTGTTGCTAGGTCTACTTTGACTCTGTTGCTAGGTCTACTTTAACTCTGGTGCTGGTTCTACTTTAACTCTGTTGCTAGGTCTACTTTAACTCTGTTGCTAGGTCTACTTTAACTCTGTTGCTGGTTCTACTTTAACTCTGTTGCTGGTTCTACTTTGACTCTGTTTCCTGGTACTACTTTAACTCTGTTGCTGGTTCTACTTTAACTCTGTTGCTAGGTCTACTTTAACTCTGGTGCTGGTTCTACTTTTACTCTGTTTCCTGGTTCTACTTTGACTCTGTTTCCTGGTTCTACTTTAACTCTGTTTCCTGGTTCTACTTTAACTCTGTTTCCTGGTTCTACTTTAACTCTGTTTCCTGGTTCTACTTTAACTCTGTTGCTGGTTCTACTTTAACTCTGTTTCCTGGTTCTACTTTAACTCTGTTGCTGGTTCTACTTTAACTCTGTTTCCTGGTTCTACTTTAACTCTGTTGCTGGTTCTACTTTAACTCTGTTGCTGGTTCTACTTTAACTCAATTGCTGGTTCTACTTTAACTCAATTGCTGGTTCTACTTTAACTCTGTTTCCTGGTTCTACTTTGACTCTGTTTCCTGGTTCTACTTTAACTCTGTTTCCTGGTTCTACTTTACTCTGTTGCTGGTTCTACTTTACCTCTGTTGCTGGTTCTACTTTGACTCTGTTGCTAGGTCTACTTTGACTCTGTTGCTAGGTCTACTTTAACTCTGGTGCTGGTTCTACTTTGACTCTTTTTCCTGGTTCTACTTTAACTCTGTTGCTGGTTCTACTTTAACTCTGTTGCTAGATCTACTTTAACTCTGTTGCTAGGTCTACTTTAACTCTGTTGCTAGGTCTACTTTAACTCTGTTGCTGGTTCTACTTTAACTCTGTTGCTGGTTCTACTTTGACTCTGTTTCCTGGTACTACTTTAACTCTGTTGCTGGTTCTACTTTAACTCTGTTGCTAGGTCTACTTTAACTCTGGTGCTGGTTCTACTTTTACTCTGTTTCCTGGTTCTACTTTGACTCTGTTTCCTGGTTCTACTTTAACTCTGTTGCTGGTTCTACTTTAACTCTGTTGCTAGGTCTACTTTAACTCTGTTGCTAGGTCTACTTTGACTCTGTTGCTAGGTCTACTTTAACTCTGGTGCTGGTTCTACTTTAACTCTGTTGCTAGGTCTACTTTAACTCTGTTGCTAGGTCTACTTTAACTCTGTTGCTGGTTCTACTTTAACTCTGTTGCTGGTTCTACTTTGACTCTGTTTCCTGGTACTACTTTAACTCTGTTGCTGGTTCTACTTTAACTCTGTTGCTAGGTCTACTTTAACTCTGGTGCTGGTTCTACTTTTACTCTGTTTCCTGGTTCTACTTTGACTCTGTTTCCTGGTTCTACTTTAACTCTGTTTCCTGGTTCTACTTTAACTCTGTTTCCTGGTTCTACTTTAACTCTGTTTCCTGGTTCTACTTTAACTCTGTTGCTGGTTCTACTTTAACTCTGTTTCCTGGTTCTACTTTAACTCTGTTGCTGGTTCTACTTTAACTCTGTTTCCTGGTTCTACTTTAACTCTGTTGCTGGTTCTACTTTAACTCGTTTGCTGGTTCTACTTTAACTCAATTGCTGGTTCTACTTTAACTCAATTGCTGGTTCTACTTTAACTCTGTTTCCTGGTTCTACTTTGACTCTGTTTCCTGGTTCTACTTTAACTCTGTTTCCTGGTTCTACTTTACTCTGTTGCTGGTTCTACTTTACCTCTGTTGCTGGTTCTACTTTGACTCTGTTGCTAGGTCTACTTTGACTCTGTTGCTAGGTCTACTTTAACTCTGGTGCTGGTTCTACTTTGACTCTTTTTCCTGGTTCTACTTTAACTCTGTTGCTGGTTCTACTTTAACTCTGTTGCTAGATCTACTTTAACTCTGTTGCTAGGTCTACTTTAACTCTGTTGCTAGGTCTACTTTAACTCTGTTGCTGGTTCTACTTTAACTCTGTTGCTGGTTCTACTTTGACTCTGTTTCCTGGTACTACTTTAACTCTGTTGCTGGTTCTACTTTAACTCTGTTGCTAGGTCTACTTTAACTCTGGTGCTGGTTCTACTTTTACTCTGTTTCCTGGTTCTACTTTGACTCTGTTTCCTGGTTCTACTTTAACTCTGTTGCTGGTTCTACTTTAACTCTGTTGCTAGGTCTACTTTAACTCTGTTGCTAGGTCTACTTTGACTCTGTTGCTAGGTCTACTTTGACTCTGTTGCTAGATATACTTTAACTCTGTTGCTGGTTCTACTTTGACTCTGTTTCCTGGTTCTACTTTAACTCTGTTTCCTGGTTCTACTTTAACTCTGTTTCCTGGTTCTACTTTAACTCTGTTTCCTGGTTCTACTTTAACTCTGTTTCCTGGTTCTACTTTAACTCTGTTGCTGGTTCTACTTTAACTCTGTTTCCTGGTTCTACTTTAACTCTGTTGCTGGTTCTACTTTAACTCTGTTTCCTGGTTCTACTTTAACTCTGTTGCTGGTTCTACTTTAACTCTGTTGCTGGTTCTACTTTAACTCTGTTGCTGGTTCTACTTTAACTCTGTTGCTGGTTCTACTTTAACTCTGTTGCTGGTTCTACTTTAACTCAATTGCTGGTTCTACTTTAACTCTGTTTCCTGGTTCTACTTTGACTCTGTTTCCTGGTTCTACTTTAACTCTGTTGCTAGGTCTACTTTAACCCTGTTGCTGGTTCTACTTTGACTCTGTTGCTGGTTCTACTTTGACTCTGTTGCTAGGTCTACTTTAACTCAGTTGCTGGTTCTACTTTGACTCTGTTCCCTGGTTCTACTTTGTCTCTGTTTCCTGGTTCTACTTTAACTCTGGTGCTGGTTCTACTTTGACTCTGTTTCCTGGTTCTACTTTAACTCTGTTTCCTGGTTCTACTTTAACTCTGTTTCCTGGTTCTACTTTAACTCTGTTGCTGGTTCTACTTTGACTCTGTTGCTGGTTCTACTTTAACTCTGTTGCTAGGTCTACTTTAACTCTGTTGCTGGTTCTACTTTGACTCTGTTGCTAGGTCTACTTTAACTCTGGTGCTGGTTCTACTTTACCTCTGTTTCCTGGTTCTACTTTACTCTGTTGCTGGTTCTACTTTAACTCTGTTACTGGTTCTACTTTAACTCTGTTGCTGGTTCTACTTTGACTCTGTTGCTAGGTCTACTTTAACTCTGGTGCTGGTTCTACTTTGACTCTGTTTCCTGGTTCTACTTTAACTCTGTTTTCTGGTTCTACTTTACTCTGTTGCTGGTTCTACTTTAACTCTGGTGCTGGTTCTACTTTGACTCTGTTTCCTGGTTCTACTTTAACTCTGTTTCCTGGTTCTACTTTACTCTGTTGCTGGTTCTACTTTAACTCTGTTGCTGGTTCTACTTTGACTCTGTTGCTAGGTCTACTTTAACTCTGGTGCTGGTTCTACTTTGACTCTGTTTCCTGGTTCTACTTTGACTCTTTCCTGGTTCTACTTTGACTCTTTCCTGGTTCTACTTTGACTCTGTTTCCTGGTTCTACTTTAACTCTGTTTCCTGGTTCTACTTTAACTCTGTTTCCTGGTTCTACTTTAACTCTGTTTCCTGGTTCTACTTTAACTCTGTTTCCTGGTTCTACTTTAACTCTGTTGCTGGTTCTACTTTAACTCTGTTTCCTGGTTCTACTTTAACTCTGTTGCTGGTTCTACTTTAACTCTGTTTCCTGGTTCTACTTTAACTCTGTTGCTGGTTCTACTTTAACTCGTTTGCTGGTTCTACTTTGACTCTGTTGCTGGTTCTACTTTAACTCTGTTGCTGGTTCTACTTTAACTCAATTGCTGGTTCTACTTTAACTCAATTGCTGGTTCTACTTTAACTCTGTTTCCTGGTTCTACTTTGACTCTGTTTCCTGGTTCTACTTTAACTCTGTTTCCTGGTTCTACTTTACTCTGTTGCTGGTTCTACTTTACCTCTGTTGCTGGTTCTACTTTGACTCTGTTGCTAGGTCTACTTTGACTCTGTTGCTAGGTCTACTTTAACTCTGGTGCTGGTTCTACTTTGACTCTTTTTCCTGGTTCTACTTTAACTCTGTTGCTGGTTCTACTTTAACTCTGTTGCTAGATCTACTTTAACTCTGTTGCTAGGTCTACTTTAACTCTGTTGCTAGGTCTACTTTAACTCTGTTGCTGGTTCTACTTTAACTCTGTTGCTGGTTCTACTTTGACTCTGTTTCCTGGTACTACTTTAACTCTGTTGCTGGTTCTACTTTAACTCTGTTGCTAGGTCTACTTTAACTCTGGTGCTGGTTCTACTTTTACTCTGTTTCCTGGTTCTACTTTGACTCTGTTTCCTGGTTCTACTTTAACTCTGTTGCTGGTTCTACTTTAACTCTGTTGCTAGGTCTACTTTAACTCTGTTGCTAGGTCTACTTTGACTCTGTTGCTAGGTCTACTTTGACTCTGTTGCTAGGTATACTTTAACTCTGTTGCTGGTTCTACTTTAACTCTGTTTCCTGGTTCTACTTTAACTCTGTTTCCTGGTTCTACTTTAACTCTGTTTCCTGGTTCTACTTTAACTCTGTTTCCTGGTTCTACTTTAACTCTGTTGCTGGTTCTACTTTAACTCTGTTTCCTGGTTCTACTTTAACTCTGTTGCTGGTTCTACTTTAACTCTGTTTCCTGGTTCTACTTTAACTCTGTTGCTGGTTCTACTTTAACTCTGTTGCTGGTTCTACTTTAACTCTGTTGCTGGTTCTACTTTAACTCTGTTGCTGGTTCTACTTTAACTCTGTTGCTGGTTCTACTTTAACTCAATTGCTGGTTCTACTTTAACTCTGTTTCCTGGTTCTACTTTGACTCTGTTTCCTGGTTCTACTTTAACTCTGTTGCTAGGTCTACTTTAACCCTGTTGCTGGTTCTACTTTGACTCTGTTGCTGGTTCTACTTTGACTCTGTTGCTAGGTCTACTTTAACTCAGTTGCTGGTTCTACTTTGACTCTGTTCCCTGGTTCTACTTTGTCTCTGTTTCCTGGTTCTACTTTAACTCTGGTGCTGGTTCTACTTTGACTCTGTTACCTGGTTCTACTTTAACTCTGTTTCCTGGTTCTACTTTAACTCTGTTTCCTGGTTCTACTTTAACTCTGTTGCTGGTTCTACTTTGACTCTGTTGCTAGGTCTACTTTAACTCTGTTGCTAGGTCTACTTTAACTCTGGTGCTGGTTCTACTTTGACTCTGTTTCCTGGTTCTACTTTAACTCTGTTTCCTGGTTCTACTTTACTCTGTTGCTGGTTCTACTTTAACTCTGTTGCTGGTTCTCCTTTAACTCTGTTGCTGGTTCTACTTTAACTCTTTTGCTAGGTCTACTTTAACTCAGTTGCTGGTTCTACTTTAACTCAATTGCTGGTTCTACTTTGACTCTGTTTCCTGGTTCTACTTTAACTCTGTTGCTGGTTCTACTTTACTCTCTTGCTGGTTCTACTTTACCTCTGTTGCTGGTTCTACTTTGACTCTGTTGCTAGGTCCAATTATAACTCTGTTGCTAGGTCTACTTTAACTCTGTTTCCTGGTTCTACTTTGACTCTTTTTCCTGGTTCTACTTTAACTCTGTTGCCGGTTCTACTTTAACTCTGTTGCTAGATCTACTTTAACTCTGTTGCTAGGTCTACTTTAACTCTGTTGCTAGGTCTACTTTAACTCTGTTACTGGTCCTACTTTAACTCTGTTGCTGGTTCTACTTTGACTCTCTTTCCTGGTTCTACTTTAACTCTGTTGCTGGTTTTACTTTGACTCTGTTGCTAGGTCTACTTTAACTCTGGTGCTGGTTCTACTTTTACTCTGTTTCCTGGTTCTACTTTGACTCTGTTTCCTGGTTCTACTTTAACTCTGTTGCTGGTTCTACTTTAACTCTGTTGCTAGGTCTACTTTAACTCTGTTGCTAGGTCTACTTTAACTCGGTTGCTAGGTCTACTTTGACTCTGTTGCTAGGTATAGTTTAACTCTGTTTCCTGGTTCTACTTTGACTCTGTTTCCTGGTTCTACTTTAACTCTGTTTCCTGGTTCTACTTTAACTCTGTTTCCTGGTTCTACTTTAACTCTGTTTCCTGGTTCTACTTTAACTCTGTTTCCTGGTTCTACTTTAACTCTGTTGCTGGTTCTACTTTAACTCTGTTTCCTGGTTCTACTTTAACTCTGTTTCCTGGTTCTACTTTAACTCTGTTTCCTGGTTCTACTTTGACTCTGTTTCCTGGTTCTACTTTAACTCTGTTGCTGGTTCTACTTTAACTCTGTTGCTAGGTCTACTTTGACTCGGTTGCTAGGTCTACTTTGACTCTGTTGCTAGGTATAGTTTAACTCTGTTTCCTGGTTCTACTTTGACTCTGTTTCCTGGTTCTACTTTGACTCTGTTTCCTGGTTCTACTTTAACTCTGTTGCTGGTTCTACTTTAACTCTGTTGCTGGTTCTACTTTAACTCTGTTGCTGGTTCTACTTTAACTCTGTTGCTAGGTCTACTTTAACTCTGTTGCTGGTTCTACTTTGACTCTGTTGCTAGGTCTACTTTGACTCTGTTGCTAGGTCTACTTTGACTCTGTTTTCTGGTTCTACTTTAACTCTGTTGCTGGTTCTACTTTAACTCTGTTGCTAGGTCTACTTTTACTCTGTTGCTAGGTCTACTTTAACTCTGTTGCTAGGTCTACTTTGACTCTGTTGCTAGGTATACTTTAACTCTGTTTCCTGGTTCTACTTTAACTCTGTTGCTGGTTCTACTTTAACTCTGTTGCTGGTTCTACTTTGACTCTCTTTCCTGGTTCTACTTTAACTCTGTTGCTGGTTTTACTTTGACTCTGTTGCTAGGTCTACTTTAACTCTGGTGCTGGTTCCACTTTTACTCTGTTTCCTGGTTCTACTTTGACTCTGTTTCCTGGTTCTACTTTAACTCTGTTGCTGGTTCTACTTTAACTCTGTTGCTAGGTCTACTTTAACTCTGTTGCTAGGTCTACTTTAACTCGGTTGTTAGGTCTACTTTGACTCTGTTGCTAGGTATAGTTTAACTCTGTTTCCTGGTTCTACTTTGACTCTGTTTCCTGGTTCTACTTTAACTCTGTTTCCTGGTTCTACTTTAACTCTGTTTCCTGGTTCTACTTTGACTCTGTTTTCTGGTTCTACTTTAACTCTGTTTCCTGGTTCTACTTTACTCTGTTGCTGGTTCTACTTTACTCTGTTGCTGGTTCTACTTTAACTCTGTTGCTGGTTCTACTTTGACTCTGTTGCTAGGTCTACTTTAACTCTGTTGCTAGGTCTACTTTAACTCTGGTGCTGGTTCTACTGTGACTCTGTTTCCTGGTTCTACTTTACTCTGTTGCTGGTTCTACTTTAACTCTGGTGCTGGTTCTACTTTGACTCTGTTTCCTGGTTCTACTTTAACTCTGTTTCCTGGTTCTACTTTACTCTGTTGCTGGTTCTACTTTAACTCTGTTTCCTGGTTCTACTTTAACTCTTTTGCTGGTTCTACTTTAACTCTGTTTCCTGGTTCTACTTTAACTCTGTTGCTGGTTCTACTTTAACTCGTTTGCTGGTTCTACTTTAACTCTGTTGCTGGTTCTACTTTAACTCTGTTGCTGGTTCTACTTTGACTCTGTTTCCTGGTTCTACTTTAACTTTGTTGCTGGTTCTACTTTAACTCTGTTTCCTGGTTCTACTTTACTCTGTTGCTGGTTCTACTTTAACTCTGGTGCTGGTTCTACTTTAACTCTGTTGCTGGTTCTCCTTTAACTCTGTTGCTGGTTCTACTTTAACTCTGTTGCTAGGTCTACTTTAACTCAGTTGCTGGTTCTACTTTAACTCAATTGCTGGTTCTACTTTGACTCTATTTCCTGGTTCTACTTTAACTCTGTTGCTGGTTCTACTTTACTCTGTTGCTGGTTCTACTTTAACTCTGTTGCTGGTTCTACTTTAACTCTGTTGCTAGATCTACTTTAACTCTGTTGCTAGGTCTACTTTAACTCTGTTGCTAGGTCTACTTTAACTCGGTTGCTAGGTCTACTTTAACTCGGTTGCTAGTTCTACTTTGACTCTGTTGCTAGGTATAGTTTAACTCTGTTTCCTGGTTCTACTTTAACTCTGTTTCCTGGTTCTACTTTAACTCTGTTTCCTGGTTCTACTTTAACTCTGTTTCCTGGTTCTACTTTAACTGTTTCCTGGTTCTACTTTAACTCTGTTGCTGGTTCTACTTTAACTCTGTTTCCTGGTTCTACTTTAACTCTGTTTCCTGGTTCTACTTTAACTCTGTTTCCTGGTTCTACTTTAACTCTGTTTCCTGGTTCTACTTTAACTCTGTTGCTGGTTCTACTTTAACTCGTTTGCTGGTTCTACTTTAACTCTGTTGCTGGTTCTACTAACTCTGTTGCTGGTTCTACTTTAACTCAATTGCTGGTTCTACTTTAACTCAATTGCTGGTTCTACTTTAACTCTGTTTCCTGGTTCTACTTTGACTCTGTTTCCTGGTTCTACTTTAACTCTGTTTCCTGGTTCTACTTTACCTCTGTTGCTGGTTCTACTTTGACTCTGTTGCTAGGTCTACTTTGACTCTGTTGCTAGGTCTACTTTAACTCTGGTGCTGGTTCTACTTTAACTCTGTTGCTAGATCTACTTTAACTCTGGTGCTAGGTCTACTTTAACTCTGTTGCTAGGTCTACTTTAACTCTGTTGCTGGTTCTACTTTGACTCTGTTTCCTGGTACTACTTTAACTCTGTTGCTGGTTCTACTTTAACTCTGTTGCTAGGTCTACTTTAACTCTGGTGCTGGTTCTACTTTTACTCTGTTTCCTGGTTCTACTTTGACTCTGTTTCCTGGTTCTACTTTAACTCTGTTGCTGGTTCTACTTTAACTCTGTTGCTAGGTCTACTTTAACTCTGTTGCTAGGTCTACTTTGACTCTGTTGCTAGGTCTACTTTGACTCTTTTGGTAGGTATACTTTAACTCTGTTGCTGGTTCTACTTTAACTCTATTTCCTGGTTCTACTTTAACTCTGTTTCCTGGTTCTACTTTAACTCTGTTTCCTGGTTCTACTTTAACTCTGTTTCCTGGTTCTACTTTAACTCTGTTTCCTGGTTCTACTTTAACTCTGTTGCTGGTTCTACTTTAACTCTGTTTCCTGGTTCTACTTTAACTCTGTTTCCTGGTTCTACTTTAACTCTGTTTCCTGGTTCTACTTTAACTCTGTTGCTGGTTCTACTTTAACTCGTTTGCTGGTTCTACTTTAACTCTGTTGCTGGTTCTACTTTAACTCTGTTGCTGGTTCTACTTTAACTCAATTGCTGGTTCTACTTTAACTCAATTGCTGGTTCTACTTTAACTCTGTTTCCTGGTTCTACTTTGACTCTGTTTCCTGGTTCTACTTTAACTCTGTTTCCTGGTTCTACTTTACTCTGTTGCTGGTTCTACTTTACCTCTGTTGCTGGTTCTACTTTGACTCTGTTGCTAGGTCTACTTTGACTCTGTTGCTAGGTCTACTTTAACTCTGGTGCTGGTTCTACTTTGACTCTTTTTCCTGGTTCTACTTTAACTCTGTTGCTGGTTCTACTTTAACTCTGTTGCTAGATCTACTTTAACTCTGGTGCTAGGTCTACTTTAACTCTGTTGCTAGGTCTACTTTAACTCTGTTGCTGGTTCTACCTTGACTCTGTTTCCTGGTACTACTTTAACTCTGTTGCTGGTTCTACTTTAACTCTGTTGCTAGGTCTACTTTAACTCTGGTGCTGGTTCTACTTTTACTCTGTTTCCTGGTTCTACTTTGACTCTGTTTCCTGGTTCTACTTTAACTCTGTTGCTGGTTCTACTTTAACTCTGTTGCTAGGTCTACTTTAACTCTGTTGCTAGGTCTACTTTGACTCTGTTGCTAGGTCTACTTTGACTCTTTTGGTAGGTATACTTTAACTCTGTTGCTGGTTCTACTTTGACTCTGTTTCCTGGTTCTACTTTAACTCTGTTTCCTGGTTCTACTTTAACTCTGTTTCCTGGTTCTACTTTAACTCTGTTTCCTGGTTCTACTTTAACTCTGTTTCCTGGTTCTACTTTAACTCTGTTGCTGGTTCTACTTTAACTCTGTTTCCTGGTTCTACTTTAACTCTGTTGCTGGTTCTACTTTAACTCTGTTTCCTGGTTCTACTTTAACTCTGTTGCTGGTTCTACTTTAACTCTGTTGCTGGTTCTACTTTAACTCTGTTGCTGGTTCTACTTTAACTCTGTTGCTGGTTCTACTTTAACTCTGTTGCTGGTTCTACTTTAACTCAATTGCTGGTTCTACTTTGACTCTGTTGCTGGTTCTACTTTGACTCTGTTGCTAGGTCTACTTTAACTCAGTTGCTGGTTCTACTTTGACTCTGTTCCCTGGTTCTACTTTGTCTCTGTTTCCTGGTTCTACTTTAACTCTGGTGCTGGTTCTACTTTAACTCTGGTGCTGGTTCTACTTTGACTCTTTTTCCTGGTTCTACTTTAACTCTGTTGCCGGTTCTACTTTAACTCTGTTGCTAGATCTACTTTAACTCTGTTGCTAGGTCTACTTTAACTCTGTTGCTAGGTCTACTTTAACTCTGTTACTGGTCCTACTTTAACTCTGTTGCTGGTTCTACTTTGACTCTCTTTCCTGGTTCTACTTTAACTCTGTTGCTGGTTTTACTTTGACTCTGTTGCTAGGTCTACTTTAACTCTGGTGCTGGTTCTGCTTTTACTCTGTTTCCTGGTTCTACTTTGACTCTGTTTCCTGGTTCTACTTTAACTCTGTTGCTGGTTCTACTTTAACTCTGTTGCTAGGTCTACTTTAACTCTGTTGCTAGGTCTACTTTAACTCGGTTGCTAGGTCTACTTTGACTCTGTTGCTAGGTATAGTTTAACTCTGTTGCTGGTTCTACTTTGACTCTCTTTCCTGGTTCTACTTTAACTCTGTTGCTGGTTTTACTTTGACTCTGTTGCTAGGTCTACTTTAACTCTGGTGCTGGTTCTACTTTTACTCTGTTTCCTGGTTCTACTTTGACTCTGTTTCCTGGTTCTACTTTAACTCTGTTGCTGGTTCTACTTTAACTCTGTTGCTAGGTCTACTTTAACTCTGTTGCTAGGTCTACTTTAACTCGGTTGCTAGGTCTACTTTGACTCTGTTGCTAGGTATAGTTTAACTCTGTTTCCTGGTTCTACTTTGACTCTGTTTCCTGGTTCTACTTTAACTCTGTTTCCTGGTTCTACTTTAACTCTGTTTCCTGGTTCTACTTTAACTCTGTTTCCTGGTTCTACTTTGACTCTGTTTCCTGGTTCTACTTTGACTCTGTTGCTAGGTCTACTTTGACTCTGTTGCTAGGTCTACTTTGACTCTGGTGCTGGTTCTACTTTGACTCTGTTTTCTGGTTCTACTTTAACTCTGTTTCCTGGTTCTACTTTACTCTGTTGCTGGTTCTACTTTACTCTGTTGCTGGTTCTACTTTAACTCTGTTGCTGGTTCTACTTTGACTCTGTTGCTAGGTCTACTTTAACTCTGTTGCTAGGTCTACTTTAACTCTGGTGCTGGTTCTACTGTGACTCTGTTTCCTGGTTCTACTTTACTCTGTTGCTGGTTCTACTTTAACTCTGGTGCTGGTTCTACTTTGACTCTGTTTCCTGGTTCTACTTTAACTCTGTTTCCTGGTTCTACTTTACTCTGTTGCTGGTTCTACTTTAACTCTGTTTCCTGGTTCTACTTTAACTCTTTTGCTGGTTCTACTTTAACTCTGTTTCCTGGTTCTACTTTAACTCTGTTGCTGGTTCTACTTTAACTCGTTTGCTGGTTCTACTTTAACTCTGTTGCTGGTTCTACTTTAACTCTGTTGCTGGTTCTACTTTAACTCTGTTGCTGGTTCTACTTTAACTCGTTTGCTGGTTCTACTTTGACTCTGTTTCCTGGTTCTACTTTAACTTTGTTGCTGGTTCTAATTTAACTCTGTTGCTAGGTCTACTTTAACTCTGTTGCTGGTTCTACTTTGAATCTGTTGCTGGTTCTACTTTGACTCTGTTGCTAGGTCTACTTTAACTCTGGTGCTGGTTCTACTTTGACTCTGTTTCCTGGTTCTACTTTAACTCTGTTGCTAGGTCTACTTTAACTCTGTTCTAGGTCTACTTTAACTCTGTTGCTAGGTCTACTTTAACTCTGTTGCTAGGTCTACTTTGACTCTGTTGCTAGGTCTACTTTAACTCTGTTGCTGGTTCTACTTTAACTCTGTTGCTGGTTCTACTTTAACTCTGTTGCTGGTTCTACTTTGACTCTCTTTCCTGGTTCTACTTTAACTCTGTTGCTGGTTTTACTTTGACTCTGTTGCTAGGTCTACTTTAACTCTGGTGCTGGTTCTACTTTAACTCTGTTGCTGGTTCTACTTTAACTCTGTTGCTGGTTCTACTTTAACTCAATTGCTGGTTCTACTTTAACTCAATTGCTGGTTCTACTTTAACTCTGTTTCCTGGTTCTACTTTGACTCTGTTTCCTGGTTCTACTTTAACTCTGTTTCCTGGTTCTACTTTACTCTGTTGCTGGTTCTACTTTAACTCTGTTGCTGGTTCTACTTTAACTCTGTTGCTAGATCTACTTTAACTCTGGTGCTAGGTCTACTTTAACTCTGTTGCTAGGTCTACTTTAACTCTGTTGCTGGTTCTACCTTGACTCTGTTTCCTGGTACTACTTTAACTCTGTTGCTGGTTCTACTTTAACTCTGTTGCTAGGTCTACTTTAACTCTGGTGCTGGTTCTACTTTTACTCTGTTTCCTGGTTCTACTTTGACTCTGTTTCCTGGTTCTACTTTAACTCTGTTGCTGGTTCTACTTTAACTCTGTTGCTAGGTCTACTTTAACTCTGTTGCTAGGTCTACTTTGACTCTGTTGCTAGGTCTACTTTGACTCTTTTGGTAGGTATACTTTAACTCTGTTGCTGGTTCTACTTTGACTCTGTTTCCTGGTTCTACTTTAACTCTGTTTCCTGGTTCTACTTTAACTCTGTTTCCTGGTTCTACTTTAACTCTGTTTCCTGGTTCTACTTTAACTCTGTTTCCTGGTTCTACTTTAACTCTGTTGCTGGTTCTACTTTAACTCTGTTTCCTGGTTCTACTTTAACTCTGTTGCTGGTTCTACTTTAACTCTGTTTCCTGGTTCTACTTTAACTCTGTTGCTGGTTCTACTTTAACTCTGTTGCTGGTTCTACTTTAACTCTGTTGCTGGTTCTACTTTAACTCTGTTGCTGGTTCTACTTTAACTCTGTTGCTGGTTCTACTTTAACTCTGTTGCTGGTTCTACTTTAACTCAATTGCTGGTTCTACTTTAACTCTGTTTCCTGGTTCTACTTTGACTCTGTTTCCTGGTTCTACTTTAACTCTGTTGCTAGGTCTACTTTAACTCTGTTGCTGGTTCTACTTTGACTCTGTTGCTGGTTCTACTTTGACTCTGTTGCTAGGTCTACTTTAACTCAGTTGCTGGTTCTACTTTGACTCTGTTCCCTGGTTCTACTTTGTCTCTGTTTCCTGGTTCTACTTTAACTCTGGTGCTGGTTCTACTTTAACTCTGGTGCTGGTTCTACTTTAACTCTGTTTCCTGGTTCTACTTTAACTCTGTTTCCTGGTTCTACTTTAACTCTGTTTCCTGGTTCTACTTTACTCTGTTGCTGGTTCTACTTTAACTCTGTTGCTGGTTCTCCTTTAACTCTGTTGCTGGTTCTACTTTAACTCTGTTGCTAGGTCTACTTTAACTCAGTTGCTGGTTCTACTTTAACTCAATTGCTGGTTCTACTTTGACTCTGTTTCCTGGTTCTACTTTAACTCTGTTGCTGGTTCTACTTTACTCTCTTGCTGGTTCTACTTTACCTCTGTTGCTGGTTCTACTTTGACTCTGTTGCTAGGTCCAATTATAACTCTGTTGCTAGGTCTACTTTAACTCTGGTGCTGGTTCTACTTTGACTCTTTTTCCTGGTTCTACTTTAACTCTGTTGCCGGTTCTACTTTAACTCTGTTGCTAGATCTACTTTAACTCTGTTGCTAGGTCTACTTTAACTCTGTTGCTAGGTCTACTTTAACTCTGTTACTGGTCCTACTTTAACTCTGTTGCTGGTTCTACTTTGACTCTCTTTCCTGGTTCTACTTTAACTCTGTTGCTGGTTTTACTTTGACTCTGTTGCTAGGTCTACTTTAACTCTGGTGCTGGTTCTGCTTTTACTCTGTTTCCTGGTTCTACTTTGACTCTGTTTCCTGGTTCTACTTTAACTCTGTTGCTGGTTCTACTTTAACTCTGTTGCTAGGTCTACTTTAACTCTGTTGCTAGGTCTACTTTAACTCGGTTGCTAGGTCTACTTTGACTCTGTTGCTAGGTATAGTTTAACTCTGTTGCTGGTTCTACTTTGACTCTCTTTCCTGGTTCTACTTTAACTCTGTTGCTGGTTTTACTTTGACTCTGTTGCTAGGTCTACTTTAACTCTGGTGCTGGTTCTACTTTTACTCTGTTTCCTGGTTCTACTTTGACTCTGTTTCCTGGTTCTACTTTAACTCTGTTGCTGGTTCTACTTTAACTCTGTTGCTAGGTCTACTTTAACTCTGTTGCTAGGTCTACTTTAACTCGGTTGCTAGGTCTACTTTGACTCTGTTGCTAGGTATAGTTTAACTCTGTTTCCTGGTTCTACTTTGACTCTGTTTCCTGGTTCTACTTTAACTCTGTTTCCTGGTTCTACTTTAACTCTGTTTCCTGGTTCTACTTTAACTCTGTTTCCTGGTTCTACTTTGACTCTGTTTCCTGGTTCTACTTTGACTCTGTTGCTAGGTCTACTTTGACTCAGTTGCTAGGTCTACTTTGACTCTGGTGCTGGTTCTACTTTGACTCTGTTTTCTGGTTCTACTTTAACTCTGTTTCCTGGTTCTACTTTACTCTGTTGCTGGTTCTACTTTACTCTGTTGCTGGTTCTACTTTAACTCTGTTGCTGGTTCTACTTTGACTCTGTTGCTAGGTCTACTTTAACTCTGTTGCTAGGTCTACTTTAACTCTGGTGCTGGTTCTACTGTGACTCTGTTTCCTGGTTCTACTTTGCTCTGTTGCTGGTTCTACTTTAACTCTGGTGCTGGTTCTACTTTGACTCTGTTTCCTGGTTCTACTTTAACTCTGTTTCCTGGTTCTACTTTACTCTGTTGCTGGTTCTACTTTAACTCTGTTTCCTGGTTCTACTTTAACTCTTTTGCTGGTTCTACTTTAACTCTGTTTCCTGGTTCTACTTTAACTCTGTTGCTGGTTCTACTTTAACTCGTTTGCTGGTTCTACTTTAACTCTGTTGCTGGTTCTACTTTAACTCTGTTGCTGGTTCTACTTTAACTCTTTTGCTGGTTCTACTTTAACTCGTTTGCTGGTTCTACTTTGACTCTGTTTCCTGGTTCTACTTTAACTTTGTTGCTGGTTCTAATTTAACTCTGTTGCTAGGTCTACTTTAACTCTGTTGCTGGTTCTACTTTGACTCTGTTGCTGGTTCTACTTTGACTCTGTTGCTAGGTCTACTTTAACTCTGGTGCTGGTTCTACTTTGACTCTGTTTCCTGGTTCTACTTTAACTCTGTTGCTAGGTCTACTTTAACTCTGTTCTAGGTCTACTTTAACTCTGTTGCTAGGTCTACTTTAACTCTGTTGCTAGGTCTACTTTGACTCTGTTGCTAGGTATACTTTAACTCTATTTCCTGGTTCTACTTTAACTCTGTTGCTGGTTCTACTTTAACTCTGTTGCTGGTTCTACTTTGACTCTCTTTCCTGGTTCTACTTTAACTCTGTTGCTGGTTTTACTTTGACTCTGTTGCTAGGTCTACTTTAACTCTGGTGCTGGTTCTACTTTGACTCTTTTTCCTGGTTCTACTTTAACTCTGTTGCCGGTTCTACTTTAACTCTGTTGCTAGATCTACTTTAACTCTGTTGCTAGGTCTACTTTAACTCTGTTGCTAGGTCTACTTTAACTCTGTTACTGGTCCTACTTTAACTCTGTTGCTGGTTCTACTTTGACTCTCTTTCCTGGTTCTACTTTAACTCTGTTGCTGGTTTTACTTTGACTCTGTTGCTAGGTCTACTTTAACTCTGGTGCTGGTTCTGCTTTTACTCTGTTTCCTGGTTCTACTTTGACTCTGTTTCCTGGTTCTACTTTAACTCTGTTGCTGGTTCTACTTTAACTCTGTTGCTAGGTCTACTTTAACTCTGTTGCTAGGTCTACTTTAACTCGGTTGCTAGGTCTACTTTGACTCTGTTGCTAGGTATAGTTTAACTCTGTTGCTGGTTCTACTTTGACTCTCTTTCCTGGTTCTACTTTAACTCTGTTGCTGGTTTTACTTTGACTCTGTTGCTAGGTCTACTTTAACTCTGGTGCTGGTTCTACTTTTACTCTGTTTCCTGGTTCTACTTTGACTCTGTTTCCTGGTTCTACTTTAACTCTGTTGCTGGTTCTACTTTAACTCTGTTGCTAGGTCTACTTTAACTCTGTTGCTAGGTCTACTTTAACTCGGTTGCTAGGTCTACTTTGACTCTGTTGCTAGGTATAGTTTAACTCTGTTTCCTGGTTCTACTTTGACTCTGTTTCCTGGTTCTACTTTAACTCTGTTTCCTGGTTCTACTTTAACTCTGTTTCCTGGTTCTACTTTAACTCTGTTTCCTGGTTCTACTTTGACTCTGTTTCCTGGTTCTACTTTGACTCTGTTGCTAGGTCTACTTTGACTCAGTTGCTAGGTCTACTTTGACTCTGGTGCTGGTTCTACTTTGACTCTGTTTTCTGGTTCTACTTTAACTCTGTTTCCTGGTTCTACTTTACTCTGTTGCTGGTTCTACTTTACTCTGTTGCTGGTTCTACTTTAACTCTGTTGCTGGTTCTACTTTGACTCTGTTGCTAGGTCTACTTTAACTCTGTTGCTAGGTCTACTTTAACTCTGGTGCTGGTTCTACTGTGACTCTGTTTCCTGGTTCTACTTTGCTCTGTTGCTGGTTCTACTTTAACTCTGGTGCTGGTTCTACTTTGACTCTGTTTCCTGGTTCTACTTTAACTCTGTTTCCTGGTTCTACTTTACTCTGTTGCTGGTTCTACTTTAACTCTGTTTCCTGGTTCTACTTTAACTCTTTTGCTGGTTCTACTTTAACTCTGTTTCCTGGTTCTACTTTAACTCTGTTGCTGGTTCTACTTTAACTCGTTTGCTGGTTCTACTTTAACTCTGTTGCTGGTTCTACTTTAACTCTGTTGCTGGTTCTACTTTAACTCTTTTGCTGGTTCTACTTTAACTCGTTTGCTGGTTCTACTTTGACTCTGTTTCCTGGTTCTACTTTAACTTTGTTGCTGGTTCTAATTTAACTCTGTTGCTAGGTCTACTTTAACTCTGTTGCTGGTTCTACTTTGACTCTGTTGCTGGTTCTACTTTGACTCTGTTGCTAGGTCTACTTTAACTCTGGTGCTGGTTCTACTTTGACTCTGTTTCCTGGTTCTACTTTAACTCTGTTGCTAGGTCTACTTTAACTCTGTTCTAGGTCTACTTTAACTCTGTTGCTAGGTCTACTTTAACTCTGTTGCTAGGTCTACTTTGACTCTGTTGCTAGGTATACTTTAACTCTATTTCCTGGTTCTACTTTAACTCTGTTGCTGGTTCTACTTTAACTCTGTTGCTGGTTCTACTTTGACTCTCTTTCCTGGTTCTACTTTAACTCTGTTGCTGGTTTTACTTTGACTCTGTTGCTAGGTCTACTTTAACTCTGGTGCTGGTTCTACTTTGACTCTGTTTCCTGGTTCTACTTTAACTCTGTTTTCTGGTTCTACTTTACTCTGTTGCTGGTTCTACTTTAACTCTGGTGCTGGTTCTACTTTGACTCTGTTTCCTGGTTCTACTTTAACTCTGTTTCCTGGTTCTACTTTACTCTGTTGCTGGTTCTACTTTAACTCTGTTGCTGGTTCTACTTTGACTCTGTTGCTAGGTCTACTTTAACTCTGGTGCTGGTTCTACTTTGACTCTGTTTCCTGGTTCTACTTTGACTCTTTCCTGGTTCTACTTTGACTCTGTTTCCTGGTTCTACTTTAACTCTGTTTCCTGGTTCTACTTTAACTCTGTTTCCTGGTTCTACTTTAACTCTGTTTCCTGGTTCTACTTTAACTCTGTTTCCTGGTTCTACTTTACTCTGTTGCTGGTTCTACTTTAACTCTGTTGCTGGTTCTCCTTTAACTCTGTTGCTGGTTCTACTTTAACTCTGTTGCTAGGTCTACTTTAACTCGTTTGCTGGTTCTACTTTAACTCTGTTGCTGGTTCTACTTTAACTCTGTTGCTGGTTCTACTTTAACTCAATTGCTGGTTCTACTTTAACTCAATTGCTGGTTCTACTTTAACTCTGTTTCCTGGTTCTACTTTGACTCTGTTTCCTGGTTCTACTTTAACTCTGTTTCCTGGTTCTACTTTACTCTGTTGCTGGTTCTACTTTGACTCTGTTGCTGGTTCTACTTTGACTCTGTTGCTAGGTCTACTTTGACTCTGTTGCTAGGTCTACTTTAACTCTGGTGCTGGTTCTACTTTGACTCTTTTTCCTGGTTCTACTTTAACTCTGTTGCTGGTTCTACTTTAACTCTGTTGCTAGATCTACTTTAACTCTGGTGCTAGGTCTACTTTAACTCTGTTGCTAGGTCTACTTTAACTCTGTTGCTGGTTCTACCTTGACTCTGTTTCCTGGTACTACTTTAACTCTGTTGCTGGTTCTACTTTAACTCTGTTGCTAGGTCTACTTTAACTCTGGTGCTGGTTCTACTTTTACTCTGTTTCCTGGTTCTACTTTGACTCTGTTTCCTGGTTCTACTTTAACTCTGTTGCTGGTTCTACTTTAACTCTGTTGCTAGGTCTACTTTAACTCTGTTGCTAGGTCTACTTTGACTCTGTTGCTAGGTCTACTTTGACTCTTTTGGTAGGTATACTTTAACTCTGTTGCTGGTTCTACTTTGACTCTGTTTCCTGGTTCTACTTTAACTCTTTTTCCTGGTTCTACTTTAACTCTGTTTCCTGGTTCTACTTTAACTCTGTTTCCTGGTTCTACTTTAACTCTGTTTCCTGGTTCTACTTTAACTCTGTTGCTGGTTCTACTTTAACTCTGTTTCCTGGTTCTACTTTAACTCTGTTGCTGGTTCTACTTTAACTCTGTTTCCTGGTTCTACTTTAACTCTGTTGCTGGTTCTACTTTAACTCTGTTGCTGGTTCTACTTTAACTCTGTTGCTGGTTCTACTTTAACTCTGTTGCTGGTTCTACTTTAACTCTGTTGCTGGTTCTACTTTAACTCAATTGCTGGTTCTACTTTAACTCTGTTTCCTGGTTCTACTTTGACTCTGTTTCCTGGTTCTACTTTAACTCTGTTGCTAGGTCTACTTTAACTCTGTTGCTGGTTCTACTTTGACTCTGTTGCTGGTTCTACTTTGACTCTGTTGCTAGGTCTACTTTAACTCAGTTGCTGGTTCTACTTTGACTCTGTTCCCTGGTTCTACTTTGTCTCTGTTTCCTGGTTCTACTTTAACTCTGGTGCTGGTTCTACTTTAACTCTGGTGCTGGTTCTACTTTAACTCTGTTTCCTGGTTCTACTTTAACTCTGTTTCCTGGTTCTACTTTAACTCTGTTTCCTGGTTCTACTTTACTCTGTTGCTGGTTCTACTTTAACTCTGTTGCTGGTTCTCCTTTAACTCTGTTGCTGGTTCTACTTTAACTCTGTTGCTAGGTCTACTTTAACTCAGTTGCTGGTTCTACTTTAACTCAATTGCTGGTTCTACTTTGACTCTGTTTCCTGGTTCTACTTTAACTCTGTTGCTGGTTCTACTTTACTCTCTTGCTGGTTCTACTTTACCTCTGTTGCTGGTTCTACTTTGACTCTGTTGCTAGGTCCAATTATAACTCTGTTGCTAGGTCTACTTTAACTCTGGTGCTGGTTCTACTTTGACTCTTTTTCCTGGTTCTACTTTAACTCTGTTGCCGGTTCTACTTTAACTCTGTTGCTAGATCTACTTTAACTCTGTTGCTAGGTCTACTTTAACTCTGTTGCTAGGTCTACTTTAACTCTGTTACTGGTCCTACTTTAACTCTGTTGCTGGTTCTACTTTGACTCTCTTTCCTGGTTCTACTTTAACTCTGTTGCTGGTTTTACTTTGACTCTGTTGCTAGGTCTACTTTAACTCTGGTGCTGGTTCTGCTTTTACTCTGTTTCCTGGTTCTACTTTGACTCTGTTTCCTGGTTCTACTTTAACTCTGTTGCTGGTTCTACTTTAACTCTGTTGCTAGGTCTACTTTAACTCTGTTGCTAGGTCTACTTTAACTCGGTTGCTAGGTCTACTTTGACTCTGTTGCTAGGTATAGTTTAACTCTGTTGCTGGTTCTACTTTGACTCTCTTTCCTGGTTCTACTTTAACTCTGTTGCTGGTTTTACTTTGACTCTGTTGCTAGGTCTACTTTAACTCTGGTGCTGGTTCTACTTTTACTCTGTTTCCTGGTTCTACTTTGACTCTGTTTCCTGGTTCTACTTTAACTCTGTTGCTGGTTCTACTTTAACTCTGTTGCTAGGTCTACTTTAACTCTGTTGCTAGGTCTACTTTAACTCGGTTGCTAGGTCTACTTTGACTCTGTTGCTAGGTATAGTTTAACTCTGTTTCCTGGTTCTACTTTGACTCTGTTTCCTGGTTCTACTTTAACTCTGTTTCCTGGTTCTACTTTAACTCTGTTTCCTGGTTCTACTTTAACTCTGTTTCCTGGTTCTACTTTGACTCTGTTTCCTGGTTCTACTTTGACTCTGTTGCTAGGTCTACTTTGACTCTGTTGCTAGGTCTACTTTGACTCTGGTGCTGGTTCTACTTTGACTCTGTTTTCTGGTTCTACTTTAACTCTGTTTCCTGGTTCTACTTTACTCTGTTGCTGGTTCTACTTTACTCTGTTGCTGGTTCTACTTTAACTCTGTTGCTGGTTCTACTTTGACTCTGTTGCTAGGTCTACTTTAACTCTGTTGCTAGGTCTACTTTAACTCTGGTGCTGGTTCTACTGTGACTCTGTTTCCTGGTTCTACTTTGCTCTGTTGCTGGTTCTACTTTAACTCTGGTGCTGGTTCTACTTTGACTCTGTTTCCTGGTTCTACTTTAACTCTGTTTCCTGGTTCTACTTTACTCTGTTGCTGGTTCTACTTTAACTCTGTTTCCTGGTTCTACTTTAACTCTTTTGCTGGTTCTACTTTAACTCTGTTGCTGGTTCTACTTTAACTCGTTTGCTGGTTCTACTTTAACTCTGTTGCTGGTTCTACTTTAACTCTGTTGCTGGTTCTACTTTAACTCTGTTGCTGGTTCTACTTTAACTCGTTTGCTGGTTCTACTTTGACTCTGTTTCCTGGTTCTACTTTAACTTTGTTGCTGGTTCTAATTTAACTCTGTTGCTAGGTCTACTTTAACTCTGTTGCTGGTTCTACTTTGACTCTGTTGCTGGTTCTACTTTGACTCTGTTGCTAGGTCTACTTTAACTCTGGTGCTGGTTCTACTTTGACTCTGTTTCCTGGTTCTACTTTAACTCTGTTGCTAGGTCTACTTTAACTCTGTTCTAGGTCTACTTTAACTCTGTTGCTAGGTCTACTTTAACTCTGTTGCTAGGTCTACTTTAACTCTGGTGCTGGTTCTACTTTGACTCTGTTTCCTGGTTCTACTTTGACTCTGTTTCCTGGTTCTACTTTACTCTGTTGCTGGTTCTACTTTAACTCTGTTGCTGGTTCTCCTTTAACTCTGTTGCTGGTTCTACTTTAACTCTGTTGCTAGGTCTACTTTAACTCAGTTGCTGGTTCTACTTTAACTCAATTGCTGGTTCTACTTTGACTCTGTTTCCTGGTTCTACTTTAACTCTGTTGCTGGTTCTACTTTACTCTGTTGCTGGTTCTACTTTAACTCTGTTGCTGGTTCTACTTTAACTCTGTTGCTAGATCTACTTTAACTCTGTTGCTAGGTCTACTTTAACTCTGTTGCTAGGTCTACTTTAACTCTGTTGCTAGGTCTACTTTAACTCGGTTGCTAGTTCTACTTTGACTCTGTTGCTAGGTATAGTTTAACTCTGTTTCCTGGTTCTACTTTGACTCTGTTTCCTGGTTCTACTTTAACTCTGTTTCCTGGTTCTACTTTAACTCTGTTTCCTGGTTCTACTTTAACTCTGTTTCCTGGTTCTACTTTAACTCTGTTTCCTGGTTCTACTTTAACTCTGTTGCTGGTTCTACTTTAACTCTGTTTCCTGGTTCTACTTTAACTCTGTTGCTGGTTCTACTTTAACTCTGTTGCTGGTTCTACTTTAACTCTGTTGCTGGTTCTACTTTAACTCTGTTGCTGGTTCTACTTTAACTCTGTTGCTGGTTCTACTTTAACTCAATTGCTGGTTCTACTTTAACTCTGTTTCCTGGTTCTACTTTGACTCTGTTTCCTGGTTCTACTTTAACTCTGTTGCTAGGTCTACTTTAACTCTGTTGCTGGTTCTACTTTGACTCTGTTGCTGGTTCTACTTTGACTCTGTTGCTAGGTCTACTTTAACTCAGTTGCTGGTTCTACTTTGACTCTGTTCCCTGGTTCTACTTTGTCTCTGTTTCCTGGTTCTACTTTAACTCTGGTGCTGGTTCTACTTTAACTCTGGTGCTGGTTCTACTTTAACTCTGTTTCCTGGTTCTACTTTAACTCTGTTTCCTGGTTCTACTTTAACTCTGTTTCCTGGTTCTACTTTACTCTGTTGCTGGTTCTACTTTAACTCTGTTGCTGGTTCTCCTTTAACTCTGTTGCTGGTTCTACTTTAACTCTGTTGCTAGGTCTACTTTAACTCAGTTGCTGGTTCTACTTTAACTCAATTGCTGGTTCTACTTTGACTCTGTTTCCTGGTTCTACTTTAACTCTGTTGCTGGTTCTACTTTACTCTCTTGCTGGTTCTACTTTACCTCTGTTGCTGGTTCTACTTTGACTCTGTTGCTAGGTCCAATTATAACTCTGTTGCTAGGTCTACTTTAACTCTGGTGCTGGTTCTACTTTGACTCTTTTTCCTGGTTCTACTTTAACTCTGTTGCCGGTTCTACTTTAACTCTGTTGCTAGATCTACTTTAACTCTGTTGCTAGGTCTACTTTAACTCTGTTGCTAGGTCTACTTTAACTCTGTTACTGGTCCTACTTTAACTCTGTTGCTGGTTCTACTTTGACTCTCTTTCCTGGTTCTACTTTAACTCTGTTGCTGGTTTTACTTTGACTCTGTTGCTAGGTCTACTTTAACTCTGGTGCTGGTTCTGCTTTTACTCTGTTTCCTGGTTCTACTTTGACTCTGTTTCCTGGTTCTACTTTAACTCTGTTGCTGGTTCTACTTTAACTCTGTTGCTAGGTCTACTTTAACTCTGTTGCTAGGTCTACTTTAACTCGGTTGCTAGGTCTACTTTGACTCTGTTGCTAGGTATAGTTTAACTCTGTTGCTGGTTCTACTTTGACTCTCTTTCCTGGTTCTACTTTAACTCTGTTGCTGGTTTTACTTTGACTCTGTTGCTAGGTCTACTTTAACTCTGGTGCTGGTTCTACTTTTACTCTGTTTCCTGGTTCTACTTTGACTCTGTTTCCTGGTTCTACTTTAACTCTGTTGCTGGTTCTACTTTAACTCTGTTGCTAGGTCTACTTTAACTCTGTTGCTAGGTCTACTTTAACTCGGTTGCTAGGTCTACTTTGACTCTGTTGCTAGGTATAGTTTAACTCTGTTTCCTGGTTCTACTTTGACTCTGTTTCCTGGTTCTACTTTAACTCTGTTTCCTGGTTCTACTTTAACTCTGTTTCCTGGTTCTACTTTAACTCTGTTTCCTGGTTCTACTTTGACTCTGTTTCCTGGTTCTACTTTGACTCTGTTGCTAGGTCTACTTTGACTCTGTTGCTAGGTCTACTTTGACTCTGGTGCTGGTTCTACTTTGACTCTGTTTTCTGGTTCTACTTTAACTCTGTTTCCTGGTTCTACTTTACTCTGTTGCTGGTTCTACTTTACTCTGTTGCTGGTTCTACTTTAACTCTGTTGCTGGTTCTACTTTGACTCTGTTGCTAGGTCTACTTTAACTCTGTTGCTAGGTCTACTTTAACTCTGGTGCTGGTTCTACTGTGACTCTGTTTCCTGGTTCTACTTTGCTCTGTTGCTGGTTCTACTTTAACTCTGGTGCTGGTTCTACTTTGACTCTGTTTCCTGGTTCTACTTTAACTCTGTTTCCTGGTTCTACTTTACTCTGTTGCTGGTTCTACTTTAACTCTGTTTCCTGGTTCTACTTTAACTCTTTTGCTGGTTCTACTTTAACTCTGTTGCTGGTTCTACTTTAACTCGTTTGCTGGTTCTACTTTAACTCTGTTGCTGGTTCTACTTTAACTCTGTTGCTGGTTCTACTTTAACTCTGTTGCTGGTTCTACTTTAACTCGTTTGCTGGTTCTACTTTGACTCTGTTTCCTGGTTCTACTTTAACTTTGTTGCTGGTTCTAATTTAACTCTGTTGCTAGGTCTACTTTAACTCTGTTGCTGGTTCTACTTTGACTCTGTTGCTGGTTCTACTTTGACTCTGTTGCTAGGTCTACTTTAACTCTGGTGCTGGTTCTACTTTGACTCTGTTTCCTGGTTCTACTTTAACTCTGTTGCTAGGTCTACTTTAACTCTGTTCTAGGTCTACTTTAACTCTGTTGCTAGGTCTACTTTAACTCTGTTGCTAGGTCTACTTTGACTCTGTTGCTAGGTATACTTTAACTCTATTTCCTGGTTCTACTTTAACTCTGTTGCTGGTTCTACTTTAACTCTGTTGCTGGTTCTACTTTGACTCTCTTTCCTGGTTCTACTTTAACTCTGTTGCTGGTTTTACTTTGACTCTGTTGCTAGGTCTACTTTAACTCTGGTGCTGGTTCTACTTTGACTCTGTTTCCTGGTTCTACTTTGACTCTGTTTCCTGGTTCTACTTTACTCTGTTGCTGGTTCTACTTTAACTCTGTTGCTGGTTCTCCTTTAACTCTGTTGCTGGTTCTACTTTAACTCTGTTGCTAGGTCTACTTTAACTCAGTTGCTGGTTCTACTTTAACTCAATTGCTGGTTCTACTTTGACTCTGTTTCCTGGTTCTACTTTAACTCTGTTGCTGGTTCTACTTTACTCTGTTGCTGGTTCTACTTTAACTCTGTTGCTGGTTCTACTTTAACTCTGTTGCTAGATCTACTTTAACTCTGTTGCTAGGTCTACTTTAACTCTGTTGCTAGGTCTACTTTAACTCTGTTGCTAGGTCTACTTTAACTCGGTTGCTAGTTCTACTTTGACTCTGTTGCTAGGTATAGTTTAACTCTGTTTCCTGGTTCTACTTTGACTCTGTTTCCTGGTTCTACTTTAACTCTGTTTCCTGGTTCTACTTTAACTCTGTTTCCTGGTTCTACTTTAACTCTGTTTCCTGGTTCTACTTTAACTCTGTTTCCTGGTTCTACTTTAACTCTGTTGCTGGTTCTACTTTAACTCTGTTTCCTGGTTCTACTTTAACTCTGTTTCCTGGTTCTACTTTAACTTTGTTTCCTGGTTCTACTTTAACTCTGTTTCCTGGTTCTACTTTAACTCTGTTTCCTGGTTCTACTTTGACTCTGTTTCCTGGTTCTACTTTAACTCTGTTGCTGGTTCTACTTTAACTCTGTTGCTAGGTCTACTTTAACTCTGTTGCTAGGTCTACTCTA
Source organism: Telmatherina bonti (assembly GCF_933228915.1). Lineage (NCBI taxonomy): Eukaryota > Metazoa > Chordata > Actinopteri > Atheriniformes > Telmatherinidae > Telmatherina > Telmatherina bonti. The sequence continues at coordinate 1,381,136 of NC_136620.1, forward strand.
ACTCTGTTGCTAGGTCTACTTTGACTCTGTTGCTAGGTATACTTTAACTCTGTTTCCTGGTTCTACTTTGACTCTGTTTTCTGGTTCTACTTTAACTCTGTTGCTGGTTCTACTTTAACTCTGTTGCTAGGTCTACTTTAACTCTGTTGCTAGGTCTACTTTAACTCTGTTGCTAGGTATACTTTGACTCTGTTGCTAGGTATACTTTAACTCTGGTGCTGGTTCTACTTTGACTCTTTTTCCTGGTTCTACTTTAACTCTGTTGCCGGTTCTACTTTAACTCTGTTGCTAGATCTACTTTAACTCTGTTGCTAGGTCTACTTTAACTCTGTTGCTAGGTCTACTTTAACTCTGTTACTGGTCCTACTTTAACTCTGTTGCTGGTTCTACTTTGACTCTCTTTCCTGGTTCTACTTTAACTCTGTTGCTGGTTTTACTTTGACTCTGTTGCTAGGTCTACTTTAACTCTGGTGCTGGTTCTGCTTTTACTCTGTTTCCTGGTTCTACTTTGACTCTGTTTCCTGGTTCTACTTTAACTCTGTTGCTGGTTCTACTTTAACTCTGTTGCTAGGTCTACTTTAACTCTGTTGCTAGGTCTACTTTAACTCGGTTGCTAGGTCTACTTTGACTCTGTTGCTAGGTATAGTTTAACTCTGTTGCTGGTTCTACTTTGACTCTCTTTCCTGGTTCTACTTTAACTCTGTTGCTGGTTTTACTTTGACTCTGTTGCTAGGTCTACTTTAACTCTGGTGCTGGTTCTACTTTTACTCTGTTTCCTGGTTCTACTTTGACTCTGTTTCCTGGTTCTACTTTAACTCTGTTGCTGGTTCTACTTTAACTCTGTTGCTAGGTCTACTTTAACTCTGTTGCTAGGTCTACTTTAACTCGGTTGCTAGGTCTACTTTGACTCTGTTGCTAGGTATAGTTTAACTCTGTTTCCTGGTTCTACTTTGACTCTGTTTCCTGGTTCTACTTTAACTCTGTTTCCTGGTTCTACTTTAACTCTGTTTCCTGGTTCTACTTTAACTCTGTTTCCTGGTTCTACTTTGACTCTGTTTCCTGGTTCTACTTTGACTCTGTTGCTAGGTCTACTTTGACTCTGTTGCTAGGTCTACTTTGACTCTGGTGCTGGTTCTACTTTGACTCTGTTTTCTGGTTCTACTTTAACTCTGTTTCCTGGTTCTACTTTACTCTGTTGCTGGTTCTACTTTACTCTGTTGCTGGTTCTACTTTAACTCTGTTGCTGGTTCTACTTTGACTCTGTTGCTAGGTCTACTTTAACTCTGTTGCTAGGTCTACTTTAACTCTGGTGCTGGTTCTACTGTGACTCTGTTTCCTGGTTCTACTTTGCTCTGTTGCTGGTTCTACTTTAACTCTGGTGCTGGTTCTACTTTGACTCTGTTTCCTGGTTCTACTTTAACTCTGTTTCCTGGTTCTACTTTACTCTGTTGCTGGTTCTACTTTAACTCTGTTTCCTGGTTCTACTTTAACTCTTTTGCTGGTTCTACTTTAACTCTGTTGCTGGTTCTACTTTAACTCGTTTGCTGGTTCTACTTTAACTCTGTTGCTGGTTCTACTTTAACTCTGTTGCTGGTTCTACTTTAACTCTGTTGCTGGTTCTACTTTGACTCTGTTTCCTGGTTCTACTTTGACTCTGTTTCCTGGTTCTACTTTACTCTGTTGCTGGTTCTACTTTAACTCTGTTGCTGGTTCTCCTTTAACTCTGTTGCTGGTTCTACTTTAACTCTGTTGCTAGGTCTACTTTAACTCAGTTGCTGGTTCTACTTTAACTCAATTGCTGGTTCTACTTTGACTCTGTTTCCTGGTTCTACTTTAACTCTGTTGCTGGTTCTACTTTACTCTGTTGCTGGTTCTACTTTAACTCTGTTGCTGGTTCTACTTTAACTCTGTTGCTAGATCTACTTTAACTCTGTTGCTAGGTCTACTTTAACTCTGTTGCTAGGTCTACTTTAACTCTGTTGCTAGGTCTACTTTAACTCGGTTGCTAGTTCTACTTTGACTCTGTTGCTAGGTATAGTTTAACTCTGTTTCCTGGTTCTACTTTGACTCTGTTTCCTGGTTCTACTTTAACTCTGTTTCCTGGTTCTACTTTAACTCTGTTTCCTGGTTCTACTTTAACTCTGTTTCCTGGTTCTACTTTAACTCTGTTTCCTGGTTCTACTTTAACTCTGTTGCTGGTTCTACTTTAACTCTGTTTCCTGGTTCTACTTTAACTCTGTTTCCTGGTTCTACTTTAACTTTGTTTCCTGGTTCTACTTTAACTCTGTTTCCTGGTTCTACTTTAACTCTGTTTCCTGGTTCTACTTTGACTCTGTTTCCTGGTTCTACTTTAACTCTGTTGCTGGTTCTACTTTAACTCTGTTGCTAGGTCTACTTTAACTCTGTTGCTAGGTCTACTCTAACTCTGTTGCTAGGTCTACTTTGACTCTGTTGCTAGGTATACTTTAACTCTGTTTCCTGGTTCTACTTTGACTCTGTTTTCTGGTTCTACTTTAACTCTGTTGCTGGTTCTACTTTAACTCTGTTGCTAGGTCTACTTTAACTCTGTTGCTAGGTCTACTTTAACTCTGTTGCTAGGTATACTTTGACTCTGTTGCTAGGTATACTTTAACTCTGTTTCCTGGTTCTACTTTAACTCTGTTGCTGGTTCTACTTTAACTCTGTTGCTGGTTCTACTTTGACTCTCTTTCCTGGTTCTACTTTAACTCTGTTGCTGGTTTTACTTTGACTCTGTTGCTAGGTCTACTTTAACTCTGGTGCTGGTTCTACTTTGACTCTTTTTCCTGGTTCTACTTTGACTCTGTTTCCTGGTTCTACTTTACTCTGTTGCTGGTTCTACTTTAACTCTGTTGCTGGTTCTCCTTTAACTCTGTTGCTGGTTCTACTTTAACTCTGTTGCTAGGTCTACTTTAACTCAGTTGCTGGTTCTACTTTAACTCAATTGCTGGTTCTACTTTGACTCTGTTTCCTGGTTCTACTTTAACTCTGTTGCTGGTTCTACTTTACTCTGTTGTTGGTTCTACTTTAACTCTGTTGCTAGGTCTACTTTAACTCTGTTGCTAGGTCTACTTTAACTCGGTTGCTGGTTCTACTTTAACTCGGTTGCTAGGTATAGTTTAACTCTGTTTCCTGGTTCTACTTTGACTCTGTTTCCTGGTTCTACTTTAACTCTGTTTCCTGGTTCTACTTTAACTCTGTTTCCTGGTTCTACTTTAACTCTGTTTCCTGGTTCTACTTTAACTCTGTTGCTGGTTCTACTTTAACTCTGTTTCCTGGTTCTACTTTAACTCTGTTTCCTGGTTCTACTTTAACTCTGTTTCCTGGTTGTACTTTAACTCTGTTTCCTGGTTCTACTTTGACTCTGTTTCCTGGTTCTACTTTAACTCTGTTGCTAGGTCTACTTTAACTCTTACTGGTTCTACTTTAACTCAATTGCTGGTTCTACTTTAACTCTGTTTCCTGGTTCTACTTTAACTCTGTTGCTGGTTCTACTTTAACTCTGTTGCTGGTTCTACTTTAACTCTGTTGCTGGTTCTACTTTAACTCTGTTGCTAGGTCTACTTTGACTCTGTTGCTAGGTCTACTTTGACTCTGTTGCTAGGTCTACTTTGACTCTGTTGCTAGGTCTACTTTGACTCTGGTGCTGGTTCTACTTTGACTCTGGTGCTGGTTCTACTTTGACTCTGTTTTCTGGTTCTACTTTAACTCTGTTGCTGGTTCTACTTTAACTCTGTTGCTAGGTCTACTTTAACTCTGTTGCTGGTTCTACTTTGACTCTGTTGCTAGGTCTACTTTGACTCTGTTGCTAGGTCTACTTTGACTCTGTTGCTAGGTCTACTTTGACTCTGGTGCTGGTTCTACTTTGACTCTGGTGCTGGTTCTACTTTGACTCTGTTTTCTGGTTCTACTTTAACTCTGTTGCTGGTTCTACTTTAACTCTGTTGCTAGGTCTACTTTAACTCTGTTGCTAGGTCTACTTTAACTCTGTTGCTAGGTCTACTTTGACTCTGTTGCTAGGTATACTTTAACTCTGTTTCCTGGTTCTACTTTAACTCTGTTGCTGGTTCTACTTTGACTCTCTTTCCTGGTTCTACTTTAACTCTGTTGCTGGTTTTACTTTGACTCTGTTGCTAGGTCTACTTTGACTCTGTTGCTAGGTCTACTTTGACTCTGTTGCTAGGTCTACTTTGACTCTGGTGCTGGTTCTACTTTGACTCTGGTGCTGGTTCTACTTTGACTCTGTTTCCTGGTTCTACTTTGACTCTGTTTCCTGGTTCTACTTTAACGCTGTTGCTGGTTCTACTTTAACTCTGTTGCTGGTTCTCCTTTAACTCTGTTGCTGGTTCTACTTTAACTCTGTTGCTAGGTCTACTTTAACTCTGTTGCTGGTTCTACTTTAACTCAATTGCTGGTTCTACTTTGACTCTGTTTCCTGGTTCTACTTTAACTCTGTTGCTGGTTCTGCTTTACTCTGTTGCTGGTTCTACTTTAACTCTGTTGCTGGTTCTACTTTAACTCTGTTGCTAGATCTACTTTAACTCTGTTGCTAGGTCTACTTTAACTCTGTTGCTAGGTCTACTTTAACTCTGTTGCTAGGTCTACTTTAACTCGGTTGCTAGGTCTACTTTGACTCTGTTGCTAGGTATAGTTTAACTCTGTTTCCTGGTTCTACTTTGACTCTGTTTCCTGGTTCTACTTTAACTCTGTTTCCTGGTTCTACTTTAACTCTGTTGCTGGTTCTACTTTAACTCTGTTGCTAGGTCTACTTTAACTCTGTTGCTAGGTCTACTTTAACTCTGTTGCTAGGTCTACTTTGACTCTGTTGCTAGGTATACTTTAACTCTGTTTCCTGGTTCTACTTTAACTCTGTTGCTGGTTCTACTTTAACTCTGTTGCTGGTTCTACTTTGACTCTCTTTCCTGGTTCTACTTTAACTCTGTTGCTGGTTTTACTTTGACTCTGTTGCTAGGTCTACTTTAACTCTGGTGCTGGTTCTACTTTGACTCTGTTTCCTGGTTCTACTTTGACTCTGTTTCCTGGTTCTACTTTAACGCTGTTCCTGGTTCTCCTTTAACTCTGTTGCTGGTTCTCCTTTAACTCTGTTGCTGGTTCTACTTTAACTCTGTTGCTAGGTCTACTTTAACTCAGTTGCTGGTTCTACTTTAACTCAATTGCTGGTTCTACTTTGACTCTGTTTCCTGGTTCTACTTTAACTCTGTTGCTGGTTCTACTTTACTCTGTTGCTGGTTCTACTTTAACTCTGTTGCTGGTTCTACTTTAACTCTGTTGCTAGATCTACTTTAACTCTGTTGCTAGGTCTACTTTAACTCTGTTGCTAGGTCTACTTTAACTCTGTTGCTAGGTCTACTTTAACTCGGTTGCTAGGTCTACTTTGACTCTGTTGCTAGGTATAGTTTAACTCTGTTTCCTGGTTCTACTTTGACTCTGTTTCCTGGTTCTACTTTAACTCTGTTTCCTGGTTCTACTTTAACTCTGTTTCCTGGTTCTACTTTAACTCTGTTTCCTGGTTCTACTTTGACTCTGTTGCTGGTTCTACTTTAACTCTGTTTCCTGGTTCTACTTTAACTCTGTTTCCGGGTTCTACTTTAACTCTGTTTCCTGGTTCTACTTTAACTCTGTTTCCTGGTTCTACTTTAACTCTGTTTCCTGGTTCTACTTTGACTCTGTTTCCTGGTTCTACTTTAACTCTGTTGCTGGTTCTACTTTAACTCTGTTGCTAGGTCTACTTTAACTCTGTTGCTAGGTCTACTCTAACTCTGTTGCTAGGTCTACTTTGACTCTGTTGCTAGGTATACTTTAACTCTGTTTCCTGGTTCTACTTTAACTCTGTTGCTGGTTCTACTTTAACTCTGTTGCTGGTTCTACTTTAACTCTGTTGCTAGGTCTACTTTAACCCTGTTACTGGTTCTACTTTAACTCAATTGCTGGTTCTACTTTGACTCTGTTTCCTGGTTCTACTTTAACTCTGTTGCTGGTTCTACTTTAACTCTGTTGCTGGTTCTACTTTAACTCTGTTGCTGGTTCTACTTTAACTCTGTTGCTAGGTCTACTTTAACTCTGTTGCTGGTTCTACTTTGACTCTGTTGCTAGGTCTACTTTGACTCTGTTGCTAGGTCTACTTTGACTCTGTTGCTAGGTCTACTTTGACTCTGGTGCTGGTTCTACTTTGACTCTGTTTTCTGTTCTACTTTAACTCTGTTGCTGGTTCTACTTTAACTCTGTTGCTAGGTCTACTTTAACTCTGTTGCTAGGTCTACTTTAACTCTGTTGCTAGGTCTACTTTGACTCTTTTGCTAGGTATACTTTAACTCTGTTTCCTGGTTCTACTTTAACTCTGTTGCTGGTTCTACTTTAACTCTGTTGCTGGTTCTACTTTAACTCTGTTTCCTGGTTCTACTTTAACTCTGTTTCCTGGTTCTACTTTAACTCTGTTTCCTGGTTCTACTTTAACTCTGTTTCCTGGTTCTACTTTAACTCTGTTTCCTGGTTCTACTTTGACTCTGTTTCCTGGTTCTACTTTGACTCTGTTGCTGGTTCTACTTTAACTCTGTTGCTAGGTCTACTTTAACTCTGTTGCTAGGTCTACTTTAACTCTGTTGCTAGGTCTACTTTGACTCTGTTCCTAGGTATACTTTAACTCTGTTTCCTGGTTCTACTTTAACTCTATTGCTGGTTCTACTTTAACTCAATTGCTGGTTCTACTTTGACTCTGTTTCCTGGTTCTACTTTAACTCTGGTGCTGGTTCTACTTTAACTCTGTTGCTAGGTCTACTTTAACTCAGTTGCTGGTTCTACTTTAACTCAATTGCTGGTTCTACTTTGACTCTGTTTCCTGGTTCTACTTTAACTCTGTTGCTGGTTCTACTTTACTCTGTTGCTGGTTCTACTTTAACTCTGTTGCTAGGTCTACTTTAACTCTGTTGCTAGGTCTACTTTAACTCTGTTGCTAGGTCTACTTTAACTCTGTTTCCTGGTTCTACTTTAACTCTGTTTCCTGGTTCTACTTTAACTCTGTTGCTGGTTCTACTTTAACTCTGTTTCCTGGTTCTACTTTAACTCTGTTTCCTGGTTCTACTTTAACTTTGTTTCCTGGTTCTACTTTAACTCTGTTTCCTGGTTCTACTTTAACTCTGTTTCCTGGTTCTACTTTAACTCTGTTTCCTGGTTCTACTTTAACTTTGTTTCCTGGTTCTACTTTAACTCTGTTTCCTGGTTCTACTTTAACTCTGTTTCCTGGTTCTACTTTGACTCTGTTTCCTGGTTCTACTTTAACTCTGTTGCTGGTTCTACTTTAACTCTGTTGCTAGGTCTACTTTAACTCTGTTGCTAGGTCTACTCTAACTCTGTTGCTAGGTCTACTTTGACTCTGTTGCTAGGTATACTTTACTCTGTTTCCTGGTTCTACTTTAACTCTGTTGCTGGTTCTACTTTAACTCTGTTGCTGGTTCTACTTTAACTCTGTTGCTGGTTCTACTTTAACTCTGTTTCCTGGTTCTACTTTAACTCTGTTGCTGGTTCTACTTTAACTCTGTTTCCTGGTTCTACTTTAACTCTGTTTCCTGGTTCTACTTTAACTCTGTTTCCTGGTTCTACTTTAACTCTGTTTCCTGGTTCTACTTTAACTCTGTTTCCTGGTTCTACTTTGACTCTGTTTCCTGGTTCTACTTTAACTCTGTTGCTGGTTCTACTTTAACTCTGTTGCTAGGTCTACTTTAACTCTGTTGCTAGGTCTACTCTAACTCTGTTGCTAGGTCTACTTTGACTCTGTTGCTAGGTATACTTTAACTCTGTTTCCTGGTTCTACTTTAACTCTGTTGCTGGTTCTACTTTAACTCTGTTGCTGGTTCTACTTTAACTCTGTTGCTAGGTCTACTTTAACTCTGTTACTGGTTCTACTTTAACTCAATTGCTGGTTCTACTTTGACTCTGTTTCCTGGTTCTACTTTAACTCTGTTGCTGGTTCTACTTTAACTCTGTTGCTGGTTCTACTTTAACTCTGTTGCTGGTTCTACTTTAACTCTGTTGCTAGGTCTACTTTAACTCTGTTGCTGGTTCTACTTTGACTCTGTTGCTAGGTCTACTTTGACTCTGTTGCTAGGTCTACTTTGACTCTGGTGCTGGTTCTACTTTGACTCTGTTTTCTGCTTCTACTTTAACTCTGTTGCTGGTTCTACTTTAACTCTGTTGCTAGGTCTACTTTAACTCTGTTGCTAGGTCTACTTTAACTCTGTTGCTAGGTCTACTTTGACTCTGTTGCTAGGTATACTTTAACTCTGTTTCCTGGTTCTACTTTGACTCTGTTTCCTGGTTCTACTTTACTCTGTTGCTGGTTCTACTTTAACTCTGTTGCTGGTTCTCCTTTAACTCTGTTGCTGGTTCTACTTTAACTCTGTTGCTAGGTCTACTTTAACTCAGTTGCTGGTTCTACTTTAACTCAATTGCTGGTTCTACTTTGACTCTGTTTCCTGGTTCTACTTTAACTCTGTTGCTGGTTCTACTTTACTCTGTTGCTGGTTCTACTTTAACTCTGTTGCTGGTTCTACTTTAACTCTGTTGCTAGATCTACTTTAACTCTGTTGCTAGGTCTACTTTAACTCTGTTGCTAGGTCTACTTTAACTCTGTTGCTAGGTCTACTTTAACTCGGTTGCTAGGTCTACTTTGACTCTGTTGCTAGGTATAGTTTAACTCTGTTTCCTGGTTCTACTTTGACTCTGTTTCCTGGTTCTACTTTAACTCTGTTTCCTGGTTCTACTTTAACTCTGTTTCCTGGTTCTACTTTAACTCTGTTTCCTGGTTCTACTTTAACTCTGTTTCCTGGTTCTACTTTAACTCTGTTGCTGGTTCTACTTTAACTCTGTTTCCTGGTTCTACTTTAACTCTGTTTCCTGGTTCTACTTTAACTCTGTTTCCTGGTTCTACTTTAACTCTGTTTCCTGGTTCTACTTTGACTCTGTTTCCTGGTTCTACTTTAACTCTGTTGCTGGTTCTACTTTAACTCTGTTGCTAGGTCTACTTTAACTCTGTTGCTAGGTCTACTCTAACTCTGTTGCTAGGTCTACTTTGACTCTGTTGCTAGGTATACTTTAACTCTGTTTCCTGGTTCTACTTTAACTCTGTTGCTGGTTCTACTTTAACTCTGTTGCTGGTTCTACTTTAACTCTGTTGCTGGTTCTACTTTAACTCTGTTGCTGGTTCTACTTTAACTCTGTTGCTAGGTCTACTTTAACTCTGTTACTGGTTCTACTTTAACTCAATTGCTGGTTCTACTTTGACTCTGTTTCCTGGTTCTACTTTAACTCTGTTGCTGGTTCTACTTTAACTCTGTTGCTGGTTCTACTTTAACTCTGTTGCTGGTTCTACTTTAACTCTGTTGCTAGGTCTACTTTGACTCTGTTGCTGGTTCTACTTTGACTCTGTTGCTAGGTCTACTTTGACTCTGTTGCTAGGTCTACTTTGACTCTGTTGCTAGGTCTACTTTGACTCTGGTGCTGGTTCTACTTTGACTCTGGTGCTGGTTCTACTTTGACTCTGTTTTCTGGTTCTACTTTAACTCTGTTGCTGGTTCTACTTTAACTCTGTTGCTAGGTCTACTTTAACTCTGTTGCTAGGTCTACTTTAACTCTGTTGCTAGGTCTACTTTGACTCTGTTGCTAGGTATACTTTAACTCTGTTTCCTGGTTCTACTTTGACTCTGTTTCCTGGTTCTACTTTACTCTGTTGCTGGTTCTACTTTAACTCTGTTGCTGGTTCTCCTTTAACTCTGTTGCTGGTTCTACTTTAACTCTGTTGCTAGGTCTACTTTAACTCAGTTGCTGGTTCTACTTTAACTCAATTGCTGGTTCTACTTTGACTCTGTTTCCTGGTTCTACTTTAACTCTGTTGCTGGTTCTACTTTACTCTGTTGCTGGTTCTACTTTAACTCTGTTGCTGGTTCTACTTTAACTCTGTTGCTAGATCTACTTTAACTCTGTTGCTAGGTCTACTTTAACTCTGTTGCTAGGTCTACTTTAACTCTGTTGCTAGGTCTACTTTAACTCGGTTGCTAGGTCTACTTTGACTCTGTTGCTAGGTATAGTTTAACTCTGTTTCCTGGTTCTACTTTGACTCTGTTTCCTGGTTCTACTTTAACTCTGTTTCCTGGTTCTACTTTAACTCTGTTTCCTGGTTCTACTTTAACTCTGTTTCCTGGTTCTACTTTAACTCTGTTTCCTGGTTCTACTTTAACTCTGTTGCTGGTTCTACTTTAACTCTGTTTCCTGGTTCTACTTTAACTCTGTTTCCTGGTTCTACTTTAACTCTGTTTCCTGGTTCTACTTTAACTCTGTTTCCTGGTTCTACTTTAACTCTGTTTCCTGGTTCTACTTTGACTCTGTTTCCTGGTTCTACTTTAACTCTGTTGCTGGTTCTACTTTAACTCTGTTGCTAGGTCTACTTTAACTCTGTTGCTAGGTCTACTCTAACTCTGTTGCTTGGTCTACTTTGACTCTGTTGCTAGGTATACTTTAACTCTGTTTCCTGGTTCTACTTTAACTCTGTTGCTGGTTCTACTTTAACTCTGTTGCTGGTTCTACTTTAACTCTGTTGCTAGGTCTACTTTAACTCTTTTACTGGTTCTACTTTAACTCAATTGCTGGTTCTACTTTGACCCTGTTTCCTGGTTCTACTTTAACTCTGTTGCTGGTTCTACTTTAACTCTGTTGCTGGTTCTACTTTAACTCTGTTGCTGGTTCTACTTTAACTCTGTTGCTAGGTCTACTTTAACTCTGTTGCTGGTTCTACTTTGACTCTGTTGCTAGGTCTACTTTGACTCTGTTGCTAGGTCTACTTTGACTCTGGTGCTGGTTCTACTTTGACTCTGGTGCTGGTTCTACTTTGACTCTGTTTTCTGGTTCTACTTTAACTCTGTTGCTGGTTCTACTTTAACTCTGTTGCTAGGTCTACTTTAACTCTGTTGCTAGGTCTACTTTAACTCTGTTGCTAGGTCTACTTTGACTCTGTTGCTAGGTATACTTTAACTCTGTTTCCTGGTTCTACTTTAACTCTGTTGCTGGTTCTACTTTAACTCTGTTGCTGGTTCTACTTTGACTCTCTTTCCTGGTTCTACTTTAACTCTGTTGCTGGTTTTACTTTGACTCTGTTGCTAGGTCTACTTTAACTCTGGTGCTGGTTCTACTTTGACTCTGTTTCCTGGTTCTACTTTGACTCTGTTTCCTGGTTCTACTTTAACGCTGTTGCTGGTTCTACTTTAACTCTGTTGCTGGTTCTCCTTTAACTCTGTTGCTAGGTCTACTTTAACTCAGTTGCTAGGTCTACTTTAACTCAGTTGCTGGTTCTACTTTAACTCAATTGCTGGTTCTACTTTGACTCTGTTTCCTGGTTCTACTTTAACTCTGTTGCTGGTTCTACTTTACTCTGTTGCTGGTTCTACTTTAACTCGGTTGCTGGTTCTACTTTAACTCTGTTGCTAGATCTACTTTAACTCTGTTGCTAGGTCTACTTTAACTCTGTTGCTAGGTCTACTTTAACTCGGTTGCTAGGTCTACTTTAACTCGGTTGCTAGGTCTACTTTGACTCTGTTGCTAGGTATAGTTTAACTCTGTTTCCTGGTTCTACTTTGACTCTGTTTCCTGGTTCTACTTTAACTCTGTTTCCTGGTTCTACTTTAACTCTGTTTCCTGGTTCTACTTTAACTCTGTTTCCTGGTTCTACTTTAACTCTGTTGCTGGTTCTACTTTAACTCTGTTTCCTGGTTCTACTTTAACTCTGTTTCCGGGTTCTACTTTAACTCTGTTTCCTGGTTCTACTTTGACTCTGTTTCCTGGTTCTACTTTAACTCTGTTTCCTGGTTCTACTTTGACTCTGTTTCCTGGTTCTACTTTAACTCTGTTGCTGGTTCTACTTTAACTCTGTTGCTGGTTCTACTTTAACTCTGTTGCTAGGTCTACTTTAACTCTGTTGCTGGTTCTACTTTGACTCTGTTGCTAGGTCTACTTTGACTCTGTTGCTAGGTCTACTTTGACTCTGGTGCTGGTTCTACTTTGACTCTGTTTTCTGTTCTACTTTAACTCTGTTGCTGGTTCTACTTTAACTCTGTTGCTAGGTCTACTTTAACTCTGTTGCTAGGTCTACTTTAACTCTGTTGCTAGGTCTACTTTGACTCTTTTGCTAGGTATACTTTAACTCTGTTTCCTGGTTCTACTTTAACTCTGTTGCTGGTTCTACTTTAACTCTGTTGCTGGTTCTACTTTAACTCTGTTTCCTGGTTCTACTTTAACTCTGTTTCCTGGTTCTACTTTAACTCTGTTTCCTGGTTCTACTTTAACTCTGTTTCCTGGTTCTACTTTAACTCTGTTTCCTGGTTCTACTTTAACTCTGTTTCCTGGTTCTACTTTGACTCTGTTTCCTGGTTCTACTTTAACTCTGTTGCTGGTTCTACTTTAACTCTGTTGCTAGGTCTACTTTAACTCTGTTGCTAGGTCTACTTTAACTCTGTTGCTAGGTCTACTTTGACTCTGTTTCTAGGTATACTTTAACTCTGTTTCCTGGTTCTACTTTAACTCTGTTGCTGGTTCTACTTTAACTCAATTGCTGGTTCTACTTTGACTCTGTTTCCTGGTTCTACTTTAACTCTGTTGCTGGTTCTACTTTAACTCTGTTTCCTGGTTCTACTTTGACTCTGTTTCCTGGTTCTACTTTAACTCTGTTGCTGGTTCTACTTTAACTCTGTTGCTAGGTCTACTTTAACTCTGTTGCTAGGTCTACTTTAACTCTGTTGCTAGGTCTACTTTGACTCTGTTCCTAGGTATACTTTAACTCTGTTTCCTGGTTCTACTTTAACTCTGTTGCTGGTTCTACTTTAACTCTGTTGCTGGTTCTACTTTAACTCTGTTTCCTGGTTCTACTTTGACTCTGTTTCCTGGTTCTACTTTAACTCTGTTGCTGGTTCTACTTTAACTCTGTTGCTAGGTCTACTTTAACTCTGTTGCTAGGTCTACTTTAACTCTGTTGCTGGTTCTACTTTAACTCAATTGCTGGTTCTACTTTGACTCTGTTTCCTGGTTCTACTTTAACTCTGTTGCTGGTTCTACTTTGACTCTGTTTCCTGGTTCTACTTTAACTCTGTTGCTGGTTCTACTTTAACTCTGTTGCTAGGTCTACTTTAACTCTGTTGCTGGTTCTACTTTGACTCTGTTGCTAGGTCTACTTTGACTCTGTTGCTAGGTCTACTTTGACTGGTGCTGGTTCTACTTTGACTCTGTTTTCTGGTTCTACTTTACTCTGTTGCTGGTTCTACTTTACTCTGTTGCTGGTTCTACTTTAACTCTGTTGCTGGTTCTACTTTAACTCTGTTGCTGGTTCTACTTCGACTCTGTTGCTAGGTCTACTTTAACTCTGTTGCTAGGTCTACTTTAACTCTGGCGCTGGTTCTACTTTGACTCTGTTTCCTGGTTCTACTTTACTCTGTTGCTGGTTCTACTTTAACTCTGGTGCTGGTTCTACTTTGACTCTGTTTCCTGGTTCTACTTTAACTCTGTTTCCTGGTTCTACTTTACTCTGTTGCTGGTTCTACTTTTCCTCTGTTGCTGGTTCTACTTTGACTCTGTTGCTAGGTCTACTTTAACTCTGTTGCTAGGTCTACTTTAACTCTGTTGCTAGGTCTACTTTAACTCTGTTGCTAGGTCTACTTTAACTCGGTTGCTAGGTCTACTTTGACTCTGTTGCTAGGTATAGTTTAACTCTGTTTCCTGGTTCTACTTTGACTCTGTTTCCTGGTTCTACTTTAACTCTGTTTCCTGGTTCTACTTTAACTCTGTTGCTGGTTCTACTTTAACTCTGTTGCTAGGTCTACTTTAACTCTGTTGCTAGGTCTACTTTAACTCTGTTGCTAGGTCTACTTTGACTCTGTTGCTAGGTATACTTTAACTCTGTTTCCTGGTTCTACTTTAACTCTGTTGCTGGTTCTACTTTAACTCTGTTGCTGGTTCTACTTTGACTCTCTTTCCTGGTTCTACTTTAACTCTGTTGCTGGTTTTACTTTGACTCTGTTGCTAGGTCTACTTTAACTCTGGTGCTGGTTCTACTTTGACTCTGTTTCCTGGTTCTACTTTGACTCTGTTTCCTGGTTCTACTTTAACGCTGTTGCTGGTTCTACTTTAACTCTGTTGCTGGTTCTCCTTTAACTCTGTTGCTGGTTCTACTTTAACTCTGTTGCTAGGTCTACTTTAACTCAGTTGCTGGTTCTACTTTAACTCAATTGCTGGTTCTACTTTGACTCTGTTTCCTGGTTCTACTTTAACTCTGTTGCTGGTTCTACTTTACTCTGTTGCTGGTTCTACTTTAACTCTGTTGCTAGGTCTACTTTAACTCGGTTGCTAGGTCTACTTTGACTCTGTTGCTAGGTATAGTTTAACTCTGTTTCCTGGTTCTACTTTGACTCTGTTTCCTGGTTCTACTTTAACTCTGTTTCCTGGTTCTACTTTAACTCTGTTTCCTGGTTCTACTTTAACTCTGTTTCCTGGTTCTACTTTAACTCTGTTTCCTGGTTCTACTTTAACTCTGTTTCCTGGTTCTACTTTAACTCTGTTTCCGGGTTCTACTTTAACTCTGTTTCCTGGTTCTACTTTAACTCTGTTTCCTGGTTCTACTTTAACTCTGTTTCCTGGTTCTACTTTGACTCTGTTTCCTGGTTCTACTTTAACTCTGTTGCTGGTTCTACTTTAACTCTGTTGCTAGGTCTACTTTAACTCTGTTGCTAGGTCTACTCTAACTCTGTTGCTAGGTCTACTTTGACTCTGTTGCTAGGTATACTTTAACTCTGTTTCCTGGTTCTACTTTAACTCTGTTGCTGGTTCTACTTTAACTCTGTTGCTGGTTCTACTTTAACTCTGTTGCTAGGTCTACTTTAACCCTGTTACTGGTTCTACTTTAACTCAATTGCTGGTTCTACTTTGACTCTGTTTCCTGGTTCTACTTTAACGCTGTTGCTCGTTCTACTTTAACTCTGTTGCTGGTTCTACTTTAACTCTGTTGCTGGTTCTACTTTAACTCTGTTGCTAGGTCTACTTTAACTCTGTTGCTGGTTCTACTTTGACTCTGTTGCTAGGTCTACTTTGACTCTGTTGCTAGGTCTACTTTGACTCTGGTGCTGGTTCTACTTTGACTCTGTTGCTAGGTCTACTTTAACTCTGTTGCTAGGTCTACTTTAACTCTGTTGCTAGGTCTACTTTGACTCTTTTGCTAGGTATACTTTAACTCTGTTTCCTGGTTCTACTTTAACTCTGTTGCTGGTTCTACTTTAACTCTGTTGCTGGTTCTACTTTAACTCTGTTTCCTGGTTCTACTTTAACTCTGTTTCCTGGTTCTACTTTAACTCTGTTTCCTGGTTCTACTTTAACTCTGTTTCCTGGTTCTACTTTAACTCTGTTTCCTGGTTCTACTTTAACTCTGTTTCCTGGTTCTACTTTGACTCTGTTTCCTGGTTCTACTTTAACTCTGTTGCTGGTTCTACTTTAACTCTGTTGCTAGGTCTACTTTAACTCTGTTGCTAGGTCTACTTTAACTCTGTTGCTAGGTCTACTTTGACTCTGTTCCTAGGTATACTTTAACTCTGTTTCCTGGTTCTACTTTAACTCTGTTGCTGGTTCTACTTTAACTCAATTGCTGGTTCTACTTTGACTCTGTTTCCTGGTTCTACTTTAACTCTGTTGCTGGTTCTACTTTGACTCTGTTTCCTGGTTCTACTTTGACTCTGTTTCCTGGTTCTACTTTAACTCTGTTGCTGGTTCTACTTTAACTCTGTTGCTAGGTCTACTTTAACTCTGTTGCTAGGTCTACTTTAACTCTGTTGCTAGGTCTACTTTGACTCTGTTCCTAGGTATACTTTAACTCTGTTTCCTGGTTCTACTTTAACTCTGTTGCTGGTTCTACTTTAACTCTGTTGCTGGTTCTACTTTAACTCTGTTTCCTGGTTCTACTTTGACTCTGTTTCCTGGTTCTACTTTAACTCTGTTGCTGGTTCTACTTTAACTCTGTTGCTAGGTCTACTTTAACTCTGTTGCTAGGTGTACTTTAACTCTGTTTCTGGTTCTACTTTAACTCAATTGCTGGTTCTACTTTGACTCTGTTTCCTGGTTCTACTTTAACTCTGTTGCTGGTTCTACTTTGACTCTGTTTCCTGGTTCTACTTTAACTCTGTTGCTGGTTCTACTTTAACTCTGTTGCTAGGTCTACTTTAACTCTGTTGCTGGTTCTACTTTGACTCTGTTGCGAGGTCTACTTTGACTCTGTTGCTAGGTCTACTTTGACTCTGGTGCTGGTTCTACTTTGACTCTGTTTTCTGGTTCTACTTTACTCTGTTGCTGGTTCTACTTTACTCTGTTGCTGGTTCTACTTTAACTCTGTTGCTGGTTATACTTTAACTCTGTTGCTGGTTCTACTTCGACTCTGTTGCTAGGTCTACTTTAACTCTGGCGCTAGGTCTACTTTAACTCTGGCGCTGGTTCTACTTTGACTCTGTTTCCTGGTTCTACTTTACTCTGTTGCTGGTTCTACTTTAACTCTGGTGCTGGTTCTACTTTGACTCTGTTTCCTGGTTCTACTTTAACTCTGTTTCCTGGTTCTACTTTACTCTGTTGCTGGTTCTACTTTACCTCTGTTGCTGGTTCTACTTTGACTCTGTTGCTAGGTCTACTTTAACTCTGTTGCTAGGTCTACTTTAACTCTGTTGCTAGGTCTACTTTAACTCTGTTGCTAGGTCTACTTTAACTCTGTTGCTAGGTCTACTTTAACTCTGTTGCTAGGTCTACTTTGACTCTGTTGCTAGGTATAGTTTAACTCTGTTTCCTGGTTCTACTTTGACTCTGTTTCCTGGTTCTACTTTAACTCTGTTTCCTGGTTCTACTTTAACTCTGTTGCTGGTTCTACTTTAACTCTGTTGCTAGGTCTACTTTAACTCTGTTGCTAGGTCTACTTTAACTCTGTTGCTAGGTCTACTTTGACTCTGTTGCTAGGTATACTTTAACTCTGTTTCCTGGTTCTACTTTAACTCTGTTGCTGGTTCTACTTTAACTCTGTTGCTGGTTCTACTTTGACTCTCTTTCCTGGTTCTACTTTAACTCTGTTGCTGGTTTTACTTTGACTCTGTTGCTAGGTCTACTTTAACTCTGTTGCTAGGTCTACTTTGACTCTGTTGCTAGGTATACTTTAACTCTGTTTCCTGGTTCTACTTTAACTCTGGTGCTGGTTCTACTTTGACTCTGTTTCCTGGTTCTACTTTGACTCTGTTTCCTGGTTCTACTTTAACTCTGTTGCTGGTTCTACTTTAACTCTGTTGCTGGTTCTCCTTTAACTCTGTTGCTGGTTCTACTTTAACTCTGTTGCTAGGTCTACTTTAACTCAGTTGCTGGTTCTACTTTAACTCAATTGCTGGTTCTACTTTGACTCTGTTTCCTGGTTCTACTTTAACTCTGTTGCTGGTTCTACTTTACTCTGTTGCTGGTTCTACTTTAACTCTGTTGCTGGTTCTACTTTAACTCTGTTGCTAGATCTACTTTAACTCTGTTGCTAGGTCTACTTTAACTCTGTTGCTAGGTCTACTTTAACTCTGTTGCTAGGTCTACTTTAACTCGGTTGCTAGGTCTACTTTGACTCTGTTGCTAGGTATAGTTTAACTCTGTTTCCTGGTTCTACTTTGACTCTGTTTCCTGGTTCTACTTTAACTCTGTTTCCTGGTTCTACTTTAACTCTGTTTCCTGGTTCTACTTTAACTCTGTTTCCTGGTTCTACTTTAACTCTGTTTCCTGGTTCTACTTTAACTCTGTTGCTGGTTCTACTTTAACTCTGTTTCCTGGTTCTACTTTAACTCTGTTTCCGGGTTCTACTTTAACTCTGTTTCCTGGTTCTACTTTAACTCTGTTTCCTGGTTCTACTTTAACTCTGTTTCCTGGTTCTACTTTGACTCTGTTTCCTGGTTCTACTTTAACTCTGTTGCTGGTTCTACTTTAACTCTGTTGCTAGGTCTACTTTAACTCTGTTGCTAGGTCTACTCTAACTCTGTTGCTAGGTCTACTTTGACTCTGTTGCTAGGTATACTTTAACTCTGTTTCCTGGTTCTACTTTAACTCTGTTGCTGGTTCTACTTTAACTCTGTTGCTGGTTCTACTTTAACTCTGTTGCTAGGTCTACTTTAACCCTGTTACTGGTTCTACTTTAACTCAATTGCTGGTTCTACTTTGACTCTGTTTCCTGGTTCTACTTTAACGCTGTTGCTGGTTCAACTTTAACTCTGTTGCTGGTTCTACTTTAACTCTGTTGCTGGTTCTACTTTAACTCTGTTGCTAGGTCTACTTTAACTCTGTTGCTGGTTCTACTTTGACTCTGTTGCTAGGTCTACTTTGACTCTGTTGCTAGGTCTACTTTGACTCTGGTGCTGGTTCTACTTTGACTCTGTTTTCTGTTCTACTTTAACTCTGTTGCTGGTTCTACTTTAACTCTGTTGCTAGGTCTACTTTAACTCTGTTGCTAGGTCTACTTTAACTCTGTTGCTAGGTCTACTTTGACTCTTTTGCTAGGTATACTTTAACTCTGTTTCCTGGTTCTACTTTAACTCTGTTGCTGGTTCTACTTTAACTCTGTTGCTGGTTCTACTTTAACTCTGTTTCCTGGTTCTACTTTAACTCTGTTTCCTGGTTCTACTTTAACTCTGTTTCCTGGTTCTACTTTAACTCTGTTTCCTGGTTCTACTTTAACTCTGTTTCCTGGTTCTACTTTAACTCTGTTTCCTGGTTCTACTTTGACTCTGTTTCCTGGTTCTACTTTAACTCTGTTGCTGGTTCTACTTTAACTCTGTTGCTAGGTCTACTTTAACTCTGTTGCTAGGTCTACTTTAACTCTGTTGCTAGGTCTACTTTGACTCTGTTCCTAGGTATACTTTAACTCTGTTTCCTGGTTCTACTTTAACTCTGTTGCTGGTTCTACTTTAACTCAATTGCTGGTTCTACTTTGACTCTGTTTCCTGGTTCTACTTTAACGCTGTTGCTGGTTCAACTTTAACTCTGTTGCTGGTTCTACTTTAACTCTGTTGCTGGTTCTACTTTAACTCTGTTGCTAGGTCTACTTTAACTCTGTTGCTGGTTCTACTTTGACTCTGTTGCTAGGTCTACTTTGACTCTGTTGCTAGGTCTACTTTGACTCTGGTGCTGGTTCTACTTTGACTCTGTTTTCTGTTCTACTTTAACTCTGTTGCTGGTTCTACTTTAACTCTGTTGCTAGGTCTACTTTAACTCTGTTGCTAGGTCTACTTTAACTCTGTTGCTAGGTCTACTTTGACTCTTTTGCTAGGTATACTTTAACTCTGTTTCCTGGTTCTACTTTAACTCTGTTGCTGGTTCTACTTTAACTCTGTTGCTGGTTCTACTTTAACTCTGTTTCCTGGTTCTACTTTAACTCTGTTTCCTGGTTCTACTTTAACTCTGTTTCCTGGTTCTACTTTAACTCTGTTTCCTGGTTCTACTTTAACTCTGTTTCCTGGTTCTACTTTAACTCTGTTTCCTGGTTCTACTTTGACTCTGTTTCCTGGTTCTACTTTAACTCTGTTGCTGGTTCTACTTTAACTCTGTTGCTAGGTCTACTTTAACTCTGTTGCTAGGTCTACTTTAACTCTGTTGCTAGGTCTACTTTGACTCTGTTCCTAGGTATACTTTAACTCTGTTTCCTGGTTCTACTTTAACTCTGTTGCTAGGTCTACTTTAACCCTGTTACTGGTTCTACTTTAACTCAATTGCTGGTTCTACTTTGACTCTGTTTCCTGGTTCTACTTTAACGCTGTTGCTGGTTCAACTTTAACTCTGTTGCTGGTTCTACTTTAACTCTGTTGCTGGTTCTACTTTAACTCTGTTGCTAGGTCTACTTTAACTCTGTTGCTGGTTCTACTTTGACTCTGTTGCTAGGTCTACTTTGACTCTGTTGCTAGGTCTACTTTGACTCTGGTGCTGGTTCTACTTTGACTCTGTTTTCTGTTCTACTTTAACTCTGTTGCTGGTTCTACTTTAACTCTGTTGCTAGGTCTACTTTAACTCTGTTGCTAGGTCTACTTTAACTCTGTTGCTAGGTCTACTTTGACTCTTTTGCTAGGTATACTTTAACTCTGTTTCCTGGTTCTACTTTAACTCTGTTGCTGCTTCTACTTTAACTCTGTTTCCTGGTTCTACTTTAACTCTGTTTCCTGGTTCTACTTTAACTCTGTTTCCTGGTTCTACTTTAACTCTGTTTCCTGGTTCTACTTTAACTCTGTTTCCTGGTTCTACTTTGACTCTGTTTCCTGGTTCTACTTTAACTCTGTTGCTGGTTCTACTTTGACTCTGTTTCCTGGTTCTACTTTGACTCTGTTTCCTGGTTCTACTTTAACTCTGTTGCTGGTTCTACTTTAACTCTGTTGCTAGGTCTACTTTAACTCTGTTGCTAGGTCTACTTTAACTCTGTTGCTAGGTCTACTTTGACTCTGTTCCTAGGTATACTTTAACTCTGTTTCCTGGTTCTACTTTAACTCTGTTGCTGGTTCTACTTTAACTCTGTTGCTGGTTCTACTTTAACTCTGTTTCCTGGTTCTACTTTGACTCTGTTTCCTGGTTCTACTTTAACTCTGTTGCTGGTTCTACTTTAACTCTGTTGCTAGGTCTACTTTAACTCTGTTGCTAGGTGTACTTTAACTCTGTTTCTGGTTCTACTTTAACTCAATTGCTGGTTCTACTTTGACTCTGTTTCCTGGTTCTACTTTAACTCTGTTGCTGGTTCTACTTTGACTCTGTTTCCTGGTTCTACTTTAACTCTGTTGCTGGTTCTACTTTACTCTGTTGCTGGTTCTACTTTAACTCTGTTGCTGGTTCTACTTTAACTCTGTTGCTAGATCTACTTTAACTCTGTTGCTAGGTCTACTTTAACTCTGTTGCTAGGTCTACTTTAACTCTGTTGCTAGGTCTACTTTAACTCGGTTGCTAGGTCTACTTTGACTCTGTTGCTAGGTATAGTTTAACTCTGTTTCCTGGTTCTACTTTGACTCTGTTTCCTGGTTCTACTTTAACTCTGTTTCCTGGTTCTACTTTAACTCTGTTTCCTGGTTCTACTTTAACTCTGTTTCCTGGTTCTACTTTAACTCTGTTTCCTGGTTCTACTTTAACTCTGTTGCTGGTTCTACTTTAACTCTGTTTCCTGGTTCTACTTTAACTCTGTTTCCGGGTTCTACTTTAACTCTGTTTCCTGGTTCTACTTTAACTCTGTTTCCTGGTTCTACTTTAACTCTGTTTCCTGGTTCTACTTTGACTCTGTTTCCTGGTTCTACTTTAACTCTGTTGCTGGTTCTACTTTAACTCTGTTGCTAGGTCTACTTTAACTCTGTTGCTAGGTCTACTCTAACTCTGTTGCTAGGTCTACTTTGACTCTGTTGCTAGGTATACTTTAACTCTGTTTCCTGGTTCTACTTTAACTCTGTTGCTGGTTCTACTTTAACTCTGTTGCTAGGTCTACTTTAACCCTGTTACTGGTTCTACTTTAACTCAATTGCTGGTTCTACTTTGACTCTGTTTCCTGGTTCTACTTTAACGCTGTTGCTGGTTCAACTTTAACTCTGTTGCTGGTTCTACTTTAACTCTGTTGCTGGTTCTACTTTAACTCTGTTGCTAGGTCTACTTTAACTCTGTTGCTGGTTCTACTTTGACTCTGTTGCTAGGTCTACTTTGACTCTGTTGCTAGGTCTACTTTGACTCTGGTGCTGGTTCTACTTTGACTCTGTTTTCTGTTCTACTTTAACTCTGTTGCTGGTTCTACTTTAACTCTGTTGCTAGGTCTACTTTAACTCTGTTGCTAGGTCTACTTTAACTCTGTTGCTAGGTCTACTTTGACTCTTTTGCTAGGTATACTTTAACTCTGTTTCCTGGTTCTACTTTAACTCTGTTGCTGCTTCTACTTTAACTCTGTTTCCTGGTTCTACTTTAACTCTGTTTCCTGGTTCAACTTTAACTCTGTTTCCTGGTTCTACTTTAACTCTGTTTCCTGGTTCTACTTTAACTCTGTTTCCTGGTTCTACTTTGACTCTGTTTCCTGGTTCTACTTTAACTCTGTTGCTGGTTCTACTTTGACTCTGTTTCCTGGTTCTACTTTGACTCTGTTTCCTGGTTCTACTTTAACTCTGTTGCTGGTTCTACTTTAACTCTGTTGCTAGGTCTACTTTAACTCTGTTGCTAGGTCTACTTTAACTCTGTTGCTAGGTCTACTTTGACTCTGTTCCTAGGTATACTTTAACTCTGTTTCCTGGTTCTACTTTAACTCTGTTGCTGGTTCTACTTTAACTCTGTTGCTGGTTCTACTTTAACTCTGTTTCCTGGTTCTACTTTGACTCTGTTTCCTGGTTCTACTTTAACTCTGTTGCTGGTTCTACTTTAACTCTGTTGCTAGGTCTACTTTAACTCTGTTGCTAGGTGTACTTTAACTCTGTTTCTGGTTCTACTTTAACTCAATTGCTGGTTCTACTTTGACTCTGTTTCCTGGTTCTACTTTAACTCTGTTGCTGGTTCTACTTTGACTCTGTTTCCTGGTTCTACTTTAACTCTGTTGCTGGTTCTACTTTAACTCTGTTGCTAGGTCTACTTTAACTCTGTTGCTGGTTCTACTTTGACTCTGTTGCTAGGTCTACTTTGACTCTGTTGCTAGGTCTACTTTGACTCTGGTGCTGGTTCTACTTTGACTCTGTTTTCTGGTTCTACTTTACTCTGTTGCTGGTTCTACTTTACTCTGTTGCTGGTTCTACTTTAACTCTGTTGCTGGTTCTACTTTAACTCTGTTGCTGGTTCTACTTCGACTCTGTTGCTAGGTCTACTTTAACTCTGGCGCTAGGTCTACTTTAACTCTGGCGCTGGTTCTACTTTGACTCTGTTTCCTGGTTCTACTTTACTCTGTTGCTGGTTCTACTTTAACTCTGGTGCTGGTTCTACTTTGACTCTGTTTCCTGGTTCTACTTTAACTCTGTTTCCTGGTTCTACTTTACTCTTTTGCTGGTTCTACTTTACCTCTGTTGCTGGTTCTACTTTGACTCTGTTGCTAGGTCTACTTTAACTCTGTTGCTAGGTCTACTTTAACTCTGTTGCTAGGTCTACTTTAACTCTGTTGCTAGGTCTACTTTGACTCTGTTGCTAGGTATAGTTTAACTCTGTTTCCTGGTTCTACTTTGACTCTGTTTCCTGGTTCTACTTTAACTCTGTTTCCTGGTTCTACTTTAACTCTGTTGCTGGTTCTACTTTGACTCTCTTTCCTGGTTCTACTTTAACTCTGTTGCTGGTTTTACTTTGACTCTGTTGCTAGGTCTACTTTAACTCTGGTGCTGGTTCTACTTTGACTCTGTTTCCTGGTTCTACTTTGACTCTGTTTCCTGGTTCTACTTTAACTCTGTTGCTGGTTCTACTTTAACTCTGTTGCTGGTTCTCCTTTAACTCTGTTGCTGGTTCTACTTTAACTCTGTTGCTAGGTCTACTTTAACTCAGTTGCTGGTTCTACTTTAACTCAATTGCTGGTTCTACTTTGACTCTGTTTCCTGGTTCTACTTTAACTCTGTTTCCTGGTTCTACTTTACTCTGTTGCTGGTTCTACTTTACCTCTGTTGCTGGTTCTACTTTGACTCTGTTGCTAGGTCTACTTTAACTCTGTTGCTAGGTCTACTTTAACTCTGTTGCTAGGTCTACTTTAACTCTGTTGCTAGGTCTACTTTAACTCTGTTGCTAGGTCTACTTTGACTCTGTTGCTAGGTATAGTTTAACTCTGTTTCCTGGTTCTACTTTGACTCTGTTTCCTGGTTCTACTTTAACTCTGTTTCCTGGTTCTACTTTAACTCTGTTGCTGGTTCTACTTTAACTCTGTTGCTAGGTCTACTTTAACTCTGTTGCTAGGTCTACTTTAACTCTGTTGCTAGGTCTACTTTGACTCTGTTGCTAGGTATACTTTAACTCTGTTTCCTGGTTCTACTTTAACTCTGTTGCTGGTTCTACTTTGACTCTCTTTCCTGGTTCTACTTTAACTCTGTTGCTGGTTTTACTTTGACTCTGTTGCTAGGTCTACTTTAACTCTGGTGCTGGTTCTACTTTGACTCTGTTTCCTGGTTCTACTTTGACTCTGTTTCCTGGTTCTACTTTAACTCTGTTGCTGGTTCTACTTTAACTCTGTTGCTGGTTCTCCTTTAACTCTGTTGCTGGTTCTACTTTAACTCTGTTGCTAGGTCTACTTTAACTCAGTTGCTGGTTCTACTTTAACTCAATTGCTGGTTCTACTTTGACTCTGTTTCCTGGTTCTACTTTAACTCTGTTGCTGGTTCTACTTTACTCTGTTGCTGGTTCTACTTTAACTCTGTTGCTGGTTCTACTTTAACTCTGTTGCTAGATCTACTTTAACTCTGTTGCTAGGTCTACTTTAACTCTGTTGCTAGGTCTACTTTAACTCTGTTGCTAGGTCTACTTTAACTCGGTTGCTAGGTCTACTTTGACTCTGTTGCTAGGTATAGTTTAACTCTGTTTCCTGGTTCTACTTTGACTCTGTTTCCTGGTTCTACTTTAACTCTGTTTCCTGGTTCTACTTTAACTCTGTTTCCTGGTTCTACTTTAACTCTGTTTCCTGGTTCTACTTTAACTCTGTTTCCTGGTTCTACTTTAACTCTGTTGCTGGTTCTACTTTAACTCTGTTTCCTGGTTCTACTTTAACTCTGTTTCCGGGTTCTACTTTAACTCTGTTTCCTGGTTCTACTTTAACTCTGTTTCCTGGTTCTACTTTAACTCTGTTGCTAGGTCTACTTTAACTCTGTTGCTAGGTCTACTCTAACTCTGTTGCTAGGTCTACTTTGACTCTGTTGCTAGGTATACTTTAACTCTGTTTCCTGGTTCTACTTTAACTCTGTTGCTGGTTCTACTTTAACTCTGTTGCTAGGTCTACTTTAACCCTGTTACTGGTTCTACTTTAACTCAATTGCTGGTTCTACTTTGACTCTGTTTCCTGGTTCTACTTTAACGCTGTTGCTGGTTCAACTTTAACTCTGTTGCTGGTTCTACTTTAACTCTGTTGCTGGTTCTACTTTAACTCTGTTGCTAGGTCTACTTTAACTCTGTTGCTGGTTCTACTTTGACTCTGTTGCTAGGTCTACTTTGACTCTGTTGCTAGGTCTACTTTGACTCTGTTGCTAGGTCTACTTTGACTCTGGTGCTGGTTCTACTTTGACTCTGTTTTCTGTTCTACTTTAACTCTGTTGCTGGTTCTACTTTAACTCTGTTGCTAGGTCTACTTTAACTCTGTTGCTAGGTCTACTTTAACTCTGTTGCTAGGTCTACTTTGACTCTTTTGCTAGGTATACTTTAACTCTGTTTCCTGGTTCTACTTTAACTCTGTTGCTGGTTCTACTTTAACTCTGTTTCCTGGTTCTACTTTAACTCTGTTTCCTGGTTCTACTTTAACTCTGTTTCCTGGTTCTACTTTAACTCTGTTTCCTGGTTCTACTTTAACTCTGTTTCCTGGTTCTACTTTGACTCTGTTTCCTGGTTCTACTTTAACTCTGTTGCTGGTTCTACTTTAACTCTGTTGCTAGGTCTACTTTAACTCTGTTGCTAGGTCTACTTTAACTCTGTTGCTAGGTCTACTTTGACTCTGTTCCTAGGTATACTTTAACTCTGTTTCCTGGTTCTACTTTAACTCTGTTGCTGGTTCTACTTTAACTCAATTGCTGGTTCTACTTTGACTCTGTTTCCTGGTTCTACTTTAACTCTGTTGCTGGTTCTACTTTGACTCTGTTTCCTGGTTCTACTTTAACTCTGTTGCTGGTTCTACTTTAACTATGTTTCCTGGTTCTACTTTAACTCTGTTTCCTGGTTCTACTTTGACTCTGTTTCCTGGTCCTACTTTAACTCTGTTGCTGGTTCTACTTTAACTCTGTTGCTAGGTCTACTTTAACTCTGTTGCTAGGTCTACTTTAACTCTGTTGCTAGGTCTACTTTGACTCTGTTCCTAGGTATACTTTAACTCTGTTTCCTGGTTCTACTTTAACTCTGTTGCTGGTTCTACTTTAACTCTGTTGCTGGTTCTACTTTAACTCTGTTTCCTGGTTCTACTTTGACTCTGTTTCCTGGTTCTACTTTAACTCTGTTGCTGGTTCTACTTTAACTCTGTTGCTAGGTCTACTTTAACTCTGTTGCTAGGTGTACTTTAACTCTGTTTCTGGTTCTACTTTAACTCAATTGCTGGTTCTACTTTGACTCTGTTTCCTGGTTCTACTTTAACTCTGTTGCTGGTTCTACTTTGACTCTGTTTCCTGGTTCTACTTTAACTCTGTTGCTGGTTCTACTTTAACTCTGTTGCTAGGTCTACTTTAACTCTGTTGCTGGTTCTACTTTGACTCTGTTGCTAGGTCTACTTTGACTCTGTTGCTAGGTCTACTTTGACTCTGGTGCTGGTTCTACTTTGACTCTGTTTTCTGGTTCTACTTTACTCTGTTGCTGGTTCTACTTTACTCTGTTGCTGGTTCTACTTTAACTCTGTTGCTGGTTCTACTTTAACTCTGTTGCTGGTTCTACTTCGACTCTGTTGCTAGGTCTACTTTAACTCTGGCGCTAGGTCTACTTTAACTCTGGCGCTGGTTCTACTTTGACTCTGTTTCCTGGTTCTACTTTACTCTGTTGCTGGTTCTACTTTAACTCTGGTGCTGGTTCTACTTTGACTCTGTTTCCTGGTTCTACTTTAACTCTGTTTCCTGGTTCTACTTTACTCTTTTGCTGGTTCTACTTTACCTCTGTTGCTGGTTCTACTTTGACTCTGTTGCTAGGTCTACTTTAACTCTGTTGCTAGGTCTACTTTAACTCTGTTGCTAGGTCTACTTTAACTCTGTTGCTAGGTCTACTTTAACTCTGTTGCTAGGTCTACTTTGACTCTGTTGCTAGGTATAGTTTAACTCTGTTTCCTGGTTCTACTTTGACTCTGTTTCCTGGTTCTACTTTAACTCTGTTTCCTGGTTCTACTTTAACTCTGTTGCTGGTTCTACTTTGACTCTCTTTCCTGGTTCTACTTTAACTCTGTTGCTGGTTTTACTTTGACTCTGTTGCTAGGTCTACTTTAACTCTGGTGCTGGTTCTACTTTGACTCTGTTTCCTGGTTCTACTTTGACTCTGTTTCCTGGTTCTACTTTAACTCTGTTGCTGGTTCTACTTTAACTCTGTTGCTGGTTCTCCTTTAACTCTGTTGCTGGTTCTACTTTAACTCTGTTGCTAGGTCTACTTTAACTCAGTTGCTGGTTCTACTTTAACTCAATTGCTGGTTCTACTTTGACTCTGTTTCCTGGTTCTACTTTAACTCTGTTTCCTGGTTCTACTTTACTCTGTTGCTGGTTCTACTTTACCTCTGTTGCTGGTTCTACTTTGACTCTGTTGCTAGGTCTACTTTAACTCTGTTGCTAGGTCTACTTTAACTCTGTTGCTAGGTCTACTTTAACTCTGTTGCTAGGTCTACTTTAACTCTGTTGCTAGGTCTACTTTGACTCTGTTGCTAGGTATAGTTTAACTCTGTTTCCTGGTTCTACTTTGACTCTGTTTCCTGGTTCTACTTTAACTCTGTTTCCTGGTTCTACTTTAACTCTGTTGCTGGTTCTACTTTAACTCTGTTGCTAGGTCTACTTTAACTCTGTTGCTAGGTCTACTTTAACTCTGTTGCTAGGTCTACTTTGACTCTGTTGCTAGGTATACTTTAACTCTGTTTCCTGGTTCTACTTTAACTCTGTTGCTGGTTCTACTTTGACTCTCTTTCCTGGTTCTACTTTAACTCTGTTGCTGGTTTTACTTTGACTCTGTTGCTAGGTCTACTTTAACTCTGGTGCTGGTTCTACTTTGACTCTGTTTCCTGGTTCTACTTTGACTCTGTTTCCTGGTTCTACTTTAACTCTGTTGCTGGTTCTACTTTAACTCTGTTGCTGGTTCTCCTTTAACTCTGTTGCTGGTTCTACTTTAACTCTGTTGCTAGGTCTACTTTAACTCAGTTGCTGGTTCTACTTTAACTCAATTGCTGGTTCTACTTTGACTCTGTTTCCTGGTTCTACTTTAACTCTGTTGCTGGTTCTACTTTACTCTGTTGCTGGTTCTACTTTAACTCTGTTGCTGGTTCTACTTTAACTCTGTTGCTAGATCTACTTTAACTCTGTTGCTAGGTCTACTTTAACTCTGTTGCTAGGTCTACTTTAACTCTGTTGCTAGGTCTACTTTAACTCGGTTGCTAGGTCTACTTTGACTCTGTTGCTAGGTATAGTTTAACTCTGTTTCCTGGTTCTACTTTGACTCTGTTTCCTGGTTCTACTTTAACTCTGTTTCCTGGTTCTACTTTAACTCTGTTTCCTGGTTCTACTTTAACTCTGTTTCCTGGTTCTACTTTAACTCTGTTTCCTGGTTCTACTTTAACTCTGTTGCTGGTTCTACTTTAACTCTGTTTCCTGGTTCTACTTTAACTCTGTTTCCGGGTTCTACTTTAACTCTGTTTCCTGGTTCTACTTTAACTCTGTTTCCTGGTTCTACTTTAACTCTGTTGCTAGGTCTACTTTAACTCTGTTGCTAGGTCTACTCTAACTCTGTTGCTAGGTCTACTTTGACTCTGTTGCTAGGTATACTTTAACTCTGTTTCCTGGTTCTACTTTAACTCTGTTGCTGGTTCTACTTTAACTCTGTTGCTAGGTCTACTTTAACCCTGTTACTGGTTCTACTTTAACTCAATTGCTGGTTCTACTTTGACTCTGTTTCCTGGTTCTACTTTAACGCTGTTGCTGGTTCAACTTTAACTCTGTTGCTGGTTCTACTTTAACTCTGTTGCTGGTTCTACTTTAACTCTGTTGCTAGGTCTACTTTAACTCTGTTGCTGGTTCTACTTTGACTCTGTTGCTAGGTCTACTTTGACTCTGTTGCTAGGTCTACTTTGACTCTGTTGCTAGGTCTACTTTGACTCTGGTGCTGGTTCTACTTTGACTCTGTTTTCTGTTCTACTTTAACTCTGTTGCTGGTTCTACTTTAACTCTGTTGCTAGGTCTACTTTAACTCTGTTGCTAGGTCTACTTTAACTCTGTTGCTAGGTCTACTTTGACTCTTTTGCTAGGTATACTTTAACTCTGTTTCCTGGTTCTACTTTAACTCTGTTGCTGGTTCTACTTTAACTCTGTTTCCTGGTTCTACTTTAACTCTGTTTCCTGGTTCTACTTTAACTCTGTTTCCTGGTTCTACTTTAACTCTGTTTCCTGGTTCTACTTTAACTCTGTTTCCTGGTTCTACTTTGACTCTGTTTCCTGGTTCTACTTTAACTCTGTTGCTGGTTCTACTTTAACTCTGTTGCTAGGTCTACTTTAACTCTGTTGCTAGGTCTACTTTAACTCTGTTGCTAGGTCTACTTTGACTCTGTTCCTAGGTATACTTTAACTCTGTTTCCTGGTTCTACTTTAACTCTGTTGCTGGTTCTACTTTAACTCAATTGCTGGTTCTACTTTGACTCTGTTTCCTGGTTCTACTTTAACTCTGTTGCTGGTTCTACTTTGACTCTGTTTCCTGGTTCTACTTTAACTCTGTTGCTGGTTCTACTTTAACTATGTTTCCTGGTTCTACTTTAACTCTGTTTCCTGGTTCTACTTTGACTCTGTTTCCTGGTCCTACTTTAACTCTGTTGCTGGTTCTACTTTAACTCTGTTGCTAGGTCTACTTTAACTCTGTTGCTAGGTCTACTTTAACTCTGTTGCTAGGTCTACTTTGACTCTGTTCCTAGGTATACTTTAACTCTGTTTCCTGGTTCTACTTTAACTCTGTTGCTGGTTCTACTTTAACTCTGTTGCTGGTTCTACTTTAACTCTGTTTCCTGGTTCTACTTTGACTCTGTTTCCTGGTTCTACTTTAACTCTGTTGCTGGTTCTACTTTAACTCTGTTGCTAGGTCTACTTTAACTCTGTTGCTAGGTGTACTTTAACTCTGTTTCTGGTTCTACTTTAACTCAATTGCTGGTTCTACTTTGACTCTGTTTCCTGGTTCTACTTTAACTCTGTTGCTGGTTCTACTTTGACTCTGTTTCCTGGTTCTACTTTAACTCTGTTGCTGGTTCTACTTTAACTCTGTTGCTAGGTCTACTTTAACTCTGTTGCTGGTTCTACTTTGACTCTGTTGCTAGGTCTACTTTGACTCTGTTGCTAGGTCTACTTTGACTCTGGTGCTGGTTCTACTTTGACTCTGTTTTCTGGTTCTACTTTACTCTGTTGCTGGTTCTACTTTACTCTGTTGCTGGTTCTACTTTAACTCTGTTGCTGGTTCTACTTTAACTCTGTTGCTGGTTCTACTTCGACTCTGTTGCTAGGTCTACTTTAACTCTGGCGCTAGGTCTACTTTAACTCTGGCGCTGGTTCTACTTTGACTCTGTTTCCTGGTTCTACTTTACTCTGTTGCTGGTTCTACTTTAACTCTGGTGCTGGTTCTACTTTGACTCTGTTTCCTGGTTCTACTTTAACTCTGTTTCCTGGTTCTACTTTACTCTTTTGCTGGTTCTACTTTACCTCTGTTGCTGGTTCTACTTTGACTCTGTTGCTAGGTCTACTTTAACTCTGTTGCTAGGTCTACTTTAACTCTGTTGCTAGGTCTACTTTAACTCTGTTGCTAGGTCTACTTTAACTCTGTTGCTAGGTCTACTTTGACTCTGTTGCTAGGTATAGTTTAACTCTGTTTCCTGGTTCTACTTTGACTCTGTTTCCTGGTTCTACTTTAACTCTGTTTCCTGGTTCTACTTTAACTCTGTTGCTGGTTCTACTTTGACTCTCTTTCCTGGTTCTACTTTAACTCTGTTGCTGGTTTTACTTTGACTCTGTTGCTAGGTCTACTTTAACTCTGGTGCTGGTTCTACTTTGACTCTGTTTCCTGGTTCTACTTTGACTCTGTTTCCTGGTTCTACTTTAACTCTGTTGCTGGTTCTACTTTAACTCTGTTGCTGGTTCTCCTTTAACTCTGTTGCTGGTTCTACTTTAACTCTGTTGCTAGGTCTACTTTAACTCAGTTGCTGGTTCTACTTTAACTCAATTGCTGGTTCTACTTTGACTCTGTTTCCTGGTTCTACTTTAACTCTGTTTCCTGGTTCTACTTTACTCTGTTGCTGGTTCTACTTTACCTCTGTTGCTGGTTCTACTTTGACTCTGTTGCTAGGTCTACTTTAACTCTGTTGCTAGGTCTACTTTAACTCTGTTGCTAGGTCTACTTTAACTCTGTTGCTAGGTCTACTTTAACTCTGTTGCTAGGTCTACTTTGACTCTGTTGCTAGGTATAGTTTAACTCTGTTTCCTGGTTCTACTTTGACTCTGTTTCCTGGTTCTACTTTAACTCTGTTTCCTGGTTCTACTTTAACTCTGTTGCTGGTTCTACTTTAACTCTGTTGCTAGGTCTACTTTAACTCTGTTGCTAGGTCTACTTTAACTCTGTTGCTAGGTCTACTTTGACTCTGTTGCTAGGTATACTTTAACTCTGTTTCCTGGTTCTACTTTAACTCTGTTGCTGGTTCTACTTTGACTCTCTTTCCTGGTTCTACTTTAACTCTGTTGCTGGTTTTACTTTGACTCTGTTGCTAGGTCTACTTTAACTCTGGTGCTGGTTCTACTTTGACTCTGTTTCCTGGTTCTACTTTGACTCTGTTTCCTGGTTCTACTTTAACTCTGTTGCTGGTTCTACTTTAACTCTGTTGCTGGTTCTCCTTTAACTCTGTTGCTGGTTCTACTTTAACTCTGTTGCTAGGTCTACTTTAACTCAGTTGCTGGTTCTACTTTAACTCAATTGCTGGTTCTACTTTGACTCTGTTTCCTGGTTCTACTTTAACTCTGTTGCTGGTTCTACTTTACTCTGTTGCTGGTTCTACTTTAACTCTGTTGCTGGTTCTACTTTAACTCTGTTGCTAGATCTACTTTAACTCTGTTGCTAGGTCTACTTTAACTCTGTTGCTAGGTCTACTTTAACTCTGTTGCTAGGTCTACTTTAACTCGGTTGCTAGGTCTACTTTGACTCTGTTGCTAGGTATAGTTTAACTCTGTTTCCTGGTTCTACTTTGACTCTGTTTCCTGGTTCTACTTTAACTCTGTTTCCTGGTTCTACTTTAACTCTGTTTCCTGGTTCTACTTTAACTCTGTTTCCTGGTTCTACTTTAACTCTGTTTCCTGGTTCTACTTTAACTCTGTTGCTGGTTCTACTTTAACTCTGTTTCCTGGTTCTACTTTAACTCTGTTTCCGGGTTCTACTTTAACTCTGTTTCCTGGTTCTACTTTAACTCTGTTTCCTGGTTCTACTTTAACTCTGTTGCTAGGTCTACTTTAACTCTGTTGCTAGGTCTACTCTAACTCTGTTGCTAGGTCTACTTTGACTCTGTTGCTAGGTATACTTTAACTCTGTTTCCTGGTTCTACTTTAACTCTGTTGCTGGTTCTACTTTAACTCTGTTGCTAGGTCTACTTTAACCCTGTTACTGGTTCTACTTTAACTCAATTGCTGGTTCTACTTTGACTCTGTTTCCTGGTTCTACTTTAACGCTGTTGCTGGTTCAACTTTAACTCTGTTGCTGGTTCTACTTTAACTCTGTTGCTGGTTCTACTTTAACTCTTTTGCTAGGTCTACTTTAACTCTGTTGCTGGTTCTACTTTGACTCTGTTGCTAGGTCTACTTTGACTCTGTTGCTAGGTCTACTTTGACTCTGTTGCTAGGTCTACTTTGACTCTGGTGCTGGTTCTACTTTGACTCTGTTTTCTGTTCTACTTTAACTCTGTTGCTGGTTCTACTTTAACTCTGTTGCTAGGTCTACTTTAACTCTGTTGCTAGGTCTACTTTAACTCTGTTGCTAGGTCTACTTTGACTCTTTTGCTAGGTATACTTTAACTCTGTTTCCTGGTTCTACTTTAACTCTGTTGCTGGTTCTACTTTAACTCTGTTTCCTGGTTCTACTTTAACTCTGTTTCCTGGTTCTACTTTAACTCTGTTTCCTGGTTCTACTTTAACTCTGTTTCCTGGTTCTACTTTAACTCTGTTTCCTGGTTCTACTTTGACTCTGTTTCCTGGTTCTACTTTAACTCTGTTGCTGGTTCTACTTTAACTCTGTTGCTAGGTCTACTTTAACTCTGTTGCTAGGTCTACTTTAACTCTGTTGCTAGGTCTACTTTGACTCTGTTCCTAGGTATACTTTAACTCTGTTTCCTGGTTCTACTTTAACTCTGTTGCTGGTTCTACTTTAACTCAATTGCTGGTTCTACTTTGACTCTGTTTCCTGGTTCTACTTTAACTCTGTTGCTGGTTCTACTTTGACTCTGTTTCCTGGTTCTACTTTAACTCTGTTGCTGGTTCTACTTTAACTATGTTTCCTGGTTCTACTTTAACTCTGTTTCCTGGTTCTACTTTGACTCTGTTTCCTGGTCCTACTTTAACTCTGTTGCTGGTTCTACTTTAACTCTGTTGCTAGGTCTACTTTAACTCTGTTGCTAGGTCTACTTTAACTCTGTTGCTAGGTCTACTTTGACTCTGTTCCTAGGTATACTTTAACTCTGTTTCCTGGTTCTACTTTAACTCTGTTGCTGGTTCTACTTTAACTCTGTTGCTGGTTCTACTTTAACTCTGTTTCCTGGTTCTACTTTGACTCTGTTTCCTGGTTCTACTTTAACTCTGTTGCTGGTTCTACTTTAACTCTGTTGCTAGGTCTACTTTAACTCTGTTGCTAGGTCTACTTTAACTCTGTTGCTGGTTCTACTTTAACTCAATTGCTGGTTCTACTTTGACTCTGTTTCCTGGTTCTACTTTAACTCTGTTGCTGGTTCTACTTTGACTCTGTTTCCTGGTTCTACTTTAACTCTGTTGCTGGTTCTACTTTAACTCTGTTGCTAGGTCTACTTTAACTCTGTTGCTGGTTCTACTTTGACTCTGTTGCTAGGTCTACTTTGACTCTGTTGCTAGGTCTACTTTGACTCTGGTGCTGGTTCTACTTTGACTCTGTTTTCTGGTTCTACTTTACTCTGTTGCTGGTTCTACTTTACTCTGTTGCTGGTTCTACTTTAACTCTGTTGCTGGTTCTACTTTAACTCTGTTGCTGGTTCTACTTCGACTCTGTTGCTGGTTCTACTTTGACTCTGTTGCTAGGTCTACTTTAACTCTGTTGCTAGGTCTACTTTAACTCTGTTGCTAGGTCTACTTTGACTCTGTTTCCTGGTTCTACTTTACTCTGTTGCTGGTTCTACTTTAACTCTGTTGCTGGTTCTACTTTAACTCTGTTGCTAGGTCTACTTTAACTCTGTTGCTGGTTCTACTTTAACTCAATTGCTGGTTCTACTTTGACTCTGTTTCCTGGTTCTACTTTAATTCTTTTTCCTGGTTCTACTTTAACTCTGTTTCCTGGTTCTACTTTAACTCTGTTTCCTGGTTCTACTTTAACTCTGTTGCTGGTTCTACTTTAACTCTGTTGCTGGTTCTACTTTAACTCTGTTGCTGGTTCTACTTTAACTCTGTTGCTAGGTCTACTTTAACTCTGTTGCTGGTTCTACTTTAACTCTGTTGCTGGTTCTACTTTAACTCAATTGCTGGTTCTACTTTGACTCTTTTTCCTGGTTCTACTTTAACTCTGTTGCTGGTTCTACTTTAACTCTGTTGCTGGTTCTACTTTAACTCTGTTGCTGGTTCTACTTTACTCTGCTGCTGGTTCTACTTTAACTCTGTTGCTAGGTCTACTTTAACTCTGTTGCTGGTTCTACTTTAACTCTGTTGCTGGTTCTACTTTAACTCTGTTGCTGGTTCTACTTTAAGTCTGTTTCCTGGTTCTACTTTAAGTCTGTTTCCTGGTTCTACTTTAACTCTGTTGCGAGGTTCTACTTTAACTCTGTTGCTGGTTCTACTTTAACTCTGTTGAGGTTCTACTTTAACTCTGTTGCTGGTTCTACTTTAACTCTGTTGCTGGTTCTACTTTGACTCTGTTGCTGGTTCTACTTTAACTCTGTTGCTAGGTCTACTTTAACTCAATTGCTGGTTCTACTTTAAGTCTGTTTCCTGGTTCTACTTTAACTCTGTTGCTAGGTCTACTTTAACTCTGTTGCTGGTTCTACTTTAACTCTGTTGAGGTTCTACTTTAACTCAATTGCTGGTTCTACTTTAACTCAATTGCTGGTTCTACTTTGACTCTGTTGCTGGTTCTACTTTAACTCTGTTGCTGGTTCTACTTTAACTCTGTTGCTGGTTCTACTTTAACTCTGTTGCTGGTTCTACTTTAAGTCTGTTTCCTGGTTCTACTTTAACTCTGTTGCTAGGTCTACTTTAACTCTGTTGCTGGTTCTACTTTAACTCTGTTGAGGTTCTACTTTAACTCTGTTGCTGGTTCTACTTTAACTCAATTGCTGGTTCTACTTTGACTCTTATGCTGGTTCTACTTTAACTCTGTTTCCTGGTCCTACTTTAACTCTGTTGCTGGTTCTACTTTAACTCTGTTGCTAGGTCTACTTTAACTCTGTTGCTGGTTCTACTTTAACTCTGTTGCTAGGTCTACTTTAACTCTGTTGCTAGGTCTACTTTAACTCTGTTTCCTGGTTCTACTTTAACTCTGTTGCTGGTTCTACTTTAACTCTGTTGCTGGTTCTACTTTTACTCTGTTTCCTGGTTCTACTTTAACTCTGTTGCTGGTTCTACTTTAACTCTGTTGCTGGTTCTACTTTAACTCTGTTGAGGTTCTACTTTAACTCTGTTGCTGGTTCTACTTTAACTCAATTGCTGGTTCTACTTTGACTCTGTTTCCTGGTTCTACTTTAACTCTGTTGCTGGTTCTACTTTGACTCTGTTTCCTGGTTCTACTTTAACGCTGTTGCTGGTTCTACTTTAACTCTGTTGCTGGTTCTACCTTAACTCTGTTGCTAGGTCTACTTTAACTCTGTTGCTGGTTCTACTTTAACTCTGTTGCTACTTCTTGTATCTTTCATTAGGCCTGGGATATACTTGTTGCCTGCAACATTTCCCCGTACGTATCATGGCGGCTACGCCTATGTTCCGTGGGCACATCGGCCGCACAGTAACGCGATATGTGCACAAGGTGCAATATTGATTTGAATGTTAGAGGTATTCATGTGAAGAGGTGCCTGAACATAATGTCGGATAGCTTTGAAGAGTGCCTATCCACCTTGCTGGTAGCTACAGGCATTTTTATCTCTGCCAACGAGGTTATGTTTTTACCAACAAATGCTGGTTTGTTTGTGTTCAAGATAACTAAAAAAAAATCTGGATACATTTTCATTAAATTTCCAGGTGTTGGAAATGTGATGTAACTGTAATTTTGGTGGTGATCTGGGTTAGTGTTTGGATCCAGGAACTTTTTAAAGGCCTACAAATGAACAATAGGAAAGGACAAAGCTGCGTTACCGATGGTGGATTGCCCTTATAGCTAGGTCAGAGTGCTGTGTACTGCCCCCTGGCGTTGGCCTCAAGTATTGACCATTTTGGTCTCGGCATGTGTGCCTTGTTTGCAGCAAGTATATTCACAGACATAGATGAGTGAATGATGTGCCATCTCTTACAAGCTCATGTGATGCTGTATGAAGTGTCCGATTGCTGGTTCTTTTTCAGGAACCATCATGGACATTGCATAATGAAAGCCTTCCAAAGAACTTCCAGGTTTAAAGGATCCCTTCCCAGAATCTTGTCCTCTAAGCGCCAACAGTCACGAACAAACGTTGTGCATGATTCCTAGGACACCTGAGTACCTCTACCTGAAGCAGAGGTACTCAGGTGTGTGTGCTGCTCCTCTTTGTCTCTGCAGGTATCTTTGCCTTCAAATGTTCCAGAGCTGAGGAGATCTTCAACATGCTGCAGGAGGTGATGCATAGTCACAGCATTAATGTGGTGGAGGAGGCGGTGCTAGACCCCACCCAGCAAGGGGCGCTAGCTCCTGCAGGTACATCCACATTCTGATCGCCATGCCGCTGCTGGATCCATGTAGGTATTGATCACCTCTCCGTCTCTGTGCAGCTCTGGGATACTTGGTGCCCTCGGTCCCTAACGGGGTGACCAGGATTCCTTCTGTGGGTGATGCTCCGTCTCACCCCTCCACACGTCACCCCTCCGTTGCCAGCACACGCCTGCCCTCTGTGGGGGAGGAGTCAACTCACCTGCTGCTGGTTGCTGATGAGGCGGTAAGAGCAGATACATGGTCACATGACCTGGCAGATGATGAGTATAATGATGCTGGTGATGATGAAGATGTGGTGTCAACAGGTCCACACCTATGTGAACACCACGGGTCTCCTGGAGGACCAGCCCAGCCCACTGACCGCCACCACCCCTCTGGAGAGCCCCACATCCCCCCTGTCTCAGTGTCCACCCACCCCCCCTCCCCTTCCCAGGGTCCGCACGGAGCCTTTGGCGCCGCCCACCCAGCCGGAGCCCCAGGTGCTGCTGGAGCCTCAGAGTGTGCGCTTCGTTCTGGGTCCCACGCCTGTTCAGAGGCAGCTGATGGAGAAGCAGCAGCAGGAGCTGAAGGAGGCTCAGGAGGCCCGAGAGACTAACGGCCCCGCTGAGCTGCCGCCGCCCCCGCACGCCAACGGCTCCTCCTCAAACTCGTCCGCCGTTCCCCGCCGCCACCGACCACCCCCCCTTACGCCCGACCTGCAGAATGTCAACAACTCAGCCCAGCGGCGAACCGCCCTGCTGGACTACGAAAACCTGCCGGCGCTGCCGCCAGTTTTGGAGGCCAGGAAGCCGAGTTCAGAGGAGGAGGAGGGCAGCAGTGACCTGAAGACGCTCAATGGCTACAACCACCACACCGCCCACGGACTGCTGCACCACTCCTACTCCCACCCGCTGTCTGCCACGCTCGAGCCTTCGCACAACTACGTCAACACTGAGAATGTGGCGGCGCCGCTCAGCGCACACCGGCCTGACACGGCCCGCCGCCGCGCCGATGGACCCACCATCTTCAACTTTGACTTCCGTCGGCCGCCAGGCCACCTGGAGTCGGCCAAAACTCTGAACTACATAGAGGTGGAAATGGACAGCAGCGCCGGCAACAGG
This sequence comes from Telmatherina bonti, assembly GCF_933228915.1. Classification (NCBI taxonomy): domain Eukaryota; kingdom Metazoa; phylum Chordata; class Actinopteri; order Atheriniformes; family Telmatherinidae; genus Telmatherina; species Telmatherina bonti. The sequence continues at coordinate 1,419,253 of NC_136620.1, forward strand.
GGCGCCTCCGATGGCAGCAACCCCCACACACCACGCACCCCCACGTCGCCGCTGCCGCCAACCACGCCCACACGGCGCACCGAGCTGTACGCCCTCATTGATATTGAGCGCACCGCTGCCATGTCCAGCCTGCAGAAGGCGCAGCCGCGCGATGACGGCACGTCACGCAAGACCAGGCACAACAGCACAGAGCTGCCGACCAAGAGCACGGCGTGACGTCCCGTCCGCGGAGCTGCGCGCCGCCACGGGAAGCGCCGCGGCGGGAGCCTCGCTGCGCCTCCCGGTACGGACTCTAACTGACCAATCAGACAAAAGGAAAGACTGTATGCACACCTGTGCAGGTGAGCCAGGACAGATGAACTGGTACTATAGCAGACGTAATACCTCTGAGTGCGGAAGAGGATGATGATGATGATGATGATGATGTAACAGACTGCATTCCTTATATGGTACAGATCAGTATTACTGAAGCATTCCATTTAGCTTTTTGTACGAGTCACTCTGCTGCTGAACGGCTGTGTTCCAACATGTACAGTAGAACTGACCCAATAAAGCCCGGTTCTGTTTGTAGTCTTCTTTCTTCATCACTGTGATGATGATGATGGTTCAAAACACCAAAATATTGTTTCGCTTCCAGTCCTACTGCATCTCTCCAAAGTCCAGTTCTGGAGGAGAACCAGGGCCGGACCCGGCTAGAGGAACCAGAGCTGAATGTAATGTGTAATTACTGATGTACGGTGCTAAAAAGATGTGACTGAAATTCGTGGCAACACATTCCAGCAGATGTGCAGCATTTCTTCCAATCTGATAAAGTATAAAAGAAATTTAAAGAAAGCATTTTTTGAAATGATGAAAACTGCAGAGAGAGGAATGATTTCTTGAAGAATAAAATGTTATTATTTGATAAGACCCACAAACATCTGAAGAAGAGCCCATTTCTTTCACCACGACACCAGCACAGCTCTCCCCTGTACTTTGGCAGAATCATCTAAATATTTCATCACTGGAAAGGGAATGTTATGTTTTTTTCTTTTTTTTTTTTTTTTACACTTCCTGCAATGTGGAATCGGCAAAAGAGCTTAAGATTTAAATGTGTAAAGTAGCACACAAGATCTATTGGATATGGATCAGCATAAGGAGAAGAAGTACAACCATCTGATATGATTTATGAAAATCCAGCACCTGGATTTGAACTCATGACCTTCTGAACAAAAGGCAAACCATTTTGCCACCAATGTGTGTGATCAGCAGAATTGCAAAAGAACATGAAAGGTTGAACTGCTGTCAAGAAGCCAACAATCATTTTAAATAGTTTGTAAATACAGCTAAAATTCTGAAGTCAGTAGTTAAACTACATCAATCATTGCAGAAAACCACTTAGAACTGCTTGTGTAATCCGTTGAAGACTTTATTGTTCAACGTGAGAAATGTTTCATTTGAAGCACTAACAACAAAAGTGTAATATTTTACTGTCATTTCTACAGTTTTTTCTTTTTACCTTTATCTAACCTTTCATATTAATTGCACAACTTTTAAGGACAGACATTGCACAGATTATATGTTATTTGTGCAGACAGTCCACACTTTAATTGCACAGTTTACTCTTTGATCAGATCGGCCCACAGCACAGTGTACAATGTTCAAGACTGGATTTGAACCCTTGCCTTGTATACCAATGTGTACCTGTGTACCGGTGCAGAAAATGGACCAATCACTGAGCTGCATTTTCTGTTTTGTCCAATCACAGGAACGGATTTCAAAAATTGACAAAAACTTGAATACCTTGAAAAGTTAAAATTTTCCAAAGACCAAAAGTCATAGCACTTATCTCCCGAATGGGCTGAAAAGTTTGATACTTGAATGGTTAAACTGAGGGAAAAGTGTATTGGAGGAGTAGCTTTTCAAACATTTTGCAGGAAAGACCACTTTGTTACATTTGAAGTTTTTAAACTACAAAGATGTAATGTTTGCAAATAAATTCCTTTTCCCCACAGCCTTAAAAAAAAAAAAAAAAAAAAACATGAATTAACACTTTGTGTTACTTGTACTTGAACAGTGCAGGAGTAGTAGCCCACATCAGGATTGAACCCACAAACATTTGTATTAAAGCAGACTGACTTACTCACTCCGCCACTAGTACGCTTAGTTGCACCTTGGAAAAAGCGTGTTTTTTCCATTTGGGATGGGAATGCCTTTTTTTTTTAAATTTCAGGGTGTAATCAGTGGGATTGCAAAAACATGTGCAATGTTAAACGAAACTCTAGTAAAGATGTCAAATACTTTGTTCAATGTGAAAAACTTTTTTTTAATGTGTTTAAGATTTATGAAAGTGTTGAAATGTTGCAGGGAGCATTGTTGGAAGAAATCCTTCATATTTAACTGAGACATTTGCAAATAAATTCCTTTTCTCCTAGAAGTGCACAGCTGAGACCAATAGTTCACATTGAGCAGCCTGCAGAACTGCATGCCATCACACAAGCAACAGCTGGAGCTATATGTTAAATGCTGCATTTGAACCCATGCCTTGTATGTGTACCGGTGCGCAAAATGGTCCAATCGCTGAGCTGACTTCCATTTTGTCCAACCACTGGAGAAGATTTTAACGTTCAGCAAAAATGTGAATAACTTGTTTTATTTGAAGCGTTATAATAACAAAACTTAATGTGTTACTGTTGCCACAGAAGCAGCAATCAACACACTGTTAGATGCTGGATTTGAACCTGTGAGTTGTATACTAATGTGTACCTGTGTACTGGTGCATAGACTGGACCAATCGCTGAGCTATGCCCTGTTTTGTCCAATCACGTGAATGGATTTAAAAACTTGACAAAAACCTAAATAACTGGAAAAGTTTAAATGTGAGAAAGATCACAAGCTGTAGCCATATCTCCTGAATGAGCTGAAGAGTTTCAGATTAAAATGAGTGAAGTCGAACAAAAGATTTATTAGCATGAAGCAATGCTTTTCACAGCACAAACTTCACCATTAGGAGAACACACACAACTATCTACCATGTTTTAATAAGAAAGTGCATAAGCATAAAGAGAAGAAGCACAACTATACAACTTATTTTACATACTGCATCAGAATTCAAACCCACAAACATGTGAACAAGAGCCCATTCCTTTAACCACTACATCAGCACAGCTTTCAGATGCACCCCGGCAAAAGCGCCCAGATTTTTTTTTTTTTAACCATTGGGATTGGAATGTTATTTTTTAAACTTCCTGGCAGAAGAACTTAAAATTTACATGGGTAAGGTAACACACAATATTTATTAGCTTCCTTTTCTCAGCATAAGCATTAGGAGAAGAAGTACATCCATCTGACACAACCTACCGAGATCCAGCACTTGGGTTTGAATCCACAACCTTCTGAACAAAAGGCATGTCATTTAACCACTATGCCACATTAGCTCTTACCTACTTTCTGGTGGAAGCATTGATGTTTTTCGCCATGGGAATGGGATGGGAATGCCTTTGACCCGTGTGTAATCAGCAGTATTGCCAAAAGATGTGAAAGGTTGAACTGCTGTCAAGAAATTAAAGATAGTTTTAAAGTTTGTAGAAACAACTACATTAAACTGCATTAATCATTGCAGAAAACCATTTAAAATTGCCTGTGTAATCAGTTAAAGTATACATGTCAAACTCAGGTCCGCGGGCCAATTTTGGTCTGCACAAACATTTTTTTGGGCCGCAAGATGATTTTCAAATATGTATCACGTCTGGCCCACCGATCCATTATACAGCGCCCATATCACTAATACTACAAATCCCACAATGCTGTCCTGGTGAGCTAGACTCCAGAGCGGAAAACGCCTCTACCTCGACGCGCTCAATCTGCAGCTTTAGGGGCGCGTGCACGTCATCATGGTTACAACGCCGTGAGGGCTTTTAGAACCAAGTTGTGCTTGTGGGAGAGTCGGATGCAGCGAGGAAACCTGGCTCATCGAGTCATGAGAGATCAGACCTCTGCCGCCGTGTTGCCTTCTGCACAGTTTGCTGAAAACCTCCATCTACTTAACGCTGAATTTACACGACTTAAAGCCAAAAAATGTAGATTTGAACGTTTTAGCAACCAGTTTGCTGTTGACGTGAACCAGCCTCCAAATGGAGCTTATTGAGCTACAGTGTGATGACACGCTGACTCTGTCGCTGCATAACTTCCACCTGACCTCCCGACACGCTGCCCGACTCCGAGCCAAAGCTGCACCGATGCTCTCCATGTTCTGCAGAACATGTCTGTGTGAGAGACTGTTTTCTTTAATGAAGAACAGAACACAGGAGTCTGACTGATGAACACCTTCATCCAGTCCTGAGGACCTCCTCAGCTCAGAACCGGACTCCACTAACTGATGGACTTGCAGGTGAAAAGCGACGCCCAGTATCTGGACTGGACCCATGAGCATCATCAGAGTCAATGGAAGCAAACTAAACTGGATAAATATGTTATTTACTGAAGGCATGGTCTGTTCTGTTGAAAGAGATAATTATTATTTAGGTGCTGGCCTTGATGGCCTGTGATGAAAAGATTTACGTTACAATTAAAATGAATATAAAGTTCCAGATGTAGAGGTCTGATATTTATTTCAGGTTTTTTAAGCCTGTTCTGGGTTCAGTGTTTAAGTGAAAATAGAACTATTATTTAATATATGGAAATGTTTAATATAGTACTGTATCTCAAAGATAATAACATGAACTTTCACTTTTTTTTTTTTTTTAGCCGTCACTTTCTGAATAAAAAAAAAATGAGTTTGGCCCTCGACTTTGTTCCTTCTTTTAATTTTGGCCCTCTGTGAATTTGAGTTTGACACCCCTGGGTGAAAGACTATTGTTCAACGTGAGCAACTTTATTTCCTTTAAAGTATTTTCACAAAAAATTTAATCTTGAAATGTCATTTCTGCACAATTGTTTTTCATTCTATTTATTGATTTTTTTTAACAATAACAATCATACATACAGTATGTTTTACATTTATCAACATACACTCAGTCATACAATTTTTGTATACATAAGAGAAAACACAAATTTATATCAACAAACTAAACAGAACTTTTAAAAATTTGTCTGACTACCCATCTCACTGGTTGGTCGAATAAATATTGTAAGGATGACCACTTCCGAAATTCCTGTTTCTGTTTCAATGTATCCCTATATTAATTACTAAAATATTTAAAAAATATATCAGACTCTTCAATTTCCCAATTTATCTGGAATAAGAAGACAACCCGAATTAAAAAGACGTTTCTTCAAAGACCTAGGGTCGTAGGTGAAATGGGATTGCCCTGCTTCCAGCTTTATTATTGGGCTTGTAATAAACGCTGTATGTCCTTTAGGGGTGGAGCACATGGACCGGATTGGGAATGGATGGAAAGTCAACCCTGTTTTTCCTGATACACTCAAATACTTAGTTCACTCAAATTTGAATCTTGGTTAATATAAATGTAAAAACCCTGTAGTATCTAATTCACTCAAATTTTGGTTTCGGATCAGAAGACACTTTTATTGGCGCCAATGTTAAATATTTACACCATTGATTCATAATCAAGCACACATATTATTTTCAGGAGTAGCGTTTCAGCAATGGACTTCCAAAGGGGTGCACACGATTAAGGATCTGTTTATTGATAACATCTTCCCTACATTTCAACAGCTCCAACAAAAATTTACCAGAGAACAAAGATTTTTTTAAAAATATTTACAAATTCGTAATTTTGTTAAGGAGACATTTCCATCTTTTCCCAACAAACCACAAAGTCCATCCATCCATCCATCCATCCATTTTCTAAACCGCTTATTCCAATGCAGGGTCGCGGGGAAGCTGGAGCCTATCCCAGCTGGCTTTGGGCGACAGGCAGGGTACACCCTGGACAGCTCGCCGCTCCATCGCAGGACCACAAAGTCTTCCTTCAGATAATTTATTTTTGACAGACCCACTAAAGAAAGGAGCCATTTCCAAGATATATAATAATTTCTCGCAAATAGACTGTACAAGCATATCGAACCACTTGAAAGATGCTTGGTGTGATGAACTGGGCATCGATATGGCCAAGGACCAATGGACTGAAGCGCAGAAACTGGTTCATTCCACTTCCGTCTGCAGTAGACACGGACTAATACAGTACAAAGTCTTACACAGGCTACACTTGTCTAAACTGAAGCTGTCCAAGATGTTTCTTGGAGTGGACTCAAAATGTGATCGTTGTGGCCAGGCTTCTGCTTCATTAGCACATATGTTTTGGGCATGCACAAATATTTCCGCCAAATATTCAAGACATTGTCTGTTGTTTTTGGAAAACAGCTCCTCCTGGACCCGACAATGGTCCTCTTTGGCGTATCCACAGCTAAAGGCTTAAGTTAAAAAACAATTAAATGATTTGAGCTTTGTGACACTGTTAGAAAGACGCCTTATCCTTTTAAACTGGAAAAATAAATCCCCCAAACTCATATGCTAAGGCATGTAATGCACCACTGACAATTGGAGAAAATCAAATTTCCCTCAAGAGATCAAATAGATCCGTTGTACTCAATTTGGCAACTGTTTATAAACCACTTTAATAATAACTTGTGACGGATAGCCTCCTCCTGTATTTGTATTTTTATGTCTGTGCAGGTGCAGTGTTCTGATTCGTTTGTTTGAAGAGGCCAGAAAACTCACAGGTCACATTTATTCACACTATTGTGTTCCTGTTTCTTTTTATTCTTTCTTATTTATTATTATCCTCTTTTACCGTTTGTGCCACTTCAGCCATTCAAATATTAAACTCTTTGGTACATTCATGAGAATGAAGCTATGACTTTTGTCATGGCACCATTTTGTAGATTTGAGAAATTTAGCATTTTGTAAAAATAAATTCAGGCTTGTGATTGGCTGAAAGCGCTTCAAACCAAATGCAGATTGGACAGAAAAAATGCAGCTCAACTATTGGTCAGTTTTTGCATAATGAGTTGGAAATTGCTTCAACAGGGTTCAGAGCTCTGCAACAGTTTCCAGTGGCCGGTACATGGCAGCCTTATAAATACTGACAACTTCCATTTAATTACTAGTTTGGCAGAGTTTTACAGCAGTCCTGTACACATGGAGTGGTTTCTCAATGTAAATTTGCCCTGAACTACTTAAAAACTAACAAGTTTTACATAAATTCATGGTGGAACTTTGCTTTTATTGAAGCTGCTTTTATTCACAATGTGTCAAATTAGATGATTGCTTCCCAGCTGAGTTCTTCAACCATCAGTGTCTGTTTGTGACTATCTAAATTAGCATAGTTAGCATCAGCTCAGCCTTTCTGCAATGTTTTCAAAAAAGTGGGCGTAACCTTGTAACATCAAGTCAACTCAGTACTTCTATTTTGTCATTTTGCCACTTTATCCATTCAAATATTAAACCATTAAGCTCATTCAGGAGACATGTTTGGCTTTTTCACATTTAAACCTTTTCAGTTATTCAAGCTTTGTCAATTTTTCAATTCCGTCTTGTGATTGGAGAAAACATAAATTCAACTCAGAAATTGGTCAAATTTGTGCATAACAAGTTGCAGACTTCTTCATCAGGGTGCACCGTGACACAAATGCATAGTGGTGTACAACGCCCAGGTTCTCATCCAGGATTTAACATAAAGCTTTAACAAGCAAACACAAATTTTTACTGCTGACTTTAAATTTATAATTATATCTGAAACCTATTATCAAGTCAAACGTTTTTTTTTGTTTTTTTTTTAGCTGGTTCAAAGGTCTTTACGGCCATTCTGCCGCTGGGACCCTTCCACAGTTCTCCGATCCAGAGACCTGGTTGCATCACGAAGCTAAACCAAAGATCCCGGTCAGCTCCACACCGAGCCAACAGGAGCCTGGTTCCATAACGCTCCACGGCGGCAAAGAGGAAGGCGTCGCAGCGCACCTCCACCAAACGACATCCCCTGTAACAACAGGTTTATCATTCTTAGTCTTACAGATATCCCCCCCCTTAAGCGACAATTCTCAGTCCAGCAGCTCACTGGCACCACCAGGAAGCAGAGTTGTAGTCTCACATGCTTTTCTGTAATCTCACCCCTGTCGCCCCCCCACCCACAACCCATAATGATTGTATCTGCCCCCCCACAACCCAGAAAGAATAAAACAGCACGGGTGGAGTAAACCATGAAAACCTCAATATCAAAACAATGAATCTAATAAGACAAAATAATAAAACCATTAAATGTGGTTTATTGAATATTAGATCTTTTGTGTCGAAGTCTCTGTTAATCAATGACCTGATTACTGATCATCATATTGATCTATTCTGTCTTAAGGAAACCTGCTGCAGCAGGAGGATCATGTTAGTATTAATGAATCGACTCCACCAGATTGTCTAAATGTTCATGTTCCCAGAACTACAGGTCGAGGAGGAGGTCTGGCAGCTATCTTTAAATCAGAACTATTGATTAGTCCTAGACATAAAATAGTTCCAATAGCTTTGAACACCTGACTCTTAGTCTCTCCCACCCAAGATGGAAATGAGAGAAGCCACTTCTCCTAGTAGTAGTCTACCGTCCACCTGGATCTTCCTCACAGTTCCTAACTGACTTCTCAGACCTCTTATCAGACTTAGTGCTGAATACTGATAAAGTTATTGTTCTGGGGGATTTTAACATTCATCTTGATGGTGAACATGACAGTTTAAACATTGCCTTTAACTTTATATTAAGTCCAATTGGATTTTCCCAAAATGTCCACAGACCGACTCATTCTCATCGTCACACTGGATCTTCTTCTGACATATGGCATCAAAAGTGACCAACTAACAGTTTTTCCTCATAACCCTGTTCTGTCTGATCATTTTTAATAACTTTTGAGTTTACTTTACTTGACTACACAAGGGCTGAGAAGAAAATCCATTCTAGTCGATGTTTGTCAGATAGTGTTGTTAACAAATATAAGAAGTCTATTTCAGCAGTATTTCCTCCAACACCATGTGTTAACCTGACAGGAAACACCCATCCAAGCTTTACTCCAACACAGGTCCATGAATGTGTTGCTAGAATGACAGCTTTAATGCGTATAACACTAGATAATGTTGCTCCTCTAAAGAAGAAGAGAACCAGTCAGAAGAAGCGGGCCCGGTGGTTTAATTCCCAGCTTCAAGCTTTAAAACAGACATCAAGACGTTTGGAAAGAAAATGGCGTTCATCTGGCTTAGAAGAGTTCTCATAGTCTGGAAAGAAAGTTTAATAGTGTATAAAAAAAGCCTTGCGTGTGGCTAGAACAGCTTATTATTCATCATTGATAGAGGAGAAGAAGAACAACCCCAGGTTTCTCTTCAGCACTGGAACCAGACTGACTAAGAGCCATAGTGCCGTTGAGCCATCTATTCGTTTCAACCAAAGCTGTGACGACTTTATGAGTTTCTTTGGAAACAAAATAGTTTCTATCAGGAAGGAAATCAGTAATAACCTGAACACTACTAATGTTATTTCATCTGCAGCAGCCTTAGAGACGTCTTTAGAAGCTGATTGTCATTTGGACCGTTTCTTGCCTGTACAGCTCTCCGAGTTAACCAACATAATAGCTTCATCTAAACCTTCAACCTGTGTTTTAGACCCCATCCCAACCAGATTATTCAAGGAAATATGTTTCCTAATCAATACATCTGGACTGGACCTGATCAATTCATCTCTATTAACAGGATATGTACCTCAATATTTTAACACAGCTGTAATTAAACTGTTGCTTAAAAAACCAACTCTGGATCCAGGAGTTTTAGCTAATCATAGACCAATATCTAATCTCCCCTTCTGGTCTAAAATTCTCAGTTTCAACCCAACTATGTTCCTATCTGAGCAGAAACAATCTGAAGAGTTCCAGTCAGGATTTAGAGCTCATCATAGCACAGAGACAGCACTGGTGAAAGTCTAATGATCTTCTCATGGCCTCAGATGAAGGACTTCTGTCTGGACTCATTCTTTTAGATCTCAGTGCTGCATTCGACACTATTGATCACAATATTCTGCTACAGAGGCTGGAACATGTTATTGGGATTAAAGGGACCGCATTAGACTGGTTCCAGTCAGATTTATCTGATAGATTTCAGTTTGTAAATGATGAGTCTTCCTCACACACCAGGGTAAGTCATGGAGTTCCTCAGGGTTCTGTACTTGGACCAATACTTTTCACATTATACATGCTTCCCTTAGGAAATATCATCAGGCAGCATGGTATAAATGTTCATTGCTATGCGGATGACACTCAGATCTACCTCTCCATGAAGCCAGATGAAACCAATCAGTTTCTTAGATTACAAAGATGTCTTACAGACATCAAGACCTGGATGACTCTGAATTTTCTCCTTCTAAACTCAGACAAGACAGAGGTTGTTATCTTCAGGCTGAAAAACTTAGAACAAAATGATCCAGTAATGTAATTAATCTGGATGGCATTAATCTGGCCTCCAGTACCACTGTGAGGAACCTTGGAGTCATTATTGACCAGGACTTGTCTTTTAGCTCACATTTAAAACAGGTTTCTAGAACCGCCTTCTTCCACCTGCGTAATATTGCAAAAGTTAGGGGCATCTTGTCTCAGAAAGATGCAGAAAAATGAGTCCATGCCTTCATTATTTCCAGACTGGATTACTGCAAGTCCTTATTTATGGGTTGTCCCAAATATGCCCTGAAAAGTCTCCATCTGATCCAAAATGCTGCAGCGAGGGTTCTGATGAGGACTAGCAGGAGAGATCATATTTCACCAGTTTTAGCCTCTCTACACTGGCTCCCTGTTAAATCCAGGATCAAGTTTAAAATTCTTCTCCTCACATATAAAGCTCTCCATGACCAAGCTCCATTGTACATAAAAGATCTTATAGTTCCATATATTCCAAATAGAGCACTTGGCTCTCAGACTGCAGGTTTACTGGTGGTTCCCAGAGTCTCAAAGAGTCCTATGGGAGGAAGGGCCTTTAGCTATCAGGCTCCTCTCTTATGGAACCAGCTCCCACCGTGGGTTCAGGAGGCAGACTCCCTCCACACCTTTAAGATGGAGCTGAAAACCTTCCTTTTCCATGATTCTTATAGTTAGGATATGAGCATCTCCTGAGTTGGAGTCTGCATGTACGGGACCCAACTGTCCAGGTTCTGCTCATTGCTCTTATAGTTATGGGTAGTCTAGTCATCCATTACTTATGTAGCAATGAGGATGTTACCTGATGCACTGAGAAGTACCTCGCTCTATTTCTCTCATATATTAATGTATAAATATATGTCAATATTGCCGTCTATATCTTATTTCTCCTTTTTTCCGCAGGTCTTCCTGAATAAGTGCAGTTGTACATGTTGATCTGTCTTTCCTGTCCTCTCCACCCCAACCAGTCGAGGCAGATGGCTGCCCTCCCTGAGCCGGGTTCTGCCGGAGGTTTTCTTCCTGTTAAAGGGGAGTTTTTTCCTTCCCACTGTCGCCTCGTGCAGCTCAGGATGGAGGATTGGATCCAAGTCATGACTCGATGCAATCAGTTGGTTTCTATTATAGGATATATATGAACTGGCTGGAAATGATGTGTATGTAAAGTATCCTGGGACAACATTGTTGTGAAGTGGCGCTGTACAAATAAAGCTGAATTGAATTGACGAGTTCTCAGTTTCCAGTAAATTGTGATCCTGACTCCCATTTCCTTTTCTGAAAAAATATCAAGTCAGCTCAGTAGCTCTGAATAGTACCTATTCATAGTACCTAAAAGAGAAAACTGTTCCTTTACATGGCCACTAGACGGCACTCTAAGACCAGAAATGAAAAGAAACTCTGTGCTTTTCAGTCTTTGGTGCTTTTCGGTTGACCAACAGGTCAATTGCAATAAAAATTAAAACCGCAAGCGGTGATATAGGCCCTCGCACCATGGCGCCACTCGGCATAATGCCACCGCCTCCCCTGGCAACATCCTTCCCATGCCTCTCTCAACCTAAAGTGCAGCCAGACTGCACTTCAGGCCATTTAGGCCTTATGAAGGGTCACTTTCTGTCACCAAGGGGCGGGGCTAATTCATAATCTAATTATTGCCATGCACAAATGTGAAGGATATGACTGGCATTATCTGTAGCAAATTTGGTGCAGGTTGGTTGTTTTTTGTGGGAGTTATGTCAGTTTTCCTTTTTATTGCATCACATCTGCTTTGCTGCCCCGCCTCTCCTAAATGATATCCCCTATTAAAAGAAATAGCACAACTTTTAATCACACATGCCTCTTGAGCATCCTGACTCATTTGGGTTAAAGTTGGACAAAATTCTTAGGAGAAGTTCCTCAAAATGCATGGCAGAGAAAATGACAGAAATGGCCCCAAAAATGGCACCTTTTTCAAAATGGCCGACTTCCTGTTTGATTTAACCCATATGTCCAAGAGACGTTTTTGAAGGTGCTGGAAGGGTCTACAAGTGTGCTGAATTTTATCCATGTCAGTCAATGTAGTGGGCGAGGCTGATTGATTGAAATATTGTAGGGGGCGCTATGGAGCCATTTATTATCTTTTCCACTATATTGTAATTTTATTCTATTAAGGACATAACTGTCATGACTCATTGCAAGTATGGTGAAGATCAAAGGTTTCATGGCTTTGTTACAGGTACTTCCTGGTTCATGATATCAGACACTTGTTGTTGCCAAGGGGTGGGGCTAATTCATAGTCATATTATTGCATTGTATATTTTGTTCATCATGGGACTGGCATCAAATGTGTCGATTCCTGTGCTGATATGTTGTTTTATGTGGGAGTTTTAGCAATAAGTCTTTGTTAATGAGACATCAAATTTTGAAGGCCCGCCCCTCCTAAACTAAATCTTCTATTAGAAGAAATAACACAACTTTAAATCACACATGCCTCCTGAGCATCCTGTGCAAGTTGGGTGTCAGTTGGACAATATCCCTAGGAGGAGTTGTTTAAAATGCATGGCAAAGAAATGACCCCAAAAATGGCACCTTTTTCAAAATGGCCGACTTCCTGTATGATTTAGCCCATATGTCCAAGAGACATTTTTGAAGGTACTGGAAGCTTCTACAACTGTGCTGAATTTTATCCATGTCGGTCCATGTAGTGGGCGGGGCTGATTGATTGAAATTTTGTAGGGGGCGCTATGGAGGCATGCTCCATTTATTCCATAATGTTTCAATGGGGCTTAGTTCAGGGCCTTACTGTCATCAGTCATGGCAAGTTTGGTGGCGGTCCAAGGTTACAGGGCTTGGTCACAGGTACTTCCTCTTTCATGGCGTTGGACCGCCATTCGCCATGTCCCGTTTAGCGTAGCAACTTGAGGTTTTTATTGTGGCATCATGAAAGGGTTTGACATGTTTTGGAGGAGGCTCAAGTGTTTTGGACCATTTGCTTAGAAGCATGACCCTCAAATGTGGAAAAAACTACTTCCTGTTGTAAGTGGGCGGGGCTTAGGTCTAGACCAGCAATGGTCAGATTAATCTGTTCAGGACTGATCCCTTATTAATCCCTATAAGTTTTAGGGTGATCAGATCAAAATTGACAATTTTATAGTGATTTATGATGTCACGCCGCCGCATGGAACTTCCCCATGGCGTCACGGGCACGCCGTGCAGCGTAGAGCAACGTCCTTTACCAGATCTGTTCACCAACATGTTTTGCGATGCCTGAGTGAATTTGGGCCATGTGGTGTCCACCAAGCCAGAGTTATGGGTGTGTGAGCAAAAAACAACACTTTTGACCTCCAGGGGGCGTGGCTATTTCATAATCAAAATATTGGCATATAGAACTCTGTAGGAGGGGACTGCCATCATATCTAGCAAATTTGGTGCAGAAATGTTGCTTTATGTAGGAGTTATATCCGTTTAATTTTTCATGGCGAGACATCAAACTTTGAGGCCCCGCCCCTCGTAAACTAAGTCTCCTATTAGAAGAAATAACACAACATTTAATCACACATGTCTCCTGAATATCCTGAGCAATTTGTGGCTCAGTGGGATAAAAGCTCTAGGACTAGTTCAATAAAATGCGAGGTGCTAAAATGCCAAAATATTGACTTTGACCTAAAATGGCCCCTTCCTGTCGACATTTCACCATGACATAAAGAGGATTTTTTGTTTGTCCTGTCATGTAGATCATGTGTATGAATTTTCATAAAGATTAATGACATGCAGTGGCGGGGCACCTAAAATAGGTGGCGCTCTCGTTCAGTTTCGCCCAAACATTCTGGAGCACCTCAAAATATCAAATTTTTCGTATTCCCTTGGGGGGGTACGCAAAATTTGGTGAGTTTTCGAGCACGTTCAGGCCTCCAAAAAAGCACGCGAAGTGTCCGAATAATAATAATAATAATAATTAAAACCGCAAGCGGTGATATAGGCCCTCGCACCATGGCGCCGCTCGGCATAATGCCACCGCCTCCCCTGGCAACATCCTTCCCATGCCTCTCTCGACCTAAAATGCAGCCAGACTGCACTTCAGGCCATTTAGGCCTTATGAAGGGTCATTTCCTGTCACCAAGGGGCGGGGCTAACTTATCATCTAATTATTGACATGCAGAAATGTAAAGGATATGACTGGCATCATCTGTAGCAAATTTGGTGCAGGTTGGTTGTTTTTTGTGGGAGTTATGTCAGTTTTCCTTTTAATTGCATCACAGCTGCTTTGCTGCCCCGCCTCTCCTAAACGATATCCCCTATTAAAAGAAATAGCACAACTTTTAATCACACATGCCTCTTGAGCATCCTGACTCATTTGGGTTAAAGTTGGACAAAATTCTTAGAAAGAACTTCTCAAAATGCATGACAAAGAAAATGACAGAAATTGCCCCAAAAATGACACCTTTTTTCAAAATGGCCGACTTCCTGTTTTATTTAGCCCATATGTCCAAGAGACTTTTTTCAAGGTACTGGAAGGTTCTACAATTGTGCTGAATCATATCAATGTCAGTCAATGTAGTGGGCGGGGCTGATTGATTGAAATATTGTAGGGGGCGCTATGGAGCCATTTACGATTTTCTCCACTATATTGTAATTTTACTCTATTAAGGACATAACTGTCATGACTCATGGCAAGTATGGTGAAGATCAACAATTTCATGGCTTTGTTACAGGTACTTCCTGGTTCATGATATCAGACACTTGTTGTTGCCAAGGGGTGGGGCTAGTTCAGAGTCATATTATTGCATTGTATATTTTGTTCATCATGGGACTGGCATCAAATGTGTCGATTCCTGTGCTGATATGTTGTTTTATGTGGGAGTTTTAGCAATAAGTCTTTGTTAATGAGACATCAAACTTTGAGGGCCCGCCCCTCCTAAACTAAATCTTCTATTAGAAGAAATAACACAACTTTAAATCACACATGCCTCCTGAGCATCCTGTGCAAGTTGGGTGTCAGTTGGACAATATCCCTAGGAGGAGTTGTTTAAAATGCATGGCAAAGAAATGACTCCAAAAATGGCACCTTTTTCAAAATGGCCGACTTCCTGTTGAATTTAGCCCATATGTCCAAGAGACTTTTTTGAAGGTACTGGAAGGTTCTCCAAGTGTGCTGAATTTTGTCCATGTCGATCAATGTAGTGGGCGGGGCTGATTGATTGAAATTTTGTAGGGGGCGCTATGGAGACATGCTCCATTTGTTCCATAATGTTTCAATGGGGCTTTGTTCAGGGCCTTACTGTCATCAGTCATGGCAAGTATGGTGGCGGTCCAAGGTTCCATGGCTTGGTCACAGGTACTTCCTGTTTCATGGCGTTGGACCGCCATTCGCCATGTCCCGTTTAGCGTAGCGACTTGAGGTTTTTATTGTGGCATCATGAAAGGGTTTGACATGTTTTGGAGGAGTCTCAAGTGTTTGGGACCATTTGCTTAGAAGCATGACCCTCAAACGTGGAAAAAACCACTTCCTGTTGTAAGTGGGCGGAGCTTAGGTCTACACCAGCAATGGTCACATTAATCTGTTCAGGACTGATCCCTTATTAATCCCTATAAGTTTTAGGGTGATCAGATCAAAATTGAGAGTTTTATAGTGATTTATGATGTCACGCCGCCGCATGGAACTTTGCCATGGCGTCACGGGCACGCCGTGCAGCGTAGAGCAACGTCCTTTATCAGATGTCTTCACCAACATGTTTTGTGATGCCTGAGTGAATTTGGGCCATGTGGTGTCCACCAAGCCAGAGTTATGGGTGTGTGAGCAAAAAACAACACTTTTGACCTCCAGGGGGCGTGGCTATTTCATAATCAAAATATTGACATATAGAACTCTGTAGGAGGGGACTGCCATCATATCTAGCAAATTTGGTGCAGAAATGTTGCTTTATGTGGGAGTTATATCCGTTTAATTTTTCCTGGCGAGACATCAAACTTTGAGGCCCTGCCCCTCGTAAACTAAGTCTCCTATTAGAAGAAATAACACAACATTTAATCACACATGCCTCCTGAACATCCTGAGCAATTTGTGGCTCAGTGGGATAAAAGCTCTAGGACGAGTTCGTTAAAATGCGAGGCGCTGAAACGCCAAAATATTGACTTTGACCTAAAATGGCCGCCTTCCTGTCGACATTTCACCATGACATTAAGAGGATTTTTTTTTCGCCCTGTCATGTTGATCATGTGTATGAATTTTCATAAAGATTACCGACATGCAGTGGCGGGGCACCTAAAATAGGTGGCGCTCTCGTTCAGTTTCGCCCAAACATTCTGGAGCACCTCAAAATATCAAATTTTTCGCATTCCCTTGGGGGGGTACGCAAAATTTGGTGAGTTTTCGAGCACGTTCAGGCCTCCAAAAAAGCACGCGAAGTGTCCGAATAAAAATAATAATAATAATAATAATAATAAACACTGCAATTACAATAGGCCTTCGCACCGCCAAGGTGCTCGGGCCTAATTAAAACCGCAAGCGGTGATATAGGCACTCGCACCATGGCGCCGCTCGGCATAATGCCACCGCCTCCCCTGGCAACATCCTTCCCATGCCTCTCTCAACCTAAAGTGCAGCCAGACTGCACTTCAGGCCATTTAGACCTTATGAACGGTCACTTCCTGTCACCAAGGGGCGGGGCTAATTTATAATCTAATTATTGACATACAGAAATGTGAAGGATATGCCTGGCATCATCTGTAGCAAATTTGGTGCAGGTTGGTTGTTTTTTGTGGGAGTTATGTCAGTTTTCCTTTTCATTGCATCACATCTGCTTTGCTGCCCCGCCTCTCCTAAACGATATCCCCTATTAAAAGAAATAGCACAACTTTTAATCACACATGCCTCTTGAGCATCCTGACTCATTTGGGTTAAAGTTGGACAAAATTCTTAGGAGAAGTTCCTCCAAATGCATGGCAAAGAAAATGACAGAAATGACCCCAAAAATGGCACCCTTTTCAAAATGGCCGACTTCCTGTTGGATTTAGCCCATATGTCCAAGAGACTTTTTTGAAGGTACTGGGACGGTCTACAAGTTTCCCGAATCATATCCATGTCAGTCAATGTAGTGGGCGGGGCTGATTAATTAAAATATTGTAGGGGGCGCTATGGAGCCATTTACTATCTTCTCCACTATATTTTAATTTTACTCTATTAAGGGCATAACTTTCATGACTCATGGCAAGTATGGTGAAGATCAAAGGTTTCATGGCTTTGTTACAGGTACTTCCTGGTTCATGATATCAGACACTTGTTGTTGCCAAGGGGTGGGGCTAATTCATAGTCCCATTATTGCATTGCAGATTTTGTTCATCATGGGACTGGAATCAAATGTGTCGATTCCTGTGCTGATATGTTGTTTTATGTGGGAATTTTAGCAATAAGTCATTGTTAATGAGACATCAAACTTTGAGGGCCCGCCCCTCCTAAACTAAATCTTCTATTAGAAGAAATAACACAACTTTACATCACACATGCCTCCTGAGCATCCTGTGCAAGTTGGGTGTCAGTTGGACAATATCCCTAGGAGGAGTTGTTTAAAATGCATGGCAAAGAAATGACCCCAAAAATGGCACCTTTTTCAAAATGGCCGACTTCCTGTTGAATTTAGCCCATATGTCCAAGAGACTTTTTTGAAGGTACTGGCAGGTTCTCCAACTGTGCTGAATTTTATCCATGTCGGTCCATGTAGTGGGCGGGGCTGATTGATTGAAATATTGTAGGGGGCGCTATGGAGACATGCTCCATTTATTCCATAATGTTTCAATGGGGCTTAGTTCAGGGCCTTACTGTCATCAGTCATGGCAAGTTTGATGGCGGTCCTAGGTTCCATGGCTTGGTCACAGGTACTTCCTGTTTCATGGCGTTGGACCGCCATTCGCCATGTCCCGTTTAGCGTAGCGACTTGAGGTTTTTATTGTGGCATCATGAAAGGGTTTGACATGTTTTGGAGGGGGCTCAAGTGTTTTGGACCATTTGCTTAGAAGCATGACCCTCAAACGTGGAAAAAACCACTTCCTGTTGTAAGTGGGCGGGGCTTAGGTCTAGACCAGCAATGGTCACATTAATCTGTTCAGGACTGATCCCTTATTAATCCCTATAAGTTTTAGGGTGATCAGATCAAAATTGACAATTTTATAGTGATTTATGATGTCACGCCGCCGCATGGAACTTCGCCATGGCGTCAAGGGCATGCCGTGCAGCGTAGAGCAACGTCCTTTATAAGATCTCTTCACCAACATGTTTTGTGATGCCTGAGTGAATTTGGGCCATGTGGTGTCCACCAAGCCAGAGTTATGGGTGTGTGAGCAAAAAACAACACTTTTGACCTCCAGGGGGCGTGGCTATTTCATAATCAAAATATTGACATATAGAACTCTGTAGGAGGGGACTGCCATCATATCTAGCAAATTTGGTGCAGAAATGTTGCTTTATGTGGGAGTTATATCCGTTTAATTTTTCCTGGCGAGACATCAAACTTTGAGGCCCCGCCCCTCGTAAACTAAATCTCCTATTAGAAGAAATAACACAACATTTAATCACACATGCCTCCTGAACATCCTGAGCAATTTGTGGCTCAGTGGGATAAAAGCCTTAGGACGAGTTCGTTAAAATGCGAGGTGCTAAAACGCCAAAATATTGACTTTGACCTAAAATGGCCGCCTTCCTGTCGACATTTCACCATGACATTAAGAGGATTTTTTGTTCGCCCTGTCATGTAGATCATGTGTATGAATTTTCATAAAGATTAACGACATGCAGTGGCGGGGCACCTAAAATAGGTGGCGCTCTCATTCAGTTTTGCCCAAACATTCTGGAGCACCTCAAAATATCAAATTTTTCGTATTCCCTTGGGGGGGTACGCAAAATTTGGTGAGTTTTTGAGCATGTTCAGGCCTCCAAAAAAGCAATTCATTTATTAGGAGAATAATAATAATAATAATTAAAACCGCAAGCGTGATATAGGCCCTCGCACCATGGCGCCACTCGGCATAATGCCACCGCCTCCCCTGGCAACATCCTTCCCATGCCTCTCTCAACCTAAAGTGCAGCCAGACTGCACTTCAGGCCATTTAGGCCTTATGAAGGTTCACTTCCTGTCACCAAGGGGCGGGGCTAACTTATCATCTAATTATTGACATGCACAAATGTGAAGGATATGACTGACATCATCTGTAGCAAATTTGGTGCAGGTTGGTTGTTTTTTGTGGGAGTTATGTCAGTTTTCCTTTTCATTGCATCACATCTACTTTGCTGCCCCGCCTCTCCTAAACGATATCCCCTATTAAAAGAAATAGCACAACTTTTAATCACAGATGCCTCTTGAGCATCCTGACTCATTTGGGTTAAAGTTGGACAAAATTCTTAGGACAAGTTCCTCCAAATGCATGGCAAAGAAAATGACAGAAATGACCCCAAAAATGGCACCCTTTTCAAAATGGCCGACTTCCTGTTGGATTTAGCCCATATGTCCAAGAGACTTTTTTGAAGGTACTGGGAGGGTCTACAAGGTTCCCGAATCATATCCATGTCAGTCAATGTATTGGGCGGGGCTGATTAATTAAAATATTGTAGGGGGCGCTATGGAGCCATTTACTATCTTCTCCACTATATTTTAATTTTACTCTATTAAGGGCATAACTTTCATGACTCATGGCAAGTATGGTGAAGATCAAAGGTTTCATGGCTTTGTTACAGGTACTTCCTGGTTCATGATATCAGACACTTCTTGTTGCCAAGGGGTGGGGCTAATTCATAGTCCCATTATTGCATTGCAGAGTTTGTTCATCATGGGACTGGCATCAAATGTGTCGATTCCTGTGCTGATATGTTGTTTTATGTGGGAGTTTTAGCAATAAGTCTTTGTTAATGAGACATCAAACTTTGAGGGCCCGCCCCTCCTAAACTAAATCTTCTATTAGAAGAAATAACACAACTTTACATCACACATGCCTCCTGAGCATCCTGTGCAAGTTGGGTGTCAGTTGGACAATATCCCTAGGAGGAGTTGTTTAAAATGCATGGCAAAGAAATGACCCCAAAAATGGCACATTTTTCAACATGGCCGACTTCCTGTTGAATTTAGCCCATATGTCCAAGAGACTTTTTTGAAGGTACTGGAAGGTTCTCCAACTGTGCTGAATTTTATCCATGTCGGTCCATGTAGTGGGCGGGGCTGATTGATTGAAATTTTGTAGGGGGCGCTATGGTGACATGCTCCATTTATTCCATAATGTTTCAATGGGGCTTAGTTCAGGGCCTTACTGTCATCAGTCATGGCAAGTTTGGTGGCGGTCCAAGGTTCCATGGCTTGGTCACAGGTACTTCCTGTTTCATGGCGTTGGACCGCCATTCGCCATGTCCCGTTTAGCGTAGCGACTTGAGGTTTTGATTGTGGCATCATGAAAGGGTTTGACATGTTTTGGAGGAGTCTCAAGTGTTTGGGACCATTTGCTTAGAAGCATGACCCTCAAACGTGGAAAAAAACACTTCCTGTTGTAAGTGGGCGGGGCTTAGGTCTACACCAGCAATGGTCACATTAATCTGTTCAGGACTGATCCCTTATTAATCCCCATAAGTTTTAGGGTGATCAGATCAAAATTGACAATTTTATAGTGATTTATGATGTCACGCCGCCGCATGGAACTTCGCCATGGCGTCACGGGCACGCCGTGCAGCGTAGAGCAACGTCCTTTATCAGATCTCTTCACCAACATGTTTTGTGATGCCTGAGTGAATTTGGGCCATGTGGTGTCCACCAAGCCAGAGTTATGGGTGTGTGAGCAAAAAACAACACTTTTGACCTCCAGGGGGCGTGGCTATTTCATAATAAAAATTTTGACATATAGAACTCTGTAGGAGGGGACTGCCATCATATCTTGCAAATCTGTTGCAGAAATGTTGCTTTATGTGGGAGTTATAGCCGTTTAATTTTTCATGGCGAGACATCAAACTTTGAGGCCCCGCCCCTCGTAAACTAAGTCTCCTATTAGAAGAAATAACACAACATTTAATCACACATGCCTCCTGAACATCCTCAGCAATTTGTGGCTCAGTGGGTTAAAAGCTCTAGGACGAGTTCGTTAAAATGCGAGGTGCTAAAACGCCAAAATATTGACTTTGACCTAAAATGGCCGCCTTCCTGTCGACATTTCACCATGACATTAAGAGGATTTTTTGTTTGTCCTGTCATGTAGATCATGTGTATGAATTTTCATAAAGATTAACGACATGCAGTGGCGGGGCACCTAAAATAGGTGGCGCTCTCATTCAGTTTCGCCCAAACATTCTGGAGTACCTCAAAATATCAAATTTTTTGTATTCCCTTGGGGGGGTACGCAAAGTTTGGTGAGTTTTCGAGCACGTTCAGGCCTCCAAAAAAGTACGCGAAGTGTCCGAATAAAAATAATAATAATAATAACAAGCGGTGATATAGGCCCTCGCACCATGGCGCCGCTCGGCATAATGCAACCGCCTCCCCTGCCAACATCCTTCCCATGCCTCTCTCTCTAAAGTACAGCCAGACTGCACTTCAGGCCATTTAGGCCTTATGAAGGGTCACTTCCTGTCAAGAAGGGGCGGGGCTAACTAATAATCTAATTATTGACAAGCACAAATGTGAAGGATATGACTGGCATCATCAGTAGCAAATTTGGTGCAGGTTGGTTGTTTTTTGTGGGAGTTATGTCAGTTTTCCTTTTCATTGCATCACATCTGCTTTGCTGCCCCGCCTCTCCTAAATGATATCCCCTATTAAAAGAAATAGCACAACTTTTAATCACACATGCCTCTTGAGCATCCTGACTCATTTGGGTTAAAGTTAGATAAAATTCTTAGCAGGACTTCCTCAAAATGCATGGCAAAGAAAATGACAGAAATGACCCCAAAAATGGCACCTTTTTCAAAATGGCCGACTTCCTGTTTGATTTAGCCCATATGTCCAAGAGACTTTTTTGAAGGAGCTGGGAGCCTCTACAAGTGTCCCGAATCATATCCATGTCAGTCAATGTAGTGGGCGGGGCTGATTAATTAAAATATTTTAGGGGGCGCTATGGAGCCATTTACTATCTTCTCCACTATATTGTAATTTTACTCTATTAAGGGCATAACCGTCATGACTCATGGCAAGTATGGTGAAGATCAACAATTTCATGGCTTTGTTACAGGTACTTCCTGGTTCATGATATCAGACACTTGTTGTTGCCAAGGGGTGGGGCTAATTCATAGTAATATTATTGTATTGTATATTTTGTTCATCATGGGACTGGCATCAAATGTGTCGATTCCTGTGCTGATATGTTGTTTTATGTGGGAGTTTTAGCAATAAGTCTTTGTTAATGAGACATAAAACTTTGAGGGCCTGCCCCTCCTAAACTAAATCTTCTATTAGAAGAAATAACACAACTTTAAATCACACATGCCTCCTGAGCATCCTGTGCAAGTTGGGTGTCAGTTGGACAATATCCCTAGGAGGAGTTGTTTAAAATGCATGGCAAAGAAATGACCCCAAAAATGGCACCTTTTTCAAAATGGCCGACTTCCTGTTGAATTTAGCCCATATGTCCAAGAGACTTTTTTGAAGGTACTGGCAGGTTCTCCAACTGTGCTGAATTTTATCCATGTCGGTCAATGTAGTGGGCGGGGCTGATTGATTGAAATTTTGTAGGGGGCGCTATGGAGACATGCTCCATTTATTCCATAATGTTTCAATGGGGCTTAGTTCAGGGCCTTACTGTCATCAGTCATGACAAGTATGGTGGCGGTCCAAGGTTCCATGGCTTGGTCACAGGTACTTCCTGTTTCATGCCGTTGGACCGCCATTCGCCATGTACCGTTTAGCGTAGCAACTTGAGGTTTTTATTGTGGCATCATGAAAGGGTTTGACATGTTTTGGAGGAGTCTCAAGTATTTGGGACCATTTCCTTAGAAGCATGACCCTCAAATGTGGAAAAAAAACACTTCCTGTTGTAAGTGGGCGGGGCTTAGGTCTAGACCAGCAATGATCACAGTAATCTGTTCAGGACTGATCCCTTATTAATCCCTATAAGTTTTAGGGTGATCAGATCAAAATTGACAATTTTATAGTGATTTATGATGTCACGCCGCCGCATGGAACTTCGCCATGGCGTCACGGGCACGCCGTGCAGCGTAGAGCAACGTCCTTTATCAGATCTCTTCACCAACATGTTTTGTGATGCCTGAGTGAATTTGGGCCATGTGGTGTCCACCAAGCCAGAGTTATGGGTGTGTGAGCAAAAAACAACACTTTTGACCTCCAGGGGGCGTGGCTATTTCATAATCAAAATATTGACATATAGAACTCTGTAGGAGGGGACTGCCATCATATCTAGCAAATTTGGTGCAGAAATGTTGCTTTATGTGGGAGTTATATCCGTTTAATTTTTCATGGCGAGACATCAGACTTTGAGGCCCCGCCCCTCGTAAACTAAGTCTCCTATTAGAAGAAATAACACAACATTTAATCACACATGCCTCCTGAACATCCTGAGCAATTTGTGGCTCAGTGGGATAAAAGCTCTAGGACGAGTTCGTTAAAATGCGATACGCTAAAACGCCAAAATATTGACTTTGACCTAAAATGGCCGCCTTCCTGTCGACATTTCACCATGACATTAAAAGGATTTTTTGTTCGCCCTGTCATGTAGATCATGTGTATGAATTTTCATAAAGATTAACGACATGCAGTGGCGGGGCACCTAAAATAGGTGGCGCTCTCGTTCAGTTTCACCCAAACATTCTGGAGCACCTCAAAATATTAAATTTTTCGTATTCCCTTGGGGGGGTACGCAAAATTTGGTGAGTTTTCGAGCACGTTCAGGCCTCCAAAAAAGCATGCGAATTGTCCGAATAAAAATAATAATAATAATTAAAACCGCAGGCGGTGATATAGGCCCTCGCACCATGGCGCCGCTCGGCATCATGCCACCGCCTCCCCTGGCAACATCCTTCCCATGCCTCTCTCAACCTAAAGTGCAGCCAGACTGCACTTCAGACCATTTAGGTTTTATGAAGGGTCACTTCCTGTCACCAAAGGGCGGGGCTAACTTATCATCTAATTATTGACATGCACAAATGTGAAGGATATGACTGGCATCATCTGTAGCAAATTTGGTGCAGGTTGGTTGTTTTTTGGGGGATTTATGTCAGTTTTTCTTTTTGTTGCATCACATCTGCTTTGCTGCCCCGCCTCTTCTAAACGATATCCCCTATTAAAAGAAATAGCACAACTTTTAATCACACATGTCTCTTGAGCATCCTGACTCATTTGGGTTAAAGTTGGATAAAATTCTTGGGAGAAGTTCCTCAAAATGCATGGTAAAGAAAATGACAGAAATGACCCCAAAAATGGCACCTTTTTCAAAATGGCCGACTCCCTGTTTGATTTAGCCCATATGTCCAAGAGACTTTTTTGAAGGTACTGGGAGCGTCTACAAGTTTCCCGAATCATAACCATGTCAGTCAATGTAGTGGGCGGGGCTAATTAATTAAAATATTGTAGGGGGCGCTATGGAGCCATTTACTATCTTCTCCACTATATTGTAATTTTACTCTATTAAGGACTTTACTGTCATAAGTCATGGCAAGTATGGTGAAGATCAAAGGTTTCATGGCTTTGTTACAGGTACTTCCTGGTTCACGATATCAGACACTTGTTGTTGCCAAGGGGTGGGGCTAATTCATAGTCCCATTATTGCATTGTAGATTTTGTTCATCATGGGACTGGCATCAAATGTGTCGATTCCTGTGCTGATATGTTGTTTTATGTGGGAGGTTTAGCAATAAGTCTTTGTTAATAAGACATCAAACTTTGAGGGCCCGCCCCTCCTAAACTAAATCTTCTATTAGAAGAAATAACACAACTTTAAATCACACATGCCTCCTGAGCATCCTGTGCAAGTTGGGTGTCAGTTGGACAATATCCCTAGGAGGAGTTGTTTAAAATGCATGGCAAAGAAATGACCCCAAAAATGGCGCCTTTTTCAAAATGGCCGACTTCCTGTTGAATTTAGCCCATATGTCCAAGAGACTTTTTTGAAGGTACTGGAAGGTTCTCCAACTGTGCTGAATTTTATCCATGTCGGTCCATGTAGTGGGCGGGGCTGATTGATTGAAATTTTGTAGGGGGCGCTATAGAGACATGCTCCATGTATTCCATTATGTTTCAATGGGGCTTAGTTCAGGGCCTTACTGTCATCAGTCATGGCAAGTATGGTTGCGGTCCAAGGTTCCATGGCTTGGTCACAGGTACTTCCTGTTTCATGGCGTTGGACCGCCATTCGCCATGTCCCGTTTAGCGTAGCGACTTGAGGTTTTTATTGTGGCATCATGAAAGGGTTTGACATGTTTTGGAGGAGGCTCAAGTGTTTTGGACCATTTGCTTAGAAGCATGACCCTCAAACGTGCAAAAAAACACTTCCTGTTGTAAGTGGGCGGAGTTTAGGTCTACACCAGCAATGGTCACAGTAATCTGTTCAGGACTGATCCCTTATTAATCCCTATAAGTTTTAGGGTGATCAGATCAAAATTGACAATTTTATAGTGATTTATGATGTCACGCCGCCGCATGGAACTTCGCCATGGCGTCACGGGCACGCCGTGCAGCGTAGAGCAACGTCCTTTATAAGATCTCTTCACCAACATGTTTTGTGATGCCTGAGTGAATTTGGGCCATGTGGTGTCCACCAAGCCAGAGTTATGGGTGTGTGAGCAAAAAACAACACTTTTGACCTCCAGGGGGCGTGGCTATTTCATAATCAAAATATTGACATATAGAACTCTGTAGGAGGGGACTGCCATCATATCTAGCAAATTTGGTGCAGAAATGTTGCTTTATGTGGGAGTTATATCCGTTTAATTTTTCATGGCGAGACATCAAACTTTGAGGCCCCGCCCCTCGTAAACTAAGTCTCCTATTAGAAGAAATAACACAACATTTAATCACACATGCCTCCTGAACATCCTCAGCAATTTGTGGCTCAGTGGGATAAAAGCTCTAGGACGAGTTCGTTAAAATGCGAGGTGCTAAAACGCCAAAATATTGACTTTGACCTAAAATGGCCGCCTTCCTGTCGACATTTCACCATGACATTAAGAGGATTTTTTGTTCGCCCTTGCATGTAGATCATGTGTATGAATTTTCATAAAGATTAACGACATGCAGTGGCGGGGCACCTAAAATAGGTGGCGCTCTCCTTCAGTTTCGCCCAAACATTCTGGAGCACCTCAAAATATCAAATTTTTCGTATTCCCTTGGGGGGGTACGCAAAATTTGGTGAGTTTTCGAGCACGTTCAGGCCTCCAAAAAAGCACGCGAAGTGTCCGAATAAAAATAATAATAATAATAATAATAATAATAAACACTGCAATTACAATAGGCCTTCGCACTGCCAAGGTGCTCGGGCCTAATAATAAACGCTGCAATTACAATAGGCCTTCGCACTGCCAAGGTGCTCGGGCCTAATAATTAAAACCGCAAGCGGTGATATAGGCCCTCGCACCATGGCGCCGCTCGGCATAATGCCACCGCCTCCCCTGCCAACATCCTTCCCATGCCTCTCTCAACCTAGAGTGCAGCCAGACTGCACTTCAGGCCATTTAGGCCTTATGAAGGGTCACTTCCTGTCACCAAGGGGCGGGGCTAATTTATAATCTAATTATTGACATGCACAAATGTGAAGAATATGACTGGCATCATCTGTAGTGAATTTGGTGCAGGTTGGTTGTTTTTTGTGGGAGTTATGTCAGTTTTCCTTTTCATTGCATCACATCTGCTTTGCTGCCCCGCCTCTCCTAAATGATATCCCCTATCAAAAGAAATAGCACAACTTTTAATCACACATGCCTCTTGAGCATCCTAACTCATTTGGGTTAAAGTTGGACAAAATTCTTAGAAGGAACTTCTCAAAATGCATGACAAAGAAAATGACAGAAATGACCCCAAAAATGACACCTTTTTCAAAATGGCCGACTTCCTGTTTGATTTAGCCCATATGTCCAAGAGACTTTTTTGAAGGTGCTGGAATGGTCTATGAGTGTGCTGAATTTTATCCATGTCAGTCAATGTAGTGGGCGGGGCTGATTGATTGAAATATTGTAGGGGGCGCTATGGAGCCATTTACTATCTTTTCCACTATATTATAATTTTACTCTATTAAGGACATAACTGTCATGACTCATGGCAAGTATGGTGAAGATCAAAGGTTTCATGGCTTTGTTACAGGTACTTCCTGGTTCACGATATCAGACACTTGTTGTTGCCAAGGGGTGGTGCTAGTTCAAAGTCATATTATTGCATTGTATATTTTGTTCATCATGGGACTGGCATCAAATGTGGTGATTCCTGTGCTGATATGTTGTTTTATGTGGGAGTTTTATCAATAAGTCTTTGTTAATGAGACATAAAACTTTGAAGGGCCGCCCCTCCTAAACTAAATCTTCTATTAGAAGAAATAACACAACTTTAAATCACACATGCCTCCTGAGCATCCTGTGCAAGTTGGGTGTCAGTTGGACAATATCCCTAGGAGGAGTTGTTTAAAATGCATGGCAAAGAAATGACCCCAAAAATGGCACCTTTTTCAAAATGGCAGACTTCCTGTTGAATTTAGCCCATATGTCCAAGAGACTTTTTTGAAGGTACTGGAACGTTATCCAACTGTGCTGAATTTTATTCATGTCGGTCCATGTAGTGGGCGGGGCTGATTGATTGAAATTTTGTAGGGGGCGCTATGGAGACATGCTCCATTTATTCCATAATGTTTCAATGGGGCTTAGTTCAGGGCCTTACTGTCATCAGTCATGGCAAGTTTGGTGGCGGTCCAAGGTTCCATGGCTTGGTCACAGGTACTTCCTGTTTCATGGCATTGGACCGCCATTCGCCATGTCCTGTTTAGCGTAGCAACTTGAGGTTTTTATTGTGGCATAATGAAAGGGTTTGACATGTTTTGGAGGAGTCTCAAGTGTTTTGGACCATTTGCTTAGAAGCATGACCCTCGAACGTGGAAAAAAACACTTCCTGTTGTAAGTGGGCGGGGCTTAGGTCTACACCAGCAATGGTCACATTAATCTGTTCAGGACTGATCCCTTATTAATCCCTATAAGTTTTAGGGTGATCAGATCAAAATTGACAATTTTATAGTGATTTATGATGTCACGCCGCCGCATGGAACTTCGCCATGGCGTCACGGGCACGCCGTGCAGCGTAGAGCAACGTCCTTTATAAGATCTCTTCACCAACATGTTTTGTGATGCCTGAGTGAATTTGGGCCATGTGGTGTCCACCAAGCCAGAGTTATGGGTGTGTGAGCAAAAAACAACACTTTTGACCTCTAGGGGGCGTGGCTATTTCATAATCAAAATATTGACATATAGAACTCTGTAGGAGGGGACTGCCATCATATCTAGCAAATTTGGTGCAGAAATGTTGCTTTATGTGGGAGTTATATCTGTTTAATTTTTCCTGGCGAGACATCAAACTTTGAGGCCCCGCCCCTCGTAAACTAAGTCTCCTATTAGAAGAAATAACACAACATTTAATCACACATGCCTCCTGAACATCCTGAGCAATTTGTGGCTCAGTGGGATAAAAGCCCTAGGACGAGTTCGTTAAAATGCGAGGTGCTAAAACGCCAAAATATTGACTTTGACCTAAAATGGCCGCCTTCCTGTCGACATTTCACCATGACATTAAGAGGATTTTTTGTTCGCCCTGTCATGTAGATCATGTGTATGAATTTTCATAAAGATTAACGACATGCAGTGGCGGGGCACCTAAAATAGGTGGCGCTCTCATTCAGTTTCGCCCAAACATTCTGGAGCACCTCAAAATATCAAATTTTTCGCATTCCCTTGGGGGGGTACGCAAAATTTGGTGAGTTTTTGAGCATGTTCAGGCCTCCAAAAAAGCAATTCATTTATTAGGAGAATAATAATAATAATTAAAACCGCAGGCGGTGATATAGGCCCTCGCACCATGGCGCCACTCGGCATAATGCCACCGCCTCCCCTGGCAACATCCTTCCCATGCCTCTCTCAACCTAAAGTGCAGCCAGACTGCACTTCAGGCCATTTAGACCTTATGAACGGTCACTTACTGTCACCAAGGGGCGGGGCTAATTTATAATCTAATTATTGACATACAGAAATGTGAAGGATATGACTGGCATCATATGTAGCAAATTTGGTGCAGGTTGGTTGTTTTTTGTGGGAGTTATGTCAGTTTTCCTTTTCATTGCATCACATCTGCTTTGCTGCCCCGCCTCTCCTAAACGATATCCCCTATTAAAAGAAATAGCACAACTTTTAATCACACATGCCTCTTGAGCATCCTGACTCATTTGGGTTAAAGTTGGACAAAATTCTTAGGACAAGTTCCTCAAAATGCATGGCAAAGAAAATGACAGAAATGACCCCAAAAATGGCACCCTTTTCAAAATGGCCGACTTCCTGTTGGATTTAGCCCATATGTCCAAGAGACTTTTTTGAAGGTACTGGGAGGGTCTACAAGTTTCCCGAATCATATCCATGTCAGTCAATGTAGTGGGCGGGGCTGATTAATTAAAATATTGTAGGGGGCGCTATGGAGCCATTTACTATCTTCTCCACTATATTGTAATTTTACTCTATTAAGGACATAACTGTCATAAGTCATGGCAAGTATGGTGAAGATCAAAGGTTTCATGGCTTTGTTACAGGTACTTCCTGGTTCACGATATCAGACACTTGTTGTTGCCAAGGGGTGGGGCTAATTCATAGTCCCATTATTGCATTGTAGATTTTGTTCATCATGGGACTGGCATCAAATGTGGCGATTCCTGTGCTGATATGTTGTTTTATGTGGGAGTTTTAGCAATAAGTCTTTGTTAATAAGACATCAAACTTTGAGGGCCCGCCCCTCCTAAACTAAATCTTCTATTAGAAGAAATGACACAACTTTAAATCACACATGCCTCCTGAGCATCCTGTGCAAGTTGGGTGTCAGTTGGACAATATCCCTAGGAGGAGTTGTTTAAAATGCATGGCAAAGAAATGACCCCAAAAATGGCGCCTTTTTCAAAATGGCCGACTTCCTGTTGAATTTAGCCCATATGTCCAAGAGACTTTTTTGAAGGTACTGGAAGGTTCTCCAACTGTGCTGAATTTTATCCATGTCGGTCCATGTAGTGGGCGGGGCTGATTGATTGAAATTTTGTAGGGGGCGCTATAGAGACATGCTCCATGTATTCCATTATGTTTCAATGGGGCTTAGTTCAGGGCCTTACTGTCATCAGTCATGGCAAGTATGGTTGCGGTCCAAGGTTCCATGGCTTGGTCACAGGTACTTCCTGTTTCATGGCGTTGGACCGCCATTCGCCATGTCCCGTTTAGCGTAGCGACTTGAGGTTTTTATTGTGGCATCATGAAAGGGTTTGACATGTTTTGGAGGAGGCTCAAGTGTTTTGGACCATTTGCTTAGAAGCATGACCCTCAAACGTGCAAAAAAACACTTCCTGTTGTAAGTGGGCGGAGTTTAGGTCTACACCAGCAGTGGTCACAGTAATCTGTTCAGGACTGATCCCTTATTAATCCCTATAAGTTTTAGGGTGATCAGATCAAAATTGACAATTTTATAGTGATTTATGATGTCACGCCGCCGCATGGAACTTCGCCATGGCGTCACGGGCACGCCGTGCAGCGTAGAGCAACGTCCTTTATAAGATCTCTTCACCAACATGTTTTGTGATGCCTGAGTGAATTTGGGCCATGTGGTGTCCACCAAGCCAGAGTTATGGGTGTGTGAGCAAAAAACAACACTTTTGACCTCCAGGGGGCGTGGCTATTTCATAATCAAAATATTGACATATAGAACTCTGTAGGAGGGGACTGCCATCATATCTAGCAAATTTGGTGCAGAAATGTTGCTTTATGTGGGAGTTATATCCGTTTAATTTTTCCTGGCGAGACATCAAACTTTGAGGCCCCGCCCCTCGTAAACTAAGTCTCCTATTAGAAGAAATAACACAACATTTAATCACACATGCCTCCTGAACATCCTGAGCAATTTGTGGCTCAGTGGGATAAAAGCTCTAGGACGAGTTCGTTAAAATGCGAGGTGCTAAAACGCCAAAATATTGATTTTGACCTAAAATGGCCGCCTTCCTGTCGACATTTCACCATGACATTAAGAGGATTTTTTGTTCGCCCTAGCATGTAGATCATGTGTATGAATTTTCATAAAGATTAATGACATGCAGTGGCGGGGCACCTAAAATAGGTGGCGCTCTCATTCAGTTTCGCCCAAACATTCTGGAGCACCTCAAAATATCAAATTTTTCGCATTCCCTTGGGGGGGTACGCAAAATTTGGTGAGTTTTTGAGCATGTTCAGGCCTCCAAAAAAGCAATTCATTTATTAGGAGAATAATAATAATAATAATAATTAAAACCGCAAGCGGTGATATAGGCCCTCGCACCATGGCGCCGCTCGGCATAATGCCACCGCCTCCCCTGGCAACATCCTTCCCATGCCTCTCTCAATCTAAAGTGCAGCCAGACTGCACTTCAGGCCATTTAGGCCTTATGAAG
The DNA here is from genome assembly GCF_933228915.1 of Telmatherina bonti. Taxonomy (NCBI): domain Eukaryota; kingdom Metazoa; phylum Chordata; class Actinopteri; order Atheriniformes; family Telmatherinidae; genus Telmatherina; species Telmatherina bonti. Next base: position 1,451,209 of record NC_136620.1, read on the forward strand.
GGTCACTTCCTGTCACCAAGGGGCGGGGCTAATTTATAATCTAATTATTGACATGCAGAAATGTGAAGGATATGACTGGCATCATCTGTAGCAAATTTGGTGCAGGTTGGTTGTTTTTTGTGGGAGTTATGTCAGTTTTCCTTTTCATTGCATCACATCTGCTTTGCTGCCCTGCCTCTCCTAAATGATATCCCCTATTAAAAGAAATAGCACAACTTTTAATCACACATGCCTCTTGAGCATCCTGACTCATTTGGGTTAAAGTTAGATAAAATTCTTAGCAGGACTTCCTCAAAATGCATGGCAAAGAAAATGACAGAAATGACCCCAAAAATGGCAGCTTTTTTCAACATGGCCGACTTCCTGTTTGATTTAGCCCATATGTCCAAGAGACTTTTTTGAAGGTACTGGAATGGACTATAAGTGTGCTGAATTTTATCCATGTCAGTCAATGTAGTGGGCGGGGCTGATTGATTGAAATATTGTAGGGGGCGCTATGTAGCCATTTACTATCTTTTCCATTATATGGTAATTTTATTTTATTAAGGACATAACTGTCATGACTCATGGCAAGTATGGTGAAGATCAACAATTTCATGGCTTTGTTACAGGTACTTCCTGGTTCATGATATCAGACACTTGTTGTTGCCAAGGGGTGGGGCTAATTCGTAGTCATATTATTGCATTGTAGATTTTGTTCATCATGGAACCGGCATCAAATGTGTCGATTCCTGTGCTGATATGTTGTTTTATGTGGGAGTTTTAGCAGTAAGTCTTTGTTAATGAGACATCAAACTTTGAGGGCCCGCCCCTCCTAAACTAAATCTTCTATTAGAAGAAATAACACAACTTTACATCACACATGCCTCCTGAGCATCCTGTGCAAGTTGGGTGTCAGTTGGACAATATCCCTAGGAGGAGTTGTTTAAAATGCATGGCAAAGAAATGACCCCAAAAATGGCACCTTTTTCAAAATGCCCGACTTCCTGTTGGTTTTGGCCCATATGTCCAAGAGACTTTTTTGAAGGTACTGGCAGGTTCTCCAACTGTGCTGAATTTTATTCATGTCGGTCCATGTAGTGGGCGGGGCTGATTGATTGAAATTTTGTAGGGGGCGCTATGGAGACATGCTCCATTTATTCCATAATGTTTCAATGGGGCTTAGTTCAGGGCCTTACTGTCATCAGTCATGGCAAGTTTGGTGGCGGTCCAAGGTTCCATGGCTTGGTCACAGGTACTTCCTGTTTCATGGCGTTGGACCGCCATTCGCCATGTCCCGTTTAGCGTAGCGACTTGAGGTTTTTATTGTGGCATCATGAAAGGGTTTGACATGTTTTGGAGGAGGCTCAAGTGTTTTGGACCATTTGCTTAGAAGCATGACCCTCAAACGTGGAAAAAACCACTTCCTATTGTAAGTGGGCGGGGCTTAGGTCTACACCAGCAATGGTCACATTAATCTGTTCAGGACTGATCCCTTATTAACCCCTATAAGTTTTAGGGTGATCAGATCAAAATTGACAATTTTATAGTGATTTATGATGTCACGCCGCCGCATGGAACTTCGCCATGGCGTCACGGGCACGCCGTGCAGCGTAGAGCAATGTCCTTTACCAGATCTCTTCACCAACATGTTTTGTGATGCCTGAGTGAATTTGGGCCATGTGGTGTCTACCAAGCCAGAGTTATGGGTGTGTGAGCAAAAAACAACACTTTTGACCTCCAGGGGGCGTGGCTATTTCATAATCAAAATATTGACATATAGAACTCTGTAGGAGGGGACTGCCATCATATCTAGCAAATGTGGTGCAGAAATGTTGCTTTATGTGGGAGTTATATCCGTTAAATTTTTCCTGGCGAGACATCAAACTTTGAGGCCCCGCCCCTCGTAAACTAAGTCTCCTATTAGAAGAAATAACACAACATTTAATCACACATGCCTCCTGAACATCCTGAGCAATTTGTGGCTCAGTGGGATAAAAGCTCTAGGACGAGTTCGTTAAAATGCGAGGTGCTAAAACGCCAAAATATTGACTTTGACCTAAAATGGCCGCCTTCCTGTCGACATTTCACCATGACATTAAGAGGATTTTTTGTTCGCCCTTGCATGTAGATCATGTGTATGAATTTTCATAAAGATTAACGACATGCAGTGGCGGGGCACCTAAAATAGGTGGCGCTCTCATTCAGTTTCGCTCAAACATTCTGGAGCACCTCAAAATATCAAATTTTTCGCATTCCCTTGGGGGGGTACGCAAAATTTGGTGAGTTTTTGAGCATGTTCAGGCCTCCAAAAAAGCAATTCATTTATTAGGAGAATAATAATAATAATAATAATAATTAAAACCGCAAGCGGTGATATAGGCCCTCGCACCATGGCGCCGCTCGGCATAATGCCACCGCCTCCCCTGGCAACATCCTTCCCATGCCTCTCTCAACCTAAAGTGCAGCCAGACTGCACTTCAGGCCATTAAGGCCTTATGAAGGGTCACTTCCTGTCACCAAGGGGCGGGGCTAACTTATCATCTAATTATTGACATGCACAAATGTGAAGGATATGACTGGCATCATCTGTAGCAAATTTGGTGCAGGTTGGTTGTTTTTTGTGGGAGTTATGTCAGTTTTCCTTTTCACTGCATCACATCTGCTTTGCTGCCCCGCCTCTCCTAAATGATATCCCCTATTAAAAGAAATAGCACAACTTTTAATCACACATGTCTCTTGAGCATCCTGACTCATTTGGATTAAAGTTAGATAAAATTCTTAGCAGGACTTCATCAAAATGCATGGCAAAGCAAATGACAGAAATGACCCCGAAAATGGCACCTTATTCAAAATGGCCGACTTCCTGTTTTATTTAGCCCATATGTCCAAGAGACTTTTTTGAAGGTACTGGGAGGGTCTACAACTGTGCTGAATCATATCCATGTCAGTCAATGCAGTGGGCGGGGCTGATTGATTGAAATATTGTAGGGGGCGCTATGGAGCCATTTACTATCTTTTCCACTATATTGTAATTTTACTCTATTAAGTACATAACTGTCATGACTCATGGCAAGTATGGTGAAGATCAACAATTTCATGGCTTTGTTACAGGTACTTCCTGGTTCATGATATCAGACACTTGTTGTTGCCAAGGGGTGGGGCTAGTTCATAGTCATATCATTGCATTTTAGATTTTGTTCATCATGGGACTGGCATCAAATGTGTCGATTCCTGTGCTGATATGTTGTTTTATGTGGGAGTTTTAGCAATAAGTCTTTGTTAATGAGACATAAAACTTTGAGGGCCCGCCCCTCCTAAACTAAATCTTCTATTAGAAGAAATAGCACAACTTTAAATCACACATGCCCCCTGAGCATCCTGTGCAAGTTGGGTGTCAGTTGGACAATATCCCTAGGAGGAGTTGTTTAAAATGCATGGCAAAGAAATGACCCCAAAAATGGCACCTTTTTCAAAATGGCCGACTTCCTGTTGGATTTAGCCCATATGTCCAAGAGACTTTTTTGAAGGTACTGGAAGGTTCTCCAACTGTGCTGAATTTTATCCATGTCGGTCCATGTAGTGGGCGGGGCTGATTGATTGAAATTTTGTAGGGGGCGCTATGGAGACATGCTCCATTTATTCCATAATGTTTCAATGGGGCTTAGTTCAGGGCCTTACTGTCATCAGTCATGGCAAGTATGGTGGCGGTCCAAGGTTCCATGGCTTGGTCACAGGTACTTCCTGTTTCATGGCGTTGGGCCGCCATTCGCCATGTCCCGTTTAGCGTAGCGACTTGAGGTTTTTATTGTGGCATCATGAAAGGGTTTGACATGTTTTGGAGGAGGCTCAAGTGTTTGGGACCATTTGCTTAGAAGCATGACCCTCAAACGTGGAAAAAACCACTTCCTGTTGTAAGTGGGCGGGGCTTAGGTCTAGACCAGCAATGGTCACATTAATCTGTTCAGGACTGATCCCTTATTAATCCCTATAAGTTTTAGGGTGCTCAGATCAAAATTGACAATTTTATAGTGATTTATGATGTCACGCCGCCGCATGGAACTTCGCCATGGCGTCACGGGCACGCCGTGCAGCGTAGAGCAACGTCCTTTATCAGATCTCTTCACCAACATGTTTTCTGATGCCTGAGTGAATTTGGGCCATGTGGTGTCCACCAAGCCAGAGTTATGGGTGTGTGAGCAAAAAACAACACTTTTGACCTCCAGGGGGCGTGGCTATTTCATAATCAAAATATTGACATATAGAACTCTGTAGGAGGGCACTGCCATCATATCTAGCAAATTTGGTGCAGAAATGTTGCTTTATGTGGGAGTTATATCCGTTTAATTTTTCATGGCGAGACATCAAACTTTGAGGCCCCGCCCCTCGTAAACTAAGTCTCCTATTAGAAGAAATAACACAACATTTAATCACAGATGCCTCCTGAACATCCTGAGCAATTTGTGGCTCAGTGGGATAAAAGCTCTAGGACGAGTTCGTTAAAATGCGAGGTGCTAAAACGCCAAAATATTGACTTTGACCTTAAATGGCCGCCTTCCTGTCGACATTTCACCATGACATTAAGAGGATTTTTTGTTCGCCCTGTCATGTAGGTCATGTGTATGAATGTTCATAAAGATTAATGACATGCAGTGGCGGGGCACCTAAAATAGGTGGCGCTCTCATTCAGTTTCGCCCAAACATTCTGGAGCACCTCAAAATATCAAATTTTTCGTATTCCCTTGGGGGGGTACGCAAAATTTGGTGAGTTTTCGAGCACGTTCAGGCCTCCAAAAAAGCACGCGAAGTGTCCGAATAAAAATAATAATAATAATAATAATAATAATAAACACTGCAATTACAATAGGCCTTCGCACCGCCAAGGTGCTCGGGCCTAATAAACGCTGCAATTACAATAGGCCTTCGCACCGCCAAGGTGCTCGGGCCTAATTAAAACCGCAAGCGGTGATATAGGCCCTCGCACCATGGCGCCGCTCGGCATAATGCCACCGCCTCCCCTGGCAACATCCTTCCCATGCATCTCTCAACCTAAAGTACAGCCAGACTGCACTTCAGACCATTTAGGCCTTATGGAGGGTCACTTGCTGTCACCAAGGGGCGGGGCTAAGTTATCATCTAATTATTGACATGCACAAATGTGAAGGATATCACTGGCATCATCTGTAGCAAATTTGGTGCAGGTTGGTTGTTTTTTGTGGGAGTTATGTCAGTTTTCCTTTTCATTGCATCACATCTGCTTTGCTGCCCCGCATCTCCTATACGATATCCCCTATTAAAAGAAATAGCACAACTTTTAATCACACATGTCTCTTGAGCATCCTGACTCATTTGGGTTAAAGTTGGATAAAATTCTTGGGAGGAGTTGCTCAAAATGCATGGCAAAGAAAATGACAGAAATGACCCCAAATATGTCACCTTTTTCAAAATGGCTGACTTCCTGTTTGATTTAGCCCATATGTCCAAGAGAGTTTTTTGAAAGTACTGGAAGATTCTAAAACTGTGCCGAATCATATCAATGTCAGTCAATGCAGTGGGCGGGGCTGATTGATTGAAATATTGTAGGGGGCGCTATGGAGGCGTTTACGATTTTCTTCACTATATTGTAATTTTACTCTATTAAGGACATAACTGTCATGACTCATGACAAGTATGGTGAAGATCAACAATTTCATGGCTTTGTTACAGGTACTTCCTGGTTCATGATATCAGACACTTGTTGTTGCCAAGGGGTGGGGCTAATTCATAGTCCCATTATTGCATTGTAGATTTTGTTCATCATGGGACTGGCATCAAATGTGGCGATTCCTTTGCTGATATGTTGTTTTATATGGGAGTTTTAGCAATAAGTCTTTGTTAATGAGACATCAAATTTTGAGGGCCCGCCCCTCCTAAACTAAATCTTCTATTAGAAGAAATAACACAACTTTAAATCACACATGCCTCCTGAGCATCCTGTGCAAGTTGGGTGTCAGTTGGACAATATCCCTAGGAGGAGTTGTTTAAAATGCATGGCAAAGAAATGACCCCAAAAATGGCACCTTTTTCAAAATGGCCGACTTCCTGTTGAATTTAGCCCATATGTCCAAGAGACTTTTTTGAAGGTACTGGAAGCTTCTACAACTGTGCTGAATTTTATCCATGTCGGTCCATGTAGTGGGCGGGGCTGATTGATTGAAATTTTGTAGGGGGCGCTATGGAGACATGCTCCATTTATTCCATAATGTTTCAATGGGGCTTAGTTCAGGGCCTTACTGTCATCAGTCATGGCAAGTATGGTGGCGGTCCAAGGTTCCATGGCTTGGTCACAGGTACTTCCTGTTTCATGGCGTTGGACCGCCATTCGCCATGTCCCGTTTAGCGTAGCAACTTGAGGTTTTTATTGTGGCATCATGAAAGGGTTTGACATGTTTTGGAGGAGTCTCAAGTGTTTGGGACCATTTGCTTAGAAGCATGACCCTCAAACGTGGAAAAAACCACTTCCTGTTATAGGTGGGCGGGGCTAAGGTCTACACCAGCAATGGTCACATTAATCTGTTCAGGACTGATCCCTTATTAATCCCTATAAGTTTTAGGGTGATCAGATCAAAATTGACAATTTTATAGTGATTTATGATGTCACGCTGCCGCATGGAACTTCGCCATGGCGTCACGGGCACGCCGTGCAGCGTAGAGCAAAATCCTTTACCAGATCTCTTCACCAACATGTTTTGTGATGCCTGAGTGAATATGGGCCTTGTGGTGTCCACCAAGCCAGAGTTCTGGGTGTGTGAGCAAAAAACAACACTTTTGACCTCCAGGGGGCGTGGCTATTTCATAATCAAAATATTGACATACAGAACTCTGTAGGAGGGGACTGCCATCATATCTAGCAAATTTGGTGCAGAAATGTTGCTTTATGTGGGAGTTATATCCGTTTAATTTTTCATGGCGAGACATCAAACTTTGAGGCCCCGCCCCTCGTAAACTAAGTCTCCTATTAGAAGAAATAACACAACATTTAATCACACATGCCTCCTGAACATCCTGAGCAATTTGTGGCTCAGTGGGATAAAAGCTCTAGGACGAGTTCGTTAAAATGCGAGGGGCTAAAACGCCAAAATATTGAATTTGACCTAAAATGGCCGCCTTCCTGTCGACATTTCACCATGACATTAAGAGGATTTTTTGTTCGCCCTGTCATGTAGATCATGTGTATGAATTTTCATAAAGATTAACGACATGCAGTGGCGGGGCACCTAAAATAGGTGGCGCTCTCGTTCAGTTTCGCCCAAACATTCTGGAGCACCTCAAAATATCAAATTTTTCGTATTCCCTTGGGGGGGTTCGCAAAATTTGGTGAGTTTTCGAGCACGTTCAGGCCTCCAAAAAAGCACGCGAAGTGTCCGAATAAAAATAATAATAATAATAATAATAATAATAATAATAAACACTGCAATTACAATAGGCCTTCGCACCGCCAAGGTGCTCGGGCCTAATAATAAACACTGCAATTACAATAGGCCTTCGCACTGCCAAGGTGCTCGGGCCTAATAATAATAATAATAATAATAATAATAATAATAATAAACGCTGCAATTACAATAGGCCTTCGCACCGCCAAGGTGCTCGGGCCTAATAATAATAATAATAATAATAATAAACGCTGCAATTACAATAGGCCTTCGCACCGCCAAGGTGCTCGGGCCTAATGAACACTGCAATTACAATAGGCCTTCGCACCGCCAAGGTGCTCGGGCCTAATAATTAAAACCGCAAGCGGTGATATAGGCCCTCGCACCATGGCGCCGCTCGGCATAATGCCACCGCCTCCCCTGGCAACATCCTTCCCTTGCCCCTCTCAACCTAAAGTGCAGCCAGACTGCACTTCAGGCCATTTAGGCCTTATGAAGGGTCACTTCCTGTCACCAAGGGGCGGGGCTAAGTTATCATCTAATTATTGACATACAGAAATGTGAAGAATATGACTGACATCATCTGTAGCAAATTTGGTGCAGGTCGGTTGTTTTTTGTGGGAGTTATGTCAGTTTTCCTTTTCATTGCATCACATCTGCTTTGCTGCCCCGCCTCTCCTAAATGATATCCCCTATTAAAGAAAATAGCACAACTTTTAATCACACATGCCTCTTGAGCATCCTGACTCATTTGGGTTAAAGTTGGACAAAATTCTTAGGAGAAGTTCCTCAAAATTCATGGCAAAGAAAATGACAGAAATGACCCCAAAAATGGCACCCTTTTCAAAATGGCCGACTTCCTGTTGGATTTAGCCCATATGTCCAAGAGACTTTTTTGAAGGTACTGGGAGGGTCTACAAGTTTCCTGAATCATATCTATGTCAGTCAATGTAGTGGGCGGGGCTGATTGATTGAAATATTGTAGGGGGCGCTATGGAGCCATTTACTATCTTTTCCACTATTTTGTAATTTTATTCTATTAAGGACATAACTGTCATGACTCATGGCAAGTATGGTGAAGATCAACAATCTCATGGCTTTGTTACAGGTACTTCCTGCTTCATGATATCAGACACTTGTTGTTGCCAAGGGGTGGGGCTAATTCATAGTCATATTATTGCATTGTATATTTTGTTCATCATGGGACTGGCATCAAATGTGTCGATTCCTGTGCTGATATGTTGTTTTATGTGGGAGTTTTAGCAATAAGTCATTGTTAATTAGACATCAAACTTTGAGGGCCCGCCCCTCCTAAACTAAATCTTCTATTAGAAGAAATAACACAACTTTAAATCACACATGCCTCCTGAGCATCCTGTGCAAGTTGGGTGTCAGTTGGACAATATCCCTAGGAGGAGTTGTTTAAAATGCATGGCAAAGAAATGACCCCAAAAATGGCCCCTTTTTCAAAATTGCCGACTTCCTGTTGGTTTTGGCCCATATGTCCAAGAGACTTTTTTGAAGGTACTGGCAGGTTCTCCAACTGTGCTGAATTTTATCCATGTCGGTCCATGTAGTGGGCGGGGCTGATTGATTGAAATTTTGTAGGGGGCGCTATGGAGACATGCTCCATTTATTCCATAATGTTTCAATGGGGCTTAGTTCAGGGCCTTGCTGTCATCAGTCATGGCAAGTTTGGTGGCGGTCCAAGGTTCCATGGCTTGGTCACAGGTACTTCCTGTTTCATGGCGTTGGACCGCCATTCGCCATGTCCCATTTAGCGTAGCGACTTGAGGTTTTTATTGTGGCATCATGAATGGGTTTGACATGTTTTGGAGGAGTCTCAAGTGTTTTGGACCATTTGCTTAGAAGCATGACCCTCGAACGTGGAAAAAAACACTTCCTGTTGTAAGTGGGCGGGGCTTAGGTCTACACCAGCAATGGTCACATTAATCTGTTCAGGACTGATCCCTTATTAATCCCTATAAGTTTTAGGGTGATCAGATCAAAATTGACAATTTTATAGTGATTTATGATTTCACGCCGCCGCATGGAACTTCGCCATGGCGTCATGGGCACGCCGTGCAGCGTAGAGCAACGTCCTTTATAAGATCTCTTCACCAACATGTTTTGTGATGCCTGAGTGAATTTGGGCCATGTGGTGTCCACCAAGCCAGAGTTATGGGTGTGTGAGCAAAAAACAACACTTTTGACCTCCAGGGGGCGTGGCTATTTCATAATCAAAATATTGACATATAGAACTCTGTAGGAAGGGACTGCCATCATATCTAGCAAATTTGGTGCAGAAATGTTGCTTTATGTGGGAGTTATATCCGTTTAATTTTTCCTGGCGAGACATCAAACTTTGAGGCCCCGCCCCTCGTAAACTAAGTCTCCTATTAGAAGAAATAACACAACATTTAATCACACATGCCTCCTGAACATCCTCAGCAATTTGTGGCTCAGTGGGATTAAAGCTCTAGGACGAGTTTGTTAAAATGCGAGGTGCTAAAACGCCAAAATATTGACTTTGACCTAAAATGGCCGCCTTCCTGTCGACATTTCACCATGACATTAAGAGGATTTTTTGTTTGTCCTGTCATGTAGATCATGTGTATGAATTTTCATGAAGATTAACGACATGCAGTGGCGGGGCACCTAAAATAGGTGGCGCTCTCGTTCAGTTTCACCCAAACATTCTGGAGCACCTCAAAATATCAAATTTTTCGCATTCCCTTGGGGGGGTACGCAAAATTTGGTGAGTTTTCGAGCTCGTTCAGGCCTCCAAAAAAGCACGCGAAGTGTCCGAATAAAAATAATAATAATAATAATAATAATAATAATTAAAACCGCAAGCGGTGATATAGGCCCTCGCACCATGGCGCCACTCGGCATAATGCCACCGCCTCCCCTGGCAACATCCTTCCCATGCCTCTCTCAACCTAAAGTGCAGCCAGACTGCACTTCAGGCCATTTAGACCTTATGAACGGTCACTTACTGTCACCAAGGGGCGGGGCTAATTTATAATCTAATTATTGACATACAGAAATGTGAAGGATATGACTGGCATCATCTGTAGCAAATTTGGTGCAGGTTGGTTGTTTTTTGTGGGAGTTATGTCAGTTTTCCTTTTCATTGCATCACATCTGCTTTGCTGCCCCGCCTCTCCTAAACGATATCCCCTATTAAAAGAAATAGCACAACTTTTAATCACACATGCCTCTTGAGCATCCTGACTCATTTGGGTTAAAGTTGGACAAAATTCTTAGGAGAAGTTCCTCAAAATGCATGGCAAAGAAAATGACAGAAATGACCCCAAAAATGGCACCCTTTTCAAAATGGCCGACTTCCTGTTGGATTTAGCCCATATGTCCAAGAGACTTTTTTGAAGGTACTGGGAGGGTCTACAAGTTTCCCGAATCATATCCATGTCAGTCAATGTAGTGGGCGGGGCTGATTAATTAAAATATTGTAGGGGGCGCTATGGAGCCATTTACTATCTTCTCCACTATATTTTAATTTTACTCTATTAAGGGCATAACTTTCATGACTCATGGCAAGTATGGTGAAGATCAAAGGTTTCATGGCTTTGTTACAGGTACTTCCTGGTTCATGATATCAGACACTTCTTGTTGCCAAGGGGTGGGGCTAATTCATAGTCCCATTATTGCATTGTAGATTTTGTTCATCATGGGACTGGTATCAAATGTGTCGATTCCTGTGCTGATATGTTGTTTTATGTGGGAGTTTTAGCAATAAGTCTTTGTTAATGAGACATCAAACTTTGAGGGCCCGCCCCTCCTAAACTAAATCTTCTATTAGAAGAAATAACACAACTTTAAATCACACATGCCTCCTGAGCATCCTGTGCAAGTTGGGTGTCAGTTGGACAATATCCCTAGGAGGAGTTGTTTAAAATGCATGGCAAAGAAATGACCCCAAAAATGGCACCTTTTTCAAAATGGCCGACTTCCTGTTGAATTTAGCCCATATGTCCAAGAGACTTTTTTGAAGGTACTGGCAGGTTCTCCAACTGTGCTGAATTTTATCTATGTCGGTCCATGTAGTGGGCGGGGCTGATTGATTGAAATTTTGTAGGGGGCGCTATGGAGACATGCTCCATTTATTCCATAATGTTTCTATGGGGCTTAGTTCAGGGCCTTACTGTCATCAGTCATGGCAAGTATGGTGGCGGTCCAAGGTTCCATGGCTTGGTCACAGGTACTTCCTGTTTCATGGCGTTGGACCGCCATTCGCCATGTCCCGTTTAGCGTAGCAACTTGAGGTTTTTATTGTGGCATCATGAAAGGGTTTGACATGTTTTGGAGGAGTCTCAAGTGTTTGGGACCATTTCCTTAGAAGCATGACCCTCAAACGTGGAAAAAAACACTTCCTGTTATAGGTGGGCGGGGCTTAGGTCTACACCAGCAATGGTCATATTAATCTGTTCAGGACTGATCCCTTATTAATCCCTATAAGTTTTAGGGTGATCAGATCAAAATTGACAATTTTATAGTGATTTATGATGTCACGCCGCCACATGGAACTTCGCCATGGCGTCACGGGCACGCCGTGCAGCGTAGAGCAACGTCCTTTACCAGATCTCTTCACCAACATGTTTTGTGATGCCTGAGTGAATTTGGGCCATGTGGTGTCCACCAAGCCAGAGTTATGGGTGTGTGAGCAAAAAACAACACTTTTGACCTCCAGGGGGCGTGGCTATTTCATAATCAAAATATTGACATATAGAACTCTGTAGGAGGGGACTGCCATCATATCTAGCAAATTTGGTGCAGAAATGTTGCTTTATGTGGGAGTTATATCCGTTTAATTTTTCATGGCGAGACATCAAACTTTGAGGCCCTGCCCCTCGTAAACTGAGTCTCCTATTAGAAGAAATAACACAACATTTAATCACACATGCCTCCTGAACATCCTGAGCAATTTGTGGCTCAGTGGGATAAAAGCTCTAGGACGAGTTCGTTAAAATGCGAGGTGCTAAAACGCCAAAATATTGACTTTGACCTAAAATGGCCGCCTTCCTGTCGACATTTCACCATGACATTAAGAGGATTTTTTTTTCGCCCTTGCATGTAGATCATGTGTATGAATTTTCATAAAGCCTAACGACATGCAGTGGCGGGGCACCTAAATTAGGTGGCGCTCTCATTCAGTTTCGCCCAAACATTCTGGAGCACCTCAAAATATCAAATTTTTCGTATTCCCTTGGGGGGGTACGCAAAATTTGGTGAGTTTTCGAGCACGTTCAGGCCTCCAAAAAAGCACGCGAAGTGTCCGAATAAAAATAATAATAATAATTAAAACCGCAAGCGGTGATATAGGCCCTCGCACCATGGCGCCGCTCGGCATAATGCCACCGCCTCCCCTGGCAACATCCTTCCCATGCCTCTCTCAACCTAAAGTTCAGCCAGACTGCACTTCAGGCCATTTAGGCCTTATGAACGGTCACTTCCTGTCACCAAGGGGCGGGGCTAATTTATAATCTAATTATTGACATACAGAAATGTGAAGGATATGACTGGCATCATCTGTAGCAAATTTGGTGCAGGTTGGTTGTTTTTTGGGGGAGTTATGTCAGTTTTCTTTTTCATTGCATCACATCTGCTTTGCTGCCCCGCCTCTCCTAAACGATACCCCCTATTAAAAGAAATAGCACAACTTTTAATCACACATGTCTCTTGAGCATCCTGACTCATTTGGGTTAAAGTTGGACAAAATTCTTAGAAGGAACTTCTAGAAATGCATGACAAAGAAAATGACAGAAATTGCCCCAAAAATGACACCTTTTTCAAAATGGCCGACTTCCTGTTTGATTTAGCCCATATGTCCAAGAGACTTTTTTGAAGGTACTGGGAGGGTCTACAAGTTTCCCGAATCATATCCATGTCAGTCAATGTAGTGGGCGGGGCTGATTGATTGAAATTTTGTAGGGGGCGCTATGGAGACATGCTCCATTTATTCCATAATGTTTCAATGGGGCTTAGTTCAGGGCCTTACTGTCATCAGTCATGGCAAGTTTGATGGCGGTCCAAGGTTCCATGGCTTGGTCACAGGTACTTCCTGTTTCATGGCGTTGGACCGCTATTCGCCATGTCCCGTTTAGCGTAGCGACTTGAGGTTTTTATTGTGGCATCATGAAAGGGTTTGACATGTTTTGGAGGAGGCTCAAGTGTTTTGGACCATTTGCTTAGAAGCATGACCCTCAAACGTGGAAAAAACCACTTCCTGTTGTAAGTGTGCGGGGCTTAGGTCTAGACCAGCAATGGTCACATTAATCTGTTCAGGACTGATCCCTTATTAATCCCTATAAGTTTTAGGGTGATCAGATCAAAATTGACAATTTTATAGTGATTTATGATGTCACGCCGCCGCATGGAACTTTGCCATGGCGTCACGGGCACGCCGTGCAGCGTAGAGCAACGTCCATTACCAGATCTCTTCACCAACATGTTTTGTGATGCCTGAGTGAATTTGGGCCACTGCATCTTATAATTATTTCCATAAGTGTAATGAACAAAAAAGTTTACAAATGTGTATGAAGTCAGCAGCGAGGGTGCAACACATAAAACATGAACAGGAATTATTGACCTTCTATTGTGGAATCTAAACTTCACATCTTTTGTATATAGTTGTGTCTTCTGTTTGTGGATCATAGACTTTTCTCTGTGGGATTTGTGCTGTGTTTATACACTGTTAGATCTGTATTTATTACAGTCATAAATTGTAATAAACTTTTATCTTGTTCCTGTATGATCACATCCTACTGCAGTTATTTAGATGACTTGAATGTATTGAATAAATGGGGAAAAGCATTTAAATTTCTTTATTTTAAAAACGCTTCAAAGTGTACAAAGTAGCTCAAATTACTTAATTAGTAACACAAAGTTATAAGTAAGAAACAATACAATCAACGAACATGTAAACAATAGATTCCACAGAAATGCTATTAAATTGTGGTTTACTAGAAGAAAAAAAAAAGAATCAAACACCAAAAATAAAACCAATGTTGTGTCTGTGCAGATCAGGAAACTGCTCTTCAGTAGCCACACAGCAACTGGGAATCAAGCCTTGTTTCCTTCTGAGGAGCTGGGATGTGAGTCTTCTTAGGTCCTTCACATTTATGTCATCAAGACGTCTCTGCAAAATTATACAAAAGATTGGTTAGATAAATAGAGCCACATTTTACTAACTGATGGAAAACAAAGTGAAAAGTGAAAGATCAGATTTTTTAGTGAAGGTCTGTGTCTACCAACTTTGTTCAGAGACTAAGTTAATATATTACTGTAATATCTAAAACTAATGTCTGGATGCCAAAGCAACAAGTAACATATGGAAGACAGAGCAGTAGGTAACAAGCTCAAATATAAAATTACATTTATGTTACAACAACAAATAATACATAAAACAGTTACCATTGACGAGGCTGAAGTTAGCTTCCGATCCGCAGCTTATGGCTGCAATATGTGTAAAGGGCAATTACACTGAATTTTTTGGAAACACCACCACATTAGACCAGGTACTGACAAAAAACTGGTATAGTATGTGGAATATTTTAGCCCACATTTGAAGAGTCTAAGTGTTTTAGTTTTTGTCAGGACCTGATGTAATGTGGTCCAGATGCCAAAAAAGTCATGAAATGACCCTTATTTGCATTTTCACAAATACAATAAAGATTTCACAAATCAGACACTATGTTTTATTGAATCTGCATAGTATGTGGAATATTTTAACCCAGGTTTTAAGAGTCCAAGTGTTGTAGTTTTTTGTCAGGACCTGGTCTAATGTGGTGTTTCCGAAAAATTCAGTGGAATTGCCCTTTACACATATTGCGAATCGGAAGCTAACTTCAGCCTCGTTTACCATTGTTGGTTATTGGAATACTGTGGAATTCCTGTAATAAATGTTTTTTATCAGTAATATCTTGAGACAAAACAGTGAACATGAAACTGCATTTTACCTGTACTACAGCTAGCCAGTCACATCTCTGGAAGCTGCAGCTCGTCTTCCTCAGACTGACCCGCTTGTCCTCGGACCGTCCACCAGCCCTGCCTCGGCCTTCCTGGCAACCTTAACATGTCATATTCATCACTGAAAACAAGTGTGTACACGGATCATCGCTGTAACAACATTCAAACATGTAAATTCTGCATTATGTCAGTGTCTGACTGCCTGTGTTAGGCTGATTCAGTCTAACATCAGCTGAATATATGCAGAAATATTAATAAAGTTAGAATTAGCCTAACAACTATAGCTAGCTTAGCACGTAGCTTAGCCTCTTCTTAGTACCACCGTTTATTCCATACGCGATATTGTCATTTTTACGTACTACTTTGCAAAAAAAACACCATAAGAGAGTATCATTTTCAGCATGACGAAGAGCCTGTTGTGTTAACAGTTACTTACCGGTTCATGTGTAGCTGAAATACTGGATGGAAATAAACTTTGAGTCTTGTGGACGGTGACGGTTCTGCTGTATTTAGAGGATGGGAGGGGTGAGGAGCATGTTTAGCTCACTACTTCCGCCCTGTGGTGGTTTGTAGAGGTAGCAGTTGTGTGGTTTTGCTCACTACATGGCGTTTGCCACCTAGTGTTGGAAAGAATCGCTTTGAAATCTTACATACTCTGGCTTCAATACATTGAAAAAAATAATCTAAAAGTGGATCAAATATGCCACAGTGTTTAATGAAATTGAAAAAAAAAAATCCCACCAGTTTTCCATAAATGGATGTTACATTATTTTTACTTTATTCAAAACAAGAATTAGCTGCTCATTCTCAGAACCAAAGCCTCAGATTTTTTCTTTTTCATGTAATCCCCCACAGTACAGACAAAGAGCAACAGGGAGGAATAATACATAAATGCTTCAAGTTTAGTTTTAATTCATTATGCTTATTAACATGCCTGTGACATTTGTTAAAAACTGTTAACATCATTTACATAAATATAGTTTTCAGTAACTTATTGTTGTAAGTATTAGCCGCACTGGATGTTTTAATCAATCCATCAACAGAGCTGATCCAATACCACTCTATCCAAGAATCTGAACAAATGTCTATAAATCAAAGAGCAATCAGTCTGCTTCTAAACAATTAAACACATATGAAACTGATTCACATAATTAATAATTCCTTCAGATGGACCTGCATGTTCATCTGTACATACATGTCTATAAATATGGTTGGTTGTTTTTTGTGGGAGTTATGTCAGTTTTCCTTTTCATTGCATCACATCTGCTTTGCTGCCCCGCCTCTCCTAAACGATATCCCCTATTAAAAGAAATAACACAACTTTTAATCAGATATGCAGCTTGAGCATCCTGACTCATTTGGGTTACAGTTGGAGAAAATTCTTTGGAGGACCTTCTCAAAATGCATGGCAAAGAAAATGACAGAAATGACCCCAAAAATGGCACCTTTTTCAACATGGCCGACTTCCTGTTTGATTTAGCCCATATGTCCAAGAGACTTTTTTGAAGGTACGGGAAGGGGCTACAAGTGTGCTGAATTTGATCCATGTCGATCAATGTAGTGGGCGGGGCTGATTGATTGAAATATTGGAGGGGGCGCTATGGAGCCATTTACCATCTTTTCCACTATATTGTAATTTTACTCTATTAAGGACATAACTGTCATGACTCATGGCAAGTATGGTGAAGTTCAAAGGTTTCATGGCTTTGTTACAGGTACTTCCTGGTTCACGGTATCAGACACTTGTTGTTGCCAAGGGGTGGAGCTAGTTCAGAGTCATATCATTGCATTGTAGATTTTGTTTATCATGGGACTGGCATCAAATGTGTCGATTCCTGTGCTGATATGTTGTTTTATATGGGAGTTTTGGCAATAAGTCTTTGTTAATGAGACATAAAACTTTGAGGGCCCGCCCCTCCTAAACTAAATCTTCTATTAGAAGAAATAACACAACTTTAAATCACACATGCCTCCTGAGCATCCTGTGCAAGTTGGGTGTCAGTTGGACAATATCCCTAGGAGGAGTTGTTTAAAATGCATGGCAAAGAAATGACCCCAAAAATGGCACTTTTTCCAAAATGGCCGACTTCCTGTTGGATTTAGCCCATATGTCCAAGAGACTTTTTTGAAGGTACTGGCAGGTTCTCCAACTGTGCTGAATTTTATCCATGTCGGTCCATGTAGTGGGCGGGGCTGATTGATTGAAATTTTGTAGGGGGCGCTATGGAGACATGCTCCATTTATTCCATAATGTTTCAATGGGGCTTAGTTCAGGGCCTTACTGTCATCAGTCATGGCAAGTTTGGTGGCGGTCCAAGGTTCCATGGCTTGGTCACAGGTACTTCCTGTTTCATGGCGTTGGACCGCCATTCGCCATGTCCCGTTTAGCGTAGCGACTTGAGGTTTTTATTGTGGCATCATGAAAGGGTTTGACATGTTTTGGAGGAGGCTCAAGTGTTTGGGACCATTTCCTTAGAAGCATGACCCTCAAACGTGGAAAAAACCACTTCCTGTTGTAAGTGGGCGGGGCTTAGGTCTACACCAGCAATGGTCACATTAATCTGTTCAGGACTGATCCCTTATTAATCCCTATAAGTTTTAGGGTGATCAGATCAAAATTGACAATTTTATAGTGATTTATGATGTCACGCCGCCGCATGGAACTTCGCCATGGCGTCACGGGCACGCCGTGCAGCGTAGAGCAACGTCCTTTACCAGATCTCTTCACCAACATGTTTTGTGATGCCTGAGTGAATTTGGGCCATGTGGTGTCCACCAAGCCAGAGTTATGGGTGTGTGAGCAAAAAACAACACTTTTGACCTCCAGGGGGCGTGGCTATTTCATAATCAAAATATTGACATATAGAACTCTGTAGGAGGGGACTGCCATCATATCTAGCAAATTTGGTGCAGAAATGTTGCTTTATGTGGGAGTTATATCCGTTTAATTTTTCCTGGCGAGACATCAAACTTTGAGGCCCCGCCCCTCGTAAACTAAGTCTCCTATTAGAAGAAATAACACAACATTTAATCACACATGCCTCCTGAACATCCTGAGCAATTTGTGGCTCAGTGGGATAAAAGCTCTAGGACGAGTTCGTTAAAATGCGAGGCGCTAAAACGCCAAAATATTGACTTTGACCTAAAATGGCCGCCTTCCTGTCGACATTTCACCATGACATTAAGAGGATTTTTTGTTCACCCTAGCATGTAGATCATGCGTATGAATTTTCATAAAGATTAACGACATGCAGTGGCAGGGCACCTAAAATAGGTGGCGCTCTCGTTCAGTTTCGCCCAAACATTCTGGAGCACCTCAAAATATCAAATTTTTCGTATTCCCTTGGGGGGGTACGCAAAATTTGGTGAGTTTTCGAGCACGTTCAGGCCTCCAAAAAAGCACGCGAAGTGTCCGAATAAAAATAATAATAATAATAATAATAATAATAATAATAATAATAATAATAAACACTGCAATTACAATAGGCCTTCGCACCGCCAAGGTGCTCGGGCCTAATAATAATAATTAAAACCGCAAGCGGTGATATAGGCCCTCGCACCATGGCGCCGCTCGGCATAATGCCACCGCCTCCCGTGGCAACATCCTTCCCATGCCTCTCTCAACCTAAAGTGCAGCAAGACTGCACTTCAGGTCATTTATGCCTTATGAAGGGTCACTTCCTGTCACCAAGGGGCGGGGCTAATTCATAATCTAATTATTGCCATGCACAAATGTGAAGGATATGACTGGCATCATCTGTAGCAAATTTGGTGCAGGTTGGTTGTTTTTTGTGGGAGTTATGTCAGTTTTCCTTTTCATTGCATCACATCTGCTTTGCTGCCCCGCCTCTCCTAAATGATATCCCCTATTAAAAGAAATAGCACAACTTTTAATCACACATGCCTCTTGAGCATCCTGACTCATTTGGGTTAAAGTTAGATAAAATTCTTAGAAGGAACTTCTCAAAATGCATGGCAAAGAAAATGACAGAAATTGCCCCAAAAATGACAACTTTTTCCAAAATGGCCGACTTCCTGTTGGATTTAGCCCATATGTCCAAGAGACTTTTTTCAAGGTACTGGAAGGTTCTACAACTGTGCCGAATCATATCCATGTCAGTCAATGCAGTGGGCGGGGCTGATTGATTGAAATATTGTAGGGGGCGCTATGGAGCCGTTTACGATTTACTCCACTATATTGTAATTTTACTCTATTAAGGGCATAACTTTCATGACTCATGACAAGTATGGTGAAGATCAACAATTTCATGGCTTTGTTACAGGTACTTCCTGGTTCATGATATCAGACACTTGTTGTTGCCAAGGGGTGGGGCTAGTTCAGAGTCATATTATTGCATTGTATATTTTGTTCATCATGGGACTGGCATCAAATGTGTCGATTCCTGTGCTGATATGTTGTTTTATGTGGGAGTTTTAGCAATAAGTCTTTGTTAATGAGACATAAAACTTTGAGGGCCCGCCCCTCCTAAACTAAATCTTCTATTAGAAGAAATAACACAACTTTAAATCACACATGCCTCCTGAGCATCCTGTGCAAGTTGGGTGTCAGTTGGACAATATACCTAGGAGGAGTTGTTTAAAATGCATGGCAAAGAAATGACCCCAAAAATGGCACCTTTTTCAAAATGGCCGACTTCCTGTATGATTTAGCCCATATGTCCAAGAGACTTTTTTGAAGGTACTGGAAGGTTCTCCAACTGTGCTGAATTTTATCCATGTCGGTCCATGTAGTGGGCGGGGCTGATTGATTGAAATTTTGTAGGGGGCGCTATGGAGACATGCTCCATTTATTCCATAATGTTTCAATGGGGCTTAGTTCAGGGCCTTACTGTCATCAGTCATGGCAAGTATGGTGGCGGTCCAAGGTTCCATGGCTTGGTCACAGGTACTTCCTGTTTCATGGCGTTTGACCGCCATTCGCCATGTCCCGTTTAGCGTAGCGACTTGAGGTTTTTATTGTGGCATCATGAAAGGGTTTGACATGTTTTGGAGGAGGCTCAAGTGTTTGGGACCATTTGCTTAGAAGCATGACCCTCAAACGTGGAAAAAACCACTTCCTGTTGTAAGTGGGCGGGGCTTAGGTCTAGACCAGCAATGGTCACATTAATCTGTTCAGGACTGATCCCTTATTAATCCCTATAAGTTTTAGGGTGATCAGATCAAAATTGACAATTTTATAGTGATTTATGATGTCATGCCGCCGCATGGAACTTCGCCATGGAGTCACGGGCACGCCGTGCAGCGTAGAGCAACGTCCTTTACCAGATCTCTTCACCAACATGTTTTGTGATGCCTGAGTGAATTTGGGCCATGTGGTGTCTACCAAGCCAGAGTTATGGGTGTGTGAGCAAAAAACAACACTTTTGACCTCCAGGGGGCGTGGCTATTTCATAATCAAAATATTGACATATAGAACTCTGTAGGAGGGGACTGCCATCATATCTAGAAAATTTGGTGCAGAAATGTTGCTTTATGTGGGAGTTATAGCTGTTTAATGTTTCATGGCGAGACATCAAACTTTGAGGCCCCGCCCCTCGTAAACTAAGTCTCCTATTAGAAGAAATAACACAACATTTAATCACACATGCCTCCTGAACATCCTGAGCAATTTGTGGCTCAGTGGGATAAAAGCCCTAGGACGAGTTCGTTAAAATGCGAGGTGCTAAAACGTCAAAATATTGACTTTGACCTAAAATGGCCGCCTTCCTGTCGACATTTCACCATGACATTAAGAGGATTTTTTGTTCGCCCTAGCATGTAGATCATGTGTATGAATTTTCATAAAGATTAATCACATGCAGTGGCGGGGCACCTAAAATAGGTGGCGCTCTCCTTCAGTTTCGCCCAAACATTCTGGAGCACCTCAAAATATCAAATTTTTCGTATTCCCTTGGGGGGGTACGCAAAATTTGGTGAGTTTTCGAGCACGTTCAGGCCTCCAAAAAAGCACGCGAAGTGTCCGAATAAAAATAATAATAATAATAATAATAATAATAATAATAATAATAATAAACACTGCAATTACAATAGGCCTTCGCACCGCCAAGGTGCTCGGGCCTAATAATAATAATAATAATAATAATAATAAACGCTGCAATTACAATAGGCCTTCGCACCGCCAAGGTGCTCGGGCCTAATTAAAACCGCAAGCGGTGATATAGGCCCTCGCACCATGGCGCCACTCGGCATAATGCCACCGCCTCCCCTGGCAACATCCTTCCCATGCCTCTCTCAACCTAAAATGCAGCCAGACTGCACTTCAGGCCATTTAGACCTTATGAACGGTCACTTCCTGTCACCAAGGGGCGGGGCTAATTTATAATCTAATTATTGACATACAGAAATGTGAAGGATATGACTGGCATCATCTGTAGCAAATTTGGTGCAGGTTGGTTGTTTTTTGTGGGAGTTATGTCAGTTTTCCTTTTCATTGCATCACAGCTGCTTTGCTGCCCCGCCTCTCCTAAATGATATCCCCTATTAAAAGAAATAGCACAACTTTTAATCACACATGCCTCTTGAGCATCCTGACTTATTTGGGTTAAAGTTGGACAAAATTCTTAGGACAAGTTCCTCCAAATGCATGGCAAAGAAAATGACAGAAATGACCCCAAAAATGTCACCCTTTTCAAAATGGCCGACTTCCTGTTGGATTTAGCCCATATGTCCAAGAGACTTTTTTGAAGGTACTGGGAGGGTCTACAAGTTTCCCGAATCATATCCATGTCAGTCAATGTAGTGGGCGGGGCTGATTAATTAAAATATTGTAGGGGGCGCTATGGAGCCATTTACTATCTTCTCCACTATATTTTAATTTTACTCTATTAAGGGCATAACTTTCATGACTCATGGCAAGTATGGTGAAGATCAAAGGTTTCATGGCTTTGTTACAGGTACTTCCTGGTTCATGATATCAGACACTTCTTGTTGCCAAGGGGTGGGGCTAATTCATAGTCCCATTATTGCATTGGAGATTTTGTTCATCATGGGACTGGCATCAAA
This sequence comes from Telmatherina bonti, assembly GCF_933228915.1. Classification (NCBI taxonomy): domain Eukaryota; kingdom Metazoa; phylum Chordata; class Actinopteri; order Atheriniformes; family Telmatherinidae; genus Telmatherina; species Telmatherina bonti. The sequence goes on from NC_136620.1 coordinate 1,473,612, forward strand.
TGTGTCGATTCCTGTGCTGATATGTTGTTTTATGTGGGAGTTTTAGCAATAAGTCATTGTTAATGAGACATAAAACTTTGAGGGCCCGCCCCTCCTAAACTAAATCTTCTATTAGAAGAAATAACACAACTTTACATCACACATGCCTCCTGAGCATCCTGTGCAAGTTGGGTGTCAGTTGGACAATATCCCTAGGAGGAGTTTTTTAAAATGCATGGCAAAGAAATGACCCCAAAAATGGCACCTTTTTCAAAATGGCCGACTTCCTGTTGAATTTAGCCCATATGTCCAAGAGACTTTTTTGAAGGTACTGGCAGGTTCTCCAACTGTGCTGAATTTTATCCATGTTGATCAATGTAGTGGGCGGGGCTGATTGATTGAAATATTGTAGGGGGCGCTATGGAGACATGCTCCATTTTTTCCATAATGTTTCAATGGGGCTTAGTTCAGGGCCTTACTGTCATCAGTCATGGCAAGTTTGATGGCGGTCCAAGGTTCCATGGCTTGGTCACAGGTACTTCCTGTTTCATGGCGTTGGACCGCCATTCGCCATGTCCCGTTTAGCGTAGCGACTTGAGGTTTTTATTGTGGCATCATGAAAGGGTTTGACATGTTTTGGAGGAGGCTCAAGTGTTTTGGACCATTTGCTTAGAAGCATGACCCTCAAACGTGGAAAAAACCACTTCCTGTTGTAAGTGGGCGGGGCTTAGGTCTAGACCAGCAATGGTCACATTAATCTTTTCAGGACTGATCCCTTATTAATCCCTATAAGTTTTAGGGTGATCAGATAAAAATTGAGAATTTTATAGTGATTTATGATGTCACGCCGCCGCATGGAACTTCGCCATGGCGTCACGGGCACGCCGTGCAGCGTAGAGCAACGTCCTTTATCAGATCTCTTCACCAACATGTTTTGTGATGCCTGAGTGAATTTGGGCCATGTGATGTCCACCAAGCCAGAGTTATTGGTGTGTGAGCAAAAAACAACACTTTTGACCTCCAGGGGGCGTGGCTATTTCATAATCAAAATATTGACATATAGAACTCTGTAGGAGGGGACTGCCATCATAGCTAGCAAATGTGGTGCAGAAATGTTGCTTTATGTGGGAGTTATATCCGTTTAATTTTTCATGGCGAGACATCAAACTTTGAGGCCCCGCCCCTCGTAAACTAAGTCTCCTATTAGAAGAAATAACACAACATTTAATCACACATGTCTCCTGAACATCCTGAGCAATTTGTGGCTCAGTGGGATAAAAGCTCTAGGACGAGTTCGTTAAAATGCGAGGTGCTAAAACGCCAAAATATTGACTTTGACCTTAAATGGCCGCCTTCCTGTCGACATTTCACCATGACATTAAGAGGATTTTTTGTTTGTACTGTCATGTAGATCATGTGTATGAATTTTCATAAAGATTGACGACATGCAGTGGCGGGGCACCTAAAATAGGTGGCGCTCTCGTTAAGTTTCACCCAAACATTCTGGAGCACCTCAAAATATCAAATTTTTCGCATTCCCTTGGGGGGGTACGCAAAATTTGGTGAGTTTTCGAGCACGTTCAGGCCTCCAAAAAAGCACGCGAAGTGTCCGAATAAAAATAATAATAATTAAAACCGCAAGCGGTGATATAGGCCCTCGCACCATGGCGCCGCTCGGCATAATGCCACCGCCTCCCCTGGCAACATCCTTCCCATGCCTCTCTCAACCTAAAGTGCAGCCAGACTGCTCTTCAGGCCATTTAGGCCTTATGAAGGGTCACTTCCTGTCACCAAGGGGCGGGGCTAATTTATAATCTAATTATTGACATACAGAAATGTGAAGGATATGACTGGCATCATCTGTAGCAAATTTGGTGCAGGTTGGTTGTTTTTTGTGGGAGTTATGTCAGTTTTCCTTTTCATTGCATCACAGCTGCTTTGCTGCCCCGCCTCTCCTAAATGATATCCCCTATTAAAAGAAATAGCACAACTTTTAATCACACATGCCTCTTGAGCATCCTGACTTATTTGGGTTAAAGTTGGACAAAATTCTTAGGACAAGTTCCTCCAAATGCATGGCAAAGAAAATGACAGAAATGACCCCAAAAATGTCACCCTTTTCAAAATGGCCGACTTCCTGTTGGATTTAGCCCATATGTCCAAGAGACTTTTTTGAAGGTACTGGGAGGGTCTACAAGTTTCCCGAATCATATCCATGTCAGTCAATGTAGTGGGCGGGGCTGATTAATTAAAATATTGTAGGGGGCGCTATGGAGCCATTTACTATCTTCTCCACTATATTTTAATTTTACTCTATTAAGGGCATAACTTTCATGACTCATGGCAAGTATGGTGAAGATCAAAGGTTTCATGGCTTTGTTACAGGTACTTCCTGGTTCATGATATCAGACACTTCTTGTTGCCAAGGGGTGGGGCTAATTCATAGTCCCATTATTGCATTGGAGATTTTGTTCATCATGGGACTGGCATCAAATGTGTCGATTCCTGTGCTGATATGTTGTTTTATGTGGGAGTTTTAGCAATAAGTCATTGTTAATGAGACATAAAACTTTGAGGGCCCGCCCCTCCTAAACTAAATCTTCTATTAGAAGAAATAACACAACTTTACATCACACATGCCTCCTGAGCATCCTGTGCAAGTTGGGTGTCAGTTGGACAATATCCCTAGGAGGAGTTTTTTAAAATGCATGGCAAAGAAATGACCCCAAAAATGGCACCTTTTTCAAAATGGCCGACTTCCTGTTGAATTTAGCCCATATGTCCAAGAGACTTTTTTGAAGGTACTGGCAGGTTCTCCAACTGTGCTGAATTTTATCCATGTTGATCAATGTAGTGGGCGGGGCTGATTGATTGAAATATTGTAGGGGGCGCTATGGAGACATGCTCCATTTATTCCATAATGTTTCAATGGGGCTTAGTTCAGGGCCTTACTGTCATCAGTCATGGCAAGTTTGATGGCGGTCCAAGGTTCCATGGCTTGGTCACAGGTACTTCCTGTTTCATGGCGTTGGACCGCCATTCGCCATGTCCCGTTTAGCGTAGCGACTTGAGGTTTTTATTGTGGCATCATGAAAGGGTTTGACATGTTTTGGAGGAGGCTCAAGTGTTTTGGACCATTTGCTTAGAAGCATGACCCTCAAACGTGGAAAAAACCACTTCCTGTTGTAAGTGGGCGGGGCTTAGGTCTAGACCAGCAATGGTCACATTAATCTTTTCAGGACTGATCCCTTATTAATCCCTATAAGTTTTAGGGTGATCAGATAAAAATTGAGAATTTTATAGTGATTTATGATGTCACGCCGCCGCATGGAACTTCGCCATGGCGTCACGGGCACGCCGTGCAGCGTAGAGCAACGTCCTTTATCAGATCTCTTCACCAACATGTTTTGTGATGCCTGAGTGAATTTGGGCCATGTGATGTCCACCAAGCCAGAGTTATTGGTGTGTGAGCAAAAAACAACACTTTTGACCTCCAGGGGGCGTGGCTATTTCATAATCAAAATATTGACATATAGAACTCTGTAGGAGGGGACTGCCATCATATCTAGCAAATGTGGTGCAGAAATGTTGCTTTATGTGGGAGTTATATCCGTTTAATTTTTCATGGCGAGACATCAAACTTTGAGGCCCCGCCCCTCGTAAACTAAGTCTCCTATTAGAAGAAATAACACAACATTTAATCACACATGTCTCCTGAACATCCTGAGCAATTTGTGGCTCAGTGGGATAAAAGCTCTAGGACGAGTTCGTTAAAATGCGAGGTGCTAAAACGCCAAAATATTGACTTTGACCTTAAATGGCCGCCTTCCTGTCGACATTTCACCATGACATTAAGAGGATTTTTTGTTTGTACTGTCATGTAGATCATGTGTATGAATTTTCATAAAGATTAACGACATGCAGTGGCGGGGCACCTAAAATAGGTGGCGCTCTCGTTCAGTTTCACCCAAACATTCTGGAGCACCTCAAAATATCAAATTTTTCGCATTCCCTTGGGGGGGTACGCAAAATTTGGTGAGTTTTCGAGCACGTTCAGGCCTCCAAAAAAGCACGCGAAGTGTCCGAATAAAAATAATAATAATTAAAACCGCAAGCGGTGATATAGGCCCTCGCACCATGGCGCCGCTCGGCATAATGCCACCGCCTCCCCTGGCAACATCCTTCCCATGCCTCTCTCAACCTAAAGTGCAGCCAGACTGCTCTTCAGGCCATTTAGGCCTTATGAAGGGTCACTTCCTGTCACCAAGGGGCGGGGCTAATTTATAATCTAATTATTGACATACAGAAATGTGAAGGATATGACTGGCATCATCTGTAGCAAATTTGGTGCAGGTTGGTTGTTTTTTGTGGGAGTTATGTCAGTTTTCTTTTTCATTGCATCACGATCTGCTTTGCTGCCCCGCCTCTCCTAAACGATATCCCCTATTAAAAGAAATAGCACAACTTTTAATCACACATGTCTCTTGAGCATCCTGACTCATTTGGGTTAAAGTTGGACAAAATTCTTAGAAGGAACTTCTAGAAATGCATGACAAAGAAAATGACAGAAATTGCCCCAAAAATGACACCTTTTTCAAAATGGCCGACTTCCTGTTTTATTTAGCCCATATGTCCAAGAGACTTTTTTGAAGGTGCTGGAATGGTCTATGAGTGTGCTGAATTTTATCCATGTCAGTCAATGTAGTGGGCGGGGCTGATTGATTGAAATATTGTAGGGGGCGCTATGGAGCCAATTATTATCTTTTCCACTATATTTTAATTTTACTCTATTAAGGGCATAACTTTCATGACTCATGGCAAGTATGGTGAAGATCAAAGGTTTCATGGCTTTGTTACAGGTACTTCCTGGTTCATGATATCAGACACTTCTTGTTGCCAAGGGGTGGGGCTAATTCATAGTCCCATTATTGCATTGTAGATTTTGTTCATCATGGGACTGGCATCAAATGTGGCGATTCCTGTGCTGATATGTTGTTTTATGTGGGAGGTTTAGCAATAAGTCTTTGTTAATAAGACATCAAACTTTGAGGGCCCGCCCCTCCTAAACTAAATCTTCTATTAGAAGAAATAACACAACTTTAAATCACACATGCCTCCTGAGCATCCTGTGCAAGTTGGGTGTCAGTTGGACAATATCCCTAGGAGGAGTTGTTTAAAATGCATGGCAAAGAAATGACCCCAAAAATGGCGCCTTTTTCAAAATGGCCGACTTCCTGTTGAATTTAGCCCATATGTCCAAGAGACTTTTTTGAAGGTACTGGAAGGTTCTCCAACTGTGCTGAATTTTATCCATGTCGGTCCATGTAGTGGGCGGGGCTGATTGATTGAAATTTTGTAGGGGGCGCTATAGAGACATGCTCCATGTATTCCATTATGTTTCAATGGGGCTTAGTTCAGGGCCTTACTGTCATCAGTCATGGCAAGTATGGTTGCGGTCCAAGGTTCCATGGCTTGGTCACAGGTACTTCCTGTTTCATGGCGTTGGACCGCCATTCGCCATGTCCCGTTTAGCGTAGCGACTTGAGGTTTTTATTGTGGCATCATGAAAGGGTTTGACATGTTTTGGAGGAGGCTCAAGTGTTTTGGACCATTTGCTTAGAAGCATGACCCTCAAACGTGCAAAAAACCACTTCCTGTTGTAAGTGGGCGGAGTTTAGGTCAACACCAGCAATGGTCACAGTAATCTGTTCAGGACTGATCCCTTATTAATCCCTATAAGTTTTAGGGTGATCAGATCAAAATTGACAATTTTATAGTGATTTATGATGTCACGCCGCCGCATGGAACTTCGCCATGGCGTCACGGGCACGCCGTGGAGCGTAGAGCAACGTCCTTTACCAGATCTCTTCACCAACATGTTTTGTGATGCCTGAGTGAATTTGGGCCATGTGGTGTCCACCAAGCCAGAGTTATGGGTGTGTGAGCAAAAAACAACACTTTTGACCTCCAGGGGGCGTGGCTATTTCATAATCAAAATATTGACATATAGAACTCTGTAGGAGGGGACTGCCATCATATCTAGCAAATTTGGTGCAGAAATGTTGCTTTATGTGGGAGTTATATCCGTTTAATTTTTCCTGGCGAGACATCAAACTTTGAGGCCCCGCCCCTCGTAAACTAAGTCTCCTATTAGAAGAAATAACACAACATTTAATCACACATGCCTCCTGAACATCCTGAGCAATTTGTGGCTCAGTGGGATAAAAGCTCTAGGACGAGTTCGTTAAAATGCGAGGTGCTAAAACGCCAAAATATTGACTGTGACCTAAAATGGCCGCCTTCCTGTCGACATTTCACCATGACATTAAGAGGATTTTTTGTTCGCCCTAGCATGTAGATCATGTGTATGAATTTTCATAAAGATTAACGACATGCAGTGGCGGGGCACCTAAAATAGGTGGCGCTCTCATTCAGTTTCGCCCAAACATTCTGGAGCACCTCAAAATATCAAATTTTTTGCATTCCCTTGGGGGGGTACGCAAAATTTGGTGAGTTTTTGAGCATGTTCAGGCCTCCAAAAAAGCAATTCATTTATTAGGAGAATAATAATAATAATAATAATTAAAACCGCAAGCGGTGATATAGGCCCTCGCACCATGGCGCCGCTCGGCATAATGCCACCGCCTCCCCTGCCAACATCCTTCCCATGCCTCTCTCAACCTAAAGTGCAGCCAGACTGCACTTCAGGCCATTTAGGCCTTATAAACGGTCACTTCCTGTCACCAAGGGGCGGGGCTAACTTATCATCTAATTATTGACATGAACAAATGTGAAGGATATGCCTGGCATCATCTGTAGCAAATTTGGTGCAGGTTGGTTGTTTTTTGTGGGAGTTATGTCAGTTTTCCTTTTCATTGCATCACATCTGCTTTGCTGCCCCGCCTCTCCTAAATGATATCCCCTATTAAAATAAATAACACAACTTTTAATCACACATGCCTCTTGAGCATCCTGACTCATTTGGGTTAAAGTTGGACAAAATTCTTAGGACAAGTTCCTCAAAATGCATGGCAAAGAAAATGACAGAAATGACCCCAAAAATGGCACCTTTTTCAAAATGGCCGACTTCCTGTTGGATTTAGCCCATATGTCCAAGAGACTTTTTTGAAGGTACTGGGAGGGTCTACAAGTTTCCCGAATCATATCCATGTCAGTCAATGTAGTGGGCGGGGCTAATTAATTAAAATATTGTAGGGGGCGCTATGGAGCCATTTACTATCTTCTCCACTATATTTTAATTTTACTCTATTAAGGGCATAACTGTCATGACTCATGGCAAGTATGGTGAAGATCAACAATTTCATGGCTTTGTTACAGGTACTTCCTGGTTCACGATATCAGACACTTGTTGTTGCCAAGGGGTGGGGCTAATTCATAGTCCCATTATTGCATTGTAGATTTTGTTCATCATGGGACTGGCATCAAATGTGTCGATTCCTGTGCTGATATGTTGTTTTATGTGGGAGGTTTAGCAATAAGTCTTTGTTAATAAGACATCAAACTTTGAGGGCCCGCCCCTCCTAAACTAAATCTTCTATTAGAAGAAATAACACAACTTTAAATCACACATGCCTCCTGAGCATCCTGTGCAAGTTGGGTGTCAGTTGGACAATATCCCTAGGAGGAGTTGTTTAAAATGCATGGCAAAGAAATGACCCCAAAAATGGCGCCTTTTTTAAAATGGCCGACTTCCTGTTGAATTTAGCCCATATGTCCAAGAGACTTTTTTGAAGGTAGTGGAAGGTTCTCCAACTGTGCTGAATTTTATCCATGTCGGTCCATGTAGTGGGCGGGGCTGATTGATTGAAATTTTGTAGGGGGCCCTATAGAGACATGCTCCATTTATTCCATAATGTTTCAATGGGGCTTAGTTCAGGGCCTTACTGTCATCAGTCATGGCAAGTTTGGTGGCGGTCCAAGGTTCCATGGCTTGGTCACAGGTACTTCCTGTTTCATGGCGTTGGACCGCCATTCGCCATGTCCCGTTTAGCGTAGCGACTTGAGGTTTTTATTGTGGCATCATGAAAGGGTTTGACATGTTTTGGAGGAGGCTCAAGTGTTTTGGACCATTTGCTTAGAAGCATGACCCTCAAACGTGCAAAAAAACACTTCCTGTTGTAAGTGGGCGGAGTTTAGGTCTACACCAGCAATGGTCACAGTAATCTGTTCAGGACTGATCCCTTATTAATCCCTATAAGTTTTAGGGTGATCAGATCAAAATTGACAATTTTATAGTGATTTATGATGTCACGCCGCCGCATGGAACTTCGCCATGGCGTCACGGGCACGCCGTGCAGCGTAGAGCAACGTCCTTTATAAGATCTCTTCACCAACATGTTTTGTGATGCCTGAGTGAATTTGGGCCATGTGGTGTCCACCAAGCCAGAGTTATGGGTGTGTGAGCAAAAAACAACACTTTTGACCTCCAGGGGGCGTGGCTATTTCATAATCAAAATATTGACATATAGAACTCTGTAGGAGGGGACTGCCATCATATCTAGCAAATTTGGTGCAGAAATGTTGCTTTATGTGGGAGTTATATCCGTTTAATTTTTCCTGGCGAGACATCAAACTTTGAGGCCCCGCCCCTCGTAAACTAAGTCTCCTATTAGAAGAAATAACACAACATTTAATCACACATGCCTCCTGAACATCCTGAGCAATTTGTGGCTCAGTGGGATAAAAGCTCTAGGACGAGTTCGTTAAAATGCGAGGTGCTAAAACGCCAAAATATTGATTTTGACCTAAAATGGCCGCCTTCCTGTTGACATTTCACCATGACATTAGGAGGATTTTTTGTTCGCCCTAGCATGTAGATCATGTGTATGAATTTACATAAAGATTAATGACATGCAGTGGCGGGGCACCTAAAATAGGTGGCGCTCTCATTCAGTTTCGCCCAAACATTCTGGAGCACCTCAAAATATCAAATTTTTCGCATTCCCTTGGGGGGGTACGCAAAATTTGGTGAGTTTTTGAGCATGTTCAGGCCTCCAAAAAAGCAATTCATTTATTAGGAGAATAATAATAATAATAATAATAATAATAATTAAAACCGCAAGCGGTGATATAGGCCCTCGCACCATGGCGCCGCTCGGCATAATTCCACCGCCTCCCCTGGCAACATCCTTCCCATGCCTCTCTCAACCTAAAGTGCAGCCAGACTGCACTTCAGGCCATTTAGGCCTTATGAACGGTCACTTCCTGTCACCAAGGGGCGGGGCTAACTTATCATCTAATTATTGACATACAGAAATGTGAAGGATATGACTGGCATCATCTGTAGCAAATTTGGTGCAGGTTGGTTGTTTTTTGTGGGAGTTATGTCAGTTTTCCTTTTCATTGCATCACAGCTGCTTTGCTGCCCCGCCTCTCCTAAACGATATCCCCTATTAAAAGAAATAGCACAACTTTTAATCACACATGTCTCTTGAGCATCCTGACTCATTTGGGTTAAAGTTAGATAAAATTCTTGGGAGGAGTTGCTCAAAATGCATGGCAAAGAAAATGACAGAAATGACCCCAAATATGTCACCTTTTTCAAAATGGCTGACTTCCTGTTGGATTTAGCCCATATGTCCAAGAGACTTTTTTGAAGGTACTGGAAGGTTCTAAAACTGTGCCGAATCATATCCATGTCAGTCAGTGTAGTGGGCGGGGCTGATTGATTGAAATATTGTAGGGGGCGCTATGGAGCCATTTACGATCTTCTCCACTATATTGTAATTTTACTCTATTAAGGACATAACTGTCATGACTCATGGCAAGTATGGTGAAGATCAACAATTTCACGGCTTTGTCACAGGTACTTCCTGGTTCATGATATCAGACACTTGTTGTTGCCAAGGGGTGGGGCTAATTCAGAGTCATATTATTGCATTGTAGATTTTGTTCATCATGGGACTGGCATCAAATGTGGTGATTCCTGTGCTGATATGTTGTTTTATGTGGGAGTTTTAGCAATAAGTCTTTGTTAATAAGACATCAAACTTTGAGGGCCCGCCCCTCCTAAACTAAATCTTCTATTAGAAGAAATAACACAACTTTAAATCACACATGCCTCCTGAGCATCCTGTGCTCTGTGGGTGTCAGTTGGACAATATCCCTAGGAGGAGTTGTTTAAAATGCATGGCAAAGAAATGACCCCAAAAATGGCACCTTTTTCAAAATGGCCGACTTCCTGTTGGATGTGGCCCATATGTCCAAGAGACTTTTTTGAAGGTACTGGAAGGTTCTCCAACTGTGCTGAATTTTATTCATGTCGGTCCATGTAGTGGGCGGGGCTGATTGATTGAAATTTTGTAGGGGGCGCTATGGAGACATGCTCCATTTATTCCATAATGTTTCAATGGGGCTTAGTTCAGGGCCTTACTGTCATCAGTCATGGCAAGTTTGGTGGCGGTCCAAGGTTCCATGGCTTGGTCACAGGTACTTCCTCTTTCATGGCGTTGGACCGCCATTCGCCATGTCCTGTTTAGCGTAGCGACTTGAGGTTTTTATTGTGGCATCATGAAAGGGTTTGACATGTTTTGGAGGAGGCTAAAGTGTTTTGGACCATTTGCTTAGAAGCATGACCCTCAAACGTGGAAAAAACCACTTCCTGTTGTAAGTGGGCGGAGCTTAGGTCTACACCAGCAATGGTCACATTAATCTGTTCAGGACTGATCCCTTATTAATGCCTATAAGTTTTAGGGTGATCAGATCAAAATTGACAATTTTATAGTGATTTATGATGCCACGCCGCCGCACGGAACTTTGCCATGGCGTCACGGGCACGCCGTGCAGCGTAGAGCGACGTCCTTTACCAGATCTCTTCACCAACATGTTTTGTGATGCCTGAGTGAATTTGGGCCATGTGGTGTCTACCAAGCCAGAGTTATGGGTGTGTGAGCAAAAAACAACACTTTTGACCTCCAGGGGGCGTGGCTATTTCATAATCAAAATATTGACATATAGAACTCTGTAGGAGGGGACTGCCATCATATCTAGCAAATTTGGTGCAGAAATGTTGCTTTATGTGGGAGTTATATCCGTTTAATTTTTCCTGGCGAGACATCAAACTTTGAGGCCCCGCCCCTCGTAAACTAAGTCTCCTATTAGAAGAAATAACACAACATTTAATCACACATGCCTCCTGAACATCCTGAGCAATTTGTGGCTCAGTGGGATAAAAGCTCTAGGACGAGTTCGTTAAAATGCGAGGTGCTAAAACGCCAAAATATTGACTTTGACCTAAAATGGCCGCCTTCCTGTCGACATTTCACCATGACATTAAGAGGATTTTTTGTTCGCCCTAGCATGTAGATCATGTGTATGAATTTTCATAAAGATTAACGACATGCAGTGGCGGGGCACCTAAAATAGGTGGCGCTCTCATTCAGTTTCACCCAAACATTCTGGAGCACCTCAAAATATCAAATTTTTCACATTCCCTTGGGGGGGTACGCAAAATTTGGTGAGTTTTTGAGCATGTTCAGGCCTCCAAAAAAGCAATTCATTTATTAGGAGAATAATAATAATAATAATAATAATAATAATAATAATAATAATAAACGCTGCAATTACAATAGGCCTTCGCACCGCCAAGGTGCTCGGGCCTAATAATAATAATAATAAACGCTGCAATTACAATAGGCCTTCGCACCGCCAAGGTGCTCGGGCCTAATAATAAACGCTGCAATTACAATAGGCCTTCGCACCGCCAAGGTGCTCGGGCCTAATTAAAACCGCAAGCGGTGATATAGGCCCTCGCACCATGGCGCCGCTCGGCAGAATGCCACCGCCTCCCCTGGCAACATCCTTCCCATGCCTCTCTCAACCTAAAGTGCAGCCAGACTGCACTTCAGGCCATTTAGGCCTTATGAACGGTCACTTCCTGTCACCAAGGGGCGGGGCTAACTTATCATCTAATTATTGACATGCACAAATGTGAAGGATATGCCTGGCATCATCTGTAGCAAATTTGGTGCAGGTTGGTTGTTTTTTGTGGGAGTTATGTCAGTTTTCCTTTTCATTGCATCACATCTGCTTTGCTGCCCCGCCTCTCCTAAACGATATCCCCTATTAAAAGAAATAGCACAACTTTTAATCACACATGCTTCTTGAGCATCCTGACTCATTTGGGTTAAAGTTGGACAAAATTCTTAGGACAAGTTCCTCAAAATGCATGGCAAAGAAAATGACAGAAATGACCCCAAAAATGGCACCCTTTTCAAAATGGCCGACTTCCTGTTGGATTTAGCCCATATATCCAAGAGACTTTTTTGAAGGTACTGGGAGGGTCTATAAGTGTGCTGAATTCTATCCATGTCAGTCAATGTAGTGGGCGGGGCTGATTGATTGAAATATTGTAGGGGGCGCTATGGAGCCATTTACTATCTTTTCCACTATGTTGTAATTTTACTCTATTAAGGACATAACTGTCATAAGTCATGGCAAGTATGGTGAAGATCAACAATTTCATGGCTTTGTTACAGGTACTTCCTGGTTCACGATATCAGACACTTGTTGTTGCCAAGGGGTGGGGCTAATTCATAGTCCCATTATTGCATTATAGATTTTGTTCATCATGGGACTGGCATCAAATGGGTCGATTCCTGTGCTGATATGTTGTTTTATGTGGGAGTTTTAGCAATAAGTCTTTGTTAATGAGACATCAAACTTTGAGGGCCTGCCCCTCCTAAACTAAATCTTCTATTTGAAGAAATAACACAACTTTAAATCACACATGCCTCCTGAGCATCCTGTGCAAGTTGGGTGTCAGTTGGACAATATCCCTAGGAGGAGTTGTTTAAAATGCATGGCAAAGAAATGACCCCAAAAATGGCACCTTTTTCAAAATGGCCGACTTCCTGTTGAATTTAGCCCATATGTCCAAGAGACTTTTTTGAAGGTACTGGAAGGTTCTCCAACTGTGCTGAATTTTATCCATGTCGGTCCATGTAGTGGGCGGGGCTGATTGATTGAAATATTGTAGGGGGCGCTATGGAGACATGCTCCATGTATTCCATTATGTTTCAATGGGGCTTAGTTCAGGGCCTTACTGTCATCAGTCATGGCAAGTATGGTGGCGGTCCAAGGTTCCATGGCTTGGTCACAGGTACTTCCTGTTTCATGGCGTTGGATCACCATTCGCCATGTCCCGTTTAGCGTAGCGACTTGAGGTTTTTATTGTGGCATCATGAAAGGGTTTGACATGTTTTGGACGAGTCTCAAGTGTTTTGGACCATTTGCTTAGAAGCATGACCCTCAAACGTGGAAAAAACCACTTCCTGTTTTAAGTAGGCGGGGCTTAGGTCTACACCAGCAATGTCACATTAATCTGTTCAGGACTGATCCCTTATTAATCCCTATAAGTTTTAGGGTGATCAGATCAAAATTGAGAATTTTATAGTGATTTATGATGTCACAACGCCGCATGGAACTTCGCCATGGCGTCACGGGCACGCCGTGCAGCGTAGAGCAACGTCCTTTATAAGATCTCTTCACCAACATGTTTTGTGATGCCTGAGTGAATTTGGGCCATGTGGTGTCCACCAAGCCAGAGTTATGGGTGTGTGAGCAAAAAACAACACTTTTGACCTCCAGGGGGCGTGGCTATTTCATAATCAAAATATTGACATATAGAACTCTGTAGGAGGGGACTGCCATCATATCTAGCAAATTTGGTGCAGAAATGTTGCTTTATGTGGGAGTTATATCCGTTTAATTTTTCCTGGCGAGACATCAAACTTTGAGGCCCCGCCCCTCGTAAACTAAGGCTCCTATTAGAAGAAATAACACAACATTTAATCACACATGCCTCCTGAACATCCTGAGCAATTTGTGGCTCAGTGGGATAAAAGCCCTAGGACGAGTTCGTTAAAATGCGAGGTGCTAAAACGCCAAAATATTGACTTTGACCTAAAATGGCTGCCTTCCTGTCGACATTTCACCATGACATTAAGAGGATTTTTTGTTCGCCCTAGCATGTAGATCATGTGTATGAATTTTCATAAAGATTAACGACATGCAGTGGCGGGGCACCTAAAATAGGTGGCGCTCTCGTTCAGTTTTGCCCAAACATTCTGGAGCACCTCAAAATATCAAATTTTTCGCATTCCCTTGGGGGGGTACGCAAAATTTGGTGAGTTTTTGAGCATGTTCAGGCCTCCAAAAAAGCAATTCATTTATTAGGAGAATAATAATAATAATAATTAAAACCGCAAGCGGTGATATAGGCCCTCGCACCATGGCGCCGCTCGGCATAATGCCACCGCCTCCCCTGGCAACATCCTTCCCATGCCTCTCTCAACCTAAAGTGCAGCCAAAATGCACCTCAGGCCATTTAGGCCTTATGAAGGGTCACTTCCTGTCACCAAGGGGCGGGGCTAATTTATAATCTAATTATTGACATGCAGAAATGTGAAGGATATGCCTGGCATCATCTCTAGCAAATTTGGTGCAGGTTGGTCGTTTTTTGTGGGAGTTATGTCAGTTTTCCTTTTCATTTCATCACATCTGCTTTGCTGCCCCGCCTCTCCTAAATGATATCCCCTATTAAAAGAAATAGCACAACTTTTAATAACACATGCCTCTTGAGTATCCTGACTCATTTGGGTTAAAGTTGGACAAAATTCTTAGAAGGAACTTCTCAAAATGCATGACAAAGAAAATGACAGAAATTGCCCCAAAAATGACACCTTTTTCAAAATGGCCGACTTCCTGTTTCATTTAGCCCATATGTCCAAGAGACTTTTTTGAAGGTGCTGGAATGGTCTATAAGTGTGCTTAATTTTATCCTTGTCAGTCAATGTAGTGGGCGGGGCTGATTGATTGAAATATTGTAGGGTGCGCTATGGAGCCATTTACTATCTTCTCCACTATATTGTAATTTTATTCTATTAAGGACATAACTGTCATGAGTCATGGCAAGTATGGTGAAGATCAACAATTTCATGGCTTTGTTACAGGTACTTCCTGGTTCATGATATCAGACACTTGTTGTTGCCAAGGGGTGGGGCTAATTCATAGTCATGTTATTGCATTGTAGATTTTGTTCAACATGGAACTGGCATCAAATGGGTCGATTCCTGTGCTGATATGTTGTTTTATGTGGGAGTTTTAGCAATAAGTCTTTGTTAATGAGACATCAAACTTTGAGGGCCCGCCCCTCCTCAACTAAATCTTCTATTAGAAGAAATAACACAACTTTAAATCACACATGCCTCCTGAGCATCCTGTGCAAGTTGGGTGTCAGTTGGACAATATCCCTAGGAGGAGTTGTTTAAAATGCATGGCAAAGAAATGACCCCAAAAATGGCACCTTTTTCAAAATGGCCGACTTCCTGTTGAATTTAGCCCATATGTCCAAGAGACTTTTTTGAAGGTACTGGAAGGTTCTCCAACTGTGCTTAATTTTATCCATGTCGGTCCATGTAGTGGGCGGGGCTGATTGATTGAAATTTTGTAGGGGGCGCTATGGAGACATGCTCCATTTATTCCATAATGTTTCAATGGGGCTTAGTTCAGGGCCTTACTGTCATCAGTCATGACAAGTATGGTGGCGGTCCAAGGTTCCATGGCTTGGTCACAGGTACTTCCTGTTTCATGGCGTTGGACCGCCATTCGCCATGTCCCGTTTAGCGTAGCAACTTGAGGTTTTCATTGTGGCATCATGAAAGGGTTTGACATGTTTTGGAGGAGTCTCAAGTGTTTGGGACCATTTGCTTAGAAGTATGACCCTCAAACGTGGAAAAAACCACTTCCTGTTGTAAGTGGGCGGGGCTTAGGTCTACACCAGCAATGGTCACATTAATCTGTTCAGGACTGATCCCTTATTAATCCCTATAAGTTTTAGGGTGATCAGATCAAAATTGACAATTTTATAGTGATTTATGATGTCACGCCGCCGCATGGAACTTCGCCATGGCGTCACGGGCACGCCGTGAGGCGTAGAGTAACGTCCTTTACCAGATCTCTTCACCAACATGTTTTGTGATGCCTGAGTGAATTTGGGCCATGTGGTGTCCACCAAGCCAGAGTTATGGGTGTGTGAGCAAAAAACAACACTTTTGACCTCCAGGGGGCGTGGCTATTTCATAATCAAAATATTGACATATAGAACTCTGTAGGAGGGGACTGCCATCATATCTAGCAAATTTGGTGCAGAAATGTTGCTTTATGTGGGAGTTATATCCGTTTAATTTTTCATGGCGAGACATCAAACTTTGAGGCCCCGCCCCTCGTAAACTAAGTCTCCTATTAGAAGAAATAACACAACATTTAATCACACATGCCTCCTGAACATCCTGAGCAATTTGTGGCTCAGTGGGATAAAAGCTCTAGGACGAGTTCGTTAAAATGCGAGGTGCTAAAACGCCAAAATATTGACTTTGACCTAAAATGGCCGCCTTCCTGTCGACATTTCACCATGACATTAAGAGGATTTTTTGTTTGCCCTAGCATGTAGATCATGTGTATGAATTTTCATAAAGATTAACGATATGCAGTGGCGGGGCACCTAAAATAGGTGGCGCTCTCGTTCAGTTTCACCCAAACATTCTGGAGCACCTCAAAATATCAAATTTTTCGTATTCCCTTGGGGGGGTACGCAAAATTTGGTGAGTTTTCGAGCACGTTCAGGCCTCCAAAAAAGCACGCGAAGTGTCCGAATAAAAATAATAATAATTAAAACCGCAAGCGGTGATATAGGCCCTCACACCATGGCGCCGCTCGGCAGAATGCCACCGCCTCCCCTGGCAACATCCTTCCCATGCCTCTCTCAACCTAAAGTGCAGCCAGACTGCACTTCAGGCCATTTATGCCTTATGAACGGTCACTTCCTGTCACCAAGGGGCGGGGCTAACTTATCATCTAATTATTGACATGCACAAATGTGAAGGATATGCCTGGCATCATCTGTAGCAAATTTGGTGCAGGTTGGTTGTTTTTTGGGGGAGTTATGTCTGTTTTCCTTTTCATTGCATCACATCTGCTTTGCTGCCCCGCCTCTCCTAAACGATATCCCCTATTAAAAGAAATAGCACAACTTTTAATCACACATGCTTCTTGAGCATCCTGACTCATTTGGGTTAAAGTTGGACAAAATTCTTAGGACAAGTTCCTCAAAATGCATGGCAAAGAAAATGACAGAAATGACCCCAAAAATGGCACCTTTTTCAAAATGGCCGACTTCCTGTTGGATTTAGCCCATATATCCAAGAGACTTTTTTGAAGGTACTGGAAGGGTCTATAAGTGTGCTGAATTTTATCCATGTCAGTCAATGTAGTGGGCGGGGCTGATTGATTGAAATATTGTAGGGGGCGCTATGGAGCCATTTACTATCTTTTCCACTATGTTGTAATTTTATTCTAGTAAGTACATAACTGTCATGACTCATGGCAAGTATGGTGAAGATCAACAATTTCATGGCTTTGTTACAGGTACTTCCTGGTTCATGATATCAGACACTTGTTGTTGCCAAGGGGCGGGGCTAGTTCATAGTCATGTTATTGCATTGTAGATTTTGTTCATCATGGAACTGGCATCAAATGTGTCGATTCCTGTGCTGATATGTTGTTTTATGTGGGAGTTTTAGCAATAAGTCTTTGTTAATGAGACATCAAACTTTGAGGGCCCGCTCCTCCTAAACTAAATCTTCTATTAGAAGAAATAACACAACTTTAAATCACACATGCCTCCTGAGCATCCTGTGCAAGTTGGGTGTCAGTTGGACAATATCCCTAGGAGGAGTTGTTTAAAATGCATGGCAAAGAAATGACCCCAAAAATGGCACCTTTTTCAAAATGGCCGACTTCCTGTTGAATTTAGCCCATATGTCCAAGAGAGTTTTTTGAAGGTACTGGCAGGTTCTCCAACTGTGCTGAATTTTATTCATGTCGGTCCATGTAGTGGGCGGGGCTGATTGATTGAAATTTTGTAGGGGGCGCTATGGAGACATGCTCCATTTATTCCATAATGTTTCAATGGGGCTTAGTTCAGGGCCTTACTGTCATCAGTCATGACAAGTATGGTGGCGGTCCAAGGTTCCATGGCTTGGTCACAGGTACTTCCTGTTTCATGGCGTTGGACCGCCATTCGCCATGTCCCGTTTAGCGTAGCGACTTGAGGTTTTTATTGTGGCATCATGAAAGGGTTTGACATGTTTTGGAGGAGGCTCAAGTGTTTTGGACCATTTGCTTAGAAGCATGACTCTCAAACGTGGAAAAAACCACTTCCTATTGTAAGTGGGCGGGGCTTAGGTCGACACCAGCAATGGTCACATTAATCTGTTCAGGACTGATCCCTTATTAATCCCTATAAGTTTTAGGGTGATCAGATCAAAATTGACAATTTTATAGTGATTTATGATGTCACGCCGCCGCATGGAACTTCGCCATGGCGTCACGGGCACGCCGTGCAGCGTAGAGCAATGTCCTTTACCAGATCTCTTCACCAACATGTTTTGTGATGCCTGAGTGAATTTGGGCCATGTGGTGTCTACCAAGCCAGAGTTATGGGTGTGTGAGCAAAAAACAACACTTTTGACCTCCAGGGGGCGTGGCTATTTCATAATCAAAATATTGACATATAGAACTCTGTAGGAGGGGACTGCCATCATATCTAGCAAATTTGGTGCAGAAATTTTGCTTTATGTGGGAGTTATATCCGTTTAATTTTTCCTGGCGAGACATCAAACTTTGAGGCCCCGCCCCTCGTAAACTAAGTCTCCTATTAGAAGAAATAACACAACATTTAATCACACATGCCTCCTGAACATCCTGAGCAATTTGTGGCTCAGTGGGATAAAAGCCCTAGGACGAGTTCGTTAAAATGCGAGGTGCTAAAACGCCAAAATATTGACTTTGACCTAAAATGCTCGCCTTCCTGTCGACATTTCACCATGACATTAAGAGGATTTTTTGTTCGCCCTAGCATGTAGATCATGTGTATGAATTTTCATAAAGATTAACGACATGCAGTGGCGGGGCACCTAAAATAGGTGGCGCTCTCATTCAGTTTCGCCCAAACATTCTGGAGCACCTCAAAATATCAAATTTTTCGCATTCCCTTGGGGGGGTACGCAAAATTTGGTGAGTTTTTGAGCATGTTCAGGCCTCCAAAAAAGCAATTCATTTATTAGGAGAATAATAATAATAATAATGATAATAATAATAATAAACGCTGCAATTACAATAGGCCTTCGCACCGCCAAGGTGCTCGGGCCTAATAATAATAATAAACGCTGCAATTACAATAGGCCTTCGCACCGCCAAGGTGCTCGGGCCTAATAATTAAAACCGCAAGCGGTGATATAGGCCCTCGCACCATGGCGCCGCTCGGCATAATGCCACCGCCTCCCCTGGCAACATCCTTCCCATGCCTCTCTCAACCTAAAGTGCAGCCAGACTGCACTTCAGGCCATTTGGGCCTTATGAACGGTCACTTCCTGTCACCAAGGGGCGGGGCTAACTTATCATCTAATTATTGACATACAGAAATGTGAAGGATATGCCTGGCATCATCTGTAGTAAATTTGGTGCAGGTTGGTTGTTTTTTGTGGGAGTTATGTCAGTTTTCCTTTTCATCGCATCACATCTGCTTTGCTGCCCCGCCTCTCCTGAACGATATCCCCTATTAAAAGAAATAGCGCAACTTTTAATCACACATGCCTCTTGAGCATCCTGACTCATTTGGGTTAAAGTTGGACAAAATTCTTAGAAGGAACTTCTCAAAATGCATGGCAAAGAAAATGACAGAAATTGCCCCAAAAATGACACCTTTTTCAAAATGGCCGACTTCCTGTTGGATTTAGCCCATATGTCCAAGAGACCTTTTTGAAGGTGCTGGAATGGTCTACAAGTGTGCTGAATTTTATCCATGTCAGTCAATGTAGTGGGCGGGGCTGATTGATTGAAATATTGTAGGGGGCGCTATGGAGCCATTTACTATCTTTTCCACTATATTGTAATTTTACTCTATTAAGGGCATAACTTTCATGACTCATGGCAAGTATGGTGAAGATCAACAATTTCATGGCATTGTTACAGGTACTTCCTGGTTCATGATATCAGACACTTGTTGTTGCCAAGGGGTGGGGCTAGTTCATAGTCATATTATTGCATTGTAGATTTTGTTCATCATGGGACTGGCATCAAATGTGTCGATTCCTGTGCTGATATGTTGTTTTATGTGGGAGTTTTAGCAATAAGTCTTTGTTAATGAGACATAAAACTTTGAGGGCCCGCCCCTCCTAAACTAAATCTTCTATTAGAAGAAATAACACAACTTTAAATCACACATGCCTCCTGAGCATCCTGTGCAAGTTGGGTGTCAGTTGGACAATATCCCTAGGAGGAGTTGTTTAAAATGCATGGCAAAGAAATGACCCCAAAAATGGCACCTTTTTCATAATGGCCGACTTCCTGTATGATTTAGCCCATGTGTCCAAGAGACTTTTTTGAAGGTACTGGAAGGTTCTCCAACTGTGCTGAATTTTATCCATGTCGGTCCATGTAGTGGGCGGGGCTGATTGATTGAAATTTTGTAGGGGGCACTATGGAGACATGCTCCATTTATTCCATAATGTTTCAATGGGGCTTAGTCCAGGGCCTGACTGTCATCAGTCATGGCAAGTATGGTGGCGGTCCAAGGTTCCATGGCTTGGTCACAGGTACTTCCTCTTTCATGGCGTTGGACCGCCATTTGCCATGTCCCGTTTAGCGTAGCGACTTGAGGTTTTTATTGTGGCATCATGAAAGGGTTTGACATGTTTTGGAGGAGGCTCAAGTGTTTGGGACCATTTGCTTAGAAGCATGACCCTCAAATGTGGAAAAAACCACTTCCTGTTGTAAGTGGGCGGGGCTTAGGTCTAGACCAGCAATGGTCACATTAATCTGTTCAGGACTGATCCCTTATTAATCCCTATAAGTTTTAGGGTGATCAGATCAAAATTGAGAATTTTATAGTGATTTATGATGTCACGCCGCCGCATGGAACTTCGCCATGGCGTCACGGGCACGCCGTGCAGCGTAGAGCAACGTCCTTTACCAGATCTCTTCACCAACATGTTTTGTGATGCCTGAGTGAATTTGGGCCATGTGGTGTCCACCAAGCCAGAGTTATGGGTGTGTGAGCAAAAAACAACACTTTTGACCTCCAGGGGGCGTGGCTATTTCATAATCAAAATATTGACATATAGAACTCTGTAGGAGGGGACTGCCATCATATCTAGCAAATTTGGTGCAGAAATGTTGCTTTATGTGGGAGTTATATCCGTTTAATTTTTCATGGCGAGACATCAAACTTTGAGGCCCCGCCCCTCGTAAACTAAGTCTCCTATTAGAAGAAATAACACAACATTTAATCACACATGCCTCCTGAACATCCTGAGCAATTTGTGGCTCAGTGGGATAAAAGCTCTAGGACGAGTTCGTTAAAATGCGAGGTGCTAAAACGCCAAAATATTGACTTTGACCTAAAATGGCCGCCTTCCTGTCGACATTTCACCATGACATTAAGAGGATTTTTTGTTCGCCCTGTCATGTAGATCATGTGTATGAATTTTCATAAAGATTAATGACATGCAGTGGCGGGGCACCTAAAATAGGTGGCGCTCTCGTTCAGTTTCGCCCAAACATTCTGGAGCACCTCAAAATATCAAATTTTTCGTATTCCCTTGGGGGGGTACGCAAAATTTGGTGAGTTTTCGAGCACGTTCAGGCCTCCAAAAAAGCACGCGAAGTGTCCGAATAAAAATAATAATAATAATTAAAACCGCAGGCGGTGATATAGGCCCTCGCACCATGGCGCCACTCGGCATAATGCCACCGCCTCCCCTGGCAACATCCTTCCCATGCCCCTCTCAACCTAAAGTGCAGCCAGACTGCACTTCAGGCCATTTAGGCCTTATGAACGGTCACTTCCTGTCAACAAGGGGCGGGGCTAATTTATGATCTAATTATTGACATGCACAAATGTGAAGGATATGACTGGCATCATCTGTAGCAAATTTGATGCAGGTTGGTTGTTTTTTGGGGGAGTTATGTCAGTTTTCCTTTTCATTGCATCACATCTGCTTTGCTGCCCCGCCTCTCCTAAATGATATCCCCTATTAAAAGAAATAGCACAACTTTTAATCACACATGCCTCTTGAGCATCCTGACTCATTTGGGTTAAAGTTAGATAAAATTCTTAGAAGGAACTTCTCAAAATGCATGACAAAGAAAATGACAGAAATGACCCCAAAAATGGCACCTTTTTCAAAATGGCCCACTTCCTGTTAAATTTAGCCCATATGTCCAAGAGACTTTTTTGAAGGCAATGGGAGAGTCTACAAGTGTCCCGAATCATATCCATGTCAGTCGATGTAGTGGGCGGGGCTGATTGATTGAAATATTGTAGGGGGCGCTATGGAGCCATTTACTATCTTTTCCACTATATTGTAATTTTACTCTATTAAGTACATAACTGTCATGAGTCATGGCAAGTATGGTGAAGATCAACAATTTCATGGCTTTGTTACAGGTACTTCCTGGTTCATGATATCAGACACTTGTTGTTGCCAAGGGGTGGGGCTAGTTCATAGTCATATCATTGCATTTTAGATTTTGTTCATCATGGGACTGGCATCAAATGTGTCGATTCCTGTGCTGATATGTTGTTTTCTGTGGGAGTTTTAGCAATAAGTCTTTGTTAATGAGACATAAAACTTTGAGGGCCCGCCCCTCCTAAACTAAATCTTCTATTAGAAGAAATAACACAACTTTAAATCACACATGCCTCCTGAGCATCCTGTGCAAGTTGGGTGTCAGTTGGACAATATCCCTAGGAGGAGTTGTTTAAAATGTATGGCAAAGAAATGACCCCAAAAATGGCACCTTTTTCAAAATGGCCGACTTCCTGTTGAATTTAGCCCATATGTCCAACAGACTTTTTTGAAGGTACTGGAAGGTTCTCCAACTGTGCTGAATTTTATCCATGTCGGTCCACGTAGTGGGCGGGGCAGATTGATTGAAATTTTGTAGGGGGCGCTATGGAGACATGCTCCATTTATTCCATAATGTTTCAATGGGGCTTAGTTCAGGGCCTTACTGTCATCAGTCATGGCAAGTTTGGTGGCGGTCCAAGGTTCCATGGCTTGGTCACAGGTACTTCCTGTTTCATGGCGTTGGACCGCCATTCGCCATGTACCGTTTAGCGTAGCAACTTGAGGTTTTTATTGTGGCATCATGAAAGGGTTTGACATGTTTTGGAGGAGTCTCAAGTGTTTGGGACCATTTGCTTAGAAGCATGACCCTCAAACGTGGAAAAAACCACTTCCTGTTGTAAGTGGGCGGGGCTTAGGTCTAGACCAGCAATGGTCACATTAATCTGTTCAGGACTGATCCCTTATTAATCCCTATAAGTTTTAGGGTGATCAGATCAAAATTGAGAATTTTATAGTGATTTATGATGTCACGCCGCCGCATGGAACTTCGCCATGGCGTCACGGGCACGCCGTGCGGTGTAGAGCAACGTCCTTTATCAGATCTCTTCACCAACATGTTTTGTGATGCCTGAGTGTATTTGGGCCATGTGGTGTCCACCAAGCCAGAGTTATGGGTGTGTGAGCAAAAAACAACACTTTTGACCTCCAGGGGGCGTGGCTATTTCATAATCAAAATATTGACATATAGAACTCTGTAGGAGGGGACTGCCATCATATCTAGCAAATGTGGTGCAGAAATGTTGCTTTATGGGGGAGTTATATCCGTTTAAGTTTTCATGGCGAGACATCAAACTTTGAGGCCCCACCCCTCGTAAACTAAGTCTCCTATTAGAAGAAATAACACAACATTTAATCACACATGCCTCCTGAACATCCTGAGCAATTTGTGGCTCAGTGGGATAAAAGCTCTAGGACGAGTTCGTTAAAATGCGAGGTGCTAAAACGCCAAAATATTGACTTTGACCTAAAATGGCCGCCTTCCTGTCGACATTTCACCATGACATTAAGAGGATTTTTTTTTCGCCCTTGCATGTAGATCATGTGTATGAATTTTCATAAAGATTAACGACATGCAGTGGCGGGGCACCTAAAATAGGTGGCGCTCTCGTTCAGTTTCGCCCAAACATTCTGGAGCACCTCAAAATATCAAATTTTTCGTATTCCCTTGGGGGGGTACGCAAAATTTGGTGAGTTTTCGAGCACGTTCAGGCCTCCAAAAAAGCACGCGAAGTGTCCGAATAAAAATAATAATAATAATAATAATAATAATAATAATAAACACTGCAATTACAATAGGCCTTCGCACCGCCACGGTGCTCGGGCCTAATAATAATAAACACTGCAATTACAATAGGCCTTCGCACCGCCAAGGTGCTCGGGCCTAATAATTAAAACCGCAAGCGGTGATATAGGCCCTCGCACCATGGCGCCGCTCGGCATAATGCCACCGCCTCCCCTGGCAACATCCTTCCCATGCCTCTCTCGACCTAAAGTGCAGCCAGACTGCACTTCAGGCCATTTAGGCCTTATGAACGGTCACTTCCTTTCACCAAGGGGCGGGGCTAATTTATAATCTAATTATTGACATGCACAAATGTGAAGGATATGACTGGCATCATCTGTAGCAAATTTGGTGCAGGTTGGTTGTTTTTTGTGGGAGTTATGTCAGTTTTCCTTTTCGTTGCATCACATCTGCTTTGCTGCCCCGCCTCTCCTAAAGGATATCCCCTATTAAAAGAAATAGCACAGCTTTTAATCACACATGTCTCTTGAGCATCCTGACTCATTTGGGTTAAAGTTGGATAAAATTCTTGGGAGGAGTTGCTCAAAATGCATGGCAAAGAAAATGACAGAAATTACCCCAAATATGTCACCTTTTTCAAAATGGCTGACTTCCTGTTTGATTTAGCCCATATGTCCAAGAGACTTTTTTGAAGGTACTGGAAGGTTCTAAAACTGTGCCGAATCATATCCATGTCAGTCGATGTAGTGGGCGGGGCTGATTGATTGAAATATTGTAGGGGGCGCTATGGAGCCATTTACGATCTTCTCCACTATATTGTAATTTTACTCTATTAAGGACATAACTGTCATGACTCATGGCAAGTATGGTGAAGATCAACAATTTCACGGCTTTGTCACAGGTACTTCCTGGTTCATGATATCAGACACTTGTTGTTGCCAAGGGGTGGGGCTAGTTCAGAGTCATATTATTGCATTGTATATTTTGTTCATCATGGGACTGGCATCAAATGTGTCGATTCCTGTGCTGATATGTTGTTTTATGTGGGAGTTTTAGCAATAAGTCTTTGTTAATAAGACATAAAACTTTGAGGGCCCGCCCCTCCTAAACTAAATCTTCTATTAGAAGAAATAACACAACTTTAAATCACACATGCCTCCTGAGCATCCTGTGCAAGTTGGGTGTCAGTTGGACAATATCCCTAGGAGGAGTTGTTTAAAATGCATGGCAAAGAAATGACCCCAAAAATGGCACCTTTTTCAAAATGGCCGACTTCCTGTTGAATTTAGCCCATATGTCCAAGAGACTTTTTTGAAGGTACTGGAAGCTTCTCCAACTGTGCTGAATTTTATCCATGTCGGTCAATGTAGTGGGCGGGGCTGATTGATTGAAATTTTGTAGGGGGCGCTATGGAGACATGCTCCATTTATTCCATAATGTTTCAATGGGGCTTAGTTCAGGGCCTTACTGTCATCAGTCATGGCAAGTATGGTGGCGGTCCAAGGTTCCATGGCTTGGTCACAGGTACTTCCTGTTTCATGGCGTTGGACCGCCATTCGCCATGTCCCGTTTAGTGTAGCAACTTGAGGTTTTTATTGTGGCATCATGAAAGGGTTTGACATGTTTTGGAGGAGTCTCAAGTGTTTGGGACCATTTGCTTAGAAGCATGACCCTCAAACGTGGAAAAAAACACTTCCTGTAGTAAGTGGGCGGAGCTTAGGTCTACACCAGCAATGGTCACATTAATCTGTTCAGGACTGATCCCTTATTAATCCCTATAAGTTTTAGGGTGATCAGATCAAAATTGACAATTTTATAGTGATTTATGATGTCACGCCGCCGCATGGAACTTCGCCATGGCGTCACGGGCACGCCGTGCAGCGTAGAGCAACGTCCTTTACCAGATCTCTTCACCAACATGTTTTGTGATGCCTGAGTGAATTTGGGCCATGTGGTGTCCACCAAGCCAGAGTTATGGGTGTGTGAGCAAAAAACAACACTTTTGACCTCCAGGGGGCGTGGCTATTTCATAATCAAAATATTGACATATAGAACTCTGTAGGAGCGGACTGCCATCATATCTAGCAAATTTGGTGCAGAAATGTTGCTTTATGTGGGAGTTATATCCGTTTAATTTTTCATGGCGAGACATCAAACTTTGAGGCCCCGCCCCTCGTAAACTAAGTCTCCTATTAGAAGAAATAACACAACATTTAATCACACATGCCTCCTGAACATCCTCAGCAATTTGTGGCTCAGTGGGATAAAAGCTCTAGGACGAGTTCGTTAAAATGCGAGGTGCTAAAACGCCAAAATATTGACTTTGACCTAAAATGGCCGCCTTCCTGTCGACATTTCACCATGACATTAAGAGGATTTTTTGTTCGCCCTAGCATGTAGATCATGTGTATGAATTTTCATAAAGATTAACGACATGCAGTGGCGGGGCACCTAAAATAGGTGGCGCTCTCGTTCAGTTTCGCCCAAACATTCTGGAGCACCTCAAAATATCAAATTTTTCGTATTCCCTTGGGGGGGTACGCAAAATTTGGTGAGTTTTCGAGCACGTTCAGGCCTCCAAAAAAGCACGCGAAGTGTCCGAATAAAAATAATAATAATAATTAAAGCCGCAAGCGGCATCCATCGGGTCCTCGCCTCATGCCGAACCCTCCACCCGAGTCCTGGTTCTCCTAATGCTACATGTGAAGGACCCGCACAGCCAGTTCATTTTAATAGAGAAATACAATTCACATATTGAGAAAAGAATGTGTGTAAACGCCAAGATGGCGGACAGCCCGTTACCATGGCAACATGTGTTTCATTGACTTTTTAGCTTGTCTTGGGATGATACACATGTGTGCCGAATTTCGTAGCCCGAGATGAAAGTAGACGATCGGGCCCCTTGGGGCCCCCCCAAAAAGGTTCCCCCCCACAATACATTCTATAATGTGTTAAGGACCTACCAAATATGAATAGTCACAGTTTTGGTGCACATCGTATGAATGTGTGCAAAGATATAAGCAAACCGTGTTTCATGGCGAGAAGGTTTTTTTCCAAGATGGCGGACACCCCATTGCCATGGTAACGGCTGCACAATGAAGTTTTTTGCTTGTCTTGGGTTGATACACATGTGTGCCGAATTTCGTAGCCCTAGGTCAAAGTAGACGATCGGGCCCCTAGGGGCCCCCCCCAAAAAGTGCCCCCCCCACAATACATTCTATAATATGTTAAGGACCTACCAAATATGAATAGTTACAGTTTTGGTGCACATCGTATTAATTTGTGCAAAGATATAAGCAAACCGTGTTTCATGGCGAGAAGGTTTTTTCACAAGATGGCGGACACCCTGTTGCCATGGTAACGGCTGCACAATGAAGTTTTTTGCTTGTCTCGGGTTGATACACATGTGTGCCGAATTTCGTAGCCCTAGGTCAAAGTAGACGATCGGGCCCCTAGGGGCCCCCCCCAAAATGTGCCCCCCCCACAATACATATTACAATGCGTTAAGGACATGCCAAATATGAATTATTGGAATTTTGGTTCCGATCGGATGCATTTTGGCAGAGATATAAGCAAACCGTGTTTCATGGCGAGAACGCTTTTTTCCATGGGTTGCCACGGTAACACGCTTTCTCCTATCAGAAAGATTTGAATAACTTTTTGTCCCCATCTTGTCACGAAGCTCCATGGCGAATGTGGAGCCAATAGCATGAATCCCCTCAGACTAGTTCGTTCAAATGCGATGCGCTTAAAGTGATAAAAAGGGCATAAACGCCAAGATGGCGGACACCCCGTTGCCATGGTAACAGGTTCTCAATAGAGTTTTTTGCTCATCTTGGTTACTTATACATGTGTACCGAATTTCGTAGCCATAGGTCAAAGTAGACTATCGGGCCCCTAGGGGCCCCCCCCGAAATGTGCCCCCCCCACAATACATATTACAAAGCGTGAAGGACCTACCAAATATGAATTATTTTAATTTTGGTTCCGATCGGACGTATTTCTGGGAAGATATGAGTGAACCGTGTTTCATGGCGAGAACGCTTTTTTCCATGGGTTGCCACGGTAACACGCTTTCTCCTATCAAAAAGATTTGAATAACTTTTGGTCCCCATCTTGTCATGAAGCTCCATGGCGAATGTGGAGCCAATAGCATGAATCCCCTCAGACTAGTTTGTTCAAATGCGATGCGCCCAAATTGACAAAAACGGGCAAAAAAATGGCCGCAAACGCCAAGATGGCGGACAGCCCGTTGCCATGACAACAGGTCTACCATTGACTTTTTTGGTCGTCTTGAGATGGTAGACATGTGTACCAAATTTCGTTGTCCTACGTCAAAGTAAACTTTTGACACCCCATTCTACGGGCCATCTTTGGCGTTTCTAGGGGGCGCTGTCGAGGCATTTTTGCATTGGCGTGCAGGCGGATACCAGAATATTGCTATTTTCGCCGGGCTTGAGGTGTGTGCCAAGTTTCGCAACTTTTCACGGGGTCTAAGGGGGTCAAAATTGAGTGAGTTGTGCTGACGAGGAGGAAAAAAATAATAATAATAAACATTACAATAACAATAGGGCCTTGCCATACTTCGTATGGCTCGGACCCTAATTAAAGCCGCAAGCGGCATCCATCGGGTCCTCGCCTCATGCCGAACCCTCCACCCGAGTCCTGGTTCTCCTAATGCTACATCTGAAGGACCCGCAGAGACAGTTCATTTTAATAGAGAAATACAATTCACATATTGAGAAAAGAATGTGTAAACGCCAAGATGGCGGACAGCCCGTTACCATGGCAACATGTGTTTCATTGACTTTTCAGCTCATCTTGGGATGTTAGACATGTGTACCAAATTTCGTAGCCCTACGTCAAAGTAGACGATCGGGCCCCTAGGGGCCCCCCACAAAATGTGCCACCCCCAGAATACATATTAAAATATGTTAAGGACCTACTAAATATGAATGTTTTCCACTTTGGTGCAGATCAGATGCATTTCGACCAAGATATGAGTGAACCGTGTTTCATGGCGAGGATTTTTTTCAAGATGGCGGACACACCGTTGCCATGGTAACAGGTGCTTAATCGAGTTTTATGCTTGTTTAGGGTTGATACACATGTGTGCCGAATTTCGTAGCCCTAGGTCAAAGTAGACGATAGGGCCCCTAGGGGCCCCCCCCAAAATGTGCCCCCCCCACAATACATATTACAATGCGTGAAGGACCCACCAAATATGAATTATCAGAATTTTGGTTCCGATCGGATGTATTTCTGCAGGGATGAGAGTGAACTGTGTTTCATGGCGAGAACGCTTTTTTCCATGGGTTGCCACGGTAACACGCTTTCTCCTATCAGAAAGATTTGAATAACTTTTGGTCCCCATCTTGTCACGAAGCTCCATGGCGAATGTGGAGCCAATAGCATGAATCGCCTCAGACTAGTTTGTTCAAATATGATGCGCTTAAAGTGATAAAAAGGGCATAAACGCCAAGATGGCGGACACCCCGTTGCCATGGTAACATGTTGTCAATAGAGTTTTTTGCTCGTCTTGGTTACTTATACATGTGTACCGAATTTCGTAGCCATAGGTCAAAGTAGACTATGGGGCCCCTCGGGGCCCCCCCCAAAATGCGCCCCCCCCCCCCACAATACATATTACAAAGCGTGAAGGACCTACCAAACATGAATTATTGGAATTTTGGTTCCGATCGGACGCATTTCTGCGAAGATATGAGTGAACCGTGTTTCATGGCGAGAACGCTTTTTTCCATGGGTTGCCACGGTAACACGCTTTCTCCTATCAAAAAGATTTGAATAACTTTTGGTCCCCATCTTGTCACGAAGCTCCATGGCGAATGTGGAGCCAATAGCATGAATCCCCTCAGACTAGTTCGTTCAAATGCGATGCGCCCAAATTGACAAAAACGGGGCAAAAAATGGCCGCAAACGCCAAGATGGCGGACAACCCGTTGCCATGACAACAGGTCTACGATTGACTTTTTTGGTCGTCTTATGTTGTTAGACATGTGTATCGAATTTCGTAGTCCTACGTCAAACTAAACTTTTGACACCCCATTCTACGGGCCATCTTTGGCGTTTCTAGGGGGCGCTGTCGAGTTATTTTTGCATTGGCGTGCATGCGGACACCAGAATATTGCTATTTTCGCCGGTCTTGAGGTGTGTGCCAAGTTTCGCAACTTTTCACGGGGTCTAAGGGGGTCAAAATTGAGTGAGTTGTGCTTAGAACGAGAATAATAATAATTAAAGCCGCAAGCGGCATCCATCGGGTCCTCGCCTCATGCCGAACCCTCCACCCGAGTCCTGGTTCTCCTAATGCTACATGTGAAGGACCCGCACAGCCAGTTCATTTTAATAGAGAAATACAATTCACATATTGAGAAAAGAATGTGTGTAAACGCCAAGATGGCGGACAGCCCGTTACCATGGCAACATGTGTTTCATTGACTTTTTAGCTTGTCTTGGGATGATACACATGTGTGCCGAATTTCGTAGCCCGAGATGTAAGTAGACGATCGGGCCCCTAGGGGCCCCCCCAAAAAGTGTCCCCCCCACAATACATTCTATAATGTGTTAAGGACCTACCAAATATGAATAGTTACAGTTTTGGTGCACATCGTATGAATTTGTGCAAAGATATAAGCAAACCGTGTTTCATGGCGAGAAGGTTTTTTTTCCAAGATGACGGACACCCCGTTGCCATGGTAACGGCTGCACAATGAAGTTTTTTGCTTGTCTTGGGTTGATACACATGTGTGCCGAATTTCGTAGCCCTAGCTCAAAGTAGACGATCGGGCCCCTAGGGGCCGCCCCCAAAATGTGCCCCCCCCCACAATACATATTACAACGCGTTAAGGACCTACCAAATATGAATTATTGGAATTTTGGTTCCGATCGGATGCATTTCTGCAGAGATATAAGCAAACCGTGTTTCATGGCGAGAACGCTTTTTTCCATGGGTTGCCACGGTAACAAGCTGTCTCCTATCAGAAAGATTTGAATAACTTTTGGTACCCATCTTGTCACGAAGCTCCATGGCGAATGTGGAGCCAATAGCCTGAATCCCCTCAGACTAGTTCGTTCAAATACGATGCGCTTAAAGTGATAAAAAGGGCATAAACGCCAAGATGGCGGACACCCCGTTGCCATGGTAACAGGTTCTCAATAGAGTTTTTTGCTCGTCTTGGTTACTTATACATGTGTACCGAATTTCGTAGCCATAGGTCAAAGTAGACCATCGGGCCCCTCGGGGCCCCCCCCAAAATGCGCCCCCCCCCACAATACATATTACAAAGCGTGAAGGACCTACCAAACATGAATTATTTTAATTTTGGTTCCGATCGGATGTATTTCTGCGAAGATATGAGTGAACCGTGTTTCATGGCGAGAACGCTTTTTTCCATGGGTTGCCACGGTAACAAGCTTTCGCCTATCAAAAAGATTTGAATAACTTTTGGTCCCCATCTCGTCACGAAGCTCCATGGCGAATGTGGAGCCAATAGCATGAATCGCCTCAGACTAGTTCGTTCAAATGCGATGCGCCCAAATTGACAAAAACGGGCAAAAAAATGGCCGCAAACGCCAAGATGGCGGAAAGCCCGTTGCCATGACAACAGGCGTTTCAATGACTTTTTTACTTGTCTTGATGTGATAGACATGTGTACCGAATTTCGTCGTCCTACGTCAAACTAACATTTTCTTTCCCCATTCTAGAGTCCATTTTTGGCGTTTCTAGGGGGCGCTGTCGAGGCATTTTTTCATTGGCGTGCATACAAACGCCAAATTATCGAAATTTTCACCGGACGTGAGGTGTGTGCCAAGTTTCGCAACTTTTCACGGGGTCTAAGGGGGTCAAAATTGAGTGAGTTGTGCTTAGGAGAATAATAATAAACATTTGGAAAACAATAGGGCCTTGCCATACTTCGTATGGCTCGGACCCTAATTAAAGCCGCAAGCGGCATCCATCGGGTCCTCGCCTCATGCCGAACCCTCCACCCGAGTCCTGGTTCTCCTAATGCTACATGTGAAGGACCCGCACAGCCAGTTCATTTTAATAGAGAAATACAATTCACATATTGAGAAAAGAATGTGTGTAAACGCCAAGATGGCGGACAGCCCGTTACCATGGCAACATGTGTTTCATTGACTTTTTAGCTTGTCTTGGGATGATACACATGTGTGCCGAATTTCGTAGCCCGAGATGAAAGTAGACGATCGGGCCCCTTGGGGCCCCCCCAAAAAGGTTCCCCCCCACAATACATTCTATAATGTGTTAAGGACCTACCAAATATGAATAGTCACAGTTTTGGTGCACATCGTATGAATGTGTGCAAAGATATAAGCAAACCGTGTTTCATGGCGAGAAGGTTTTTTTCCAAGATGGCGGACACCCCATTGCCATGGTAACGGCTGCACAATGAAGTTTTTTGCTTGTCTTGGGTTGATACACATGTGTGCCGAATTTCGTAGCCCTAGGTCAAAGTAGACGATCGGGCCCCTAGGGGCCCCCCCCAAAATGTGCCCCCCCCACAATACATATTACAATGTGTTAAGGACCTACCAAATATGAATTATTGGAATTTTGGTTCCGATCGGATGTATATCTGCAGGGATATGAGTGAACCGTGTTTCATGGCGAGAACGCTTTTTTCCATGGGTTGCCACGGTAACACGCTTTCTCCTATCAGAAAGATTTGAATAACTTTTTGTCCCCATCTTGTCACGAAGCTCCATGGCGAATGTGGAGCCAATAGCCTGAATCCCCTCAGACTAGTTCGTTGAAATACGTTGTGCTTAAAGTGATAAAAAGGGCATAAACGCCAAGATGGTGGACACCCCGTTGCCATGGTAACAGGTTCTCAATGGAGTTTTTTGCTTGTCTTGGGTTGATACACATGTGTGCCGAATTTCGTAGCCCTAGGTCAAAGTAGACGATCGGGCCCCTAGGGGCCCTCCCCAAAATGTGCCCCCCCCACAATACATATTACAATGCGTTGAGGACCTGCCAAATATGAATTATTGGAATTTTGGTTCCGATCGGATGCATTTTGGCAGAGATATAAGCAACCCGTGTTTCATGGCGAGAACGCGTTTTTCCATGGGTTGCCACGGTAACACGCTTTCTCCTATCAGAAAGATTTGAATAACTTTTTGTCCCCATCTTGTCACGAAGCTCCATGGGGAATGTGGAGCCAATAGCATGAATCCCCTCAGACTAGTTCGTTCAAATACGATGCGCTTAAAGTGATAACAAGGGCATAAACGCCAAGATGGCGGACACCCCGTTGCCATGGTAACAGGTTCTCAATAGAGTTTTTTGCTCGTCTTGGTTACTTATACATATGTACCGAATTTCGTAGCCGTAGGTCAAAGTAGACTATGGGGCCCCTAGGGGCCCCCCCCAAAATGCGCCCCCCCCCCCCACAATACATATTACAATGCGTGAAGGACCTACCAAACATGAATTATTTTAATTTTGGTTCCGATCGGACGTATTCCTGCGAAGATATGAGTGAACCGTGTTTCATGGCGAGAACGCTTTTTTCCATGGGTTGCCACGGTAACACGCTTTCTCCTATCAAAAAGATTTGAATAACTTTTGGTCCCCATCTTGTCACGAAGCTCCATGGCGAATGTGGAGCCAATAGCATGAATCCCCTCAGACTAGTTCGTTCAAATACGATGCGCCCAAATTGACAAAAACGGGCCAAAAAATGGCCGCAAACGCCAAGATGGCGGACAGCCCGTTGCCATGACAACAGGCGTTTCAATGAGTTTTTTACTTGTCTTGATGTGATGGACATGTGTACCGAATTTCGTCGTCCTACGTCAAACTAAAATTTTTTTTCCCCATTCTAGCGGCCATTTTTGGCGTTTCTAGGGGGCGCCGTCGAGGCATTTTTACATTGGCGTGCATGCGGACCCCAGAATATCGCTATTTTCGCCGGGACTGAGGTGTGTGCCAAGTTTCACAACTTTTCACGGGGTCTAAGGGGGTCAAAAATGGCCGAGTTGTGCTTAGAATAAAAATAATAATAAACATTACAATAACAATAGAGACAGGTAATTTTAATAGAGAAATACAATTCACATATTGAGAAAAGAATGTGTGTAAATGCCAAGATGGCGGACAGCGCGTTACCATGGCAACATGTATTTAATTGACTTTTCAGCTCGTCTTGGGATGTTAGACATGTGTGCCGAATTTCGTAGCCCTACGTCAAAGTAGTCGATCGGGCCCCTTGGGGCCCCCCCCAAAATGTGCCACCCCCACATTACATATTAAAATATGTTAAGGACCTACCAAATATGAATGTTTTCCACTTTGGTGCAGATCAGATGCATTTCTACCAAGATATGAGTGAACCGTGTTTCATGGCGAGGAGGATTTTTTTCAAGATGGCGGACAATCCAGTGCCATGGTAACAGGTGCTTAATTGAGTTTTATGCTTGTCTCGGGTTGATACACATGTGTGCCGAATTTCATAGCCCTAGCTCAAAGTAGACAATCGGGCCCCTAGGGCCCCCCCCCCCCCCCAAAATGTGCCCCCCCCACAATACATATTACAATGCGTTAAGGACCTACCAAATATGAATTATTGGAATTTTGGTTCCGATCGCATGCATTTCTGCAGAGATATAAGAAAACCGTGTTTCATGGCGAGAACGCTTTTTTCCATGGGTTGCCACGGTAACACGCTTTCTCCTATCAGAAAGATTTGAATAACTTTTGGTCTCCATCTTGTCACGAAGCTCCATGGCGAATGTGGAGCCAATAGCCTGAATCCCCTCAGACTAGTTCGTTCAAATACGATGCGCTTAAAGTGATAAAAAGGGCATAAACGCCAAGATGGCGGACACCCCGTTGCCATGGTAACAGGTTCTCAATAGAGTTTTTTGCTCGTCTTGGTTACTTATACATGTGTACCGAATTTCGTAGCCCTAGGTCAAAGTAGACTATCGGGCCCCTAGGTGCCCCCCCCAAAATGCGCTCCCCCCACAATACATATTACAATGCGTGAAGGACCTACCAAACATGAATTATTTTAATTTTGGTTCCGATCGGATGTATTTCTGCGAAGATATGAGTGAACCGTGTTTCATGGCGAGAACGCTTTTTTCCATGGATTGCCATGGTAACACGCTTTCTCCTATCAAAAAGATTTGAATAACTTTTGGTCCCCATCTTGTCACGAAGCTCCATGGCGAATGTGGAGCCAATAGCATGAATCGCCTCAGACTAGTTCGTTCAAATGCGACGCGCCCAAATCGACAAAAACGGGCAAAAAAATGGCCGCAAACGCCAAGATGGCGGACAGCCTGTTGCCATGACAACAGGTCTACCATTGACTTTTTTGGTCGTCTTGAGATAGTAGACATGTGTACCGAATTTCGTTGTCCTACGTCAAAGTAAACTTTTGACACCCCATTCTACGGGCCATCTTTGGCGTTTCTAGGGGGCGCTGTCGAGGCATTTTTGCATTGGCGTGCAGGCGGACCCCAGAATATCGCTATTTTCACCGGGCTTGAGGTGTGTGCCAAGTTTCGCAACTTTTCACGGGGTCTAAGGGGGTCAAAATTGAGTGAGTTGTGCTGACGAGGAGGAAAAAAATAATAATAATAAACATTACAATAACAATAGGGCCTTGCCATACTTCGTATGGCTCGGACCCTAATTAAAGCCGCAAGCGGCATCCATCGGGTCCTCGCCTCATGCCGAACCCTCCACCCGAGTCCTGGTTCTCCTAATGCTACATCTGAAGGACCCGCAGAGACAGTTCATTTTAATAGAGAAATACAATTCACATATTGAGAAAAGAATGTGTAAACGCCAAGATGGCGGACAGCCCGTTACCATGGCAACATGTGTTTCATTGACTTTTCAGCTCATCTTGGGATGTTAGACATGTGTACCAAATTTCGTAGCCCTACGTCAAAGTAGACGATCGGGCCCCTAGGGGCCCCCCACAAAATGTGCCACCCCCAGAATACATATTAAAATATGTTAAGGACCTACCAAATATGAATGTTTTCCACTTTGGTGCAGATCAGATGCATTTCGACCAAGATATGAGTGAACCGTGTTTCATGGCGAGGATTTTTTTCAAGATGGCGGACACACCGTTGCCATGGTAACAGGTGCTTAATCGAGTTTTATGCTTGTTTAGGGTTGATACACATGTGTGCCGAATTTCGTAGCCCTAGGTCAAAGTAGACGATAGGGCCCCTAGGGGCCCCCCCCAAAATGTGCCCCCCCCACAATACATATTACAATGCGTGAAGGACCCACCAAATATGAATTATCAGAATTTTGGTTCCGATCGGATGTATTTCTGCAGGGATGAGAGTGAACTGTGTTTCATGGCGAGAACGCTTTTTTCCATGGGTTGCCACGGTAACACGCTTTCTCCTATCAGAAAGATTTGAATAACTTTTGGTCCCCATCTTGTCACGAAGCTCCATGGCGAATGTGGAGCCAATAGCATGAATCGCCTCAGACTAGTTTGTTCAAATATGATGCGCTTAAAGTGATAAAAAGGGCATAAACGCCAAGATGGCGGACACCCCGTTGCCATGGTAACATGTTGTCAATAGAGTTTTTTGCTCGTCTTGGTTACTTATACATGTGTACCGAATTTCGTAGCCATAGGTCAAAGTAGACTATGGGGCCCCTCGGGGCCCCCCCCCAAAATGCGCCCCCCCCCCCCCACAATACATATTACAAAGCGTGAAGGACCTACCAAACATGAATTATTGGAATTTTGGTTCCGATCGGACGCATTTCTGCGAAGATATGAGTGAACCGTGTTTCATGGCGAGAACGCTTTTTTCCATGGGTTGCCACGGTAACACGCTTTCTCCTATCAAAAAGATTTGAATAACTTTTGGTCCCCATCTTGTCACGAAGCTCCATGGCGAATGTGGAGCCAATAGCATGAATCCCCTCAGACTAGTTCGTTCAAATGCGATGCGCCCAAATTGACAAAAACGGGGCAAAAAATGGCCGCAAACGCCAAGATGGCGGACAACCCGTTGCCATGACAACAGGTCTACGATTGACTTTTTTGGTCGTCTTATGTTGTTAGACATGTGTATCGAATTTCGTAGTCCTACGTCAAACTAAACTTTTGACACCCCATTCTACGGGCCATCTTTGGCGTTTCTAGGGGGCGCTGTCGAGTTATTTTTGCATTGGCGTGCATGCGGATACCAGAATATTGCTATTTTCGCCGGTCTTGAGGTGTGTGCCAAGTTTCGCAACTTTTCACGGGGTCTAAGGGGGTCAAAATTGAGTGAGTTGTGCTTAGAACGAGAATAATAATAATTAAAGCCGCAAGCGGCATCCATCGGGTCCTCGCCTCATGCCGAACCCTCCACCCGAACTCGCCACAAAGCTTCCGGGTGGATGTGAAGTAAAAGGCACGAATCCAAAGCTAGTTTGTTCAAAAACAATGTACATACAGTGCTAAATGGGCGTAAACACCAAGATGGCGGACACCCCGTTGCCATGGTAACAGGTGGTCAATGCACTTTTTTACTCGCCTTGGGTTGTTACACATGTGTGCCGAATTTCGTAGCCATAGGTGAAAGTAGACGATCGGGCTCCTGAGGGCCCCCCCCTAAAAATTGCCCCCCCCCCCCCACAATACATTCTATAATGTGTTAAGGACCTACCAAATATGAATAGTTACAGTTTTGGTGCACATCGTATGAATTTGTGCAAAGATATAAGCAAACCGTGTTTCATGGCGAGAAGGGTTTTTTCCAAGATGGCGGACACCCCATTGCCATGGTAACGGCTGCACAATGAAGTTTTTTGCTTGTCTTGGGTTGATACACATGTGTGCCGAATTTCGTAGCCCTAGGTCAAAGTAGACGATCGGGCCCCTAGGGCCCCCCCCCCCCAAAATGTGCCCCCCCCCACAATACATATTACAATGTGTTAAGGACCTACCAAATATGAATTATTGGAATTTTGGTTCCGATCGGATGTATATCTGCAGGGATATGAGTGAACCGTGTTTCATGGCGAGAACGCTTTTTTCCATGGGTTGCCACGGTAACACGCTTTCTCCTATCAGAAAGATTTGAATAACTTTTGGTCTCCATCTTGTCACGAAGCTCCATGGCGAATGTGGAGCCAATAGCATGAATACCCTCAGACTAGTTCGTTCAAATACGATGCGCTTAAAGTGATAAAAAGGGCATAAACGCCAAGATGGCGGCCACCCCGTTGCCATGGTAACAGGTTCTCAATGGAGTTTTTTGCTCGTCTTGGTTACTTATACATGTGTACCGAATTTCGTAGCCCTAGGTCAAAGTAGACTATCGGGCCCCTAGGGGCCCCCCCAAAATGCGCCCCCCCCCACAATACATATTACAATGCGTGAAGGACCTACCAAACATGAATTATTGTAATTTTGGTTCCGATCGGATGTATTTCTGCGAAGATATGAGTGAACCGTGTTTCATGGCGAGATCGCTTTTTTCCATGGGTTGCCACGGTAACACGCTTTCGCCTATCAAAAAGATTTGAATAACTTTTGGTCCCCATCTTGTCACGAAGCTCCATGGCGAATGTGGAGCCAATAGCATGATTCGCCTCAGACTAGTTCGTTCAAATGCGATGCGCCCAAATTGACAAAAAAGGGCAAAAAAATGGCCGCAAACGCCAAGATGGCGGAAAGCCCGTTGCCATGACAACAGACGTTTCAATGACTTTTTTACTTGTCTGGATGTGATAGACATGTGTACCGAATTTCGTCGTCCTACGTCAAACTAAAATTTTTTTCCCCCATTCTAGAGGCCATTTTTGGCGTTTCTAGGGGGCGCCGTCGAGGCATTTTCACATTGGCGTGCACGCGGACCCCAGAATATCGCTATTTTCGCCGGGACTGAGGTGTGTGCCAAGTTTCGCAACTTTTCACGGGGTCTAAGGGGGTCAAAAATGGCCGAGTTGTGCTGAGAACGAGGAGAATAATAATAATAATAATTAAAGCCGCAAGCGGCATCCATTGGGTCCTCGCCTCATGCCGAACCCTCCAACCGAACTCGCCACAAAGCTTCCGGGTGGATGTGAAGTAAAAGGCACGAATCCAAAACTAGTTTGTTCAAAAACAATGCACATACAATGCTAAATGGGCGTAAACGCCAAGATGGCGGACACCCCGTTGCCATGGTAACAGGTGGTCAATGCACTTTTTTACTCGCCTTGGGTTGTTACACATGTATGCCAAATTTCGTAGCCATAGGTGAAAGTAGACGATCGGGCCCCTGAGGGCCCCCCCCAAAAAGTGCCCACCCCACAATACATTCTATAATGTGTTAAGGACCTACCAAATATGAATAGTTAAAGTTTTGGTTCACATCGCATGAATTTGTGCAAAGATATAAGCAAACCGTGTTTCATGGCGAGAAGGTTTTTTTCCAAGATGGCGGACTCTCCAGTGCCACGGTAACAGGTGCTAAATTGAGTTTTTTGCTTTTCTAGGGTT
This sequence comes from Telmatherina bonti, assembly GCF_933228915.1. Classification (NCBI taxonomy): domain Eukaryota; kingdom Metazoa; phylum Chordata; class Actinopteri; order Atheriniformes; family Telmatherinidae; genus Telmatherina; species Telmatherina bonti. Next base: position 1,513,328 of record NC_136620.1, read on the forward strand.
GATACACATATGTGCCGAATTTCGTAGCCCTAGCTCAAAGTAGACGATCAGGCCCCTAGGGGCCCCCCCCAAAATTTGTCCCCCCCACAATACATATTACAATGCGTTAAGGACCCTCGAAATATGAATTAGTGGAATTTTGGTTCCGATCGGATGCATTTCTGCAGAGATATAAGCAAACCGTGTTTCATGGCGAGAACGCTTTATTCCATGGGTTGCCACGGTAACACGCTTTCTCCTATCAGAAAGATTTGAATAACTTTTGGTCCCCATCTTGTCACGAAGCTCCATGGCGAATGTGGAGCCAATAGCATGAATCCCCTGAGACTAGTTCGTTCAAATACGATGCGCTTAAAGTGATAAAAAGGGCATAAACGCCAAGATGGCGGCCACCGTGTTGCCATGGTAACAGGTTCTCAATAGAGTTTTTTGCTCGTCATTGTTACTTATACATGTGTACTGAATTTCGTAGCCCTAGGTCAAAGTAGACTATTGGGCCCCTAGGGGCCCCGCCAGAATGCGCCCCCCCCCCACAATACATATTGCAATGCTTGAAGGACCTACCAAATATGAATTATTTTAATTTTGGTTCCGTTCGGATGTATTTCTGTGAAGATATGAGTGAACCGTGTTTCATGGCGAGAACGCTTTTTTCCATGGGTTGCCACGGTAACACGCTTTCTCCTATCAAAAAGTTTTGAATAACTTTTTGTCCCCATCTTGTCACGAAGCTCCATGGCGAATGTGGAGCCAATAGCATGAATCGCCTCAGACTAGTTCGTTCAAATGCGATGCGCCCAAATTGACAAAAACGGGCAAAAAAATGGCCGCAAACGCCAAGATGGCGGACAGCCCGTTGCCATGACAACAGGCGTTTTAATGACTTTTTTACTTGTCTGGATGTGATAGACATGTGTACCGAATTTCGTCGTCCTACGTCAAACTAAAATTTTTCTTCCCCATTCTAGAGGCCATTTTTGGCGTTTCTAGGGGGCGCCGTCGAGGGATTTTTGCATTGGCGTGCATACAAACGCCAAATTATCGAAATTTTCACCGGACGTGAGGTGTGTGCCAAGTTTCGCAACTTTTCACGGGGCCTAAGTGGGTCAAAATTGAGTGAGTTGTGCTTAGGAGAATAATAATAATAAACATTTGGAAAACAATAGGGCCTTGCCATACTTCGTATGGCTCGGACCCTAATTAAAGCCGCAAGCGGCATCCATCGGGTCCTCGCCTCATGCCGAACCCTCCACCCGAGTCCTGGTTCTCCTAATGCTACATGTGAAGGACCCGCACAGCCAGTTCATTTTAATAGAGAAATACAATTCACATATTGAGAAAAGAATGTGTGTAAACGCCAAGATGGCGGACAGCCCGTTACCATGGCAACATGTGTTTCATTGACTTTTTAGCTTGTCTTGGGATGATACACATGTGTGCCGAATTTCGTAGCCCGAGATGAAAGTAGACGATCGGGCCCCTTGGGGCCCCCCCAAAAAGGTTCCCCCCCACAATACATTCTATAATGTGTTAAGGACCTACCAAATATGAATAGTCACAGTTTTGGTGCACATCGTATGAATGTGTGCAAAGATATAAGCAAACCGTGTTTCATGGCGAGAAGGTTTTTTTCCAAGATGGCGGACACCCCATTGCCATGGTAACGGCTGCACAATGAAGTTTTTTGCTTGTCTTGGGTTGATACACATGTGTGCCGAATTTCGTAGCCCTAGGTCAAAGTAGACGATCGGGCCCCTAGGGGCCCCCCCCAAAATGTGCCCCCCCCACAATACATATTACAATGTGTTAAGGACCTACCAAATATGAATTATTGGAATTTTGGTTCCGATCGGATGTATATCTGCAGGGATATGAGTGAACCGTGTTTCATGGCGAGAACGCTTTTTTCCATGGGTTGCCACGGTAACACGCTTTCTCCTATCAGAAAGATTTGAATAACTTTTTGTCCCCATCTTGTCACGAAGCTCCATGGCGAATGTGGAGCCAATAGCCTGAATCCCCTCAGACTAGTTCGTTGAAATACGTTGTGCTTAAAGTGATAAAAAGGGCATAAACGCCAAGATGGTGGACACCCCGTTGCCATGGTAACAGGTTCTCAATGGAGTTTTTTGCTCGTCTTGGTTACTTATACATGTGTACCGAATTTCGTAGCCCTAGGTCAAAGTAGACTATCGGGCCCCTAGGGGCCCCCCCAAAATGCGCCCCCCCCCCCCCACAATACATATTACAATGCGTGAAGGACCTACCAAACATGAATTATTGTAATTTTGGTTCCGATCGGATGTATTTCTGCGAAGATATGAGTGAACCGTGTTTCATGGCGAGATCGCTTTTTTCCATGGGTTGCCACGGTAACACGCTTTCGCATATCAAAAAGATTTGAATAACTTTTGGTCCCCATCTTGTCACGAAGCTCCATGGCGAATGTGGAGCCAATAGCATGATTCGCCTCAGACTAGTTCGTTCAAATGCGATGCGCCCAAATTGACAAAAACGGGCCAAAAAATGGCCGCAAACGCCAAGATGGCGGAAAGCCCGTTGCCATGACAACAGACGTTTCAATGACTTTTTTACTTGTCTGGATGTGATAGACATGTGTACCGAATTTCGTCGTCCTACGTCAAACTAAAATTTTTTTCCCCCATTCTAGAGGCCATTTTTGGCGTTTCTAGGGGGCGCCGTCGAGGCATTTTCACATTGGCGTGCACGCGGACCCCAGAATATCGCTATTTTCGCCGGGACTGAGGTGTGTGGCAAGTTTCGCAACTTTTCACGGGGTCTAAGGGGGTCAAAATTGAGTGAGTTGTGCTGAGAAGAATAAACATTACAATAACAATAGGGCCTTGCCATACTTCGTATGGCTCGGACCCTAATAACAAGCGGCATCCATCGGGTCCTCGCCTCATGCCGAACCCTCCACCCGAACTCGCCACAAAGCTTCTGGGTGGATGTGCAGTAAAAGGCACGAATCCAAAAGTAGTTTGTCCAAAAACAATGCACATACAGTGCTAAATGGGCGTAAATGCCAAGATGGCGGACACCCCGTTGCCATGGTAACAGGTGGTCAATGCACTTTTTTACTCGCCTTGCGTTGTTACACATGTGTGTCGAATTTCATAGCCATAGGTGAAAGTACACGATCGGGCCCCTGAGGGCCCCCCCCAAAAAACTGCCCCCCCACAATACATTCTGTAATGTGTCAAGGACCTACCAAATATGAATAGTTAAAGTATTGGTGCACATCGCATGAATTTGTGCAAAGATATAAGCAAACCGTGTTTCATGGCGAGAAGGCTTTTTTCCAAGATGGCGGACACTCCAGTGCCATGGTAACAGGTGGTTAATTGAGTTTTTTGCTTGTCTCTGGTTGATACACATGTGTGCCGAATTTCGTAGCCCTAGCTCAAAGTAGACGATCGGGCCCCTAGGGGCCCCCCCAAACTGTGCCCCCCCCCCACAATACATATTAGAATGCGTTAAGGACCTACCAAATATGAATTACTGGAATTTTGGTTCCAATGGGATCTATTTCTTCGAAGATATGAGTGAACCGTGTTTCATGGCGAGGAGTATTTTTTTCAAGATGGTGGACACACCGTTGCCATGGTAACAGGTGCTTAATTGAGTTTTATGCTTGTGTAGGGTTGGTACACATGTGTGCCGAATTTCGTAGCCCTAGGTCAAAGTAGACGATCGGGCCCCTAGGGGCCCCCCCCAAAATGTGCCCCCCCCCCACAATACATATTACAATGCGTGAAGGACCTGCCAAATATGAATTATTGGAATTTTGGTTCCGATCGGATGCATTTTGGCAGAGATATAAGCAAACCGTGTTTCATGGCGAGAACGCTTTTTTCCATGGGTTGCCACGGTAACACGCTTTCTCCTATCAGAAAGATTTGAATAACTTTTGGTCCCCATCTTGTCACGAAGCTCCATGGCGAATGTGGAGCCAATAGCCTGAATCCCCTCAGACTAGTTCGTTGAAATACGTTGTGCTTAAAGTGATAAAAAGGGCATAAACGCCAAGATGGCGGACACCCCGTTGCCATGGTAACAGGTTCTCAATGGAGTTTTTTGCTCGTCTTGGTTACTTATACATGTGTACCGAATTTCGTAGCCCTAGGTCAAAGTAGACTATCGGGCCCCTAGGGGCCCCCCCAAAATGCGCCCCCCCCACAATACATATTACAATGCGTGAAGGACCTACCAAACATGAATTATTGTAATTTTGGTTCCGATCGGATGTATTTCTGCGAAGATATGAGTGAACCGTGTTTCATGGCGAGATCGCTTTTTTCCATGGGTTGCCACGGTAACACGCTTTCGCCTATCAAAAAGATTTGAATAACTTTTGGTCCCCATCTTGTCACGAAGCTCCATGGCGAATGTGGAGCCAATAGCATGATTCGCCTCAGACTAGTTCGTTCAAATGCGATGCGCCCAAATTGACAAAAATGGGCAAAAAAATGGCCGCAAACGCCAAGATGGCGGACAGCCTGTTGCCATGACAACAGGTCTACCATTGACTTTTTGGTCGTCTTGAGATGGTAGACATGTGTACCGAATTTCGTTGTCCTACGTCAAAGTAAACTTTTGACACCCCATTCTACGGGCCATCTTTGGCGTTTCTAGGGGGCACTGTCGAGGCATTTTTGCATTGGCGTGCAGGCGGACACCAGAATATTGCTATTTTCGCCGGGCTTGAGGTGTGTGCCAAGTTTCGCAACTTTTCACGGGGTCTAAGGGGGTCAAAATTGAGTGAGTTGTGCTGACGAGGAGGAAAAAAATAATAATAATTAAAGCCGCAAGCGGCATCCATCGGGTCCTCGCCTCATGCCGAACCCTCCACCCGAGTCCTCGTTCTCCAAATGCTACATGTAAAGGACCCTCAGAGACAGTTCATTTTGATAGAGATATACAATTCACATATTGAGAAAAGAATGTGTGTAAATGCCAAGATGGTGGACAGCCCGTTACCATGGCAACATGTGTTTCATTGACTTTTTAGCTTGTCTTGGGATGTTACACATGTGTGCCGAATTTCGTAGCCCTAGGTCAAAGTAGACTGCCGGGCCCCTAGGGACCCCCCCTCAAAAAGTGCCCCCCCCCCACAACACATTCTATAATGTGTTAAGGACCTACCAAATATGAATAGTTACAGTTTTGGTGCACATCGCATGAATTTGTGCAAAGATATAAGCAAACCGTGTTTCATGGCGAGAAGGTTTTTTTTCCAAGATGGCGGACACTCCGTTGCCATGGTGACAGGTGCTTAATTGAGTTTTATGCTTGTCTAGGGTTGATACACATGTGTGCCGAATTTCGTAGCCCTAGCTCAAAGTAGACAATCGGGCCCCTAGGGGCCCCCCCCAGAATGCGCCCCCCCCACCATACATATTACAATGCGTTAAGGACCTACCAAACATGAATTATTTTAATTTTGGTTCCAATCGGATGTATTTCTGCGAAGATATGAGTGAACCATGTTTCATGGCGAGAACGCTTTTTTCCATGGGTTGCCACGGTAACACGCTTTCTCCTATCAGAAAGATTTGAATAACGTTTGGTCCCCATCTTGTCACGAAGCTCCATGGTGAATGTGGAGCCAATAGCATGAATCGCCTCAGACTAGTTCGTTCAAATACGATGCGCTTAAAGTGATAAAAAGGGCATAAACGCCATGATGGCGGACACCCCGTTGCCATGGTAACAGGTTCTCAATAGAGTTTTTTGCTCGTCTTGGTTACTTATACATGTGTACCGAATTTCGTAGCCATAGGTCAAAGTAGACTATCGGGCCCCTAGGGGCCCCCCCCAAAATGCGCCCCCCCCACAATACATATTACAATGCGTGAAGGACCTACCAAACATGAATTATCAGAATTTTGTTTCCGATCGGATGCATTTCTGCGAAGATATGAGTGAACCGTGTTTCATGGCGAGAACGCTTTTTTCCATGGGTTGCCACGGTAACATGCTTTGTCCTATCAAAAAGATTTGAATAACTTTTGGTCCCCATCTTGTCACGAAGCTCCATGGCGAATGTGGAGCCAATAGCATGAATCGCCTCAGACTAGTTCGTTCAAATGCGATGCGCCCAAATTGACAAAAACGGGCAAAAAAATGGCCGCAAACGCCAAGATGGCGGACAGCCCGTTGCCATGACAACAGGCGTTTCAATGACTTTTTTACTTGTCTTGATGTGATAGACATGTGTACCGAATTTCGTCGTCCTACGTCAAACTAAAAATTTTTTGCCCCATTCTAGAGGCCATTTTTGGCGTTTCTAGGGGGCGCCGTCGAGGCATTTTTGCATTGGCGTGCATACAAACGCCAAATTATCGAAATTTTCACCGGACGTGAGGTGTGTGCCACGTTTCGCAACTTTTCACGGGGCCTAAGGGGGTCAAAATTGAGTGAGTTGTGCTTAGGAGAATAATAATAAACATTTGGAAAACAATAGGGCCTTGCCATACTTCGTATGGCTCGGACCCTAATAAACATTACAATAACAATAGGGCCTTGCCATACTTCGTATGGCTCGGACCCTAATAAACATTACAATAACAATAGGGCCTTGCCATACTTCGTATGGCTCGGACCCTAATAATAATAATAATAATAATAAAAACATTGCAATTACAATAGGCCTTCGCACTGCCAAGGTGCTCGGGCCTAATTAAAACCGCAAGCGGTGATATAGGCCCTCGCACCATGGCGCCACTCGGCATAATGCCACCGCCTCCCCTGCCAACATCCTTCCCATGTCTCTCTCAACCTAAAGTGTAGCCAGACTGCACTTCAGGCCATTTAGGCCTTATTAAGGGTCACTTGCTGTCACCAAGGGGCGGGGCTAACTTATCATCTAATTATTGACATGCACAAATGTGAAGGATATGACTGACATCATCTGTAGCAAATTTGGTGCAGGTTGGTTGTTTTTTGTGGGAGTTATGTCAGTTTTCCTTTTAATTGCATCACATCTGCTTTGCTGCCCCGCCTCTCCTAAACGATATCCCCTATTAAAAGAAATAACCCAACTTTTAATCACACATGCCTCTTGAGCATCCTGAATCATTTTCGTTAAAGTTAGATAAAATTCTTAGGAGGACTTCCTCAAAATGCATGGCAAAGCAAATGACAGAAATGACCCCGAAAATGGCACCTTTTTCAAAATGGCCGACTTCCTGTTGGATTTAGCCCATATGTCCAAGAGACTTTTCTGAAGGTACTGGAAGGTTCTACAACTGTGCCGAATCATATCCTTGTCAGTCAATGTAGTGGGCGGGGCTGATTGATTGAAATATTGTAGGGGGCGCTATGGAGCCACTTACTATCTTTTCCACTATATTGTAATTTTACTCTATTAAGGACATAACTGTCATGACTCATGGCAAGTATGGTGAAGATCAACAATTTCGTGGCTTTGTTACAGGTACTTCCTGGTTCATGATATCAGACACTTGTTGTTGCCAAGGGGTGGGGCTAGTTCAGAGTCATATTATTGCATTGCAGATTTTGTTCATCATGGGACTGGCATCAAATGTGGCGATTCCTGTGCTGATATGTTGTTTTATGTGGGAGTTTTAGCAATAAGTCTTTGTTAATGAGACATCAAACTTTGAGGGCCCGCCCCTCCTAAACTAAATCTTCTATTAGAAGAAATAACACAACTTTAAATCACACATGCCTCCTGAGCATCCTGTGCAAGTTGGGTGTCAGTTGGACAATATCCCTAGGAGGAGTTGTTTAAAATGCATGGCAAAGAAATGACCCCAAAAATGGCACCTTTTTCAAAATGGCCGACTTCCTGTTGAATTTAGCCCATATGTCCAAGAGACTTTTTTGAAGGTACTGGAAGTTTCTCCAACTGTGCTGAATTTTATCCATGTCGGTCCATGTAGTGGGCGGGGCTGATTGATTGAAATTTTGTAGGGGGCGCTATGGAGACATGCTCCATTTATTCCATAATGTTTCAATGGGGCTTAGTTCAGGGCCTTACTGTCATCAGTCACGGCAAGTTTGGTGGCGGTCCAAGGTTCCATGGCTTGGTCACAGGTACTTCCTGTTTCATGGCGTTGGACCGCCATTCGCCATGTCCCGTTTAGCGTAGCGACTTGAGGTTTTTATTGTGGCATCATGAAAGGGTTTGACATGTTTTGGAGGAGTCTCAAGTGTTTGGGACCATTTGCTTAGAAGCATGACCCTCAAACGTGGAAAAAACCACTTCCTGTTGTAAGTGGGCGGAGCTTAGGTCTACACCAGCAATGGTCACAGTAATCTGTTCAGGATTGATCCCTTATTAATCCCTATAAGTTTTAGGGTGATCAGATCAAAATTGACAATTTTATAGTGATTTATGATGTCACGCCGCCGCATGGAACTTCGCCATGGCGTCACGGGCACGCCGTGCAGTGTAGAGCAACGTCCTTTATCAGATCTCTTCACCAACATGTTTTGTGATGCCTGAGTGAATTTGGGCCATGTGGTGTCCACCAAGCCAGAGTTATGGGTGTGTGAGCAAAAAACAACACTTTTGACCTCCAGGGGGCGTGGCTATTTCATAATCAAAATATTGGCATATAGAACTCTGTAGGAGGGGACTGCCATCATATCTAGCAAATTTGGTGCAGAAATGTTGCTTTATGTGGGAGTTATAGCTGTTTAATTTTTCATGGCGAGACATCAAACTTTGAGGTCCCGCCCCTCGTAAACTAAGTCTCCTATTAGAAGAAATAACACAACATTTAATCACACATGCCTCCTGAACATCCTCAGCAATTTGTGGCTCAGTGGGATAAAAGCTCTAGGACGAGTTCGTTAAAATGCGAGGTGCTAAAACGCCAAAATATTGACTTTGACCTAAAATGGCCGCCTTCCTGTTGACATTTCACCATGACATTAAGAGGATTTTTTGTTCGCCCTACCATGTAGATCATGTGTATGAATTTTCATAAAGATTAACAACATGCAGTGGCGGGGCACCTAAAATAGGTGGCGCTCACGTTCAGTTTCGCCCAAACATTCTGGAGCACCTCAAAATATCAAATTTTTCGTATTCCCTTGGGGGGGTACGCAAAATTTGGTGAGTTTTCGAGCACGTTCAGGCCTCCAAAAAAGCACGCGAAGTGTCCGAATAAAAATAATAATAATTAAAACCGCAAGCGGTGATATAGGCCCTCGCACCACGGCGCCGCTCGGCATAATGCCACCGCCTCCCCTGGCAACATCCTTCCCATGCCTCTCTCAATCTAAAGTGCAGCCAGACTGCACTTCAGGCCATTTAGGCCTTATGAAGGGTCACTTCCTGTCACCAAGGGGCGGGGCTAACTTATCATCTAATTATTGACATGCAGAAATGTAAAGGATATGACTGGCATCATCTGTAGCAAATTTGGTGCAGGTTGGTTGTTTTTTGTGGGAGTTATGTCAGTTTTCCTTTTAATTGCATCACAGCTGCTTTGCTGCCCTGCCTCTCCTAAACGATATCCCCTATTAAAAGAAATAGCACAACTTTTAATCACACATGCCTCTTGAGCATCCTGACTCATTTGGGTTAAAGTTGGACAACATTCTTAGGAGAAGTTCCTCAAAATGCATGGCAAAGAAAATGACAGAAATGACCCCAAAAATGGCACCTTTTTCAAAATGGCCGACTCCCTGTTTGATTTAGCCCATATGTCCAAGAGACTTTTTTTGAAGGTACTGGGAGCGTCTACAAGTTTCCCGAATCATATCCATGTCAGTCAATGTAGTGGGCGGGGCTAATTAATTAAAATATTGTATGGGGCGCTATGGAGCCATTTACTATCTTCTCCACTATATTTTAATTTTACTCGATTAAGGACATAACTTTCATGACTCATGGCAAGTATGGTGAAGATCAACAATTTCATGGCTTTGTTACAGGTACTTCCTGGTTCACGATATCAGACACTTGTTGTTGCCAAGGGGTGGGGCTAATTCATAGTCCCATTATTGCATTGTAGATTTTGTTCATCATGGGACTGGCATCAAATGTGGCGATTCCTGTGCTGATATGTTGTTTTATGTGGGAGTTTTAGCAATAAGTCTTTGTTAATGAGACATCAAATTTTGAGGGCCTGCCCCTCCTAAACTAAATCTTCTATTTGAAGAAATAACACAACTTTAAATCACACATGCCTCCTGAGCATCCTGTGCAAGTTGGGTGTCAGTTGGACAATATCCCTAGGAGGAGTTGTTTAAAATGCATGGCAAAGAAATGACCCCAAAAATGGCACCTTTTTCAAAATGGCCGACTTCCTGTTGAATTTAGCCCATATGTCCAAGAGACTTTTTTGAAGGTACTGGAAGGTTCTCCAACTGTGCAGAATTTTATCCATGTCGGTCCATGTAGTGGGCGGGGCTGATTGATTGAAATATTGTAGGGGGCGCTATGGAGACATGCTCCATGTATTCCATTATGTTTCAATGGGGCTTAGTTCAGGGCCTTACTGTCATCAGTCATGGCAAGTATGGTTGCGGTCCAAGGTTCCATGGCTTGGTCACAGGTACTTCCTGTTTCATGGCGTTGGATCACCATTCGCCATGTCCCGTTTAGCGTAGCGACTTGAGGTTTTTATTGTGGCATCATGAAAGGGTTTGACATGTTTTGGAGGAGTCTCAAGTGTTTTGGACCATTTGCTTAGAAGCATGACCCTCAAACGTGGAAAAAACCACTTCCTGTTTTAAGTGGGCGGGGCTTAGGTCTACACCAGCAATGGTCACATTAATCTGTTCAGGACTGATCCCTTATTAATCCCTATAAGTTTTAGGGTGATCAGATCAAAATTGACAATTTTATAGTGATTTATGATGTCACACCGCCGCATGGAACTTCGCCATGGCGTCACGGGCACGCCGTGCAGCGTAGAGCAACGTCCTTTATCAGATCTCTTCACCAACATGTTTTGTGATGCCTGAGTGAATTTGGGCCATGTGGTGTCCACCAAGCCAGAGTTATGGGTGTGTGAGCAAAAAAACAACACTTTTGACCTCCAGGGGGCGTGGCTATTTCATAATCAAAATATTGACATATAGAACTCTGTAGGAGGGGACTGCCATCATATCTAGCAAATTTGGTGCAGAAATGTTGCTTTATGTGGGAGTTATATCCGTTTAATTTTTCATGGCGAGACATCAAACTTTGAGGCCCCGCCCCTCGTAAACTAAGTCTCCTATTAGAAGAAATAACACAACATTTAATCACACATGCCTCCTGAACATCCTGAGCAATTTGTGGCTCAGTGGGATAAAAGCCCTAGGACGAGTTCGTTAAAATGCGAGGTGCTAAAACGCCAAAATATTGACTTTGACCTAAAATGGCCGCCTTCCTGTCGACATTTCACCATGACATTAAGAGGATTTTTTGTTCGCCCTAGCATGTAGATCATGTGTATGAATTTTCATAAAGATTAACGACATGCAGTGGCGGGGCACCTAAAATAGGTGGCGCTCTCATTCAGTTTTGCCCAAACATTCTGGAGCACCTCAAAATATCAAATTTTTCGCATTCCCTTGGGGGGGTACGCAAAATTTGGTGAGTTTTTGAGCATGTTCAGGCCTCCAAAAAAGCAATTCATTTATTAGGAGAATAATAATAATAATAATAATAATAATAATAATAATAATAATAATAAACGCTGCAATTACAATAGGCCTTCGCACCGCCAAGGTGCTCGGGCCTAATTAAAACCGCAAGCGGTGATATAGGCCCTCGCACCATGGCGCCGCTCGGCATAATGCCACCGCCTCCCCTGCCAACATCCTTCCCATGCCTTTTTCAACCTAAAGTGCAGCCAGACTGCACTTCAGGCCATTTAGACCTTATGAAGAGTCACTTCCTGTCACCAAGGGGCGGGGCTAATTCATAATCTAATTATTGACATGAACAAACGTGAAGGATATGACTGGCATCATCTGTAGCAAATTTGGTGCAGGTTGGTTGTTTTTTGTGGGAGTTATGTCTGTTTTCCTTTTCGTTGCATCACATCTGCTTTGCTACCCCGCCTCTCCTAAATGATATCCCCTATTAAAAGAAATAGCACAACTTTTAATCACACATGTCTCTTGAGCATCCTGACTCATTTGGGTTAAAGTTGGATAAAATTCTTCGGAGTAGTTGCTCAAAATGCATGGCAAAGAAAATGACAGAAATTACCCCAAATATGTCACCTTTTTCAAAATGGCTGACTTCCTGTTTGATTTAGCCCATATGTCCAAGAGACTTTTTTGAAGGTACTGGAAGGTTCTAAAACTGTGCCGAATCATATCCATGTCAGTTAATGTAGTGGGCGGGGCTGATTGATTGAAATATTGTAGGGGGCGCTATGGAGCCATTTACTATCTTCTCCACTATATCGTAATTTTACTCTATTAACGACATAACTGTCATGACTCATGGCAAGTATGGTGAAGATCAACAATTTCATGGCTTTGTTACAGGTACTTCCTGGTTCATGATGTCAGACACTTGTTGTTGCCAAGGGGTGGGGCTAGTTCAGAGTCATATTATTGCATTGTAGATTTTGTTCATCATGGGACTGGCATCAAATGTGTCGATTCCTGTGCTGATATGTTGTTTTATGTGGGAGTTTTAGCAATAAGTCTTTGTTAATGAGACATCAAACTTTGAGGGCCCGCCCCTCCTAAACTAAATCTTCTATTAGAAGAAATAACACAACTTTAAATCACACATGCCTCCTGAGCATCCTGTGCAAGTTGGGTGTCAGTTGGACAATATCCCTAGGAGGAGTTGTTTAAAATGCATGGCAAAGAAATGACCCCAAAAATGACACCTTTTTCAAAATGGCCGACTTCCTGTTGAATTTAGCCCACATGTCCAAGAGACTTTTTTGAAGGTACTGGCAGGTTCTCCAACTGTGCTGAATTTTATCCATGTCGGTCCATGTAGTGGGCGGGGCTGATTGATTGAAATTTTGTAGGGGGCGCTATGGAGACATGCTCCATTTATTCCATAATGTTTCAATGGGGCTTAGTTCAGGGCCTTACTGTCATCAGTCATGGCAAGTTTGATGGCGGTCCAAGGTTCCATGGCTTGGTCACAGGTACTTCCTGTTTCATGGCGTTGGACCGCCATTCGCCATGTCCCGTTTAGCGTAGCGACTTGAGGTTTTTATTGTGGCATCATGAAAGGGTTTGACATGTTTTGGAGGAGTCTCAAGTGTTTGGGATCATTTGCTTAGAAGCATGATCCTCAAACGTGGAAAAAACCACTTCCTGTTGTAAGTGGGCGGGGCTGAGGTCTACACCAGCAATGGTCACATTAATCTGTTCAGGACTGATCCCTTATTAATCCCTATAAGTTTTAGGGTGATCAGATCAAAATTGAGAATTTTATAGTGATTTATGATGTCACGCCGCCGCATGGAACTTCGCCATGGAGTCACGGGCACGCCGTGCAGCGTAGAGCAACGTCCTTTACCAGATCTCTTCACCAACATGTTTTGTGATGCCTGAGTGAATTTGGGCCATGTGGTGTCCACCAAGCCAGAGTTATGGGTGTGTGAGCAAAAAACAACACTTTTGACCTCCAGGGGGCGTGGCTATTTCATAATCAAAATATTGACATATAGAACTCTGTAGGAGGGGACTGCCATCATATCTAGCAAATTTGGTGCAGAAATGTTGCTTTATGTGGGAGTTATATCCGTTTAATTTTTCCTGGCGAGACATCAAACTTTGAGGCCCCACCCCTCGTAAACTAAGTCTCCTATTAGAAGAAATAACACAACATTTAATCACACATGCCTCCTGAACATCCTGAGCAATTTGTGGCTCAGTGGGATAAAAGCTCTAGGACGAGTTCGTTAAAATGCGAGGTGCTAAAACGCCAAAATATTGACTTTGACCTAAAATGGCCGCCTTCCTGTCGACATTTCACCATGACATTAAGAGGATTTTTTGTTTGTCCTGTCATGTAGATCATGTGTATGAATTTTTATAAAGATTAACGACGTGCAGTGGCGGGGCACCTAAAATAGGTGGCGCTCTCGTTCAGTTTCGCCCAAACATTCTGGAGCACCTCAAAATATCAAATTTTTCGTATTCCCTTGGGGGGGTACGCAAAATTTGGTGAGTTTTCGAGCACGTTCAGGCCTCCAAAAAAGCACGCGAAGTGTCCGAATAAAAATAATAATAATAATAATAATAATAAACGCTGCAATTACAATAGGCCTTCGCACTGCCAAGGTGCTCGGGCCTAATAATAATAAACACTGCAATTACAATAGGCCTTCGCACCGCCAAGGTGCTCGGGCCTAATAATAATAATAATTAAAACCGCAAGCGGTGATATAGGCCCTCGCACCATGGCGCCGCTCGGCATAATGCCACCGCCTCCCCTGCCAACATCCTTCCCATGCCTCTCTCAACCTGAAGTGCAGCCAGACTGCACTTCAGGCCATTTAGGCCTTATGAAGAGTCAATTCCTGTCACCAAGGGGCGGGGCTAACTTATAATCTATTTATTGCCATGCACAAATGTGAAGGATATGACTGGCATCATCTTCAGCAAATTTGGTGCAGGTTGGTTGTTTTTTGTGGGAGTTATGTCAGTTTTCCTTTTCGTTGCGTCACATCTGCTTTGCTGCCCCGCCTCTCCTAAATGATATACCCTATTAAAAGAAATAGCACAACTTTTAATCACACATGTCTCTTGAGCATCCTGACTCATTTGGGTTAAAGTTGGATAAAATTCTTTGGAGGACCTTCCTCAAAATGCATGGCAAAGAAAATGACAGAAATTACCCCAAATATGTCACCTTTTTCAAAATGGCTGACTTCCTGTTTGATTTAGCCCATATGTCCAAGAGACTTTTTTGAAGGTACTGGGAGGGTCTACAAGTTTCCCGAATCATATCCATGTCAGTCAATGGCGGGGCTGATTGATTGAAATTTTGTAGGGGGCGCTATGGAGACATGCTCCATTTATTCCATAATGTTTCAATGGGGCTTAGTTCAGGGCCTTACTGTCATCAGTCATGACAAGTTTGGTGGTGGTCCAAGGTTCCATGGCTTGGTCACAGGTACTTCCTGTTTCATGGCGTTGGACCGCCATTCGCCATGTCCCGTTTAGCGTAGCGACTTGAGGTTTTTATTGTGGCATCATGAAAGGGTTTGACATGTTTTGGAGGAGGCTCAAGTGTTTGGGACCATTTGCTTAGAAGCATGACCCTCAAACGTGGAAAAAACCACTTCCTGTGTTAAGTGGGCGGGGCTTAGGTCTAGACCAGCAATGGTCACAGTAATCTGTTCAGGACTGATCCCTTATTAATCCCTATAAGTTTTAGGGTGATCAGATCAAAATTGACAATTTTATAGTGATTTATGATGTCACGCCGCCGCATGGAACTTCGCCATGGCGTCACGGGCACGCCGTGCAGCGTAGAGCAACGTCCTTTATCAGATCTCTTCACCAACATGTTTTGTGATGCCTGAGTGAATTTGGGCCACTGCATCTTATAATTATTTCCATAAGTGTAATGAACCAAAAAGTTTACAAATGTGTATGAAGTCAGCAGCGAGGGTGCAACACATAAAACATGAACAGGAATTATTGACCTTCTATTGTGGAATCTAAACTTCACATCTTTTGTATATAGTTGTGTCTTCTGTTTGTGGATCATAGACTTTTCTCTGTGGGATTTGTGCTGTGTTTATACACTGTTAGATCTGTATTTATTACAGTCATAAATTGTAATAAACTTTTATCTTGTTCCTGTATGATCACATCCTACTGCAGTTATTTAGATGACTTGAATGTATTGAATAAATGGGGAAAAGCATTTAAATTTCTTTATTTTAAAAACGCTTCAAAGTGTACAAAGTAGCTCAAATTACTTAATTAGTAACACAAAGTTATACGTAAGAAACAATACAATCAACGAACATGTAAACAATAGATTCCACAGAAATGCTATTAAATTGTGGTTTACTAGAAGAAAAAAAAAGATTCAAACACCAAAAATAAAACCAATGTTGTGTCTGTGCAGATCAGGAAACTGCTCTTCAGTAGCCACACAGCAACTGGGAATCAAGCCTTGTTTCCTTCTGAAGAGCTGGGATGTGAGTCTTCTTAGGTCCTTCACATTTATGTCATCAAGACGTCTCTGCAAAATTATACAAAAGATTGGTTAGATAAATAGAGCCACATTTTACTAACTGATGGAAAACAAAGTGAAAAGTGAAAGATCAGATTTTTTAGTGAAGGTCTGTGTCTACCAACTTTGTTCAGAGACTAAGTTAATATATTACTGTAATATCTAAAACTAATGTCTGGATGCCAAAGCAACAAGTAACATATGGAAGACAGAGCAGTAGGTAACAAGCTCAAATATAAAATTACATTTATGTTACAACAACAAATAATACATAAAACAGTTACCATTGACGAGGCTGAAGTTAGCTTCCGATCCGCAGCTTATGGCTGCAATATGTGTAAAGGGCAATTACACTGAATTTTTTGGAAACACCACCACATTAGACCAGGTACTGACAAAAAACTGGTATAGTATGTGGAATATTTTAGCCCACATTTGAAGAGTCTAAGTGTTTTAGTTTTTTGTCAGGACCTGATGTAATGTGGTCCAGATGCCAAAAAAGTCATGAAATGACCCTTATTTGCATTTTCACAAATAGAATAAAGATTTCACAAATCAGACACTATGTTTTATTGAATCTGCATAGTATGTGGAATATTTTAACCCAGGTTTTAAGAGTCCAAGTGTTGTAGTTTTTTGTCAGGACCTGGTCTAATGTGGTGTTTCCGAAAAATTCAGTGGAATTGCCCTTTACACATATTGCAAATCGGAAGCTAACTTCAGCCTCGTTTACCATTGTTGGTTATTGGAATACTGTGGAATTCCTGTAATAAATGTTTTTTATCAGTAATATCTTGAGACAAAACAGTGAACATGAAACTGCATTTTACCTGTACTACAGCTAGCCAGTCACATCTCTGGAAGCTGCAGGTCGTCTTCCTCAGACTGACCCGCTTGTCCTCGGACCATCCACCAGCCCTGCCTCGGCCTTCCTGGCAACCTTAACATGTCATATTCATCACTGAAAACAAGTGTGTACACGGATCATCGCTGTAACAACATTCAAACATGTAAATTCTGCATTATGTCAGTGTCTGACTGCCTGTGTTAGGCTGATTCAGTCTAACATCAGCTGAATATATGCAGAAATATTAATAAAGTTAGAATTAGCCTAACAACTATAGCTAGCTTAGCACGTAGCTTAGCCTCTTCTTAGTACCACCGTTTATTCCATACGCGATATTGTCATTTTTACGTACTACTTTGCAAAAAAAACACCATAAGAGAGTATCATTTTCAGCATGACGAAGAGCCTGTTGTGTTAACAGTTACTTACCGGTTCATGTGTAGCTGAAATACTGGATGGAAATAAACTTTGAGTCTTGTGGACGGTGACGGTTCCGCTGTATTTAGAGGATGGGAGGGGTGAGGAGCATGTTTAGCTCACTACTTCCGCCCTGTGGTGGTTTGTAGAGGTAGCAGTTGTGTGGTTTTGCTCACTACATGGCGTTTGCCACCTAGTGTTGGAAAGAATCGCTTTGAAATCTTACATACTCTGGCTTCAATACATTGAAAAAAATAATCTAAAAGTGGATCAAATATGCCACAGTGTTTAATGAAATTGAAAAAAAAAAATCCCACCAGTTTTCCATAAATGGATGTTACATTATTTTTACTTTATTCAAAACAAGAATTAGCTGCTCATTCTCAGAACCAAAGCCTCAGATTTTTTCTTTTTCATGTAATCCCCCACAGTACAGACAAAGAGCAACAGGGAGGAATAATACATAAATGCTTCAAGTTTAGTTTTAATTCATTATGCTTATTAACATGCCTGTGACATTTGTTAAAAACTGTTAACATCATTTACATAAATATAGTTTTCAGTAACTTATTGTTGTAAGTATTAGCCGCACTGGATGTTTTAATCAATCCATCAACAGAGCTGATCCAATACCACTCTATCCAAGAATCTGAACAAATGTCTATAAATCAAAGAGCAATCAGTCTGCTTCTAAACAATAAAACACATATGAAACTGATTCACATAATTAATAATTCCTTCAGATGGACCTGCATGTTCATCTGTACATACATGTCTATAAATATGGTTGGTTGTTTTTTGTGGGAGTTATGTCAGTTTTCCTTTTCATTGCATCACATCTGCTTCGCTGCCCCGCCTCTCCTAAACGATATCCCCTATTAAAAGAAATAACACAACTTTTAATCAGATATGCAGCTTGAGCATCCTGACTCATTTGGGTTACAGTTGGAGAAAATTCTTTGGAGGACCTTCTCAAAATGCATGGCAAAGAAAATGACAGAAATGACCCCAAAAATGGCACCTTTTTCAACATGGCCGACTTCCTGTTTGATTTAGCCCATATGTCCAAGAGACTTTTTTGAAGGTACGGGAAGGGGCTACAAATGTGCTGAATTTGATCCATGTCGATCAATGTAGTGGGCGGGGCTGATTGATTGAAATATTGGAGGGGGCGCTATGGAGCCATTTACTATCTTTTCCACTATATTGTAATTTTACTCTATTAAGGACATAACTGTCATGACTCATGGCAAGTATGGTGAAGATCAAAGGTTTCATGGCTTTGTTACAGGTACTTCCTGGTTCACGGTATCAGACACTTGTTGTTGCCAAGGGGTGGAGCTAGTTCAGAGTCAAATCATTGCATTGTAGATTTTGTTTATCATGGGACTGGCATCAAATGTGTCGATTCCTGTGCTGATATGTTGTTTTATATGGGAGTTTTGGCAATAAGTCTTTGTTAATGAGACATAAAACTTTGAGGGCCCGCCCCTCCTAAACTAAATCTTCTATTAGAAGAAATAACACAACTTTAAATCACACATGCCTCCTGAGGATCCTGTGCAAGTTGGGTGTCAGTTGGACAATATCCCTAGGAGGAGTTGTTTAAAATGCATGGCAAAGAAATGACCCCAAAAATGGCACCTTTTTCAAAATGGCCGACTTCCTGTTGGATTTAGCCCATATGCCCAAGAGACTTTTTTGAAGGTACTGGCAGGTTCTCCAACTGTGCTGAATTTTATTCATGTCGGTCCATGTAGTGGGCGGGGCTGATTGATTGAAATTTTGTAGGGGGCGCTATGGAGACATGCTCCATTTATTCCATAATGTTTCAATGGGGCTTAGTTCAGGGCCTTACTGTCATCAGTCATGGCAAGTTTGGTGGCGGTCCAAGGTTCCATGGCTTGGTCACAGGTACTTCCTGTTTCATGGCGTTGGACCGCCATTCGCCATGTCCTGTTTAGCGTAGCAACTTGAGGTTTTTATTGTGGCATCATGAAAGGGTTTGACATGTTTTGGAGGAGGCTCAAGTGTTTTGGACCATTTGCTTAGAAGCATGACCCTCAAACGTGGAAAAAAACACTTCCTGTTGTAAGTGGGCGGGGCTTAGGTCTACACCAGCAATGGTCACATTAATCTGTTCAGGACTGATCCCTTATTAATGCCTATAAGTTTTAGGGTGATCAGATCAAAATTGACAATTTTATAGTGATTTATGATGCCACGCCGCCGCACGGAATTTTGCCATGGCGTCACGGGCACGCCGTGCAGCGTAGAGCAACGTCCTTTACCAGATCTCTTCACCAACATGTTTTGTGATGCCTGAGTGAATTTGGGCCATGTGGTGTCTACCAAGCCAGAGTTATGGGTGTGTGAGCAAAAAACAACACTTTTGACCTCCAGGGGGCGTGGCTATTTCATAATCAAAATATTGACATATAGAACTCTGTAGGAGGGGACTGCCATCATATCTAGCAAATTTGGTGCAGAAATGTTGCTTTATGTGGGAGTTATATCCGTTTAATTTTTCCTGGCGAGACATCAAACTTTGAGGCCCCGCCCCTCGTAAACTAAGTCTCCTATTAGAAGAAATAACACAACATTTAATCACACATGCCTCCTGAACATCCTCAGCAATTTGTGGCTCAGTGGGATAAAAGCTCTAGGACGAGTTCGTTAAAATGCGAGGTGCTAAAACGCCAAAATATTGATTTTGACCTAAAATGGCCGCCTTCCTGTCGACATTTCACCATGACATTAAGAGGATTTTTTGTTCGCCCTAGCATGTAGATCATGTGTATGAATTTTCATAAAGATTAACGACATGCACTGGCGGGGCACCTAAAATAGGTGGCGCTCTCATTCAGTTTCACCCAAACATTCTGGAGCACCTCAAAATATCAAATTTTTCACATTCCCTTGGGGGGGTACGCAAAATTTGGTGAGTTTTTGAGCATGTTCAGGCCTCCAAAAAAGCAATTCATTTATTAGGAGAATAATAATAATAATAATAATAATAATAATAATAATAATAATAATAATAATAATAATAATAAACGCTGCAATTACAATAGGCCTTCGCACCGCCAAGGTGCTCGGGCCTAATAATAATAAACACTGCAATTACAATAGGCCTTCGCACCGCCAAGGTGCTCGGGCCTAATAATAATAATAATAATTAAAACCGCAGGCGGTGATATAGGCCCTCGCACCATGGCGCCGCTCGGCATCATGCCACCGCCTCCCCTGGCAACATCCTTTCCATGCCTCTCTCAACCTAAAGTGCAGCCAGACTTCACTTCAGACCATTTAGGTTTTATGAAGGGTCACTTCCTGTCACCAAGGGGCGGGGCTAACTTATCATCTAATTATTGACATGCACAAATGTGAAGGATATGACTGGCATCATCTGTAGCAAATTTGGTGCAGGTTGGTTGTTTTTTGGGGGATTTATGTCAGTTTTTCTTTTTGTTGCATCACATCTGCTTTGCTGCCCCGCCTCTCCTAAATGATATCCCCTATTAAAAGAAATAGCACAACTTCTAATCACACATGCCTCTTGAGCATCCTGACTCATTTGGGTTAAAGTTGGACAAAATTCTTAGGACAAGTTCCTCAAAATGCATGGCAAAGAAAATGACAGAAATGACCCCAAAAATGGCACCTTTTTCAAAATGGCCGACTCCCTGTTTGATTTAGCCCATATGTCCAAGAGACTTTTTTGAAGGTACTGGGAGCGTCTACAAGTTTCCCGAATCATAACCATGTCAGTCAATGTAGTGGGCGGGGCTGATTAATTAAAATATTGTAGGGGGCGCTATGGAGCCATTTACTATCTTCTCCACTATATTTTAATTTTACTCTATTAAGGGCATAACTTTCATGACTCATGGCAAGTATGGTGAAGATCAACAATTTCATGGCTTTGTTACAGGTACTTCCTGGTTCATGATATCAGACACTTCTTGTTGCCAAGGGGTGGGGCTAATTCATAGTCATATTATTGCATTGCAGATTTTGTTCATCATGGGACTGGCATCAAATGTGTCGATTCCTGTGCTGATATGTTGTTTTATGTGGGAGATTTAGCAATAAGTCATTGTTAATGAGACATAAAACTTTGAGGGCCCGCCCCTCCTAAACTAAATCTTCTATTAGAAGAAATAACACAACTTTAAATCACACATGCCTCCTGAGCATCCTGTGCAAGTTGGGTGTCAGTTGGACAATATCCCTAGGAGGAGTTGTTTAAAATGCATGGCAAAGAAATGACCCCAAAAATGGCACCTTTTTCAAAATGCCCGACTTCCTGTTGAATTTAGCCCATATGTCCAAGAGACTTTTTTGAAGGTACTGGCAGGCTCTCCAACTGTGCTGAATTTTATCCATGTCGATCAATGTAGTGGGCGGGGCTGATTGATTGAAATTTTGTAGGGGGCGCTATGGAGACATGCTCCATTTATTCCATAATGTTTCAATGGGGCTTAGTTCAGGGCCTTACTGTCATCAGTCATGGCAAGTTTGGTGGCTGTCCAAGGTTCCATGGCTTGGTCACAGGTACTTCCTGTTTCATGGCGTTGGACCGCCATTCGCCATGTACCGTTTAGCGTAGCAACTTGAGGTTTTTATTGTGGCATCATGAAAGGGTTTGACATGTTTTGGAGGAGTCTCAAGTGTTTGGGACCATTTCCTTAGAAGCATGACCCTCAAATGTGGAAAAAAACACTTCCTGTTGTAAGTGGGCGGGGCTTAGGTCTAGACCAGCAATGGTCACATTAATCTGTTCAGGACTGATCCCTTATTAATCCCTATAAGTTTTAGGGTGATCAGATCAAAATTGACAATTTTATAGTGATTTATGATGTCACGCCGCCGCATGGAACTTCGCCATGGCGTCACGGGCACGCCGTGCGGTGTAGAGCAATGTCCTTTATCAGATCTCTTCACCAACATGTTTTGTGATGCCTGAGTGAATTTGGGCCATGTGGTGTCCACCAAGCCAGAGTTATGGGTCTGTGAGCAAAAAACAACACTTTTGACCTCCAGGGGGCGTGGCTATTTCATAATCAAAATATTGACATATAGAACTCTGTAGGAGGGGACTGCCATCATATCTAGCAAATTTGGTGCAGAAATGTTGCTTTATGTGGGAGTTATATCCGTTTAATTTTTCCTGGCGAGACATCAAACTTTGAGGCCCCGCCCCTCGTAAACTAAGTCTCCTATTAGAAAAAATAACACAACATTTAATCACACATGCCTCCTGAACATCCTCAGCAATTTGTGGCTCAGTGGGATAAAAGCTCTAGGACGAGTTCGTTAAAATGCGAGGTGCTAAAACGCCAAAATATTGACTTTGACCTAAAATGGCCGCCTTCCTGTCGACATTTCACCATGACATTAAGAGGATTTTTTGTTCGCCCTAGCATGTAGATCATGTGTATGAATTTTCATAAAGATAAACGACATGCAGTGGCGGGGCACCTAAAATAGGTGGCGCTCTCGTTCAGTTTCACCCAAACATTCTGGAGCACCTCAAAATATCAAATTTTTCGTATTCCCTTGGGGGGGTACGCAAAATTTGGTGAGTTTTCGAGCACGTTCAGGCCTCCAAAAAAGCACGCGAAGTGTCCGAATAAAAATAATAATAATAATAATAATAATAATAATAATAATAATAATAATAAACACTGCAATTACAATAGGCCTTCGCACCGCCAAGGTGCTCGGGCCTAATAATAATAAACGCTGCAATTACAATAGGCCTTCGCACCGCCAAGGTGCTCGGGCCTAATTAAAGCCGCAAGCGGCATCCATCGGGTCCTCGCCTCATGCCGAACCCTCCACCCGAACTCGCCACAAAGCTTCTGGGTGGATGTGCAGTAAAAGGCACGAATCCAAAAGTAGTTTGTCCAAAAACAATGCACATACAGTGCTAAATGGGCGTAAATGCCAAGATGGCGGACACCCCGTTGCCATGGTAACAGGTGGTCAATGCACTTTTTTACTCGCCTTGCGTTGTTACACATGTGTGTCGAATTTCATAGCCATAGGTGAAAGTACACGATCGGGCCCCTGAGGGCCCCCCCCAAAAAACTGCCCCCCCACAATACATTCTGTAATGTGTCAAGGACCTACCAAATATGAATAGTGAAAGTATTGGTGCACATCGCATGAATTTGTGCAAAGATATAAGCAAACCGTGTTTCATGGCGAGAAGGCTTTTTTCCAAGATGGCGGACACTCCAGTGCCATGGTAACAGGTGGTTAATTGAGTTTTTTGCTCGTCTTGGGTTGATACACATGTGTGCCGAATTTCGTAGCCCTAGGTCAAAGTAGACGATCGGGCCCCTAGGGGCCCCCCCAAACTGTGCCCCCCCCCCACAATACATATTAGAATGCGTTAAGGACCTACCAAATATGAATTACTGGAATTTTGGTTCCAATGGGATCTATTTCTTCGAAGATATGAGTGAACCGTGTTTCATGGCGAGGAGTATTTTTTTCAAGATGGTGGACACACCGTTGCCATGGTAACAGGTGCTTAATTGAGTTTTATGCTTGTGTAGGGTTGGTACACATGTGTGCCGAATTTCGTAGCCCTAGGTCAAAGTAGACGATCGGGCCCCTAGGGGCCCCCCCCAAAATGTGCCCCCCCCCCCACAATACATATTACAATGCGTGAAGGACCTGCCAAATATGAATTATTGGAATTTTGGTTCCGATCGGATGCATTTTGGCAGAGATATAAGCAAACCGTGTTTCATGGCGAGAACGCTTTTTTCCATGGGTTGCCACGGTAACACGCTTTCTCCTATCAGAAAGATTTGAATAACTTTTGGTCCCCATCTTGTCACGAAGCTCCATGGCGAATGTGGAGCCAATAGCCTGAATCCCCTCAGACTAGTTCGTTGAAATACGTTGTGCTTAAAGTGATAAAAAGGGCATAAACGCCAAGATGGCGGACACCCCGTTGCCATGGTAACAGGTTCTCAATGGAGTTTTTTGCTCGTCTTGGTTACTTATACATGTGTACCGAATTTCGTAGCCCTAGGTCAAAGTAGACTATCGGGCCCCTAGGGGCCCCCCCAAAATGCGCCCCCCCCCACAATACATATTACAATGCGTGAAGGACCTACCAAACATGAATTATTGTAATTTTGGTTCCGATCGGATGTATTTCTGCGAAGATATGAGTGAACCGTGTTTCATGGCGAGAACGCTTTTTTCCATGGGTTGCCACGGTAACACGCTTTCTCCTATCAGAAAGATTTGAATAACTTTTGGTCCCCATCTTGTCACGAAGCTCCATGGCGAATGTGGAGCCAATAGCCTGAATCCCCTCGGACTAGTTCGTTCAAATACGATGCGCTTAAAGTGATAAAAAGGGCATAAACGCCAAGATGGCGGACACCCCGTTGCCATGGTAACAGGTTCTCAATAGAGTTTTTTGCTCGTCTTGGTTACTTATACATGTGTACCGAATTTCGTAGCCATAGGTCAAAGTAGACTATCGGGCCCCTCGGGGCCCCCCCCGAAATGCGCCCCCCCCACAATACATATTACAATGCGTGAAGGACCTACCAAACATGAATTATCAGAATTTTGGTTCCGATCGGATGCATTTCTGCAGAGATATGAGTGAACCGTGTTTCATGGCGAGAACGCTTTTTTCCATGGGTTGCCACGGTAACACGCTTTCTCCTATCAAAAAGATTTGAATAACTTTTGGTCCCCATCTTGTCACGAAGCTACATGGCGAATGTGGAGCCAATAGCATGAATCCCCTCAGACTAGTTCGTTCAAATACGATGCGCCCAAATTGACAAAAACGGGCCAAAAAATGGCCGCAAACGCCAAGATGGCGGAAAGCCCATTGCCATGACAACAGGCGTTTCAATGAGTTTTTTACTTGTCTTGATGTGATAGACATGTGTACCGAATTTCGTCGTCCTACGTCAAACTAAAATTTTTTTTCCCCATTCTAGAGGCCATTTTTGGCGTTTCTAGGGGGCGCCGTCGAGGCATTTTTACATTGGCGTGCACGCGGACCCCAGAATATTGCTATTTTCGCCGGGACTGAGGTGTGTGCCAAGTTTCGCAACTTTTCACGGGGTCTAAGGGGGTCAAAATTGAGTGAGTTGTGCTGAGAATAATAATAATAATAATAATAATTAAAGCCGCAAGCGGCATCCATCGGGCCCTCGCCTCATGCCGAACCCTCCACCCGAACTCGCCACAAAGCTTCCGGGTGGATGTTAAGTAAAAGGCACGAATCCAAAACTAGTTTGTTAAAAAACAATGCACATACAGTGCTAAATGGGCGTAAACGCCAAGATGGCGGACACCCTGTTGCCATGGTAACAGGTGGTCAATGCACTTTTTTACTCGCCTTGGGTTGTTACACATGTGTGCCGAATTTCGTAGCCATAGGTGAAAGTAGACGATGGGGCTCCTGAGGGCCACTACCAAAAAGTGCCCCCCCCCACAATACATTCTATAATGTGTTAAGGACCTACCAAATATGAATAGTTAAAGTTTTGGTGCACATCGCATGAATTTGTGCAAAGATATAAGCAAACCGTGTTTCATGGCGAGAAGGTTTTTTTCCAAGATGGCGGACACTCCAGTGCCATGGTAACAGGTGCTTAATATAGTTTTTTGCTTGTCTAGGGTTGATACACATGTGTGCCGAATTTCGTAGCCCTAGCTCAAAGTAGACAATCGGGCCTCTAGGGGCCCCCCCCAAAATGTGCCCCCCCCCACAATACATATTACAATGCGTTAAGGACCCTCTAAATATGAATTATTGGAATTTTGGTTCCGATCGGATTCATTTCTGCAGAGATATAAGCAAACCGTGTTTCATGGCGAGAACGCTTTTTTCCATGGGTTGCCACGGTAACACGCTTTCTCCTATCAGAAAGATTTGAATAACTTTTGGTCCCCATCTTGTCACAAAGCTCGATGGCGAATGTGGAGCCAATAGCCTGAATCGCCTCAGACTAGTTCGTTCAAATACGATGTGCTTAAAGTGATAAAAAGGGCATAAACGGCAAGATGGCGGACACCCCGTTGCCATGGTAACAGGTTCTCAATAGAGTTTTTTGCTCGTCTTGGTTACTTATACATGTGTACCGAATTTCGTAGCCATAGGTCAAAGTAGACTATCGGGCCCCTAGGGCCCCCCCCCAAAATGCGCCCCCCCCCCACAATACATATTACAATGCGTGAAGGACCTACCAAACATGAATTATTTCAATTTTGGTTCCGATCGGATGTATTTCTGCGAAGATATGAGTGAACCGTGTTTCATGGCGAGAACGCTTTTTTCCATGGGTTGCCACGGTAACACGCTTTCTCCTATCAAAAAGATTTGAATAACTTTTGCTCCCCATCTTGTCACAAAGCTCCATGGCGAATGTGGAGCCAATAGCATGAATCCCCTCAGACTAGTTCGTTCAAATGCGACGTGCCCAAATTGACAAAAACGGGCAAAAAAATGGCCGCAAACGCCAAGATGGCGGACAACCCGTTGCCATGACAACAGGTCTACGATTGACTTTTTTGGTCGTTTTATGGTGGTAGACATGTGTACCGAATTTCGTAGCCCTACGTTAAACTAAAAATTTTTTGCCCCATTCTAGAGGCCATTTTTGGCGTTTCTAGGGGGCGCCGTCGAGGCATTTTTGCATTGGCGTGCATACAAACGCCAAATTATCGAAATTTTCACCGGACGTGAGGTGTGTGCCAAGTTTCGCAACTTTTCACGGTGCCTAAGGGGGTCAAAATTGAGTGAGTTGTGCTTAAAATAATAATAAACATTACAATAACAATAGGGCCCTGCCATACTTCGTATGGCTCGGACCCTAATTAAAGCCGCAAGCGGCATCCATCGGGTCCTCGCCTCATGCCGAACCCTCCACCCGAGTCCTGGTTCTCCTAATGCTACATGTGAAGGACCCGCACAGCCAGTTCATTTTAATAGAGAAATACAATTCACATATTGAGAAAAGAATGTGTGTAAACGCCAAGATGGCGGACAGCCCGTTACCATGGCAACATGTGTTTCATTGACTTTTTAGCTTGTCTTGGGATGATACACATGTGTGCCGAATTTCGTAGCCCGAGATGAAAGTAGACGATCGGGCCCCTACGGGCCCCCCCAAAAAGTGTCCCCCCCACAATACATTCTATAATGTGTTAAGGACCTACCAAATCTGAATAGTTACAGTTTTGGTGCACATCGTATGAATTTGTGCAAAGATATAAGCAAACCGTGTTTAATGGCGAGAAGGTTTTTTTCCAAGATGGCGGACACCCTGTTGACATGGTAATGGCTGCACAATGAAGTTTTTTGCTTGTGTCGGGTTGATACACATGTGTGCCGAATTTCGTAGCCCTAGCTCAAAGTAGACGATCGGGCCCCTAGGGGCCGCCCCCAAAATGTCCCCCCCCCACAATACATATTACAACGCGTTAAGGACCTACCAAATATGAATTATTGGAATTTTGGTTCCGATCGGATGCATTTCTGCAGAGATATAAGCAAACCGTGTTTCATGGCGAGAACGCTTTTTTCCATGGGTTGCCACGGTAACACGCTTTCTCCTATCAGAAAGAATTGAATAACTTTTGGTCCCCATCTTGTCACGAAGCTCCATGGCGAATGTGGAGCCAATAGCATGAATCCCCTCAGACTAGTTCGTTCAAATACGATGCGCTTAAAGTGATAAAAAGGGCATAAACGCCAAGATGGCGGACACCCCGTTGCCATGGTAACAGGTTCTCAATAGAGTTTTTTGCTCGTCTTGGTTACTTATACATGTGTACCGAATTTCGTAGCCCTAGCTCAAAGTAGATTATCGGGCCCCTAGGGGCCCCCCCAAAATGCGCCCCCCCCCCCCACAATTCATATTACAATGCGTGAAGGACCTACCAAATAAATTATTTTAATTTTGGTTCCGATCGGATGTATTTCTGCGAAGATATGAGTGAACCGTGTTTCATGGCGAGATCGCTTTTTTCCATGGGTTGCCACGGTAACACGCTTTCGCCTATCAAAAAGATTTGAATAACTTTTGGTCCCCATCTTGTCACGAAGCTCCATGGCGAATGTGGAGCCAATAGCATGAATCGCCTCAGACTAGTTCGTTCAAATGCGATGCGCCCAAATTGACAAATACGGGCAAAAAAATGGCCGCAAACGCCAAGATGGCGGAAAGCCCGTTGCCATGACAACAGGCGTTTCAATGACTTTTTACTTGTCTTCATGTGATAGACATGTGTACCGAATTTCGTCGTCCTACGTCAAACTAAAATTTTTTTTCCCCATTCTAGAGGCCATTTTTGGCGTTTCTAGGGGGCGCCGTCGAGGCATTTTTACATTGGCGTGCACGCGGACCCCAGAATATCGCTATTTTCGCCGGGACTGAGGTGTGTGCCAAGTTTCGCAACTTTTCACGGGGTCTAAGGGGGTCAAAATTGAGCGAGTTGTGCTTAGAACGAGAACGAGAATAATAATAATAATTAAAGCCGCAAGCGGCATCCATCGGGTCCTCGCCTCATGCCGAACCCTCCACCCGAGTCCTGGTTCTCCTAATGCTACATGTGAAGGACCCGCAGAGACAGTTCATTTTAATAGAGAAATACAATTCACATATTGAGAAAAGAATGTGTGTAAACGCCAAGATGGTGGCCAGCCCGTTACCATGGCAACATGTGTTTCATTGACTTTTCAGCTCGTCTTGGGATGTTAGACATGTGTGCCGAATTTCGTAGCCCTACGTCAAAGTAGACGATCGGGCCCCTAGGGCCCCCCCCCAAAATGTGCCACCCCCACAATACATATTAAAATATGTTAAGGACCTACCAAATATGAATGTTTTCCACTTTGGTGCAGATCAGATGCATTTCTACCAAGATATGAGTGAACCGTGTTTCATGGCGTGGAGGATTTTTTTCAAGATGGCGGACACTCCAGTGCCATGGTAACAGGTGCTTAATTGAGTTTTATGCTTGTCTCGGGTTGATACACATGTGTGCCGAATTTCGTAGCCCTAGCTCAAAGTAGACAATCGGGCCCCTAGGCCCCCCCCCAAAATGTGCCCCCCCCACAATACATATTACAACGCGTTAAGGACCTACCAAATATGAATTATTGGAATTTTGGTTCCGATCGGATGTATTTCTGCAGAAATATAAGCAAACCGTGTTTCATGGCGAGAACGCTTTTTTCCATGGGTTGCCACGGTAACACGCTTTCTCCTATCAGAAAGATTTGAATAACTTTTGGTCCCCATCTTGTCACGAAGCTCCATGGCGAATGTAGAGCCAATAGCCTGAATCCCCTCAGACTAGTTCGTTGAAATACGTTGTGCTTAAAGTGATAAAAAGGGCATAAACGCCAAGATGGCGGACACCCCGTTGCCATGGTAACAGGTTCTCAATGGAGTTTTTTGCTCGTCTTGGTTACTTATACATGTGTAACGAATTTCGTAGCCCTAGGTCAAAGTAGACTATCGGGCCCCTAGGGGCCCCCCCAAAATGCGCCCCCCCCCCACAATACATATTACAATGCGTGAAGGACCTACCAAATATGAATTATTGTAATTTTGGTTCCGATCGGATGTATTTCTGCGAAGATATGAGTGAACCGTGTTTCATGGCGAGATCGCTTTTTTCCATGGGTTGCCACGGTAACACGCTTTCGCCTATCAAAAAGATTTGAATAACTTTTGGTCCCCATCTTGTCACGAAGCTCCATGGCGAATGTGGAGCCAATAGCATGAATCGTCTCAGACTAGTTCGTTCAAATGCGATGCGCCCAAATTGACAAAAACGGGCAAAAAAATGGCCGCAAACGCCAAGATGGCGGACAGCCCGTTGCCATGACAACAGGCGTTTCAATGACTTTTTTACTTGTCTTGATGTGATAGACATGTGTACCGAATTTCGTCGTCCTACGTCAAACTAAAATTTTTTTTCCCCATTCTAGAGGCCATTTTTGGCGTTTCTAGGGGGCGCCGTCGAGGCATTTTTGCATTGGCGTGCATACAAACGCCAAATTATCGAAATTTTCACCGGACGTGAGGTGTGTGCCAAGTTTCGCAACTTTTCACGGGGCCTAAGGGGGTCAAAATTGAGTGAGTTGTGCTTAGGAGAATAATAATAAACATTTGGAAAACAATAGGGCCTTGCCATACTTCGTATGGCTCGGACCCTAATTAAAGCCGCAAGCGGCATCCATCGGGTCCTCGCCTCATGCCGAACCCTCCACCCGAGTGCTGGTTCTCCTAATGCTACATGTGAAGGACCCGCACAGCCAGTTCATTTTAATAGAGAAATACAATTCACATATTGAGAAAAGAATGTGTGTAAACGCCAAGATGGCGGACAGCCCGTTACCATGGCAACATGTGTTTCATTGACTTTTTAGCTTGTCTTGGGATGATACACATGTGTCCCGAATTTCGTAGCCCGAGATGTAAGTAGACGATCGGGCCCCTAGGGGCCCCCCCAAAAAGTGTCCCCCCCACAATACATTCTATAATGTGTTAAGGACCTACCAAATATGAATAGTTACAGTTTTGGTGCACATCGTATGAATTTGTGCAAAGATATAAGCAAACCGTGTTTCATGGCGAGAAGGTTTTTTTTCCAAGATGGCGGATACCCCGTTGCCATGGTAACGGCTGCACAATGAAGTTTTTTGCTTGTCTTGGGTTGATACACATGTGTGCCGAATTTCGTAGCCCTAGCTCAAAGTAGACGATCGGGCCCCTAGGGGCCCCCCCAAAATGTGCCCCCCCCACAATACATATTACAACACGTTAAGGACCTACCAAATATGAATTATTGGAATTTTGGTTCCGATCGGATGTATTTCTGCAGAAATATAAGCAAACCGTGTTTCATGGCGAGAACGCTGTTTTCCATGGGTTGCCACGGTAACACGCTTTCTCCTATCAGAAAGATTTGAATAACTTTTGGTCCCCATCTTGTCACGAAGCTCCATGGCGAATGTGGAGCCAATAGCCTGAATCCCATCAGACTAGTTCGTTCAAATACGATGCACTTAAAGTGATAAAAAGGGCATAAACGCCAAGATGGCGGACACCCCGTTGCCATGGTAACAGGTTCTCAATAGAGTTTTTTGCTCGTCTTGGTTACTTATACATGTGTACCGAATTTCGTGGCCATAGGTCAAAGTAGACTATCGGGCCCCTCGGGGCCCCCCCCAAAATGCGCCCCCCCCACAATACATATTACAATGCGTGAAGGACCTACCAAACATGAATTATTGGCATTTTGGTTCCGATCGGATGTATTTCTGCGAAGATATGAGTGAACCGTGTTTCATGGCGAGAACGCTTTTTTCCATGGGTTGCCACGGTAACACGCTTTCTCTTATCAAAAAGATTTGAATAACTTTTGGTCTCCATCTTGTCACGAAGCTCCACGGCGAATGTGGAGCCAATAGCATGAATCCCCTCAGACTAGTTCGTTCAAATGCGATGCGCCCAAATTGACAAAAACGGGCAAAAAAATGGCCGCAAACGCCAAGATGGCGGACAGCCCGTTGCCATGACAACAGGCGTTTCAATGACTTTTTTACTTGTCTGGATGTGATAGACATGTGTACCGAATTTCGTCGTCCTACGTCAAACTAAATTTTTTTGACCCCATTCTGGAGGCCATTGTTGGCGTTTCTAGGGGGCGCCGTCGAGGCATTTTTGCATTGGCGTGCACGCGGACCCCAGAATATTGCTATTTTCGCCGGGACTGAGGTGTGTGCCAATTTTCGCAACTTTTCACGGGGCCTAAGGGGGTCAAAAATGGCCGAGTTGTGCTGACAAAAATAATAATAATAATAATTAAAGCCGCAAGCGGCATCCATCGGGTCCTCGCCTCATGCCGAACCCTCCACCCGAGTCCTGGTTCTCCTAATGCTACATGTGAAGGACCCGCACAGCCAGTTCATTTTAATAGAGAAATACAATTCACATATTGAGAAAAGAATGTGTGTAAACGCCAAGATGGCGGACAGCCCGTTACCATGGCAACATGTGTTTCATTGACTTTTTAGCTTGTCTTGGGATGATACACATGTGTGCCGAATTTCGTAGCCCGAGATGTAAGTAGACGATCGGGCCCCTAGGGGCCCCCCCAAAAAGTGTCCCCCCCACAATACATTCTATAATGTGTTAAGGACCTACCAAATATGAATAGTTACAGTTTTGGTGCACATCGTATGAATTTGTGCAAAGATATAAGCAAACCGTGTTTCATGGCGAGAAGGTTTTTTTTCCAAGATGGCGGATACCCCGTTGCCATGGTAACGGCTGCACAATGAAGTTTTTTGCTTGTCTTGGGTTGATACACATGTGTGCCGAATTTCGTAGCCCTAGCTCAAAGTAGACGATCGGGCCCCTAGGGGCCGCCCCCAAAATGTGCCCCCCCCACAATACATATTACAACGCGTTAAGGACCTGCCAAATATGAATTATTGGAATTTTGGTTCCAATCGGATGCATTTTGGCAGAGATATAAGCAAACCGTGTTTCATGGCGAGAACGCGTTTTTCCATGGGTTGCCACGGTAACACGCTTTCTCCTATCAGAAAGATTTGAATAACTTTTTGTCCCCATCTTGTCACGAAGCTCCATGGGGAATGTGGAGCCAATAGCATGAATCCCCTCAGACTAGTTCGTTCAAATACGATGCGCTTAAAGTGATAAAAAGGGCATAAACGCCAAGATGGCGGCCACCCCGTTGCCATGGTAACAGGTTCTCAATAGAGTTTTTTGCTCGTCTTGGTTACTTATACATATGTACCGAATTTCGTAGCCCTAGCTCAAAGTAGACGATCGGGCCCCTAGGGGCCCCCCCAAAATGCGACCCCCCCACAATATATATTACAAAGCGTGAAGGACCTACCAAATATGAATTATTTTAATTTTGGTTCCGATCGGATGTATTTCTGCGAAGATATGAGTGAACCGTGTTTCATGGCGAGATCGCTTTTTTGCATGGGTTGCCACGGTAACACGCTTTCGCCTATCAAAAAGATTTGAATAACTTTTGGTCCCCATCTCGTCACGAAGCTCCATGGCGAATGTGGAGCCAATAGCATGAATCGCCTCAGACTAGTTCGTTCAAATGCGATGCGCCCAAATTGACAAAAACGGGCAAAAAAATGGCCGCAAACGCCAAGATGGCGGAAAGCCCGTTGCCATGACAACAGGCGTTTCAATGACTTTTTTACTTGTCTTGATGTGATAGACATGTGTACCGAATTTCGTCGTCCTACGTCAAACTAAAATTTTTTTTCCCCATTCTAGAGGCCATTTTTGGCGTTTCTAGGGGGCGCTGTCGAGGCATTTTTGCATTGGCGTGCATACAAACGCCAAATTATCGAAATTTTCACCGGACGTGAGGTGTGTGCCAAGTTTCGCAACTTTTCACGGGGCCTAAGGGGGTCAAAATTGAGTGAGTTGTGCTTAGGAGAATAATAATAAACATTTGGAAAACAATAGGGCCTTGCCATACTTCGTATGGCTCGGACCCTAATTAAAGCCGCAAGCGGCATCCATCGGGTCCTCGCCTCATGCCGAACCCTCCACCCGAGTCCTGGTTCTCCTAATGCTACATGTGAAGGACCCGCACAGCCAGTTCATTTTAATAGAGAAATACAATTCACATATTGAGAAAAGAATGTGTGTAAACGCCAAGATGGCGGACAGCCCGTTACCATGGCAACATGTGTTTCATTGACTTTGTAGCTTGTCTTGGGATGATACACATGTATGCCGAATTTCGTAGCCCGAGATGAAAGTAGACGATCGGGCCCCTTGGGGCCCCCCCAAAAAGTGTCCCCCCCACAATACATTCTATAATGTGTTAAGGACCTACCAAATATGAATAGTTACAGTTTTGGTGCACATCGTATGAATTTGTGCAAAGATATAAGCAAACCGTGTTTGATGGCGAGAAGGTTTTTTTGCAAGATGGCGGACACCCTGTTGCCATGGTAACGGCTGCACAATGAAGTTTTTTGCTTGTCTTGGGTTGATACACATGTGTGCCGAATTTCGTAGCCCTAGCTCAAAGTAGACGATCGGGCCCCTAGGGGCCCCCCCGAAAATGTGCCCCCCCCACAATACATATTACAATGCGTTAAGGACCTACCAAATATGAATTATCTGAATTTTGGTTCCGATCGGATGCATTTCTGCAGAGATATAAGCAAACCGTGTTTCATGGCGAGAACGCTTTTTTCCATGGGTTGCCATGGTAACACGCTTTCTCCTATCAGAAAGATTTGAATAGCTTTTGGTCCCCATCTTGTCACGAAGCTCCATGGCGAATGTGGAGCCAATAGCCTGAATCCCCTCAGACTAGTTCGTTCAAATACGATGCGCTTAAAGTGATAAAAAGGGCATAAACGCCAAGATGGCGGACACCCCGTTGCCATGGTAACAGGTTCTCAATAGAGTTTTTTGCTCGTCTTGGTTACTTATACATGTGTACCGAATTTCGTAGCCCTAGCTCAAAGTAGACTATCGGGCCCCTAGGGGCCCCCCCCAAAATGCGCCCCCCCCACAATACATATTACAATGCGTGAAGGACCTACCAAACATGAATTATTTTAATTTTGGTTCCGATCGGACGTATTTCTGCGAAGATATGAGTGAACCGTGTTTCATGGCGAGATCGCTTTTTTCCATGGGTTGCCACGGTAACACGCTTTCGCCTATCAAAAAGATTTGAATAACTTTTGGTCTCCATCTTGTCACGAAGCTCCATGGCGAATGTGGAGCCAATAGCATGAATCGCCTCAGACTAGTTCGTTCAAATGCGATGCGCCCAAATTGACAAAAACGGGCCAAAAAATGGCCGCAAACGCCAAGATGGCGGAAAGCCCGTTGCCATGACAACAGGCGTTTCAATGACTTTTTTACTTGTCTTGATGTGATAGACATGTGTTCCGAATTTTGTCGTCCTACGTCAAACTAAATTTTTTTGACCCCATTCTAGAGGCCATTTTTGGCGTTTCTAGGGGGCGCCGTCGAGGCATTTTTGCATTGGCGTGCACGCGGACCCCAGAATATCGCTATTTTCGCCGGGACTGAGGTGTGTGCCAAGTTTCGCAACTTTTCACGGGGTCTAAGGGGGTCAAAATTGAGTGAGTTGTGCTTAGAACGAGAATAATAATAATAATAATAATAATTAAAGCCGCAAGCGGCATCCATCGGGTCCTCGCCTCATGCCGAACCCTCCACCCGAACTCGCCACAAAGCTTCCGGGTGGATGTGAAGTAAAAGGCACGAATCCAAAAGTGGTTTGTTCAAAAACAATGCACATACAGTGCTAAATGGGCGTAAACGCCAAGATGGCGGACACCCCGTTGCCATGGTAACAGGTGGTCAATGCACTTTTTTACTCCCCTTGGGTTGTTACACATGTGTGCCGAATTTCGTAGCCATAGGTGAAAGTAGACGATCGGGCCCCTGAGGGCCCCCCCCAAAGAGTGCCCCCCCACAATACATTCTATAATGTGTTAAGGACCTACCAAAGTGGAATATTTACAGTTTTGGTGCACATCGTGTGAATTAGTGCAAAGATATAAGCAAACCGTGTTTCATGGCGAGAAGGGTTTTTTCCAAGATGGCGGACACTCCGTTGCCATAGTAACAGGTTGTAAATTGAGTTTTTTGCTTGTCTTGGGTTGATACACATGTGTGCCAAATTTCGTAGCCCTAGCTCAAAGTAGACGATCGGGCCCCTATGGGCCGCCCCCCAAAATGTGCCCCCCCACAATACATATTACAATGCGTTAAGGACCCTCAAAATATCAATTATCAGAATTTTGGTTCCGATCGGATGCATTTCTGCAGAGATATAAGCAAACCGTGTTTCATGGCGAGAACGCTGTTTTCCATGGGTTGCCACGGTAACACGCTTTCTCCTATCAGAAAGATTTGAATAACTTTTGGTCCCCATCTTGTCACGAAGCTCCATGGCGAATGTGGAGCCAATAGCATGAATCCCCTCAGACTAGTTCGTTCAAATACGATGCGCTTAAAGTGATAAAAAGGGCATAAACGCCAAGATGGCGGCCACCCCGTTGCCATGGTAACAGGTTCTCAATAGAGTTTTTTGCTCGTCTTGGTTACTTATACATGTGTACCGAATTTCGTAGCCCTAGGTCAAAGTAGACGATCGGGCCCCTAGGGGCCCCCCCCAGAATGCGCACCCCCCACAATACATATTACAATGCATGAAGGACCTAACAAACATGAATTATTTTAGTTTTGGTTCCGATCGGATGTATTTCTGCGAAGATATGAGTGAACCGTGTTTCATGGCGAGAACGCTTTTTTCCATGGGTTGCCATGGTAACACGCTTTCTCCTATCAAAAAGATTTGAATAACTTTTGGTCCCCATCTTGTCAGGAAGCTCCATGGCGAATGTGGAGCCAATAGCATGAATCCCCTCAGACTAGTTCGTTCAAATACGATGCGCTTAAAGTGATAAAAAGGGCATAAACGCCATGATGGCGGACACCCCGTTGCCATGGTAACAGGTTCTCAATAGAGTTTTTTGCTCGTCTTGGTTACTTATACATGTGTACCGAATTTCGTAGCCATAGGTCAAAGTAGACTATCGGGCCCCTAGGGGCCCCCCCCAAAATGCGCCCCCCCCACAATACATATTACAATGCGTGAAGGACCTACCAAACATGAATTATCAGAATTTTGTATCCGATCGGATGCATTTCTGCGAAGATATGAGTGAACCGTGTTTCATGGCGAGAACGCTTTTTTCCATGGGTTGCCACGGTAACACGCTTTGTCCTATCAAAAAGATTTGAATAACTTTTGGTCCCCATCTTGTCACGAAGCTCCATGGCGAATGTGGAGCCAATAGCATGAATCGCCTCAGACTAGTTCGTTCAAATGCGATGCGCCCAAATTGACAAAAACGGGCAAAAAAATGGCCGCAAACGCCAAGATGGCGGACAGCCCGTTGCCATGACAACAGGCGTTTCAATGACTTTTTTACTTGTCTTGATGTGATAGACATGTGTACCGAATTTCATCGTCCTACGTCAAACTAAAAATTTTTTGCCCCATTCTAGAGGCCATTTTTGGCGTTTCTAGGGGGCGCCGTCGAGGCATTTTTGCATTGGCGTGCATACAAACGCCAAATTATCGAAATTTTCACCGGACGTGAGGTGTGTGCCAAGTTTCGCAACTTTTCACGGGGCCTAAGGGGGTCAAAATTGAGTGAGTTGTGCTTAGGAGAATAATAATAAACATTTGGAAAACAATAGGGCCTTGCCATACTTCGTATGGCTCGGACCCTAATAATAAACATTTCAATAACAATAGGGCCCTGCCATACTTCGTATGGCTCGGACCCTAATAATAACAAGCGGCATCCATCGGGTCCTCGCCTCATGCCGAACCCTCCACCCGAACTCACCACAAAGCTTCCGGGTAGATGTGAAGTAAAAGGCATGAATCCAAAACTAGTTTGTTAAAAAATAATGCACATTCAGTAATAAATAGGCATAAACGCCAAGATGGCGGACACCATGTTGCCATGTTAACAGGTGGTCAATGCACTTTTTTAGTCGCCTTGGGTTGTTACACATGTGTGCCGAATTTCGTAGCCTAAGATGAAAGTAGACAATCGGGCCCCTGAGGGCCCCCCCCAAAAAGTGCCCCCCCCACAATACATTCTATAATGTGTTAAGGACCTACCAAATATGAATAGTTAAAGTTTTGGTGCACATCGCATGAATTTGTGCAAAGATATAAGCAAACCGTGTTTCATGGCGAGAAGGTTTTTTTCCAAGATGGTGGACACTCCAGTGCCATGGTAACAGGTGCTTAATTGAGTTTTATGCTTGTCTCGGGTTGATACACATGTGTGCCGAATTTCGTAGCCCTAGCTCAAAGTAGACAATCGGGCCCCAAGGGGCCCCCCCCAAAATGTGCCCCCCCCCCACAATACATATTACAATGCGTGAAGGACCTACCAAATATGAATTATTGGAATTTTGGTTCAGATCGGATGCATTTCTGCGAAGATATAAGCAAACCGTGTTTCATGGCGAGAACGCGTTTTTCCATGGGTTGCCACGGTAACACGC
Organism: Telmatherina bonti; assembly: GCF_933228915.1. NCBI lineage: Eukaryota > Metazoa > Chordata > Actinopteri > Atheriniformes > Telmatherinidae > Telmatherina > Telmatherina bonti. The sequence continues at coordinate 1,551,921 of NC_136620.1, forward strand.
TTTCTCCTATCAGAAAGATTTGAATAACTTTTGGTCCCCATCTTGTCAGGAAGCTCCATGGTGAATGTGGAGCCAATAGCATGAATCCCCTCAGACTAGTTCGTTCAAATTCGATGCGCTTAAAGTGATAAAAAGGGCATAAACGCCAAGATGGCGGACACCCCGTTGCCATGGTAACAGGTTCTCAATAGAGTTTTTTGCTCGTCTTGGTTACTTATACATGTGTACCGAATTTCGTAGCCATAGGTCAAAATAGACGATCGGGCCCCTAGGGGCCCCCCCCAAAATGCGCCCCACCCACAATACATATTACAATGCGTGAAGGACCTACCAAACATGAATTATTTTAATTTTGGTTCCGATGGGATGTATTTCTGCGAAGATATGAGTGAACCGTGTTTCATGGCGAGAACGCTTTTTTCCATGGGTTGCCACGGTAACACGCGTTCTCCTATCAAAAAGATTTGAATAACTTTTGGTACCCATCTTGTCACGAAGCTCCATGGCGAATGTGGAGCCAATAGCATGAATCGCCTCAGACTAGTTCGTTCAAATGCGATGCGCCCAAATTGACAAAAACGGGCCAAAAAATGGCCGCAAACGCCAAGATGGCGGAAAGCCCGTTGCCATGACAACAGGTGTTTCAATGACTTTTTTACTTGTCTTGATGTGATAGACATGTGTACCGAATTTCGTCGTCCTACGTCAAACTAAAATTTTTTTTCCCCATTCTAGAGGCCATGTTTGGCGTTTCTAGGGGGCGCCGTCGAGGCATTTTTACATTGGCGTGCACGCGGACCCCAGAATATCGCTATTTTCGCCGGGACTGAGGTGTGTTCCAAGTTTCGCAACTTTTCACGGGGCCTAAGGGGGTCAAAAATGGCCGAGTTGTGCTCAGAACGAGGAGAATAATAATAATTAAAGCCGCAAGCGGCATCCATCGGGTCCTCGCCTCATGCCGAACCCTCCACCCGAGTCCTGGTTCTCCTAATGCTACATGTGAAGGACCCGCACAGCCAGTTCATTTTAATAGAGAAATACAATTCACATATTGAGAAAAGAATGTGTGTAAACGCCAAGATGGCGGACAGCCCGTTACCATGGCAACATGTGTTTCATTGACTTTTTAGCTTGTCTTGGGATGATACACATGTGTGCCGAATTTCGTAGCCCGAGATGTAAGTAGACGATCGGGCCCCTAGGGGCCCCCCCAAAAAGTGTCCCCCCCACAATACATTCTATAATGTGTTAAGGACCTACCAAATATGAATAGTTACAGTTTTGGTGCACATCGTATGAATTTGTGCAAAGATATAAGCAAACCGTGTTTCATGGCGAGAAGGTTTTTTTTCCAAGATGGCGGATACCCCGTTGCCATGGTAACGGCTGCACAATGAAGTTTTTTGCTTGTCTTGGGTTGATACACATGTGTGCCGAATTTCGTAGCCCTAGCTCAAAGTAGACGATCGGGCCCCTAGGGGCCGCCCCCAAAATGTGCCCCCCCCACAATACATATTACAACGCGTTAAGGACCTGCCAAATATGAATTATTGGAATTTTGGTTCCAATCGGATGCATTTTGGCAGAGATATAAGCAAACCGTGTTTCATGGCGAGAACGCTTTATTCCATGGGTTGCCACGGTAACACGCTTTCTCCTATCAGAAAGATTTGAATAACTTTTTGTCCCCATCTTGTCACGAAGCTCCATGGGGAATGTGGAGCCAATAGCATGAATCCCCTCAGACTAGTTCGTTCAAATACGATGCGCTTAAAGTGATAAAAAGGGCATAAACGCCAAGATGGCGGCCACCCCGTTGCCATGGTAACAGGTTCTCAATAGAGTTTTTTGCTCGTCTTGGTTACTTATACATGTGTGCCGAATTTCGTAGCCCTAGGTCAAAGTAGACTATCGGGCCCCTAGGGGCCCCCCACAAAATGCGCCCCCCCCATAATACATATTACAATGCGTGAAGGACCTACCAAACATGAATTATTTTAATTTTGGTTCCGATCGGATGTATTTCTGCGAAGATATGAGTGAACCGTGTTTCATGGCGAGATCGCTTTTTTCCATGGGTTGCCACGGTAACACGCTTTCGCTTATCAAAAAGATTTGAATAACTTTTGGTCCCCATCTTGTCACGAAGCTCCATGGTGAATGTGGAGCCAATAGCATGAATCGCCTCAGACTAGTTCGTTCAAATGCGATGCGCCCAAATTGACAAAAACGGGCAAAAAAATGGCCGCAAACGCCAAGATGGCGGAAAGCCCGTTGCCATGACAACAGGCGTTTCAATGACTTTTCTACTTGTCTTGATGTGATAGACATGTGTACCGAATTTCGTCGTCCTACGTCAAACTAAATTTTTTTTTCCCCATTCTAGAGGCCATTTTTGGCGTTTCTAAGGGGCGCTGTCGAGGCATTTTTGCATTGGCGTGCATACAAACGCCAAATTATCGAAATTTTCACCGGACGTGAGGTGTGTGCCAAGTTTCGCAACTTTTCACGGGGTCTAAGGGGGTCAAAATTGAGTGAGTTGTGCTTAAAATAATAATAAACATTACAATAACAATAGGGCCCTGCCATACTTCGTATGGCTCGGACCCTAATTAAAGCCGCAAGCGGCATCCATCGGGTCCTCGCCTCATGCCGAACCCTCCACCCGAGTCCTGGTTCTCCTAATGCTACATGTGAAGGACCCGCACAGCCAGTTCATTTTAATAGACAAATACAATTCACATATTGAGAAAAGAATGTGTGTAAACGCCAAGATGGCGGACAGCCCGTTACCATGGCAACATGTGTTTCATTGACTTTTTAGCTTGTCTTGGGATGATACACATGTGTGCCGAATTTCGTAGCCCGAGATGAAAGTAGACGATCGGGCCCCTTGGGGCCCCCCCAAAAAGGTTCCCCACCACAATACATTCTATAATGTGTTAAGGACCTACCAAATATGAATAGTCACAGTTTTGGTGCACATCGTATGAATGTGTGCAAAGATATAAGCAAACCGTGTTTCATGGCGAGAAGGTTTTTTTCCAAGATGGTGGACACCCCATTGCCATGGTAACGGCTGCACAATGAAGTTTTTTGCTTGTCTTGGGTTGATACACATGTGTGCCGAATTTCGTAGCCCTAGGTCAAAGTAGACGATCGGGCCCCTAGGGGCCCCCCCCAAAATGTGCCCCCCCCACAATACATATTACAATGTGTTAAGGACCTACCAAATATGAATTATTGGAATTTTGGTTCCGATCGGATGTATATCTGCAGGGATATGAGTGAACCGTGTTTCATGGCGAGAACGCTTTTTTCCATGGGTTGCCACGGTAACACGCTTTCTCCTATCAGAAAGATTTGAATAACTTTTGGTCTCCATCTTGTCACGAAGCTCCATGGCGAATGTGGAGCCAATAGCATGAATCCCCTCAGACTAGTTTGTTCAAATACGATGCGCTTAAAGTGATAAAAAGGGCATAAACGCCAAGATGGCGGACACCCCGTTGCCATGGTAACAGGTTCTCAATAGAGTTTTTTGCTCGTCTTGGTTACTTATACATGTGTACCGAATTTCGTAGCCCTAGGTCAAAGTAGACTATCGGGCCCCTAGGGGCCCCCCCCAAAATGCGCCCCCCCCCCCCACAATACATATTACAACACGTTAAGGACCTACCAAATATGAATTATTGGAATTTTGGTACCGATCGGATGTATTTCTGCAGAAATATAAGCAAACCGTGTTTCATGGCGAGAACGCTGTTTTCCATGGGTTGCCACGGTAACACGCTTTCTCCTATCAGAAAGATTTGAATAACTTTTGGTCCCCATCTTGTCACGAAGCTCCATGGCGAATGTGGAGCCAATAGCCTGAATCCCCTCAGACTAGTTCGTTGAAATACGATGCGCTTAAAGTGATAAAAAGGGCATAAACGCCAAGATGGCAGACACCCCGTTGCCATGGTAACAGGTTCTCAATAGAGTTTTTTGCTCGTCTTGGTTACTTATACATGTGTACCGAATTTCGTAGCCATAGGTCAAAGTAGACTATCGGGCCCCTCGGGGCCCCCCCCAAAATGCGCCCCCCCCACAATACATATTACAATGCGTGAAGGACCTACCAAACATGAATTATCAGAATTTTGGTTCCGATCGGATGTATTTCTGCAGAAATATAAGCAAACCGTGTTTCATGGCGAGATCGCTTTTTTCCATGGGTTGCCACGGTAACACGCTTTCTCCTATCAAAAAGATTTGAATAACTTTTGGTCCCCATCTTGTCACGAAGCTCCATGGCGAATGTGGAGCCAATAGCATGAATCCCCTCAGACTAGTTCGTTCAAATGCGATGCGCCCAAATTGACAAAAACGGGCCAAAAAATGGCCGCAAACGCCAAGATGGCGGACAGCCCGTTGCCATGACAACAGGCGTTTCAATGAGTTTTTTACTTGTCTTGATGTGATAGACATGTGTACCGAATTTCGTCGTCCTACGTCAAACTAAAAATTTTTTTCCCCATTCTAGATGCCATTTTTGGCGTTTCTAGGGGGCGCTGTCTAGGCATTTTTGCATTGGCGTGCATACAAACGCCAAATTATCGAAATTTTCACCGGACGTGAGGTGTGTGCCAAGTTTCGCAACTTTTCACGGGGTCTAAGGGGGTCAAAATTGAGTGAGTTGTGCTTAGAACGAGAATAATAATAATAATAATAATAATTAAAGCCGCAAGCGGCATCCATCGGGTCCTCGCCTCATGCCGAACCCTCCACCCGAACTCGCCACAAAGCTTCCGGGTGGATGTGAAGTAAAAGGCACGAATCCAAAGCTAGTTTGTTAAAAAACAATGCACATACAGTCCTAAATGGGCGTAAACACCAAGATGGCGGACACCCCGTTGCCATGGTAACAGGTGGTCAATGCACTTTTTTACTCGCCTTGGGTTGTTACACATGTGTGCCGAATTTCCTAGCCATAGGTGAAAGTAGACGATCGGGCCCCTGAGGGCCCCCCCCGAAAAAGTGCCCCCCCAACAATACATTCTATAATGTGTTAAGGACCTACCAAATATGAATAGTTAAAGTTTTGGTGCACATCGCATGAATTTGTGCAAAGATATAAGCAAACCGTGTTTCATGGCGAGAAGGTTTTTTTCCAAGATGGCGAACACTCCGTTGCCATGGTAACAGGTGCTTAATTGAGTTTTTTGCTTGTCTAGGGTTGATACACATGTGTGCCGAATTTCGTTGCCCTAGCTCAAAGTAGACGATCGGGGCCCTAGGGGCCCCCCCAAAATGTGCCCCCCCCCAAAATACATATTACAATGCGTTAAGGACCTACCAAATATGAAGTATTGGAATTTTGGTTCCAATGGGATCTATTTCTGCGAAGATATGAGTGAACCGTGTTTCATGGCGAGGAGTATTTTTTTCAAGATGGCGGACACCCCGTTGCCATGGTAACAGGTTCTCAATAGAGTTTTTTGCTCGTCTTGGTTACTTATACATGTGTACCGAATTTCGTAGCCCTAGCTCAAAGTAGATTATCGGGCCCCTAGGGGCCCCCCCAAAATGCGCCCCCCCCCCCCCCCACAATACATATTACAATGCGTGAAGGACCTACCAAATATGAATTATTTTAATTTTGGTTCCGATCGGATGTATTTCTGCGAAGATATGAGTGAACCGTGTTTCATGGCGAGATCGCTTTTTTCCATGGGTTGCCACGGTAACACGCTTTCGCCTATCAAAAAGATTTGAATAACTTTTGGTCCCCATCTTGTCACGAAGCTCCATGGCGAATGTGGAGCCAATAGCATGAATCGCCTCAGACTAGTTCGTTCAAATGCGATGCGCCCAAATTGACAAATACGGGCAAAAAAATGGCCGCAAACGCCAAGATGGCGGAAAGCCCGTTGCCATGACAACAGGCGTTTCAATGACTTTTTTACTTGTCTTCATGTGATAGACATGTGTACCGAATTTCGTCGTCCTACGTCAAACTAAAATTTTTTTTCCCCATTCTAGAGGCCATTTTTGGCGTTTCTAGGGGGCGCCGTCGAGGCATTTTTACATTGGCATGCACGCGGACCCCAGAATATCGCTATTTTCGCCGGGACTGAGGTGTGTGCCAAGTTTCGCAACTTTTCACGGGGTCTAAGGGGGTCAAAATTGAGTGAGTTGTGCTGAGAATAATAATAATAATAATTAAAGCCGCAAGCGGCATCCATCGGGTCCTCGCCTCATGCCGAACCCTCCACCCGAGTCCTGGTTCTCCTAATGCTACATGTGAAGGACCCGCACAGCCAGTTCATTTTAATAGAGAAATACAATTCACATATTGAGAAAAGAATGTGTAAACGCCAAGATGGCGGACAGCCCGTTACCATGGCAACATGTGTTTCATTGACTTTTTAGCTTGTCTTGGGATGATACACATGTGTGCCGAATTTCGTAGCCCGAGATGAAAGTAGACGATCGGGCCCCTAGGGGCCCCCCCAAAAAGTGTCCCCCCCACAATACATTCTATAATGTGTTAAGGACCTACCAAATATGAATAGTTACAGTTTTGGTGCACATCGTATGAATTTGTGCAAAGATATAAGCAAACCGTGTTTCATGGCGAGAAGGTTTTTTTTCCAAGATGGCGGATACCCCGTTGCCATGGTAACGGCTGCACAATGAAGTTTTTTGCTTGTCTTGGGTTGATACACATGTGTGCCGAATTTCGTAGCCCTAGCTCAAAGTAGACGATCGGGCCCCTAGGGGCCGCCCCCAAAATGTGCCCCCCCCACAATACATATTACAACGCGTTAAGGACCTGCCAAATATGAATTATTGGAATTTTGGTTCCAATCGGATGCATTTTGGCAGAGATATAAGCAAACCGTGTTTCATGGCGAGAACGCGTTTTTCCATGGGTTGCCACGGTAACACGCTTTCTCCTATCAGAAAGATTTGAATAACTTTTTGTCCCCATCTTGTCACGAAGCTCCATGGGGAATGTGGAGCCAATAGCATGAATCCCCTCAGACTAGTTCGTTCAAATACGATGCGCTTAAAGTGATAAAAAGGGCATAAACGCCAAGATGGCGGCCACCCCGTTGCCATGGTAACAGGTTCTCAATAGAGTTTTTTGCTCGTCTTGGTTACTTATACATGTGTACCGAATTTCGTAGCCCTAGCTCAAAGTAGACGATCGGGCCCCTAGGGGCCCCCCCAAAATGCGCCCCCCCCACAATATATATTACAATGCGTGAAGGACCTACCAAATATGAATTATTTTAATTTTGGTTCCGATCGGATGTATTTCTGCGAAGATATGAGTGAACCGTGTTTCATGGCGAGATCGCTTTTTTCCATGGGTTGCCACGGTAACACGCTTTCGCCTATCAAAAAGATTTGAATAACTTTTGGTCCCCATCTCGTCACGAAGCTCCATGGCGAATGTGGAGCCAATAGCATGAATCGCCTCAGACTAGTTCGTTCAAATGCGATGCGCCCAAATTGACAAAAACGGGCAAAAAAATGGCCGCAAACGCCAAGATGGCGGAAAGCCCGTTGCCATGACAACAGGCGTTTCAATGACTTTTTTACTTGTCTTGATGTGATAGACATGTGTACCGAATTTCGTCGTCCTACGTCAAACTAAAATTTTTTTTCCCCATTCTAGAGGCCATTTTTGGCGTTTCTAGGGGGCGCTGTCGAGGCATTTTTGCATTGGCGTGCATACAAACGCCAAATTATCGAAATTTTCACCGGACGTGAGGTGTGTGCCAAGTTTCGCAACTTTTCACGGGGTCTAAGGGGGTCAAAATTGAGCGAGTTGTGCTTAAAATAATAAACATTACAATAACAATAGGGCCTTGCCATACTTCGTATGGCTCGGACCCTAATTAAAGCCGCAAGCGGCATCCATCGGGTCCTCGCCTCATGCCGAACCCTCCACCCGAGTCCTGGTTCTCCTAATGCTACATGTGAAGGACCCGCACAGCCAGTTCATTTTAATAGAGAAATACAATTCACATATTGAGAAAAGAATGTGTGTAAACGCCAAGATGGCGGACAGCCCGTTACCATGGCAACATGTGTTTCATTGACTTTTTAGCTTGTCTTGGGATGATACACATGTGTCCCGAATTTCGTAGCCCGAGATGTAAGTAGACGATCGGGCCCCTAGGGGCCCCCCCAAAAAGTGTCCCCCCCACAATACATTCTATAATGTGTTAAGGACCTACCAAATATGAATAGTTACAGTTTTGGTGCACATCGTATGAATTTGTGCAAAGATATAAGCAAACCGTGTTTCATGGCGAGAAGGTTTTTTTTCCAAGATGGCGGATACCCCGTTGCCATGGTAACGGCTGCACAATGAAGTTTTTTGCTTGTCTTGGGTTGATACACATGTGTGCCGAATTTCGTAGCCCTAGCTCAAAGTAGACGATCGGGCCCCTAGGGGCCGCCCCCAAAATGTGCCCCCCCCACAATACATATTACAACGCGTTAAGGACCTGCCAAATATGAATTATTGGAATTTTGGTTCCAATCGGATGCATTTTGGCAGAGATATAAGCAAACCGTGTTTCATGGCGAGACGCGTTTTTCCATGGGTTGCCACGGTAACACGCTTTCTCCTATCAGAAAGATTTGAATAACTTTTTGTCCCCATCTTGTCACGAAGCTCCATGGGGAATGTGGAGCCAATAGCATGAATCCCCTCAGACTAGTTCGTTCAAATACGATGCGCTTAAAGTGATAAAAAGGGCATAAACGCCAAGATGGCGGCCACCCCGTTGCCATGGTAACAGGTTCTCAATAGAGTTTTTTGCTCGTCTTGGTTACTTATACATGTGTACCGAATTTCGTAGCCCTAGCTCAAAGTAGACGATCGGGCCCCTAGGGGCCCCCCCAAAATGCGACCCCCCCACAATATATATTACAAAGCGTGAAGGACCTACCAAATATGAATTATTTTAATTTTGGTTCCGATCGGATGTATTTCTGCGAAGATATGAGTGAACCGTGTTTCATGGCGAGATCGCTTTTTTGCATGGGTTGCCACGGTAACACGCTTTCGCCTATCAAAAAGATTTGAATAACTTTTGGTCCCCATCTCGTCACGAAGCTCCATGGCGAATGTGGAGCCAATAGCATGAATCGCCTCAGACTAGTTCGTTCAAATGCGATGCGCCCAAATTGACAAAAACGGGCAAAAAAATGGCCGCAAACGCCAAGATGGCGGAAAGCCCGTTGCCATGACAACAGGCGTTTCAATGACTTTTTTACTTGTCTTGATGTGATAGACATGTGTACCGAATTTCGTCGTCCTACGTCAAACTAAAATTTTTTTTCCCCATTCTAGAGGCCATTTTTGGCGTTTCTAGGGGGCGCTGTCGAGGCATTTTTGCATTGGCGTGCATACAAACGCCAAATTATCGAAATTTTCACCGGACGTGAGGTGTGTGCCAAGTTTCGCAACTTTTCACGGGGTCTAAGGGGGTCAAAATTGAGTGAGTTGTGCTTAGGAGAATAATAATAATAATAATTAAAGCCGCAAGCGGCATCCATCGGGTCCTCGCCTCATGCCGAACCCTCCACTGGAACTCACCACAAAGCTTCCGGGTAGATGTGAAGTAAAAGGCATGAATCCAAAACTAGTTTGTTAAAAAATAATGCACATTCAGTAATAAATAGGCATAAACGCCAAGATGGCGGACACCATGTTGCCATGGTAACAGGTGGTCAATGCACTTTTTTACTCGCCTTGGGTTGTTACACATGTGTGCCGAATTTCGTAGCCTAAGATGAAAGTAGACAATCGGGCCCCTGAGGGCCCCCCCAGAAAGTGCCCCCCCCCCACAATACATTCTATAATGTGTTAAGGACCTACCAAATATGAATAGTTAAAATTTTGGTGCAGATCGCATGAATTTGTGCAAAGATATAAGCAAACCGTGTTTCATGGCGAGAAGGCTTTTTTCCAAGATGGCGGACACTCCAGTGCCATGGTAACAGGCTCTTAATTGAGTTTTATGCTTGTCTCGGGTTGATACACATGTGTGCCGAATTTCGTAGCCCTAGCTAAAAGTAGACGATCGGGCCCCTAGGGGCCCCCCCAAAATGTGCCCCCCCCACAATACATATTACAACACGTTAAGGACCTACCAAATATGAATTATTGGAATTTTGGTTCCGATCGGATGTATTTCTGCAGAAATATAAGCAAACCGTGTTTCATGGCGAGAATGCTGTTTTCCATGGGTTGCCACGGTAACACGCTTTCTCCTATCAGAAAGATTTGAATAACTTTTGGTCCCCATCTTGTCACGAAGCTCCATGGCGAATGTGGAGCCAATAGCCTGAATCCCCTCAGACTAGTTCGTTCAAATACGATGCGCTTAAAGTGATAAAAAGGGCATAAACGCCAAGATGGCGGACACCCCGTTGCCATGGTAACAGGTTCTCAATAGAGTTTTTTGCTCGTCTTGGTTACTTATACATGTGTACCGAATTTCGTGGCCATAGGTCAAAGTAGACTATCGGGCCCCTCGGGCCCCCCCCCAAAATGCGCCCCCCCCACAATACATATTACAATGCGTGAAGGACCTACCAAACATGAATTATTGGCATTTTGGTTCCGATCGGATGTATTTCTGCGAAGATATGAGTGAACCGTGTTTCATGGCGAGAACGCTTTTTTCCATGGGTTGCCACGGTAACACGCTTTCTCTTATCAAAAAGATTTGAATAACTTTTGGTCTCCATCTTGTCACGAAGCTCCACGGCGAATGTGGAGCCAATAGCATGAATCCCCTCAGACTAGTTCGTTCAAATGCGATGCGCCCAAATTGACAAAAACGGGCAAAAAAATGGCCGCAAACGCCAAGATGGCGGACAGCCCGTTGCCATGACAACAGGCGTTTCAATGACTTTTTGACTTGTCTTCATGTGATAGACATGTGTACCGAATTTCGTCGTCCTACGTCAAACTAAATTTTTTTGACCCCATTCTGGAGGCCATTGTTGGCGTTTCTAGGGGGCGCCGTCGAGGCATTTTTGCATTGGCGTGCACGCGGACCCCAGAATATTGCTATTTTCGCCGGGACTGAGGTGTGTGCCAATTTTCGCAACTTTTCACGGGGCCTAAGGGGGTCAAAAATGGCCGAGTTGTGCTGACAAAAATAATAATAATAATAATAATAATTAAAGCCGCAAGCGGCATCCATCGGGTCCTCGCCTCATGCCGAACCCTCCACCCGAACTCGCCACAAAGCTTCCGGGTGGATGTGAAGTAAAAGGCACGAATCCAAAGCTAGTTTGTTCAAAAACAATGTACATACAGTGCTAAATGGGCGTAAACACCAAGATGGCGGACACCCCGTTGCCATGGTAACAGGTGGTCAATGCACTTTTTTACTCGCCTTGGGTTGTTACACATGTGTGCCGGATTTCGTAGCCATAGGTGAAAGTAGACAATCGGGCTCCTGAGGGCCCCCCCCAGAAAGTGCCCCCCCCCCACAATACATTCTATAATGTGTTAAGGACCTACCAAATATGAATAGTTAAAGTTTTGGTGCACATCGCATGAATTTGTGCAAAGATATAAGCAAACCGTGTTTCATGGCGAGAAGGTTTTTTTCCAAGATGGCGGACACTCCATTGCCATGGTAACAGGTGCTTAATTGAGTTTTTTGCTTGTCTAGGGTTGATACACATGTGTGCCGGATTTCGTAGCCCTAGCTCAAAGTAGACGATCGGGCCCCTAGGGGCCCCCCCAAAATGTGCCCCCCCCCCCTACAATACATATTACAATGCGTTAAGGACCTACCAAATATGAAGTATTGGAATTTTGGTTCCGATCGGATGTATTTCTGCGAAGATATGAGTGAACCGTGTTTCATGGCGAGGAGTATTTTTTTCAAGATGGCGGACACCCCGTTGCCATGGTAACAGGTTCTCAATAGAGTTTTTTGCTCGTCTTGGTTACTTATACATGTGTACCGAATTTCGTAGCCCTAGGTCAAAGTAGACGATCGGGCCCCTAGGGGCCGCCCCCAAAATGTGCCCCCTCCACAATACATATTACAATGCGTTAAGGACCTACCAAATATGAATGATTGGAATTTTGGTTCCGATCGGATGCATTTCTGCAGAGATATAAGCAAACCGTGTTTCATGGCGAGAACGCTTTTTTCCATGGGTTGCCACGGTAACAAGCTTTCTCCTATCAGAAAGATTTGAATAACTTTTGGTCCCCATCTTGTCACGAAGCTCCATGGCGAATGTGGAGCCAATAGCATGAATCGCCTCAGACTAGTTCGTTCAAATACGATGCGCTTAAAGTGATAAAAAGGGCATAAACGCCAAGATGGCGGACACCCCGTTGCCATGGTAACAGGTTCTCAATAGAGTTTTTTGCTCGTCTTGGTTACTTATACATGTGTACCGAATTTCATAGCCATAGGTCAAAGTAGACTATCGGGCCCCTAGGGGCCCCCCCCCAAAATGCGCCCCACCCACAATACATATTACAATGCGTGAAGGACCTACCAAACATGAATTATTTTAATTTTGGTTCCGATCGGATGTATTTCTGCGAAGATATGAGTGAACCGTGTTTCATGGCGAGAACGCTTTTTTCCATGGGTTGCCACGGTAACACGCTTTCTCCTATCAAAAAGATTTGAATAACTTTTGGTACCCATCTTGTCACGAAGCTCCATGGCGAATGTGGAGCCAATAGCATGAATCGCCTCAGACTAGTTCGTTCAAATGCGATGCGCCCAAATTGACAAAAACGGGCCAAAAAATGGCCGCAAACGCCAAGATGGCGGAAAGCCCGTTGCCATGACAACAGGCGTTTCAATGACTTTTTTACTTGTCTTGATGTGATAGACATGTGTACCGAATTTTGTCGTCCTACGTCAAACTAAATTTTTTTGACCCCATTCTAGAGGCCATTTTTGGCGTTTCTAGGGGGCGCCGTCGAGGCATTTTTGCATTGGCGTGCACGCGGACCCCAGAATATCGCTATTTTCGCCGGGACTGAGGTGTGTGCCAAGTTTCGCAACTTTTCACGGGGCCTAAGGGGGTGAAAAATAGCCGAGTTGTGCTCAGAACGAGGAGAATAATAATAAACATTACAATAACAATAGGGCCCTGCCATACTTCGTATGGCTCGGACCCTAATAAACATTACAATAACAATAGGGCCCTGCCATACTTCGTATGGCTCGGACCCTAATAAACATTACAATAACAATAGGGCCTTGCCATACTTCGTATGGCTCGGACACTAATAATAATAAACATTACAATAACAATAGGGCCTTGCCATACTTCGTATGGCTCGGACCCTAATAATTAAAGCCGCAAGCGGCATCCATCGGGTCCTCGCCTCATGCCGAACCCTCCACCCGAACTCACCACAAAGCTTCCGGGTAGATGTGAAGTAAAAGGCATGAATCCAAAACTAGTTTGTTAAAAAATAATGCACATACAGTGCTAAATGGGCGTAAACACCAAGATGGCGGACACTCCAGTGCCATGGTAACAGGCTCTTAATTGAGTTTTATGCTTGTCTCTGGTTGATACACATGTGTGCCGAATTTCGTAGCCCTAGCTCAAAGTAGACTATCGGGCCCCTAAGGGCCCCCCCAAAATGTGCCCCCCCCACAATACATATTACAACACGTTAAGGACCTACCAAATATGAATTATTGGAATTTTGGTTCCGATCGGATGTATTTCTGCAGAAATATAAGCAAACCGTGTTTCATGGCGAGAACGCTGTTTTCCATGGGTTGCCACGGTAACACGCTTTCTCCTATCAGAAAGATTTGAATAACTTTTGGTCCCCATCTTGTCACGAAGCTCCATGGCGAATGTGGAGCCAATAGCCTGAATCCCCTCAGACTAGTTCGTTGAAATACGATGCACTTAAAGTGATAAAAAGGGCATAAACGCCAAGATGGCGGACACCCCGTTGCCATGGTAACAGGTTCTCAATAGAGTTTTTTGCTCGTCTTGGTTACTTATACATGTGTACCGAATTTCGTAGCCATAGGTCAAAGTAGACGATCGGGCCCCTCGGGGCCCCCCCCAAAATGTGCCCCCCCCACAATACATATTACAATGCGTGAAGGACCTACCAAACATGAATTATCAGAATTTTGGTTCCGATCGGATGCATTTCTGCGAAGATATGAGTGAACCGTGTTTCATGGCGAGAACGCTTTTTTCCATGGGTTGCCACGGTAACACGCTTTCTCCTATCAAAAAGATTTGAATAACTTTTTGTCCCCATCTTGTCACAAAGCTCCATGGCGAATGTGGAGCCAATAGCATGAATCCCCTCAGACTAGTTCGTTCAAATACGATGCGCCCAAATTGACAAAAACGGGCCAAAAAATGGCCGCAAACGCCAAGATGGCGGACAGCCCGTTGCCATGACAACAGGCGTTTCAATGAGTTTTTTACTTGTCTTGATGTGATTGACATGTGTACCGAATTTCGTCGTCCTACGTCAAACTAAAATTTTTTTTCCCCATTCTAGATGCCATTTTTGGCGTTTCTAGGGGGCGCTGTCTAGGCATTTTTGCATTGGCGTACATACAAACGCCAAATTATCGAAATTTTCACCGGACGTGAGGTGTGTGCAAAGTTTCGCAACTTTTCACGGGGTCTAAGGGGGTCAAAATTGAGTGAGTTGTGCTTAGAACGAGAATAATAATAACAAGCGGCATCCATCGGGTCCTCGCCTCATGCCGAACCCTCCACCCGAACTCACCACAAAGCTTCCGGGTAGATGTGAAGTAAAAGGCATGAATCCAAAACTAGTTTGTTAAAAAATAATGCACATTCAGTAATAAATAGGCATAAACGCCAAGATGGCGGACACCATGTTGCCATGGTAACAGGTGGTCAATGCACTTTTTTTACTCGCCTTGGGTTGTTACACATGTGTGCCGAATTTCGTAGCCTAAGATGAAAGTAGACAATCGGGCCCCTGAGGGCCCCCCCAAAAAGTGCCCCCCCCACAATACATTCTATAATGTGTTAAGGACCTACCAAATATGAATAGTTAAAATTTTGGTGCACATCGCATGAATTTGTGCAAAGATATAAGCAAACCGTGTTTCATGGCGAGAAGGCTTTTTTCCAAGATGGCGGACACTCCAGTGCCATGGTAACAGGCTCTTAATTGAGTTTTATGCTTGTCTCTGGTTGATACACATGTGTGCCGAATTTCGTAGCCCTAGCTCAAAGTAGACTATCGGGCCCCTAAGGGCCCCCCCAAAATGTGCCCCCCCCACAATACATATTACAACACGTTAAGGACCTACCAAATATGAATTATTGGAATTTTGGTTCCGATCGGATGTATTTCTGCAGAAATATAAGCAAACCGTGTTTCATGGCGAGAACGCTGTTTTCCATGGGTTGCCACGGTAACACGCTTTCTCCTATCAGAAAGATTTGAATAACTTTTGGTCCCCATCTTGTCACGAAGCTCCATGGCGAATGTGGAGCCAATAGCCTGAATCCCCTCAGACTAGTTCGTTGAAATACGATGCGCTTAAAGTGATAAAAAGGGCATAAACGCCAAGATGGCGGACACCCCGTTGCCATGGTAACAGGTTCTCAATAGAGTTTTTTGCTCGTCTTGGTTACTTATACATGTGTACCGAATTTCGTAGCCATAGGTCAAAGTAGACTATCGGGCCCCTCGGGGCCCCCCCCCAAAATGCGCCCCCCCCACAATACATATTACAATGCGTGAAGGACCTACCAAACATGAATTATCAGAATTTTGGTTCCGATCGGATGCATTTCTGCGAAGATATGAGTGAACCGTGTTTCATGGCGAGAACGCTTTTTTCCATGGGTTGCCACGGTAACACGCTTTCTCCTATCAAAAAGATTTGAATAACTTTTGGTCCCCATCTTGTCACGAAGCTCCATGGCGAATGTGGAGCCAATAGCATGAATCGCCTCAGACTAGTTCGTTCAAATACGATGCGCTTAAAGTGATAAAAAGGGCATAAACGCCAAGATGGCGGACACCCTGTATCCGTGGTAACAGGTTCTTAATAGAGTTTTTTGCTCGTCTTGGTTACTTATACATGTGTGCCGAATTTCGTAGCCATAGCTCAAAGTAGACGATCGGGCCCCTAGGGGCCCCCCCAAAAAGTGCCCCCCCCCCACAATACATTCTATAATGTGTTAAGGACCTCACAAATATGAATAGTTAAAGTTTTGGTGCACATCGCATGAATTTGTGCAAAGATATAAGCAAACCGTGTTTCATGGCGAGAAGGTTTTTTTTCCAAGATGGCGGACACTCCGTTGCCATGGTAACAGGTGCTTAATATAGTTTTTTGCTTGTGTAGGGTTGATACACATGTGTGCCGAATTTCGTAGCCCTAGCTCAAAGTAGATGATCGGGCCCCTAGGGGCCCCCCCAAAATGTGCACCCCCCCACAATACACATTACAATGCTTTAAGGACCTACCAAATATGAATTATTGGAATTCTGGTTCCAATCGGATGCACTTCTGCAGAGATATAAGCAAACCGTGTTTCATGGCGAGATCGCTTTTTTCCATGGGTTGCCACGGTAACATGCTTTCTCCTATCGGAAAGATTTGAATAACTTTTGGTCCCCATCTTGTCACGAAGCTCCATGGCGAACGTGGAGCCAATAGCATGAATCCCCTCAGACTAGTTCGTTCAAATGCGATGCGCCCAAATTGATAAAAAGAGCATAAACGCCAAGATGGCGGCCACCCCGTTGCCATGGTAACAGGTTCTCAATAGAGTTTTTTGCTCGTCTTGGTTACTTATACATGTGTGCCGAATTTCGTAGCCCTAGGTCAAAGTAGACTAACGGGCCCCTAGGGGCCCCCCCCAAAATGTGCCCCCCCCACAATACATATTACAATGCGTGAAGGACCTACCAAACATGAATTATTTTAATTTTGGTTGCGATCGGATGTATTTCTGCGAAGATATGAGTGAACCGTGCTTCATGGCGAGATCGCTTTTTTCCATGGGTTGCCACGGTAACACGCTTTCGCCTATCAAAAAGATTTGAATAACTTTTGGTCCCCATCTCGTCACGAAGCTCCATGGCGAATGTGGAGCCAATAGCATGAATCGCCTCAGACTAGTTCGTTCAAATGCGATGCGCCCAAATTGACAAAAACGGGCAAAAAAATGGCCGCAAACGCCAAGATGGCGGAAAGCCCGTTGCCATGACAACAGGCGTTTCAATGACTTTTTTACTTGTCTTGATGTGATAGACATGTGTACCGAATTTCGTCGTCCTACGTCAAACTAAAATTTTTTTTCCCCATTCTAGAGTCCATTTTTGGCGTTTCTAGGGGGCGCTGTCGAGGCATTTTTGCATTGGCGTGCATACAAACGCCAAATTATCGAAATTTTCACCGGACGTGAGGTGTGTGCCAAGTTTCGCAACTTTTCACGGGGTCTAAGGGGGTCAAAATTGAGTGAGTTGTGCTTAGGAGAATAATAATAATAATTAAAGCCGCAAGCGGCATCCATCGGGTCCTCGCCTCATGCCGAACCCTCCACCCGAGTCCTGGTTCTCCTAATGCTACATGTGAAGGACCCACAGAGACAGTTCATTTTAATAGAGAAATACAATTCACATATTGAGAAAAGAATGTGTGTAAATGCCAAGATGGCAGACAGCCCGTTACCATGGCAACATGTGTTTCATTGACTTATCAGCTCGTCTTGGGATGTTAGACATGTGTGCCGAATTTCGTAGCCCTACGTCAAAGTAGACGATCGGGCCCCTAGGGGCCCCCCCCCAAAATGTGCCACCCCCACAATACATATTAAAATATGTTAAGGACCTACCAAATATGAATGTTTTCCACTTTGGTGCGGATCAGATGCATTTCTACCAAGATATGAGTGAACCGTGTTTCATGGCGAGGAGTATTTTTTTCAAGATGGCGGACACACCGTTGCCATGGTAACATGTGCTTAATCGAGTTTTATGCTTGTCTATGGTTGATACACATGTGTGCCGAATTTCGTAGCCCTAGATCAAAGTAGACGATCGGGCCCCTAAGGGCCCCCCCAAAAATGTGCCCCCCCCCACAATACATATTACAATGCGTGAAGGACCTACCAAATATGAATAATTGGAATTTTGGTTCCGATCGGATGCATTTCTGCAGAGATATAAGCAAACCGTGTTTCATGGCGAGAACGCATTTTTCCATGGGTTGCCACGGTAACACGCTTTCTCCTATCAAAAAGATTTGAATAACTTTTGGTCCCCATCTTGTCACAAAGCTCCATGGCGAATGTGGAGCCAATAGCATGAATCCCCTCAGACTAGTTCGTTCAAATACGTTGCACTTAAAGTGATAAAAAGGGCATAAACGCCAAGATGGCGGACACCCCGTTGCCATGGTAACAGGTTCTCAATAGAGTTTTTTGCTCGTCTTGGTTACTTATACATGTGTACCGAATTTCGTAGCCATAGGTCAAAGTAGACGATCGGGCCCCTAGGGCCCCCCCCCAAAATGCGCCCCCCCCACAATGCATATTACAATGCGTGAAGGACCTACCAAACATGAATTATTTTAATTTTGGTTCCGATCGGATGTATTTCTGCGACGATATGAGTGAACCGTGTTTCATGGCGAGAACGCTGTTTTCCATGGGTTGCCACGGTAACACGCTTTCTCCTATCAGAAAGATTTGAATAACTTTTGCTCCCCATCTTGTCACGAAGCTCCATGGCGAATGTGGAGCCAATAGCACGAATCGCCTCAGACTAGTTCGTTCAAATGCGATGCGCCCAAATTGACAAAAACGGGCAAAAAAATGGCCGCAAACGTCAAGATGGCGGACAGCCCGTTGCCATGACAACAGGCGTTTCAATGACTTTTTTACTTGTCTTGATGTGATAGACATGTGTACCGAATTTCGTCGTCCTACGTCAAACTAAAAATTTTTTGCCCCATTCTAGAGGCCATTTTTGGCGTTTCTAGGGGGCGCCGTCGAGGCATTTTTGCATTGGCGTGCATACAAACGCCAAATTATCGAAATTTTCACCAGACGTGAGGTGTGTGCCAAGTTTCGCAACTTTTCACGGGGCCTAAGGGGGTCAAAATTGAGTGAGTTGTGCTTAGGAGAATAATAATAAACATTTGGAAAACAATAGGGCCTTGCCATACTTCGTATGGCTCGGACCCTAATAATTAAAGCCGCAAGCGGCATCCATCGGGTCCTCGCCTCATGCCGAACCCTCCACCCGAGTCCTGGTTCTCCTAATGCTAAATGTGACGGACCCGCACAGCCAGTTCCTTTTAATAGAGAAATACAATTCACATATTGAGAAAAGAATGTGTGTAAACGCCAAGATGGCGGACAGCCCGTTACCATGGCAACATGTGTTTCATTGACTTTTTAGCTTGTCTTGGGATAATACACATGTGTGCCGAATTTCGTAGCCCGAGATGAAAGTAGACGATCGGGCCCCTTGGGGCCCCCCCAAAAAGTGTCTCCCCCACAATACATTCTATAATGTGTTAAGGACCTACCAAATATGAATAGTTACCGTTTTGGTGCACATCGTATGAATTTGTGCAAAGATATAGGCAAACCGTGTTTGATGGCGAGAAGGTTTTTTTGCAAGATGGCGGACACCCTGTTGCCATGGTAACAGCTGCACAATGAAGTTTTTTGCTTGTCTTGGGTTGATACACATGTGTGCCGAATTTCGTAGCCCTAGGTCAAAGTAGACGATCGGGCCCCTAGGGGCCCCCCCTAAAATGTGCCCCCCCCACAATACATATTACAATGCGTTAAGGACCTGCCAAATATGAATTATTGGAATTTAGGTTCCGATCGGATGCATTTTGGCAGAGATATAAGCAAACCGTGTTTCATGGCGAGAACTCTGTTTTCCATGGGTTGCCACGGTAACACGCTTTCTCCTATCATAAAGATTTGAATAACTTTTTGTCCCCATCTTGTCACGAAGCTCCATGGGGAATGTGGAGCCAATAGTATGAATCCCCTCAGACTAGTTCGTTCAAATACGATGCGCTTAAAGTGATAAAAAGGGCATAAACGCCAAGATGGCGGACACCCCGTTGCCATGGTAACAGGTTCTCAATAGAGTTTTTTGCTCGTCTTGGTTACTTATACATGTGTACCTAATTTCGTAGCCCTAGGTCAAAGTAGACTATCGGGCCCCTAGGGGCCCCCCCAAAATGCGCCCCCCCCACAATACATATTGCAATGCATGAAGGACCTACCAAATATAAATTATTTTAATTTTGGTTCCGATCGGATGTATTTCTGCGAAGATATGAGTGAACCGTGTTTCATGGCGAGATCGCTTTTTTCCATGGGTTGCCACGGTAACACGCTTTCGCCTATCAAAAAGATTTGAATAACTTTTGGTCCCCATCTTGTCACGAAGCTCCATGGCGAACGTGGAGCCAATAGCATGAATCCCCTCAGACTAGTTCGTTCAAATGCGATGCGCCCAAATTGACAAAAACGGGCCAAAAAATGGCCGCAAACGCCAAGATGGCGGAAAGCCCGTTGCCATGACAACAGGCGTTTCAATGACTTTTTTACTTGTCTTCATGTGATAGACATGTGTACCGAATTTCGTCGTCCTACGTCAAACTAAAATTTTTTTTCCCCATTCTAGAGGCCATTTTTGGCGTTTCTAGGGGGCGCAGTCGAGGCATTTTTACATTGGCGTGCACGCAGACCCCAGAATATCGCTATTTTCGCCGGGACTGAGGTGTGTGCCAAGTTTCGCAACTTTTCACGGGGTCTAAGGGGGTCAAAATTGAGTGAGTTGTGCTCAGAACGAGGAGAATAATAATAATTAAAGCCGCAAGCGGCATCCATCGGGTCCTCGCCTCATGCCGAACCCTCCACCCGAGTCCTGGTTCTCCTAATGCTAAATGTGACGGACCCGCACAGCCAGTTCCTTTTAATAGAGAAATACAATTCACATATTGAGAAAAGAATGTGTGTAAACGCCAAGATGGCGGACAGCCCGTTACCATGGCAACATGTGTTTCATTGACTTTTTAGCTTGTCTTGGGATAATACACATGTGTGCCGAATTTCGTAGCCCGAGATGAAAGTAGACGATCGGGCCCCTTGGGGCCCCCCCAAAAAGTGTCTCCCCCACAATACATTCTATAATGTGTTAAGGACCTACCAAATATGAATAGTTACCGTTTTGGTGCACATCGTATGAATTTGTGCAAAGATATAGGCAAACCGTGTTTGATGGCGAGAAGGTTTTTTTGCAAGATGGCGGACACCCTGTTGCCATGGTAACGGCTGCACAATGAAGTTTTTTGCTTGTCTTGGGTTGATACACATGTGTGCCGAATTTCGTAGCCCTAGGTCAAAGTAGACGATCGGGCCCCTAGGGGCCCCCCCTAAAATGTGCCCCCCCCACAATACATATTACAATGCGTTAAGGACCTGCCAAATATGAATTATTGGAATTTAGGTTCCGATCGGATGCATTTTGGCAGAGATATAAGCAAACCGTGTTTCATGGCGAGAACTCTGTTTTCCATGGGTTGCCACGGTAACACGCTTTCTCCTATCATAAAGATTTGAATAACTTTTTGTCCCCATCTTGTCACGAAGCTCCATGGGGAATGTGGAGCCAATAGTATGAATCCCCTCAGACTAGTTCGTTCAAATACGATGCGCTTAAAGTGATAAAAAGGGCATAAACGCCAAGATGGCGGACACCCCGTTGCCATGGTAACAGGTTCTCAATAGAGTTTTTTGCTCGTCTTGGTTACTTATACATGTGTACCTAATTTCGTAGCCCTAGGTCAAAGTAGACTATCGGGCCCCAAGGGGCCCCCCCAAAATGCGCCCCCCCCCCACAATACATATTGCAATGCATGAAGGACCTACCAAATATAAATTATTTTAATTTTGGTTCCGATCGGATGTATTTCTGCGAAGATATGAGTGAACCGTGTTTCATGGCGAGATCGCTTTTTTCCATGGGTTGCCACGGTAACACGCTTTCGCCTATCAAAAAGATTTGAATAACTTTTGGTCCCCATCTTGTCACGAAGCTCCATGGCGAACGTGGAGCCAATAGCATGAATCCCCTCAGACTAGTTCGTTCAAATGCGATGCGCCCAAATTGACAAAAACGGGCCAAAAAATGGCCGCAAACGCCAAGATGGCGGAAAGCCCGTTGCCATGACAACAGGCGTTTCAATGACTTTTTTACTTGTCTTCATGTGATAGACATGTGTACCGAATTTCGTCGTCCTACGTCAAACTAAAATTTTTTTTCCCCATTCTAGAGGCCATTTTTGGCGTTTCTAGGGGGCGCAGTCGAGGCATTTTTACATTGGCGTGCTCGCAGACCCCAGAATATCGCTATTTTCGCCGGGACTGAGGTGTGTGCCAAGTTTCGCAACTTTTCACGGGGTCTAAGGGGGTCAAAATTGAGTGAGTTGTGCTCAGAACGAGGAGAATAATAATAATTAAAGCCGCAAGCGGCATCCATCGGGTCCTCGCCTCATGCCGAACCCTCCACCCGAGTCCTGGTTCTCCTAATGCTACATGTGAAGGACCCGCACAGCCAGTTCATTTTAATAGAGAAATACAATTCACATATTGAGAAAAGAATGTGTAAACGCCAAGATGGCGGACAGCCCGTTACCATGGCAACATGTGTTTCATTGACTTTTTAGCTTGTCTTGGGATGATACACATGTGTGCCGAATTTCGTAGCCCGAGATGAAAGTAGACGATCGGGCCCCTAGGGGCCCCCCCAAAAAGTGTCCCCCCCACAATACATTCTATAATGTGTTAAGGACCTACCAAATATGAATAGTTACAGTTTTGGTGCACATCGTATGAATTTGTGCAAAGATATAAGCAAACCGTGTTTCATGGCGAGAAGGTTTTTTTTCCAAGATGGCGGATACCCCGTTGCCATGGTAACGGCTGCACAATGAAGTTTTTTGCTTGTCTTGGGTTGATACACATGTGTGCCGAATTTCGTAGCCCTAGCTCAAAGTAGACGATCGGGCCCCTAGGGGCCGCCCCCAAAATGTGCCCCCCCCACAATACATATTACAACGCGTTAAGGACCTGCCAAATATGAATTATTGGAATTTTGGTTCCAATCGGATGCATTTTGGCAGAGATATAAGCAAACCGTGTTTCATGGCGAGAACGCGTTTTTCCATGGGTTGCCACGGTAACACGCTTTCTCCTATCAGAAAGATTTGAATAACTTTTTGTCCCCATCTTGTCACGAAGCTCCATGGGGAATGTGGAGCCAATAGCATGAATCCCCTCAGACTAGTTCGTTCAAATACGATGCGCTTAAAGTGATAAAAAGGGCATAAACGCCAAGATGGCGGCCACCCCGTTGCCATGGTAACAGGTTCTCAATAGAGTTTTTTGCTCGTCTTGGTTACTTATACATGTGTACCGAATTTCGTAGCCCTAGCTCAAAGTAGACGATCGGGCCCCTAGGGGCCCCCCCAAAATGCGCCCCCCCCACAATATATATTACAATGCGTGAAGGACCTACCAAATATGAATTATTTTAATTTTGGTTCCGATCGGATGTATTTCTGCGAAGATATGAGTGAACCGTGTTTCATGGCGAGATCGCTTTTTTCCATGGGTTGCCACGGTAACACGCTTTCGCCTATCAAAAAGATTTGAATAACTTTTGGTCCCCATCTCGTCACGAAGCTCCATGGCGAATGTGGAGCCAATAGCATGAATCGCCTCAGACTAGTTCGTTCAAATGCGATGCGCCCAAATTGACAAAAACGGGCAAAAAAATGGCCGCAAACGCCAAGATGGCGGAAAGCCCGTTGCCATGACAACAGGCGTTTCAATGACTTTTTTACTTGTCTTGATGTGATAGACATGTGTACCGAATTTCGTCGTCCTACGTCAAACTAAAATTTTTTTTCCCCATTCTAGAGGCCATTTTTGGCGTTTCTAGGGGGCGCTGTCGAGGCATTTTTGCATTGGCGTGCATACAAACGCCAAATTATCGAAATTTTCACCGGACGTGAGGTGTGTGCCAAGTTTCGCAACTTTTCACGGGGTCTAAGGGGGTCAAAATTGAGCGAGTTGTGCTTAAAATAATAAACATTACAATAACAATAGGGCCTTGCCATACTTCGTATGGCTCGGACCCTAATTAAAGCCGCAAGCGGCATCCATTGGGTCCTCGCCTCATGCCGAACCCTCCAACCGAACTCGCCACAAAGCTTCCGGGTGGATGTGAAGTAAAAGGCACGAATCCAAAACTAGTTTGTTCAAAAACAATGCACATACAATGCTAAATGGGCGTAAACGCCAAGATGGCGGACACCCCGTTGCCATGGTAACAGGTGGTCAATGCACTTTTTTACTCGCCTTGGGTTGTTACACATGTATGCCAAATTTCGTAGCCATAGGTGAAAGTAGACGATCGGGCCCCTGAGGGCCCCCCCCAAAAAGTGCCCACCCCACAATACATTCTATAATGTGTTAAGGACCTACCAAATATGAATAGTTAAAGTTTTGGTTCACATCGCATGAATTTGTGCAAAGATATAAGCAAACCGTGTTTCATGGCGAGAAGGTTTTTTTCCAAGATGGCGGACTCTCCAGTGCCACGGTAACAGGTGCTAAATTGAGTTTTTTGCTTTTCTAGGGTTGATACACATATGTGCCGAATTTCGTAGCCCTAGCTCAAAGTAGACGATCAGGCCCCTAGGGGCCCCCCCCAAAATTTGTCCCCCCCACAATACATATTACAATGCGTTAAGGACCCTCGAAATATGAATTAGTGGAATTTTGGTTCCGATCGGATGCATTTCTGCAGAGATATAAGCAAACCGTGTTTCATGGCGAGAACGCTTTATTCCATGGGTTGCCACGGTAACACGCTTTCTCCTATCAGAAAGATTTGAATAACTTTTGGTCCCCATCTTGTCACGAAGCTCCATGGCGAATGTGGAGCCAATAGCATGAATCCCCTGAGACTAGTTCGTTCAAATACGATGCGCTTAAAGTGATAAAAAGGGCATAAACGCCAAGATGGCGGCCACCGTGTTGCCATGGTAACAGGTTCTCAATAGAGTTTTTTGCTCGTCATTGTTACTTATACATGTGTACTGAATTTCGTAGCCCTAGGTCAAAGTAGACTATTGGGCCCCTAGGGGCCCCGCCAGAATGCGCCCCCCCCCACAATACATATTGCAATGCTTGAAGGACCTACCAAATATGAATTATTTTAATTTTGGTTCCGTTCGGATGTATTTCTGTGAAGATATGAGTGAACCGTGTTTCATGGCGAGAACGCTTTTTTCCATGGGTTGCCACGGTAACACGCTTTCTCCTATCAAAAAGTTTTGAATAACTTTTTGTCCCCATCTTGTCACGAAGCTCCATGGCGAATGTGGAGCCAATAGCATGAATCGCCTCAGACTAGTTCGTTCAAATGCGATGCGCCCAAATTGACAAAAACGGGCAAAAAAATGGCCGCAAACGCCAAGATGGCGGACAGCCCGTTGCCATGACAACAGGCGTTTTAATGACTTTTTTACTTGTCTGGATGTGATAGACATGTGTACCGAATTTCGTCGTCCTACGTCAAACTAAAATTTTTCTTCCCCATTCTAGAGGCCATTTTTGGCGTTTCTAGGGGGCGCCGTCGAGGGATTTTTGCATTGGCGTGCATACAAACGCCAAATTATCGAAATTTTCACCGGACGTGAGGTGTGTGCCAAGTTTCGCAACTTTTCACGGGGCCTAAGTGGGTCAAAATTGAGTGAGTTGTGCTTAGGAGAATAATAATAATAAACATTTGGAAAACAATAGGGCCTTGCCATACTTCGTATGGCTCGGACCCTAATAAATAATTAAAGCCGCAAGCGGCATCCATCGGGTCCTCGCCTCATGCCGAACCCTCCACCCGAACTCGCCACAAAGCTTCCGGGTGGATGTGACGTAAAAGGCACGAATCCAAAACTAGTTTGTTCAAAAACAATGCACATACAGTGCTAAATGGGCGTAAACGCCAAGATGGCGGACACCCCGTTGCCATGGTAACAGGTGGTCAATGCACTTTTTTACTCGCCTTGGGTTGTTAGACATGTGTGCCGAATTTCGTAGCCTGAGATGAAAGTAGACAATCGGGCCCCTGAGGGCCCCCCCAAAAAGTGCCCCCCCCACAATACATTCTATAATGTGTTAAGGACCTACCAAATATGAATAGTTAAAGTTTTGGTGCACATCGCATCAATTTGTGCAAAGATATAAGCAAACCGTGTTTAATGGCGAGAAGGTTTTTTTCCAAGATGGCGGACACCCTGTTGCCATGGCAACGGCTGCACAATGAAGTTTTTTGCTTGTCTTGGGTTGATACACATGTGTGCCGAATTTCGTAGCCCTAGCTCAAAGTAGACGATTGGGCCCCTAGGGGCCGCCCCCAAAATGTGCCCCCCCCCCACAATACATATTACAACGCGTTAAGGACCTACCAAATATGAAGTATTGGAATTTTGGTTCCGATCGGATGTATTTCTGCAGAAATATACGCAAACCGTGTTTCATGGCGAGAACACTGTTTTCCATGGGTTGCCACGGTAACACGCTTTCTCCTATCAGAAAGATTTGAATAACTTTTTGTCCCCATCTTGTCACGAAGCTCCATGGCGAATGTGGAGCCAATAGCCTGAATCCCCTCAGACTAGTTCGTTCAAATACGATGCGCTTAAAGTGATAAAAAGGGCATAAACGCCAAGATGGCGGACACCCCGTTGCCATGGTAACAGGTTCTCAATAGAGTTTTTTGCTCGTCTTGGTTACTTATACATGTGTACCGAATTTCGTAGCCATAGGTCAAAGTAGACTATCGGGCCCCTCGGGGCCCCTCCCAAAATGCGCCCCCCCCCACAATACATATTACAATGCGTGAAGGACCTACCAAATATGAATTATTTTAATTTTGGTTCCGATCGGATGCATTTCTGCGAAGATATGAGTGAACCGTGTTTCATGGCGAGAACGCTTTTTTCCATGGGTTGCCACGGTAACACGCTTTCTCCTATCAAAAAGATTTGAATAACTTTTGGTCCCCATCTTGTCACGAAGCTCCATGGCGAATGTGGAGCCAATAGCATGAATCCCCTCAGACTAGTTCGTTCAAATACGATGCGCCCAAATTGACAAAAACGGGCCAAAAAATGGCCGCAAACGCCAAGATGGCGGACAGCCCGTTGCCATGACAACAGGCGTTTCAATGAGTTTTTTACTTGTCTTGATGTGATAGACATGTGTACCGAATTTCGTCGTCCTACGTCAAACTAAAAAATTTTTTCCCCATTCTAGATGCCATTTTTGGCGTTTCTAGGGGGCGCTGTCTAGGCATTTTTGCATTGGCGTGCATACAAACGCCAAATTATCGAAATTTTCACCGGACGTGAGGTGTGTGCCAAGTTTCGCAACTTTTCACGGGGTCTAAGGGGGTCAAAATTGAGTGAGTTGTGCTTAGAACGAGAACGAGAATAATAATAATTAAAGCCGCAAGCGGCATCCATCGGGTCCTCGCCTCATGCCGAACCCTCCACCCGAACTCGCCACAAAGCTTCCGGGTGGATGTGAAGTAAAAGGCACGAATCCAAAACTAGTTTGTCAATAAACAATGCACATACAGTGCTAAATGGGCATAAACGCCAAGATGGCGGACACCCCGTTGCCATGGTAACAGGTGGTCAATGCACTTTTTTACTCGCCTTGCGTTGTTACACATGTGTGTCGAATTTCATAGCCATAGGTGAAAGTAGACGATCGGGCCCCTGAGGGCCCCCCCAAAAAACTGCCCCCCCCACAATACATTCTGTAATGTGTCAAGGACCTACCAAATATGAATAGTTAAAGTTTTGGTGCACATCGCATGAATTTGTGCAAAGATATAAGCAAACCGTGTTTCATGGCGAGAAGGCTTTTTTCCAAGATGGCGGACACTCCAGTGCCATGGTAACAGGTGCTTAATTGAGTTTTATGCTTGTCTCGGGCTGATACACATGTGTGCCGAATTTCGTAGCCCTAGCTCAAAGTAGACGATCGGGCCCCTAGGGGCCGCCCCCAAAATGTGCCCCCCCCACAATACATATTACAACGCGTTAAGGACCTACCAAATATGAATTATTGGAATTTTGGTTCCGATCGGATGTATTTCTGCAGAAATATAAGCAAACCGTGTTTCATGGCGAGAACGCTTTTTTCCATGGGTTGCCACGGTAACACGCTTTCTCCTATCAGAAAGATTTGAATAACTTTTGGTCCCCATCTTGTCACAAAGCTCCATGGCGAATGTGGAGCCAATAGCCTGAATCCCCTCAGACTAGTTCGTTGAAATACGATGTGCTTAAAGTGATAAAAAGGGCATAAACGCCAAGATGGCGGACACCCCGTTGCCATGGCAACAGGTTGTCAATAGAGTTTTTTGCTCGTCTTGGTTACTTATACATGTGTACCTAATTTCGTAGCCCTAGGTCAACGTAGACTATCGGGCCCCTAGGGGCCCCTCCAAAAATGCGCCCCCCCCACAATACATATTACAATGCGTGAAGGACCTACCAAACATGAATTATTTTAATTTTGGTTCCGATCGGATGTATTGCTGCGAAGATATGAGTGAACCGTGTTTCATGGCGAGATCGCTTTTTTCCATGGGTTGCCACGGTAACACGCTTTCACCTATCAAAAAGATTTGAATAACTTTTGGTCCCCATCTTGTCACGAAGCTCCATGGCGAATGTGGAGCCAATAGCATGAATCGCCTCAGACTAGTTCGTTCAAATGCGATGCGCCCAAATTGACAAAAACGGGCAAAAAAATGGCCGCAAACGCCAAGATGGCTGACATCCCGTTGCCATGACGCCAGGTCTACGATTGACTTTTTTGGTCGTCTTGAGGTGGTAGACATGTGTACCGAATTTCGTTGTCCTACGTGAAAGTAGACTTTTGACACCCCATTTTATTTTCCATCTTTGGCGTTTCTAGGGGGCGCCGTTGAGGCATTTTTACATTGGCGTGCACATGGACCCCAGAATATCGCTATTTTCGCCGGGACTGAGGTGTGTGCCAAGTTTCGCAACTTTTCACCAGGTCTAAGGGGGTCAAAATTGAGTGAGTTGTGCTGAGGAAAAAAATAATAATAATAATTAAAGCCGCAAGCGGCATCCATCGGGTCCTCGCCTCATGCCGAACCCTCCACCCGAACTCGCCACAAAGCTTCCGGGTGGATGTGAAGTAAAAGGCACGAATCTAAAAGTAGTTTGTCCAAAAACAATGCACATACAGTGCTAAATGGGCGTAAACGCCAAGATGGCGGACACCCCGTTGCCATGGTAACAGGTGGTCAATGCACTTTTTTACTCGCCTTGCGTTGTTACACATGTGTGTCGAATTTCATAGCCATAGGTGAAAGTAGACGATCGGGCCCCTGAAGGCCCCCCCCAAAAAACTGCCCCCCCCACAATACATTCTGTAATGTGTCAAGGACCTACCAAATATGAATAGTTACAGTTTTGGTGCACATCGTATGAATGTGTGCAAAGATATAAGCAAACCGTGTTTCATGGCGAGAAGGCTTTTTTCCAAGATGGCGGACACTCCAGTGCCATGGTAACGGCTGCACAATGAAGTTTTTTGCTTGTCTTGGGTTGATACACATGTGTGCCGAATTTCGTAGCCCTAGCTCAAAGTAGACGATCGGGCCCCTAGGGCCCCCCCCCCCAAAATGTGCCCCCCCCACAATACATATTACAATGCGTTAAGGACCTACCAAATATGAATTATTGGAATTTTGGTTCCGATCGGATGTATATCTGCAGGGATATGAGTGAACCGTGTTTCATGGCGAGAACGCTTTTTTCCATGGGTTGCCACGGTAACACGCTTTCTCCTATCAGAAAGATTTGAATAACTTTTTGTCCCCATCTTGTCACGAAGCTCCATGGGGAATGTGGAGCCAATAGCATGAATCCCCTCAGACTAGTTCGTTCAAATACGATGCGCTTAAAGTGATAAAAAGGGCATAAACGCCAAGATGGCGGACACCCCGTTGCCATGGTAACAGGTTCTCAATAGAGTTCTTTGCTCGTCTTGGTTACTTATACATGTGTACCGAATTTCGTAGCCCTCGCTCAAAGTAGACTATCGGGCCCCTAGGGGCCCCCCCCAAAATGCGCCCCCCCCCACAATACATATTACAATGCGTGAAGGACCTACCAAATATGAATAATTTGAATTTTGGTTCCGATCGGATGCATTTCTGCGGAGATATAAGCAAACCGTGTTTCATGGCGAGAACGCGTTTTTCCATGGGTTGCCACGGTAACACGCTTTCTCCTATCAGAAAGATTTGAATAACTTTTGGTCCCCATCTTGTCAGGAAGCTCCATGGCGAATGTGGAGCCAATAGCATGAATCCCCTCAGACTAGTTTGTTCAAATACGATGCGCTTAAAGTGATAAAAAGGGCATAAACGCCAAGATGGCGGACACCCCGTTGCCATGGTAACAGGTGCTTAATTGAGTTTTATGCTTGTCTCGGGTTGATACACATGTGTGCCGAATTTCGTAGCCCTAGCTCAAAGTAGACGATCGGGCCCCTAGGGGCCCCCCCAAAATGTGCCCCCCCCCCCCCCCCCCCCCCCCCCACAATACATATTACAATGCGTGAAGGACCTACCAAATATGAATAATTTGAATTTTGGTTCCGATCGGATGCATTTCTGCGAAGATATAAGCAAACCGTGTTTCATGGCGAGAACGCGTTTTTCCATGGGTTGCCACGGTAACACGCTTTCTCCTATCAGAAAGATTTGAATAACTTTTGGTCCCCATCTTGTCAGGAAGCTCCATGGTGAATGTGGAGCCAATAGCATGAATCCCCTCAGACTAGTTCGTTCAAATACGATGCGCTTAAAGTGATAAAAAGGGCATAAACGCCAAGATGGCGGACACCCCGTTGCCATGGTAACAGGTTCTCAATAGAGTTTTTTGCTCGTCTTGGTTACTTATACATGTGTATCAAATTTCGTAGCCCTAGCTCAAAGTAGACGATCGGGCCCTTAGGGGCCCCCCCCAAAATGCGCCCCACCCACAATACATATTACAATGCGTGAAGGACCTACCAAACATGAATTATTTTAATTTTGGTTCCGATCGGATCTATTTCTGCGAAGATATGAGTGAACCGTGTTTCATGGCGAGATCCCTTTTTTCCATGGGTTGCCACGGTAACACGCTTTCTCCTATCAAAAAGATTTGAATAACTTTTGCTCCCCATCTTGTCACGAAGCTCCATGGCGAATGTGGAGCCAATAGCATGAATCGCCTCAGACTAGTTCGTTCAAATGCGATGCGCCCAAATTGACAAAAACGGGCAAAAAAATGGCCGCAAACGCCAAGATGGCGGAAAGCCCGTTGCCATGACAACAGGTGTTTCAATGACTTTTTTACTTGTCTTGATGTGATAGACATGTGTACCGAATTTCGTCGTCCTACGTCAAACTAAAAATTTTTTTCCCCATTCTAGAGGCCATTTTTGGCGTTTCTAGGGGGCGCCGTCGAGGCATTTTTACATTGGCGTGCACGCGGACCCCAGAATATCGCTATTTTCGCCGGGACTGAGGTGTGTGCCAAGTTTCGCAACTTTTCACGGGGTCTAAGGGGGTCAAAATTGAGTGAGTTGTGCTTAGGAGAATAATAATAATAAACATTAAAGCCGCAAGCGGCATCCATCGGGTCCTCGCCTCATGCCGAACCCTCCACCCGAGTCCTGGTTCTCCTAATGCTACATGTGAAGGACCCGCACAGCCAGTTCATTTTAATAGAGAAATACAATTCACATATTGAGAAAAGAATGTGTGTAAACGCCAAGATGGCGGACAGCCCGTTACCATGGCAACATGTGTTTCATTGACTTTTTAGCTTGTCTTGGGATGATACACATGTGTGCCGAATTTCGTAGCCCGAGATGTAAGTAGACGATCGGGCCCCTAGGGGCCCCCCCAAAAAGTGTCCCCCCCACAATACATTCTATAATGTGTTAAGGACCTACCAAATATGAATAGTTACAGTTTTGGTGCACATCGTATGAATTTGTGCAAAGATATAAGCAAACCGTGTTTCATGGCGAGAAGGTTTTTTTTCCAAGATGGCGGATACCCCGTTGCCATGGTAACGGCTGCACAATGAAGTTTTTTGCTTGTCTTGGGTTGATACACATGTGTGCCGAATTTCGTAGCCCTAGCTCAAAGTAGACGATCGGGCCCCTAGGGGCCGCCCCCAAAATGTGCCCCCCCCACAATACATATTACAACGCGTTAAGGACCAGCCAAATATGAATTATTGGAATTTTGGTTCCAATCGGATGCATTTTGGCAGAGATATAAGCAAACCGTGTTTCATGGCGAGAACGCGTTTTTCCATGGGTTGCCACGGTAACACGCTTTCTCCTATCAGAAAGATTTGAATAACTTTTTGTCCCCATCTTGTCACGAAGCTCCATGGGGAATGTGGAGCCAATAGCATGAATCCCCTCAGACTAGTTCGTTCAAATACGATGCGCTTAAAGTGATAAAAAGGGCATAAACGCCAAGATGGCGGCCACCCCGTTGCCATGGTAACAGGTTCTCAATAGAGTTTTTTGCTCGTCTTGGTTACTTATACATGTGTACCGAATTTCGTAGCCCTAGCTCAAAGTAGACGATCGGGCCCCTAGGGGCCCCCCAAAATGCGCCCCCCCCCACAATATATATTACAAAGCGTGAAGGACCTACCAAATATGAATTATTTTAATTTTGGTTCCGATCGGATGTATTTCTGCGAAGATATGAGTGAACCGTGTTTCATGGCGAGATCGCTTTTTTCCATGGGTTGCCACGGTAACACGCTTTCGCCTATCAAAAAGATTTGAATAACTTTTGGTCCCCATCTCGTCACGAAGCTCCATGGCGAATGTGGAGCCAATAGCATGAATCGCCTCAGACTAGTTCGTTCAAATGCGATGCGCCCAAATTGACAAAAACGGGCAAAAAAATGGCCGCAAACGCCAAGATGGCGGAAAGCCCGTTGCCATGACAACAGGCGTTTCAATGACTTTTTTACTTGTCTTGATGTGATAGACATGTGTACCGAATTTCGTCGTCCTACGTCAAACTAAAATTTTTCTTCCCCATTCTAGAGGCCATTTTTGGCGTTTCTAGGGGGCGCCGTCGAGGGATTTTTGCATTGGCGTGCATACAAACGCCAAATTATCGAAATTTTCACCGGACGTGAGGTGTGTGCCAAGTTTCGCAACTTTTCACGGGGCCTAAGTGGGTCAAAATTGAGTGAGTTGTGCTTAGGAGAATAATAATAATAAACATTTGGAAAACAATAGGGCCTTGCCATACTTCGTATGGCTCGGACCCTAATAAATAATTAAAGCCGCAAGCGGCATCCATCGGGTCCTCGCCTCATGCCGAACCCTCCACCCGAACTCGCCACAAAGCTTCCGGGTGGATGTGACGTAAAAGGCACGAATCCAAAACTAGTTTGTTCAAAAACAATGCACATACAGTGCTAAATGGGCGTAAACGCCAAGATGGCGGACACCCCGTTGCCATGGTAACAGGTGGTCAATGCACTTTTTTACTCGCCTTGGGTTGTTAGACATGTGTGCCGAATTTCGTAGCCTGAGATGAAAGTAGACAATCGGGCCCCTGAGGGCCCCCCCAAAAAGTGCCCCCCCCACAATACATTCTATAATGTGTTAAGGACCTACCAAATATGAATAGTTAAAGTTTTGGTGCACATCGCATCAATTTGTGCAAAGATATAAGCAAACCGTGTTTAATGGCGAGAAGGTTTTTTTCCAAGATGGCGGACACCCTGTTGCCATGGCAACGGCTGCACAATGAAGTTTTTTGCTTGTCTTGGGTTGATACACATGTGTGCCGAATTTCGTAGCCCTAGCTCAAAGTAGACGATTGGGCCCCTAGGGGCCGCCCCCAAAATGTGCCCCCCCCCCACAATACATATTACAACGCGTTAAGGACCTACCAAATATGAAGTATTGGAATTTTGGTTCCGATCGGATGTATTTCTGCAGAAATATACGCAAACCGTGTTTCATGGCGAGAACACTGTTTTCCATGGGTTGCCACGGTAACACGCTTTCTCCTATCAGAAAGATTTGAATAACTTTTTGTCCCCATCTTGTCACGAAGCTCCATGGCGAATGTGGAGCCAATAGCCTGAATCCCCTCAGACTAGTTCGTTCAAATACGATGCGCTTAAAGTGATAAAAAGGGCATAAACGCCAAGATGGCGGACACCCCGTTGCCATGGTAACAGGTTCTCAATAGAGTTTTTTGCTCGTCTTGGTTACTTATACATGTGTACCGAATTTCGTAGCCATAGGTCAAAGTAGACTATCGGGCCCCTCGGGGCCCCTCCCAAAATGCGCCCCCCCCCACAATACATATTACAATGCGTGAAGGACCTACCAAATATGAATTATTTTAATTTTGGTTCCGATCGGATGCATTTCTGCGAAGATATGAGTGAACCGTGTTTCATGGCGAGAACGCTTTTTTCCATGGGTTGCCACGGTAACACGCTTTCTCCTATCAAAAAGATTTGAATAACTTTTGGTCCCCATCTTGTCACGAAGCTCCATGGCGAATGTGGAGCCAATAGCATGAATCCCCTCAGACTAGTTCGTTCAAATACGATGCGCCCAAATTGACAAAAACGGGCCAAAAAATGGCCGCAAACGCCAAGATGGCGGACAGCCCGTTGCCATGACAACAGGCGTTTCAATGAGTTTTTTACTTGTCTTGATGTGATAGACATGTGTACCGAATTTCGTCGTCCTACGTCAAACTAAAAAATTTTTTCCCCATTCTAGATGCCATTTTTGGCGTTTCTAGGGGGCGCTGTCTAGGCATTTTTGCATTGGCGTGCATACAAACGCCAAATTATCGAAATTTTCACCGGACGTGAGGTGTGTGCCAAGTTTCGCAACTTTTCACGGGGTCTAAGGGGGTCAAAATTGAGTGAGTTGTGCTTAGAACGAGAACGAGAATAATAATAATTAAAGCCGCAAGCGGCATCCATCGGGTCCTCGCCTCATGCCGAACCCTCCACCCGAACTCGCCACAAAGCTTCCGGGTGGATGTGAAGTAAAAGGCACGAATCCAAAACTAGTTTGTCAATAAACAATGCACATACAGTGCTAAATGGGCATAAACGCCAAGATGGCGGACACCCCGTTGCCATGGTAACAGGTGGTCAATGCACTTTTTTACTCGCCTTGCGTTGTTACACATGTGTGTCGAATTTCATAGCCATAGGTGAAAGTAGACGATCGGGCCCCTGAGGGCCCCCCCAAAAAACTGCCCCCCCCACAATACATTCTGTAATGTGTCAAGGACCTACCAAATATGAATAGTTAAAGTTTTGGTGCACATCGCATGAATTTGTGCAAAGATATAAGCAAACCGTGTTTCATGGCGAGAAGGCTTTTTTCCAAGATGGCGGACACTCCAGTGCCATGGTAACAGGTGCTTAATTGAGTTTTATGCTTGTCTCGGGCTGATACACATGTGTGCCGAATTTCGTAGCCCTAGCTCAAAGTAGACGATCGGGCCCCTAGGGGCCGCCCCCAAAATGTGCCCCCCCCACAATACATATTACAACGCGTTAAGGACCTACCAAATATGAATTATTGGAATTTTGGTTCCGATCGGATGTATTTCTGCAGAAATATAAGCAAACCGTGTTTCATGGCGAGAACGCTTTTTTCCATGGGTTGCCACGGTAACACGCTTTCTCCTATCAGAAAGATTTGAATAACTTTTGGTCCCCAGCTTGTCACAAAGCTCCATGGCGAATGTGGAGCCAATAGCCTGAATCCCCTCAGACTAGTTCGTTGAAATACGATGTGCTTAAAGTGATAAAAAGGGCATAAACGCCAAGATGGCGGACACCCCGTTGCCATGGCAACAGGTTGTCAATAGAGTTTTTTGCTCGTCTTGGTTACTTATACATGTGTACCTAATTTCGTAGCCCTAGGTCAACGTAGACTATCGGGCCCCTAGGGGCCCCTCCAAAAATGCGCCCCCCCCACAATACATATTACAATGCGTGAAGGACCTACCAAACATGAATTATTTTAATTTTGGTTCCGATCGGATGTATTGCTGCGAAGATATGAGTGAACCGTGTTTCATGGCGAGATCGCTTTTTTCCATGGGTTGCCACGGTAACACGCTTTCACCTATCAAAAAGATTTGAATAACTTTTGGTCCCCATCTTGTCACGAAGCTCCATGGCGAATGTGGAGCCAATAGCATGAATCGCCTCAGACTAGTTCGTTCAAATGCGATGCGCCCAAATTGACAAAAACGGGCAAAAAAATGGCCGCAAACGCCAAGATGGCTGACATCCCGTTGCCATGACGCCAGGTCTACGATTGACTTTTTTGGTCGTCTTGAGGTGGTAGACATGTGTACCGAATTTCGTTGTCCTACGTGAAAGTAGACTTTTGACACCCCATTTTATTTTCCATCTTTGGCGTTTCTAGGGGGCGCCGTTGAGGCATTTTTACATTGGCGTGCACATGGACCCCAGAATATCGCTATTTTCGCCGGGACTGAGGTGTGTGCCAAGTTTCGCAACTTTTCACCAGGTCTAAGGGGGTCAAAATTGAGTGAGTTGTGCTGAGGAAAAAAATAATAATAATAATTAAAGCCGCAAGCGGCATCCATCGGGTCCTCGCCTCATGCCGAACCCTCCACCCGAACTCGCCACAAAGCTTCCGGGTGGATGTGAAGTAAAAGGCACGAATCTAAAAGTAGTTTGTCCAAAAACAATGCACATACAGTGCTAAATGGGCGTAAACGCCAAGATGGCGGACACCCCGTTGCCATGGTAACAGGTGGTCAATGCACTTTTTTACTCGCCTTGCGTTGTTACACATGTGTGTCGAATTTCATAGCCATAGGTGAAAGTAGACGATCGGGCCCCTGAAGGCCCCCCCCAAAAAACTGCCCCCCCCACAATACATTCTGTAATGTGTCAAGGACCTACCAAATATGAATAGTTACAGTTTTGGTGCACATCGTATGAATGTGTGCAAAGATATAAGCAAACCGTGTTTCATGGCGAGAAGGCTTTTTTCCAAGATGGCGGACACTCCAGTGCCATGGTAACGGCTGCACAATGAAGTTTTTTGCTTGTCTTGGGTTGATACACATGTGTGCCGAATTTCGTAGCCCTAGCTCAAAGTAGACGATCGGGCCCCTAGGGCCCCCCCCCCCAAAATGTGCCCCCCCCACAATACATATTACAATGCGTTAAGGACCTACCAAATATGAATTATTGGAATTTTGGTTCCGATCGGATGTATATCTGCAGGGATATGAGTGAACCGTGTTTCATGGCGAGAACGCTTTTTTCCATGGGTTGCCACGGTAACACGCTTTCTCCTATCAGAAAGATTTGAATAACTTTTTGTCCCCATCTTGTCACGAAGCTCCATGGGGAATGTGGAGCCAATAGCATGAATCCCCTCAGACTAGTTCGTTCAAATACGATGCGCTTAAAGTGATAAAAAGGGCATAAACGCCAAGATGGCGGACACCCCGTTGCCATGGTAACAGGTTCTCAATAGAGTTCTTTGCTCGTCTTGGTTACTTATACATGTGTACCGAATTTCGTAGCCCTCGCTCAAAGTAGACTATCGGGCCCCTAGGGGCCCCGCCCAAAATGCGCCCCCCCCCACAATACATATTACAATGCGTGAAGGACCTACCAAATATGAATAATTTGAATTTTGGTTCCGATCGGATGCATTTCTGCGGAGATATAAGCAAACCGTGTTTCATGGCGAGAACGCGTTTTTCCATGGGTTGCCACGGTAACACGCTTTCTCCTATCAGAAAGATTTGAATAACTTTTGGTCCCCATCTTGTCAGGAAGCTCCATGGCGAATGTGGAGCCAATAGCATGAATCCCCTCAGACTAGTTTGTTCAAATACGATGCGCTTAAAGTGATAAAAAGGGCATAAACGCCAAGATGGCGGACACCCCGTTGCCATGGTAACAGGTGCTTAATTGAGTTTTATGCTTGTCTCGGGTTGATACACATGTGTGCCGAATTTCGTAGCCCTAGCTCAAAGTAGACGATCGGGCCCCTAGGGGCCCCCCCAAAATGTGCCCCCCCCCCCCCCCCCCCCCCCCCCCCACAATACATATTACAATGCGTGAAGGACCTACCAAATATGAATAATTTGAATTTTGGTTCCGATCGGATGCATTTCTGCGAAGATATAAGCAAACCGTGTTTCATGGCGAGAACGCGTTTTTCCATGGGTTGCCACGGTAACACGCTTTCTCCTATCAGAAAGATTTGAATAACTTTTGGTCCCCATCTTGTCAGGAAGCTCCATGGTGAATGTGGAGCCAATAGCATGAATCCCCTCAGACTAGTTCGTTCAAATACGATGCGCTTAAAGTGATAAAAAGGGCATAAACGCCAAGATGGCGGACACCCCGTTGCCATGGTAACAGGTTCTCAATAGAGTTTTTTGCTCGTCTTGGTTACTTATACATGTGTATCAAATTTCGTAGCCCTAGCTCAAAGTAGACGATCGGGCCCTTAGGGGCCCCCCCCAAAATGCGCCCCACCCACAATACATATT
Source organism: Telmatherina bonti (assembly GCF_933228915.1). NCBI lineage: Eukaryota > Metazoa > Chordata > Actinopteri > Atheriniformes > Telmatherinidae > Telmatherina > Telmatherina bonti. Next base: position 1,590,706 of record NC_136620.1, read on the forward strand.
ACAATGCGTGAAGGACCTACCAAACATGAATTATTTTAATTTTGGTTCCGATCGGATCTATTTCTGCGAAGATATGAGTGAACCGTGTTTCATGGCGAGATCCCTTTTTTCCATGGGTTGCCACGGTAACACGCTTTCTCCTATCAAAAAGATTTGAATAACTTTTGCTCCCCATCTTGTCACGAAGCTCCATGGCGAATGTGGAGCCAATAGCATGAATCGCCTCAGACTAGTTCGTTCAAATGCGATGCGCCCAAATTGACAAAAACGGGCAAAAAAATGGCCGCAAACGCCAAGATGGCGGAAAGCCCGTTGCCATGACAACAGGTGTTTCAATGACTTTTTTACTTGTCTTGATGTGATAGACATGTGTACCGAATTTCGTCGTCCTACGTCAAACTAAAAATTTTTTTCCCCATTCTAGAGGCCATTTTTGGCGTTTCTAGGGGGCGCCGTCGAGGCATTTTTACATTGGCGTGCACGCGGACCCCAGAATATCGCTATTTTCGCCGGGACTGAGGTGTGTGCCAAGTTTCGCAACTTTTCACGGGGTCTAAGGGGGTCAAAATTGAGTGAGTTGTGCTTAGGAGAATAATAATAATAAACATTAAAGCCGCAAGCGGCATCCATCGGGTCCTCGCCTCATGCCGAACCCTCCACCCGAGTCCTGGTTCTCCTAATGCTACATGTGAAGGACCCGCACAGCCAGTTCATTTTAATAGAGAAATACAATTCACATATTGAGAAAAGAATGTGTGTAAACGCCAAGATGGCGGACAGCCCGTTACCATGGCAACATGTGTTTCATTGACTTTTTAGCTTGTCTTGGGATGATACACATGTGTGCCGAATTTCGTAGCCCGAGATGTAAGTAGACGATCGGGCCCCTAGGGGCCCCCCCAAAAAGTGTCCCCCCCACAATACATTCTATAATGTGTTAAGGACCTACCAAATATGAATAGTTACAGTTTTGGTGCACATCGTATGAATTTGTGCAAAGATATAAGCAAACCGTGTTTCATGGCGAGAAGGTTTTTTTTCCAAGATGGCGGATACCCCGTTGCCATGGTAACGGCTGCACAATGAAGTTTTTTGCTTGTCTTGGGTTGATACACATGTGTGCCGAATTTCGTAGCCCTAGCTCAAAGTAGACGATCGGGCCCCTAGGGGCCGCCCCCAAAATGTGCCCCCCCCACAATACATATTACAACGCGTTAAGGACCAGCCAAATATGAATTATTGGAATTTTGGTTCCAATCGGATGCATTTTGGCAGAGATATAAGCAAACCGTGTTTCATGGCGAGAACGCGTTTTTCCATGGGTTGCCACGGTAACACGCTTTCTCCTATCAGAAAGATTTGAATAACTTTTTGTCCCCATCTTGTCACGAAGCTCCATGGGGAATGTGGAGCCAATAGCATGAATCCCCTCAGACTAGTTCGTTCAAATACGATGCGCTTAAAGTGATAAAAAGGGCATAAACGCCAAGATGGCGGCCACCCCGTTGCCATGGTAACAGGTTCTCAATAGAGTTTTTTGCTCGTCTTGGTTACTTATACATGTGTACCGAATTTCGTAGCCCTAGCTCAAAGTAGACGATCGGGCCCCTAGGGGCCCCCCAAAATGCGCCCCCCCCCACAATATATATTACAAAGCGTGAAGGACCTACCAAATATGAATTATTTTAATTTTGGTTCCGATCGGATGTATTTCTGCGAAGATATGAGTGAACCGTGTTTCATGGCGAGATCGCTTTTTTCCATGGGTTGCCACGGTAACACGCTTTCGCCTATCAAAAAGATTTGAATAACTTTTGGTCCCCATCTCGTCACGAAGCTCCATGGCGAATGTGGAGCCAATAGCATGAATCGCCTCAGACTAGTTCGTTCAAATGCGATGCGCCCAAATTGACAAAAACGGGCAAAAAAATGGCCGCAAACGCCAAGATGGCGGAAAGCCCGTTGCCATGACAACAGGCGTTTCAATGACTTTTTTACTTGTCTTGATGTGATAGACATGTGTACCGAATTTCGTCGTCCTACGTCAAACTAAAAATTTTTTTCCCCAGTCTAGAGGCCATTTTTGGCGTTTCTAGGGGGCGCTGTCGAGGCATTTTTGCATTGGCGTGCATACAAACGCCAAATTATCGAAATTTTCACCGGACGTGAGGTGTGTGCCAAGTTTCGCAGCTTTTCACGGGGTCTAAGGGGGTCAAAATTGAGTGAGTTGTGCTTAGGAGAATAATAATAATAAACATTACAATAACAATAGGGCCTTGCCATACTTCGTATGGCTCGGACCCTAATTAAAGCCGCAAGCGGCATCCATCGGGTCCTCGCCTCATGCCGAACCCTCCACCCGAGTCCTGGTTCTCCTAATGCTACATGTGAAGGACCCGCACAGCCAGTTCATTTTAATAGAGAAATACAATTCACATATTGAGAAAAGAATGTGTAAACGCCAAGATGGCGGACAGCCCGTTACCATGGCAACATGTGTTTCATTGACTTTTTAGCTTGTCTTGGGATGATACACATGTGTGCCGAATTTCGTAGCCCGAGATGAAAGTAGACGATCGGGCCCCTAGGGGCCCCCCCAAAAAGTGTCCCCCCCACAATACATTCTATAATGTGTTAAGGACCTACCAAATATGAATAGTTACAGTTTTGGTGCACATCGTATGAATTTGTGCAAAGATATAAGCAAACCGTGTTTCATGGCGAGAAGGTTTTTTTTCCAAGATGGCGGATACCCCGTTGCCATGGTAACGGCTGCACAATGAAGTTTTTTGCTTGTCTTGGGTTGATACACATGTGTGCCGAATTTCGTAGCCCTAGCTCAAAGTAGACGATCGGGCCCCTAGGGGCCGCCCCCAAAATGTGCCCCCCCCACAATACATATTACAACGCGTTAAGGACCTGCCAAATATGAATTATTGGAATTTTGGTTCCAATCGGATGCATTTTGGCAGAGATATAAGCAAACCGTGTTTCATGGCGAGAACGCGTTTTTCCATGGGTTGCCACGGTAACACGCTTTCTCCTATCAGAAAGATTTGAATAACTTTTTGTCCCCATCTTGTCACGAAGCTCCATGGGGAATGTGGAGCCAATAGCATGAATCCCCTCAGACTAGTTCGTTCAAATACGATGCGCTTAAAGTGATAAAAAGGGCATAAACGCCAAGATGGCGGCCACCCCGTTGCCATGGTAACAGGTTCTCAATAGAGTTTTTTGCTCGTCTTGGTTACTTATACATGTGTACCGAATTTCGTAGCCCTAGCTCAAAGTAGACGATCGGGCCCCTAGGGGCCCCCCCAAAATGCGCCCCCCCCACAATATATATTACAATGCGTGAAGGACCTACCAAATATGAATTATTTTAATTTTGGTTCCGATCGGATGTATTTCTGCGAAGATATGAGTGAACCGTGTTTCATGGCGAGATCGCTTTTTTCCATGGGTTGCCACGGTAACACGCTTTCGCCTATCAAAAAGATTTGAATAACTTTTGGTCCCCATCTCGTCACGAAGCTCCATGGCGAATGTGGAGCCAATAGCATGAATCGCCTCAGACTAGTTCGTTCAAATGCGATGCGCCCAAATTGACAAAAACGGGCAAAAAAATGGCCGCAAACGCCAAGATGGCGGAAAGCCCGTTGCCATGACAACAGGCGTTTCAATGACTTTTTTACTTGTCTTGATGTGATAGACATGTGTACCGAATTTCGTCGTCCTACGTCAAACTAAAATTTTTTTTCCCCATTCTAGAGGCCATTTTTGGCGTTTCTAGGGGGCGCTGTCGAGGCATTTTTGCATTGGCGTGCATACAAACGCCAAATTATCGAAATTTTCACCGGACGTGAGGTGTGTGCCAAGTTTCGCAACTTTTCACGGGGTCTAAGGGGGTCAAAATTGAGCGAGTTGTGCTTAAAATAATAAACATTACAATAACAATAGGGCCTTGCCATACTTCGTATGGCTCGGACCCTAATAATAAACATTACAATAACAATAGGGCCTTGCCATACTTCGTATGGCTCGGACCCTAATAATAAACATTACAATAACAATAGGGCCCTGCCATACTTCGTATGGCTCGGACCCTAATTAAAGCCGCAAGCGGCATCCATCGGGTCCTCGCCTCATGCCGAACCCTCCACCCGAACTCGCCACAAAGCTTCCGGGTGGATGTGAAGTAAAAGGCACGAATCCAAAACTAGTTTGTTAAAAAACAATGCACATACAGTGCTAAATGGGCGTAAACGCCAAGATGGCGGACACCCCGTTGCCATGGTAACAGGTGGTCAATGCACTTTTTTACTCGCCTTGCGTTGTTACACGTGTGTCGAATTTCGTAGCCATAGGTGAAAGTAGACGATCGGGCCCCTGAGGGCCCCCCCCAAAAAGTGCCCCCCCCACAATACATTCTATAATGTCTGAAGGACCTACCAAACATGAATAGTTAAAGTTTTGGTGCACATCGCATGAATTTGTGCAAAGATATAAGCAAACCGTGTTTCATGGCGAGAAGGTTTTTTTCCAAGATGGCGGACACTCCGTTGCCATGGTAACAGGTTGTTAATTGAGTTTTTTGCTTGTCTAGGGTTGATACACATGTGTGCCGAATTTCGTAGCCCTAGCTCAAAGTAGACGATTGGGCCCCTAGGGGCCCCCCCCAAAATGCGCCATCCCCACAATACATATTACAATGCGTGAAGGACCTACCAAATATGAATTATTTCAATTTTGGTTCCGATCGGATGCATTTCTGCGAAGATATGAGTGAACCGTGTTTCATGGCGAGAACGCTTTTTTCCATGGGTTGCCACGGTAACACGCTTTGTCCTATCAAAAAGATTTGAATAACTTTTGGTCCCCATCTTGTCACGAAGCTCCATGGCGAATGTGGAGCCAATAGCATGAATCCCCTCAGACTAGTTCGTTCAAATACGATGCGCCCAAATTGACAAAAACGGGCAAAAAAATGGCCGCAAACGCCAAGATGGCGGACAGCCCGTTGCCATGACAACAGGCGTTTTAATGACTTTTTTACTTGTCTTGATGTGATAGACATGTGTACCGAATTTCGTCGTCCTACGTCAAACTAAAATTTTTTTTCCCCATTCTAGAGGCCATTTTTGGCGTTTCTAGGGGGCGCCGTCGAGGCATTTTTACATTGGCGTGCATACAAACGCCAAATTATCGAAATTTTCACCGGACGTGAGGTGTGTGCCAAGTTTCGCAACTTTTCACGGGGTCTAAGGGGGTCAAAATTGAGTGAGTTGTGCTGAGAAGAATAATAATAATAATTAAAGCCGCAAGCGGCATCCATCGGGTCCTCGCCTCATGCCGAACCCTCCACCCGAACTCACCACAAAGCTTCCGGGTAGATGTGAAGTAAAAGGCATGAATCCAAAAGTAGTTTGTTAAAAAATAATGCACATTCAGTAATAAATAGGCATAAACGCCAAGATGGCGGACACCATGTTGCCATGGTAACAGGTGGTCAATGCACTTTTTTACTCGCCTTGGGTTGTTACACATGTGTGCCGAATTTCGTAGCCTAAGATGAAAGTAGACAATCGGGCCCCTGAGGGCCCCCACCAAAAAGTGCCCCCCCCACAATACATTCTATAATGTGTTAAGGACCTACCAAATATGAATAGTTAAAGTTTTGGTGCACATCGCATGAATTTGTGCAAAGATATAAGCAAACCGTGTTTCATGGCGAGAAAGTTTTTTTCCAAGATGGCGGACACTCCAGTGCCATGGTAACAGGTGCTTAATTGAGTTTTATGCTTGTCTTGGGATGATACACATGTGTGCCGAATTTCGTAGCCCGAGATGAAAGTAGACGGTCGGGCCCCTGGGGGCCCCCCCAAAAAGTGTCCCCCCCACAATACATTCTATAATGTGTTAAGGACCTACCAAATATTAATATTTACAGTTTTGGTGCACATCGCATGAATTTGTGCAAAGATATAAGCAAACCGTGTTTCATGGCGAGAAGGTTTTTTTCCAAGATGGTGGACACTCCAGTGCCATGGTAACAGGTGTTTAATATAGTTTTTTGCTTGTCTAGGGTTGATACACATGTGTGCCGAATTTCGTAGCCCTAGCTCAAAGTAGACGATCGGGCCCCTAGGGCCCCCCCCCCAAAATGTGCCCCCCCCACAATACATATATCAATGCGTTAAGGACCTACCAAATATGAATTATTGGAATTTTGGTTCCGATCGGATGCATTTCTGCACAGATATAAGCAAACCGTGTTTCATGGCGAGAACGCATTTTTCCATGGGTTGCCACGGTAACACGCTTTCACCTATCAAAAAGATTTGAATAACTTTTGGTCCCCATCTTGTCACGAAGCTCCATGGCGAACGTGGAGCCAATAGCATGAATCCCCTCAGACTAGTTCGTTCAAATGCGATGCGCCCAAATTGATAAAAAGAGCATAAACGCCAAGATGGCGGCCACCCCGTTGCCATGGTAACAGGTTCTCAATAGAGTTTTTTGCTCGTCTTGGTTACTTATACATGTGTACCGAATTTCGTAGCCATAGGTCAAAGTAGACGATCGGGCCCCTAGGGGCCCCCCCAAAATGCGCCCCCCCCACAATACATATTACAATGCGTGAAGGACCTACCAAATATGAATTATTGGAATTTTGGTTCCGATCGGACGTATTTCTGCGAAGATATGAGTGAACCGTGTTTCATGGCGAGAACGCTTTTTTCCATGGGTTGCCACGGTAACACGCTTTCGCCTATCAGAAAGATTTGAATAACTTTTGGTCCCCATCTTGTCACGAAGCTCCATGGCGAATGTGGAGCCAATAGCATGAATCCCCTCAGACTAGTTCGTTCAAATGCGATGCGCCCTAATTGACAAAAACGGGCAAAAAAATGGCCGCAAACGCCAAGATGGCGGAAAGCCCGTTGCCATGACAACAGGCGTTTCAATGACTTTTTTACTTGTCTGGATGTGATAGACATGTGTACCGAATTTCGTCGTCCTACGTCAAACTAAAATTTTTTTCCCCCATTCTAGAGGCCATTTTTGGCGTTTCTAGGGGGCGCCGTCGAGGCATTTTCACATTGGCGTGCACGCGGACACCAGAATATCGCTATTTTCGCCGGGACTGAGGTGTGTGCCAAGTTTCGCAACTTTTCACGGGGTCTAAGGGGGTCAAAATTGAGTGAGTTGTGCTTAGGAGAATAATAATAATTAAAGCCGCAAGCGGCATCCATCGGGTCCTCGCCTCATGCCGAACCCTCCACCCGAACTCACCACAAAGCTTCCGGGTAGATGTGAAGTAAAAGGCATGAATCCAAAAGTAGTTTGTTAAAAAATAATGCACATTCAGTAATAAATAGGCATAAACGCCAAGATGGCGGACACCATGTTGCCATGGTAACAGGTGGTCAATGCACTTTTTTACTCGCCTTGGGTTGTTACACATGTGTGCCGAATTTCGTAGCCTAAGATGAAAGTAGACAATCGGGCCCCTGAGGGCCCCCACCAAAAAGTGCCCCCCCCACAATACATTCTATAATGTGTTAAGGACCTACCAAATATGAATAGTTAAAGTTTTGGTGCACATCGCATGAATTTGTGCAAAGATATAAGCAAACCGTGTTTCATGGCGAGAAAGTTTTTTTCCAAGATGGCGGACACTCCAGTGCCATGGTAACAGGTGCTTAATTGAGTTTTATGCTTGTCTTGGGATGATACACATGTGTGCCGAATTTCGTAGCCCGAGATGAAAGTAGACGATCGGGCCCCTGGGGGCCCCCCCAAAAAGTGTCCCCCCCACAATACATTCTATAATGTGTTAAGGACCTACCAAATATTAATATTTACAGTTTTGGTGCACATCGCATGAATTTGTGCAAAGATATAAGCAAACCGTGTTTCATGGCGAGAAGGTTTTTTTCCAAGATGGTGGACACTCCAGTGCCATGGTAACAGGTGTTTAATATAGTTTTTTGCTTGTCTAGGGTTGATACACATGTGTGCCGAATTTCGTAGCCCTAGCTCAAAGTAGACGATCGGGCCCCTAGGGCCCCCCCCCCAAAATGTGCCCCCCCCACAATACATATATCAATGCGTTAAGGACCTACCAAATATGAATTATTGGAATTTTGGTTCCGATCGGATGCATTTCTGCACAGATATAAGCAAACCGTGTTTCATGGCGAGAACGCATTTTTCCATGGGTTGCCACGGTAACACGCTTTCACCTATCAAAAAGATTTGAATAACTTTTGGTCCCCATCTTGTCACGAAGCTCCATGGCGAACGTGGAGCCAATAGCATGAATCCCCTCAGACTAGTTCGTTCAAATGCGATGCGCCCAAATTGATAAAAAGAGCATAAACGCCAAGATGGCGGCCACCCCGTTGCCATGGTAACAGGTTCTCAATAGAGTTTTTTGCTCGTCTTGGTTACTTATACATGTGTACCGAATTTCGTAGCCATAGGTCAAAGTAGACGATCGGGCCCCTAGGGGCCCCCCCAAAATGCGCCCCCCCCACAATACATATTACAATGCGTGAAGGACCTACCAAATATGAATTATTGGAATTTTGGTTCCGATCGGACGTATTTCTGCGAAGATATGAGTGAACCGTGTTTCATGGCGAGAACGCTTTTTTCCATGGGTTGCCACGGTAACACGCTTTCGCCTATCAGAAAGATTTGAATAACTTTTGGTCCCCATCTTGTCACGAAGCTCCATGGCGAATGTGGAGCCAATAGCATGAATCCCCTCAGACTAGTTCGTTCAAATGCGATGCGCCCTAATTGACAAAAACGGGCAAAAAAATGGCCGCAAACGCCAAGATGGCGGAAAGCCCGTTGCCATGACAACAGGCGTTTCAATGACTTTTTTACTTGTCTGGATGTGATAGACATGTGTACCGAATTTCGTCGTCCTACGTCAAACTAAAATTTTTTTCCCCCATTCTAGAGGCCATTTTTGGCGTTTCTAGGGGGCGCCGTCGAGGCATTTTCACATTGGCGTGCACGCGGACACCAGAATATCGCTATTTTCGCCGGGACTGAGGTGTGTGCCAAGTTTCGCAACTTTTCACGGGGTCTAAGGGGGTCAAAATTGAGTGAGTTGTGCTTAGGAGAATAATAATAATAAACATTACAATAACAATAGGGCCTTGCCATACTTCGTATGGCTCGGACCCTAATTAAAGCCGCAAGCGGCATCCATCGGGTCCTCGCCTCATGCCGAACCCTCCACCCGAGTCCTGGTTCTCCTAATGCTAAATGTGACGGACCCGCACAGCCAGTTCCTTTTAATAGAGAAATACAATTCACATATTGAGAAAAGAATGTGTGTAAACGCCAAGATGGCGGACAGCCCGTTACCATGGCAACATGTGTTTCATTGACTTTTTAGCTTGTCTTGGGATAATACACATGTGTGCCGAATTTCGTAGCCCGAGATGAAAGTAGACGATCGGGCCCCTTGGGGCCCCCCCAAAAAGTGTCTCCCCCACAATACATTCTATAATGTGTTAAGGACCTACCAAATATGAATAGTTACCGTTTTGGTGCACATCGTATGAATTTGTGCAAAGATATAGGCAAACCGTGTTTGATGGCGAGAAGGTTTTTTTGCAAGATGGCGGACACCCTGTTGCCATGGTAACGGCTGCACAATGAAGTTTTTTGCTTGTCTTGGGTTGATACACATGTGTGCCGAATTTCGTAGCCCTAGCTCAAAGTAGACGATCGGGCCCCTAGGGGCCCCCCCTAAAATGTGCCCCCCCCACAATACATATTACAATGCGTTAAGGACCTGCCAAATATGAATTATTGGAATTTAGGTTCCGATCGGATGCATTTTGGCAGAGATATAAGCAAACCGTGTTTCATGGCGAGAACTCTGTTTTCCATGGGTTGCCACGGTAACACGCTTTCTCCTATCATAAAGATTTGAATAACTTTTTGTCCCCATCTTGTCACGAAGCTCCATGGGGAATGTGGAGCCAATAGTATGAATCCCCTCAGACTAGTTCGTTCAAATACGATGCGCTTAAAGTGATAAAAAGGGCATAAACGCCAAGATGGCGGACACCCCGTTGCCATGGTAACAGGTTCTCAATAGTTTTTTGCTCGTCTTGGTTACTTATACATGTGTACCTAATTTCGTAGCCCTAGGTCAAAGTAGACTATCGGGCCCCTAGGGGCCCCCCCAAAATGCGCCCCCCCCACAATACATATTGCAATGCATGAAGGACCTACCAAATATAAATTATTTTAATTTTGGTTCCGATCGGATGTATTTCTGCGAAGATATGAGTGAACCGTGTTTCATGGCGAGATCGCTTTTTTCCATGGGTTGCCACGGTAACACGCTTTCGCCTATCAAAAAGATTTGAATAACTTTTGGTCCCCATCTTGTCACGAAGCTCCATGGCGAACGTGGAGCCAATAGCATGAATCCCCTCAGACTAGTTCGTTCAAATGCGATGCGCCCAAATTGACAAAAACGGGCCAAAAAATGGCCGCAAACGCCAAGATGGCGGAAAGCCCGTTGCCATGACAACAGGCGTTTCAATGACTTTTTTACTTGTCTTCATGTGATAGACATGTGTACCGAATTTCGTCGTCCTACGTCAAACTAAAATTTTTTTTCCCCATTCTAGAGGCCATTTTTGGCGTTTCTAGGGGGCGCAGTCGAGGCATTTTTACATTGGCGTGCACGCAGACCCCAGAATATCGCTATTTTCGCCGGGACTGAGGTGTGTGCCAAGTTTCGCAACTTTTCACGGGGTCTAAGGGGGTCAAAATTGAGTGAGTTGTGCTCAGAACGAGGAGAATAATAATAATTAAAGCCGCAAGCGGCATCCATCGGGTCCTCGCCTCATGCCGAACCCTCCACCCGAGTCCTGGTTCTCCTAATGCTACATGTGAAGGACCCGCAGAGACAGTTCATTTTAATAGAGAAATACAATTCACATATTGAGAAAAGAATGTGTGTAAACGCCAAGATGGTGGCCAGCCCGTTACCATGGCAACATGTGTTTCATTGACTTTTCAGCTCGTCTTGGGATGTTAGACATGTGTGCCGAATTTCGTAGCCCTACGTCAAAGTAGACGATCGGGCCCCTAGGGCCCCCCCCCAAAATGTGCCACCCCCACAATACATATTAAAATATGTTAAGGACCTACCAAATATGAATGTTTTCCACTTTGGTGCAGATCAGATGCATTTCTACCAAGATATGAGTGAACCGTGTTTCATGGCGTGGAGGATTTTTTTCAAGATGGCGGACACTCCAGTGCCATGGTAACAGGTGCTTAATTGAGTTTTATGCTTGTCTCGGGTTGATACACATGTGTGCCGAATTTCGTAGCCCTAGCTCAAAGTAGACAATCGGGCCCCTAGGCCCCCCCCCAAAATGTGCCCCCCCCACAATACATATTACAACGCGTTAAGGACCTACCAAATATGAATTATTGGAATTTTGGTTCCGATCGGATGTATTTCTGCAGAAATATAAGCAAACCGTGTTTCATGGCGAGAACGCTTTTTTCCATGGGTTGCCACGGTAACACGCTTTCTCCTATCAGAAAGATTTGAATAACTTTTGGTCCCCATCTTGTCACGAAGCTCCATGGCGAATGTAGAGCCAATAGCCTGAATCCCCTCAGACTAGTTCGTTGAAATACGTTGTGCTTAAAGTGATAAAAAGGGCATAAACGCCAAGATGGCGGACACCCCGTTGCCATGGTAACAGGTTCTCAATGGAGTTTTTTGCTCGTCTTGGTTACTTATACATGTGTAACGAATTTCGTAGCCCTAGGTCAAAGTAGACTATCGGGCCCCTAGGGGCCCCCCCAAAATGCGCCCCCCCCCCACAATACATATTACAATGCGTGAAGGACCTACCAAATATGAATTATTGTAATTTTGGTTCCGATCGGATGTATTTCTGCGAAGATATGAGTGAACCGTGTTTCATGGCGAGATCGCTTTTTTCCATGGGTTGCCACGGTAACACGCTTTCGCCTATCAAAAAGATTTGAATAACTTTTGGTCCCCATCTTGTCACGAAGCTCCATGGCGAATGTGGAGCCAATAGCATGAATCGTCTCAGACTAGTTCGTTCAAATGCGATGCGCCCAAATTGACAAAAACGGGCAAAAAAATGGCCGCAAACGCCAAGATGGCGGACAGCCCGTTGCCATGACAACAGGCGTTTCAATGACTTTTTTACTTGTCTTGATGTGATAGACATGTGTACCGAATTTCGTCGTCCTACGTCAAACTAAAATTTTTTTTCCCCATTCTAGAGGCCATTTTTGGCGTTTCTAGGGGGCGCCGTCGAGGCATTTTTGCATTGGCGTGCATACAAACGCCAAATTATCGAAATTTTCACCGGACGTGAGGTGTGTGCCAAGTTTCGCAACTTTTCACGGGGCCTAAGGGGGTCAAAATTGAGTGAGTTGTGCTTAGGAGAATAATAATAAACATTTGGAAAACAATAGGGCCTTGCCATACTTCGTATGGCTCGGACCCTAATAAACATTACAATAACAATAGGGCCTTGCCATACTTCGTATGGCTCGGACCCTAATAATAATTAAAGCCGCAAGCGGCATCCATCGGGTCCTCGCCTCATGCCGAACCCTCCACCCGAGTCCTGGTTCTCCTAATGCTAAATGTGACGGACCCGCACAGCCATTTCCTTTTAATAGAGAAATACAATTCACATATTGAGAAAAGAATGTGTGTAAACGCCAAGATGGCGGACAGCCCGTTACCATGGCAACATGTGTTTCATTGACTTTTTAGCTTGTCTTGGGATAATACACATGTGTGCCGAATTTCGTAGCCCGAGATGAAAGTAGACGATCGGGCCCCTTGGGGCCCCCCCAAAAAGTGTCTCCCCCACAATACATTCTATAATGTGTTAAGGACCTACCAAATATGAATAGTTACCGTTTTGGTGCACATCGTATGAATTTGTGCAAAGATATAGGCAAACCGTGTTTGATGGCGAGAAGGTTTTTTTGCAAGATGGCGGACACCCTGTTGCCATGGTAACGGCTGCACAATGAAGTTTTTTGCTTGTCTTGGGTTGATACACATGTGTGCCGAATTTCGTAGCCCTAGGTCAAAGTAGACGATCGGGCCCCTAGGGGCCCCCCCTAAAATGTGCCCCCCCCACAATACATATTACAATGCGTTAAGGACCTGCCAAATATGAATTATTGGAATTTAGGTTCCGATCGGATGCATTTTGGCAGAGATATAAGCAAACCGTGTTTCATGGCGAGAACTCTGTTTTCCATGGGTTGCCACGGTAACACGCTTTCTCCTATCATAAAGATTTGAATAACTTTTTGTCCCCATCTTGTCACGAAGCTCCATGGGGAATGTGGAGCCAATAGTATGAATCCCCTCAGACTAGTTCGTTCAAATACGATGCGCTTAAAGTGATAAAAAGGGCATAAACGCCAAGATGGCGGACACCCCGTTGCCATGGTAACAGGTTCTCAATAGAGTTTTTTGCTCGTCTTGGTTACTTATACATGTGTACCTAATTTCGTAGCCCTAGGTCAAAGTAGACTATCGGGCCCCTAGGGGCCCCCCCAAAATGCGCCCCCCCCACAATACATATTGCAATGCATGAAGGACCTACCAAATATAAATTATTTTAATTTTGGTTCCGATCGGATGTATTTCTGCGAAGATATGAGTGAACCGTGTTTCATGGCGAGATCGCTTTTTTCCATGGGTTGCCACGGTAACACGCTTTCGCCTATCAAAAAGATTTGAATAACTTTTGGTCCCCATCTTGTCACGAAGCTCCATGGCGAACGTGGAGCCAATAGCATGAATCCCCTCAGACTAGTTCGTTCAAATGCGATGCGCCCAAATTGACAAAAACGGGCCAAAAAATGGCCGCAAACGCCAAGATGGCGGAAAGCCCGTTGCCATGACAACAGGCGTTTCAATGACTTTTTTACTTGTCTTCATGTGATAGACATGTGTACCGAATTTCGTCGTCCTACGTCAAACTAAAATTTTTTTTCCCCATTCTAGAGGCCATTTTTGGCGTTTCTAGGGGGCGCAGTCGAGGCATTTTTACATTGGCGTGCACGCAGACCCCAGAATATCGCTATTTTCGCCGGGACTGAGGTGTGTGCCAAGTTTCGCAACTTTTCACGGGGTCTAAGGGGGTCAAAATTGAGTGAGTTGTGCTCAGAACGAGGAGAATAATAATAATTAAAGCCGCAAGCGGCATCCATCGGGTCCTCGCCTCATGCCGAACCCTCCACCCGAGTCCTGGTTCTCCTAATGCTACATGTGAAGGACCCGCAGAGACAGTTCATTTTAATAGAGAAATACAATTCACATATTGAGAAAAGAATGTGTGTAAACGCCAAGATGGTGGCCAGCCCGTTACCATGGCAACATGTGTTTCATTGACTTTTCAGCTCGTCTTGGGATGTTAGACATGTGTGCCGAATTTCGTAGCCCTACGTCAAAGTAGACGATCGGGCCCCTAGGGCCCCCCCCCAAAATGTGCCACCCCCACAATACATATTAAAATATGTTAAGGACCTACCAAATATGAATGTTTTCCACTTTGGTGCAGATCAGATGCATTTCTACCAAGATATGAGTGAACCGTGTTTCATGGCGTGGAGGATTTTTTTCAAGATGGCGGACACTCCAGTGCCATGGTAACAGGTGCTTAATTGAGTTTTATGCTTGTCTCGGGTTGATACACATGTGTGCCGAATTTCGTAGCCCTAGCTCAAAGTAGACAATCGGGCCCCTAGGCCCCCCCCCAAAATGTGCCCCCCCCACAATACATATTACAACGCGTTAAGGACCTACCAAATATGAATTATTGGAATTTTGGTTCCGATCGGATGTATTTCTGCAGAAATATAAGCAAACCGTGTTTCATGGCGAGAACGCTTTTTTCCATGGGTTGCCACGGTAACACGCTTTCTCCTATCAGAAAGATTTGAATAACTTTTGGTCCCCATCTTGTCACGAAGCTCCATGGCGAATGTAGAGCCAATAGCCTGAATCCCCTCAGACTAGTTCGTTGAAATACGTTGTGCTTAAAGTGATAAAAAGGGCATAAACGCCAAGATGGCGGACACCCCGTTGCCATGGTAACAGGTTCTCAATGGAGTTTTTTGCTCGTCTTGGTTACTTATACATGTGTAACGAATTTCGTAGCCCTAGGTCAAAGTAGACTATCGGGCCCCTAGGGGCCCCCCCAAAATGCGCCCCCCCCCCCCACAATACATATTACAATGCGTGAAGGACCTACCAAATATGAATTATTGTAATTTTGGTTCCGATCGGATGTATTTCTGCGAAGATATGAGTGAACCGTGTTTCATGGCGAGATCGCTTTTTTCCATGGGTTGCCACGGTAACACGCTTTCGCCTATCAAAAAGATTTGAATAACTTTTGGTCCCCATCTTGTCACGAAGCTCCATGGCGAATGTGGAGCCAATAGCATGAATCGTCTCAGACTAGTTCGTTCAAATGCGATGCGCCCAAATTGACAAAAACGGGCAAAAAAATGGCCGCAAACGCCAAGATGGCGGACAGCCCGTTGCCATGACAACAGGCGTTTCAATGACTTTTTTACTTGTCTTGATGTGATAGACATGTGTACCGAATTTCGTCGTCCTACGTCAAACTAAAATTTTTTTTCCCCATTCTAGAGGCCATTTTTGGCGTTTCTAGGGGGCGCCGTCGAGGCATTTTTGCATTGGCGTGCATACAAACGCCAAATTATCGAAATTTTCACCGGACGTGAGGTGTGTGCCAAGTTTCGCAACTTTTCACGGGGCCTAAGGGGGTCAAAATTGAGTGAGTTGTGCTTAGGAGAATAATAATAAACATTTGGAAAACAATAGGGCCTTGCCATACTTCGTATGGCTCGGACCCTAATTAAAGCCGCAAGCGGCATCCATGGGGTCCTCGCCTCATGCCGAACCCTCCACCCGAGTCCTGGTTCTCCTAATGCTACATGTGAAGGACCCGCAGAGACAGTTCATTTTAATAGAGAAATACAATTCACATATTGAGAAAAGAATGTGTGTAAACGCCAAGATGGCGGACAGCCCGTTACCATGGCAACATGTGATTCATTGACTTTTTAGCTTGTCTTGGGATGATACACATGTGTGCCGAATTTCGTAGCCCGAGGTGAAAGTAGACGATCGGGCCCCTCGGGGCCCCCCTAAAAAGTGTCCCCCCCACGATAAATTCTATAATGTGTTAAGGACCTTCCAAATATGAATTATTGGAATTCTGGTTCCAATCGGATGCATTTCTGCAGAGATATAAGCAAACCGTGTTTCATGGCGAGAACGCTTTTTTCCATGGGTTGCCACGGTAACACGCTTTCTCCTATCGGAAAGATTTGAATAACTTTTGGTCCCCATCTTGTCACGAAGCTCCATGGCGAACGTGGAGCCAATAGCATGAATCCCCTCAGACAAGTTCGTTCAAATGCGATGCGCCCAAATTGATAAAAAAGAGCATAAACGCCAAGATGGCGGCCAACCCATTGCCATGGTAACAGGTTCTCAATAGAGTTTTTTGCTCGTCTTGGTTACTTATACATGTGTACCGAATTTCGTAGCCCTAGGTCAAAGTAGACGATCGGGCCCCTAGGAGCCCCCCCCGAAATGTGCCACCCCCACAATACATATTACAATGCGTTAAGGACCTACCAAATATGAATTATTGGAATTTTGGTTCCGATCGGATGCATTTCTGCAGAGATATAAGCAAACCGAGTTTCATGGCGAGAACGCTTTTTTCCATGGGTTGCCACAGTAACACGCTTTCTCCTATCAGAAAGATTTGAATAACTTTTGGTCCCCATCTTGTCACGAAGCTCCATGGCGAATGTGGAGCCAATAGCCTGAATCCCCTCAGACTAGTTCGTTCAAATACGATGCGCTGAAAGTGATAAAAAGGGCACAAACGCCAAGATGGCGGACACCCCGTTGCCCTGGTAACAGGTGGTTAATTGAGTTTTTTGCTCGTCATTGTTACTTATACATGTGTACCGAATTTCGTAGCCCTAGCTCAAAGTAGATTATCGGGCCCCTAGGGGCCCCCCCCAAAATGCGCCCCCCCACAATACATATTACAATGCGTGAAGGACCTACCAAATATGAATAGTTACAGTTTTGGTTCACATCACATGAATTTGTGCAAAGATATAAGCAAACCGTGTTTCATGGCGAGAAGGTTTTTTTTCCAAGATGGCGGACACTCCGTTGCCATGGCAACAGGTGTTTATTATAGTTTTTTGCTTGTCTTGGGTTGATACACATGTGTGCCGAATTTCGTAGCCCTAGCTCAAAGTAGACTATCGGGCCCCTAGGGGCTACCCCCAAAATGTGCCCCCCCCCCACAATACATATTACAATGCGTTAAGGACCTGCCAAATATGAATTATTGGAATTTTGGTTCCGATCGGATGCATTTTGGCAGAGATATAAGCAAACCGTGTTTCATGGCGAGAACGCGTTTTTCCATGGGTTGCCACGGTAACACGCTTTCTCCTATCAGAAAGATTTGAATAACTTTTTGTCCCCATCTTGTCACGAAGCTCCATGGGGAATGTGGAGCCAATAGCATGAATCCCCTCAGACTAGTTTGTTCAAATATGATGCGCCCAAATTGACAAAAACGGGCAAAAAAATGGCCGCAAACGCCAAGATGGCGGAAAGCCCGTTGCCATGACAACAGGCGTTTCAATGACTTTTTTACTTGTCTGGATGTGATAGACATGTGTACCGAATTTCGTCGTCCTACGTCAAACTAAAATTTTTTTCCCCCATTCTAGAGGCCATTTTTGGCGTTTCTAGGGGGCGCCGTCGAGGCATTTTCACATTGGCGTGCACGCGGACCCCAGAATATCGCTATTTTCGCCGGGACTGAGGTGTGTGCCAAGTTTCGCAACTTTTCACGGGGTCTAAGGGGGTCAAAATTGAGTGAGTTGTGCTGAGAAGAATAAACATTACAATAACAATAGGGCCTTGCCATACTTCGTATGGCTCGGACCCTAATAAACATTTCAATAACAATAGGGCCCTGCCATACTTCGTATGGCTCGGACCCTAATAAACATTACAATAACAATAGGGCCCTGCCATACTTCGTATGGCTCGGACCCTAATAATAACGAGATGAAAGTAGACTGTCAGGCCCCTTGGGGCCCCCCCAAAAAGTGTCCCCCCCACAATACATTCTATAATGTGTTAAGGACCTACCAAATATGAATAGTTACAGTTTTGGTGCACATCGTATGAATTTGTGCAAAGATATAAGCAAACCGTGTTTCATGGCGAGAAGTTTTTTTTCCAAGATGGCGGACACCCCGTTGCCATGGTAACGGCTGCACAATGAAGTTTTTTGCTTGTCTTGGGTTGATATACATGTGTGCCGAATTTCGTAGCCATAGGTCAAAGTAGACAATCGGGCCCCTAGGGCCCCCCCCCAAAGTGTGCCCCCCCCGACAATACATATATCAATGCGTTAAGGACCTGCAAAATATGAATTATTGGAATTTTGGTTCCGATCGGATGCATTTCTGCGAAGATATAAGCAAACCGTGTTTCATGGCGAGAACGCTTTTTTCCATGGGTTGCCACGGTAACACGCTTTCTCCTATCAGAAAGATTTGAATAACTTTTGGTCCCCATCTCGTCACGAAGCTCCATGGCGAATGTGGAGCCAATAGCATGAATCCCCTCAGACTAGTTCGTTCAAATGCGATGCGCCCAAATTGATAAAAAGAGCATAAACGCCAAGATGGCGGCCACCCCGTTGCCATGGTAACAGGTTCTCAATAGAGTTTTTTGCTCGTCTTGGTTACTTATACATGTGTACCGAATTTCGTAGCCATAGGTCAAAGTAGACAATCGGGCCCCTAGGGGCCCCCCCCAAAATGCGCCCCCCCCACAATGCATATTACAATGCGTGAAGGACCTACCAAACATGAATTATTTTAATTTTGGTTCCGATCGGATGTATTTCTGCGAAGATATGAGTGAACCGTGTTTCATGGCGAGATCGCTTTTTTCCATGGGTTGCCACGGTAACACGCTTTCGCCTATCAAAAAGATTTGAATAACTTTTGGTCCCCATCTTGTCACGAAGCTCCATGGCGAATGTGGAGCCAATAGCATGAATCGCCTCAGACTAGTTCGTTCAAATACGATGCGCCCAAACTGAAAAAACGGGCAAAAAAATGGCCGCAAACGCCAAGATGGCGGACAGCCCGTTGCCAAGACAACAGGCGTTTCAATGACTTTTTTACTTGTCTGGATGTGATAGACATGTGTACCGAATTTTGTCGTCCTACGTCAAACTAAAATTTTTTGACCCCATTCTAGAGGCCATTTTTGGCGTTTCTAGGGGGCGCCGTCGAGGCATTTTTACATTGGCGTGCACACGGACCCCAGAATATCGCTATTTTCGCCGGGACTGAGGTGTGTGCCAAGTTTCGCAACTTTTCACGGGGCCTAAGGGGGTCAAAAATGGCCGAGTTGTGCTGACAAAAATAATAATAATAAACATTACAATAACAATAGGGCCCTGCCATACTTCGTATGGCGAGGACCCTAATTAAAGCCGCAAGCGGCATCCATCGGGTCCTCGCCTCATGCCGAACCCTCCACCCGAGTCCTGGTTCTCCTAATGCTACATGTGAAGGACCCGCACAGCCAGTTCATTTTAATAGAGAAATACAATTCACATATTGAGAAAAGAATGTGTGTAAACGCCAAGATGGCGGACAGCCCGTTACCATGGCAACATGTGTTTCATTGACTTTTTAGCTTGTCTTGGGATGATACACATGTGTGCCGAATTTCGTAGCCCGAGATGTAAGTAGACGATCGGGCCCCTAGGGGCCCCCCCAAAAAGTGTCCCCCCCACAATACATTCTATAATGTGTTAAGGACCTACCAAATATGAATAGTTACAGTTTTGGTGCACATCGTATGAATTTGTGCAAAGATATAAGCAAACCGTGTTTCATGGCGAGAAGGTTTTTTTTCCAAGATGGCGGATACCCCGTTGCCATGGGAACGGCTGCACAATGAAGTTTTTTGCTTGTCTTGGGTTGATACACATGTGTGCCGAATTTCGTAGCCCTAGCTCAAAGTAGACGATCGGGCCCCTAGGGGCCGCCCCCAAAATGTGCCCCCCCCACAATACATATTACAACGCGCTAAGGACCTGCCAAATATGAATTATTGGAATTTTGGTTCCAATCGGATGCATTTTGGCAGAGATATAAGCAAACCGTGTTTCATGGCGAGAACGCGTTTTTCCATGGGTTGCCACGGTAACACGCTTTCTCCTATCAGAAAGATTTGAATAACTTTTTGTCCCCATCTTGTCACGAAGCTCCATGGGGAATGTGGAGCCAATAGCATGAATCCCCTCAGACTAGTTCGTTCAAATACGATGCGCTTAAAGTGATAAAAAGGGCATAAACGCCAAGATGGCGGCCACCCCGTTGCCATGGTAACAGGTTCTCAATAGAGTTTTTTGCTCGTCTTGGTTACTTATACATGTGTACCGAATTTCGTAGCCCTAGCTCAAAGTAGACGATCGGGCCCCTAGGGGCCCCCCCAAAATGCGCCCCCCCCACAATATATATTACAAAGCGTGAAGGACCTACCAAATATGAATTATTTTAATTTTGGTTCCGATCGGATGTATTTCTGCGAAGATATGAGTGAACCGTGTTTCATGGCGAGATCGCTTTTTTCCATGGGTTGCCACGGTAACACGCTTTCGCCTATCAAAAAGATTTGAATAACTTTTGGTCCCCATCTCGTCACGAAGCTCCATGGCGAATGTGGAGCCAATAGCATGAATCGCCTCAGACTAGTTCGTTCAAATGCGATGCGCCCAAATTGACAAAAACGGGCAAAAAAATGGCCGCAAACGCCAAGATGGCGGAAAGCCCGTTGCCATGACAACAGGCGTTTCAATGACTTTTTTACTTGTCTTGATGTGATAGACATGTGTACCGAATTTCGTCGTCCTACGTCAAACTAAAATTTTTTTTCCCCATTCTAGAGGCCATTTTTGGCGTTTCTAGGGGGCGCTGTCGAGGCATTTTTGCATTGGCGTGCATACAAACGCCAAATTATCGAAATTTTCACCGGACATGAGGTGTGTGCCAAGTTTCGCAACTTTTCACGGGGTCTAAGGGGGTCAAAATTGAGTGAGTTGTGCTTAGGAGAATAATAATAATAATAATTAAAGCCGCAAGCGGCATCCATCGGGTCCTCGCTTCATGCCGAACCCTCCACCGAGTCCTGGTTCTCCTAATGCTAAATGTGAAGGACCCGCACAGCCAGTTCATTTTAATAGAGAAATACAATTCACATATTGAGAAAAGAATGTGTGTAAATGCCAAGATGGCGGACAGCCCGTTACCATGGCAACATGTGTTTCATTGACTTTTTAGCTTGTCTTGGGATGATACACATGTGTGCCGAATTTCGTAGCCCGTGATGAAAGTAGACAATCGGGCCCCTAGGGGCCCCCCCAAAAAGTGTCCCCCCCATAATACATTCTATAATGTGTTAAGAACCTACCAAATATGAATAATTGGAATTTTGGTTCCGATCGGATGCATTTCTGCAGAGATATAAGCAAACCGTGTTTCATGGCGAGAAGGTTTTTTTCCAAGATGGCGGACACCCTGTTGCCATGGTAACGGCTGCACAATGAAGTTATTTGCTTTTCTTGGGTTGATACACATGTGTGCCGAATTTCGTAGCCCTAGCTCAAAGTAGACGATCGGGCCCCTAGGGGCCCCCCCCAAAATGTGGCCCCCCCACAATACATATTACAATGCGTGAAGGAGTTACCAAACATGAATTATTTTAATTTTGGTTCCGATCGGGTGTATTTCTGTGAAGATATGAGTGAACCGTGTTTCATGGCGAGAACGCTTTTTTCCATGCGTTGCCACGGTAACACGCTTTCTCCTATCAGAAAGATTTGAATAACTTTTGCTCCCCATCTTGTCACGAAGCTCCACGGCGAATGTGGAGCCAATAGCATGAATCCCCTCAGACTAGTTCGTTCAAATACGATGTGCTTAAAGTGATAAAAAGGGCATAAACGCCAAGATGGCGGACACCCCGTTGCCATGGTAACAGGTTGTCAATAGAGTTTTTTGCTCGTCTTGGTTACTTATACATGTGTGCCGAATTTCGTAGCCCTAGGTCAAAGTAGACTATCGGGCCCCTAGGGGCCCCCCCCAAAATGCGCCCCCCCACAATACATATTACAATGCGTGAAGGACCTACCAAACATGAATTATTTTAATTTTGGTTCCGATCGGATGCATTTCTGCAGAGATATAAGCAAACCGTGTTTCATGGCGAGAACGCTTTTTTCCATGGGTTGCCACGGTAACAAGCTTTCTCCTATCAGAAAGATTTGAATAACTTTTGGTCCCCATCTTGTCACGAAGCTCCATGGCGAACGTGGAGCCAATAGCATGAATCGCCTCAGACTAGTTCGTTCAAATACGATGCGCTTAAAGTGATAAAAAGGGCATAAACGCCAAGATGGCGGACACCCCGTTGCCATGGTAACAGGTTCTCAATAGAGTTTTTTGCTCATCTTGGTTACTTATACATGTGTACCGAATTTCGTAGCCCTAGGTCAAAGTAGACTATCGGGCCCCTAGGGGCCCCCCCAAAATGCGCCCCCCCCAACAATACATATTACAAAGCGTGAAGGACCTACCAAACACGAATTATTTTAATTTTGGTTCCGATCGGATGTATTTCTACGAAGATATGAGTGAACCGTGTTTCATGGCGAGAACGCTTTTTTCCATGGGTTGCCACGGTAACACGCTTTCTCCTATCAAAAAGATTTGAATAACTTTTGCTCCCCATCTTGTCACGAAGCTCCATGGCGAACGTGGAGCCAATAACATGAATCCCCTCAGACTAGTTCGTTCAAATACGATGCGCCCAAATTGACAAAAACGGGCAAAAAAATGGCCGCAAACGCCAAGATGGCGGACAGCCCGTTGCCATGACAACAGGCGTTTCAATGACTTTTTTACTTGTCTTGATGTGATAGACATGTGTACCGAATTTCGTCGTCCTACGTCAAACTAAAATTTTTTTGCCCCATTCTAGAGGCCATTTTTGGCGTTTCTAGGGGGCGCTGTCGAGGCATTTTTGCATTGGCGTGCATACAAACGCCAAATTATCGAAATTTTCACCGGACGTGAGGTGTGTGCCAAGTTTGGCAACTTTTCACGGGGTCTAAGGGGGTCAAAATTGAGTGAGTTGTGCTTAGAACGAGAATAATAATAATAATAATAATAATAAACATTTCAATAACAATAGGGCCCTGCCATACTTCGTATGGCTCGGACCCTAATTAAAGCCGCAAGCGGCATCCATCGGGTCCTCGCCTCATGCCGAACCCTCCACCCGAGTCCTGGTTCTCCTAATGCTAAATGTGACGGACCCGCACAGCCAGTTCCTTTTAATAGAGAAATACAATTCACATATTGAGAAAAGAATGTGTGTAAACGCCAAGATGGCGGACAGACCGTTACCATGGCAACATGTGTTTCATTGACTTTTTAGCTTGTCTTGGGATGATACACATGTGTGCCGAATTTCGTAGCCCGAGATGAAAGTAGACGATCGGGCCCCTTGGGGCCCCCCCAAAAAGTGTCTCCCCCACAATACATTCTATAATGTGTTAAGGACCTACCAAATATGAATAGTTACCGTTTTGGTGCACATCGTATGAATTTGTGCAAAGATATAGGCAAACCGTGTTTGATGGCGAGAAGGTTTTTTTGCAAGATGGCGGACACCCTGTTGCCATGGTAACGGCTGCACAATGAAGTTTTTTGCTTGTCTTGGGTTGATACACATGTGTGCCGAATTTCGTAGCCCTAGGTCAAAGTAGACGATCGGGCCCCTAGGGGCCCCCCCTAAAATGTGCCCCCCCCACAATACATATTACAATGCGTTAAGGACCTGCCAAATATGAATTATTGGAATTTAGGTTCCGATCGGATGCATTTTGGCAGAGATATAAGCAAACCGTGTTTCATGGCGAGAACTCTGTTTTCCATGGGTTGCCACGGTAACACGCTTTCTCCTATCATAAAGATTTGAATAACTTTTTGTCCCCATCTTGTCACGAAGCTCCATGGGGAATGTGGAGCCAATAGTATGAATCCCCTCAGACTAGTTCGTTCAAATACGATGCGCTTAAAGTGATAAAAAGGGCATAAACGCCAAGATGGCGGACACCCCGTTGCCATGGTAACAGGTTCTCAATAGAGTTTTTTGCTCGTCTTGGTTACTTATACATGTGTACCTAATTTCGTAGCCCTAGGTCAAAGTAGACTATCGGGCCCCTCGGGGCCCCCCCAAAATGCGCCCCCCCCACAATACATATTGCAATGCATGAAGGACCTACCAAATATAAATTATTTTAATTTTGGTTCCGATCGGATGTATTTCTGCGAAGATATGAGTGAACCGTGTTTCATGGCGAGATCGCTTTTTTCCATGGGTTGCCACGGTAACACGCTTTCGCCTATCAAAAAGATTTGAATAACTTTTGGTCCCCATCTTGTCACGAAGCTCCATGGCGAACGTGGAGCCAATAGCATGAATCCCCTCAGACTAGTTCGTTCAAATGCGATGCGCCCAAATTGACAAAAACGGGCCAAAAAATGGCCGCAAACGCCAAGATGGCGGAAAGCCCGTTGCCATGACAACAGGCGTTTCAATGACTTTTTTACTTGTCTTCATGTGATAGACATGTGTACCGAATTTCGTCGTCCTACGTCAAACTAAAATTTTTTTTCCCCATTCTAGAGGCCATTTTTGGCGTTTCTAGGGGGCGCAGTCGAGGCATTTTTACATTGGCGTGCACGCAGACCCCAGAATATCGCTATTTTCGCCGGGACTGAGGTGTGTGCCAAGTTTCGCAACTTTTCACGGGGTCTAAGGGGGTCAAAATTGAGTGAGTTGTGCTCAGAACGAGGAGAATAATAATAATTAAAGCCGCAAGCGGCATCCATCGGGTCCTCGCCTCATGCCGAACCCTCCACTGGAACTCACCACAAAGCTTCCGGGTAGATGTGAAGTAAAAGGCATGAATCCAAAACTAGTTTGTTAAAAAATAATGCACATTCAGTAATAAATAGGCATAAACGCCAAGATGGCGGACACCATGTTGCCATGGTAACAGGTGGTCAATGCACTTTTTTACTCGCCTTGGGTTGTTACACATGTGTGCCGAATTTCGTAGCCTAAGATGAAAGTAGACAATCGGGCCCCTGAGGGCCCCCCCAAAAAGTGCCCCCCCCACAATACATTCTATAATGTGTTAAGGACCTACCAAATATGAATAGTTAAAATTTTGGTGCAGATCGCATGAATTTGTGCAAAGATATAAGCAAACCGTGTTTCATGGCGAGAAGGCTTTTTTCCAAGATGGCGGACACTCCAGTGCCATGGTAACAGGCTCTTAATTGAGTTTTATGCTTGTCTCGGGTTGATACACATGTGTGCCGAATTTCGTAGCCCTAGCTAAAAGTAGACGATCGGGCCCCTAGGGGCCCCCCCAAAATGTGCCCCCCCCACAATACATATTACAACACGTTAAGGACCTACCAAATATGAATTATTGGAATTTTGGTTCCGATCGGATGTATTTCTGCAGAAATATAAGCAAACCGTGTTTCATGGCGAGAACGCTGTTTTCCATGGGTTGCCACGGTAACACGCTTTCTCCTATCAGAAAGATTTGAATAACTTTTGGTCCCCATCTTGTCACGAAGCTCCATGGCGAATGTGGAGCCAATAGCCGTAATCCCCTCAGACTAGTTCGTTCAAATACGATGCGCTTAAAGTGATAAAAAGGGCATAAACGCCAAGATGGCGGACACCCCGTTGCCATGGTAACAGGTTCTCAATAGAGTTTTTTGCTCGTCTTGGTTACTTATACATGTGTACCGAATTTCGTGGCCATAGGTCAAAGTAGACTATCGGGCCCCTCGGGCCCCCCCCCAAAATGCGCCCCCCCCACAATACATATTACAATGCGTGAAGGACCTACCAAACATGAATTATTGGCATTTTGGTTCCGATCGGATGTATTTCTGCGAAGATATGAGTGAACCGTGTTTCATGGCGAGAACGCTTTTTTCCATGGGTTGCCACGGTAACACGCTTTCTCTTATCAAAAAGATTTGAATAACTTTTGGTCTCCATCTTGTCACGAAGCTCCACGGCGAATGTGGAGCCAATAGCATGAATCCCCTCAGACTAGTTCGTTCAAATGCGATGCGCCCAAATTGACAAAAACGGGCAAAAAAATGGCCGCAAACGCCAAGATGGCGGACAGCCCGTTGCCATGACAACAGGCGTTTCAATGACTTTTTGACTTGTCTTCATGTGATAGACATGTGTACCGAATTTCGTCGTCCTACGTCAAACTAAATTTTTTTGACCCCATTCTGGAGGCCATTGTTGGCGTTTCTAGGGGGCGCCGTCGAGGCATTTTTGCATTGGCGTGCACGCGGACCCCAGAATATTGCTATTTTCGCCGGGACTGAGGTGTGTGCCAATTTTCGCAACTTTTCACGGGGCCTAAGGGGGTCAAAAATGGCCGAGTTGTGCTGACAAAAATAATAATAATAATAATAATAATTAAAGCCGCAAGCGGCATCCATCGGGTCCTCGCCTCATGCCGAACCCTCCACCCGAACTCGCCACAAAGCTTCCGGGTGGATGTGAAGTAAAAGGCACGAATCCAAAGCTAGTTTGTTCAAAAACAATGTACATACAGTGCTAAATGGGCGTAAACACCAAGATGGCGGACACCCCGTTGCCATGGTAACAGGTGGTCAATGCACTTTTTTACTCGCCTTGGGTTGTTACACATGTGTGCCGGATTTCGTAGCCATAGGTGAAAGTAGACAATCGGGCTCCTGAGGGCCCCCCCCAGAAAGTGCCCCCCCCCCACAATACATTCTATAATGTGTTAAGGACCTACCAAATATGAATAGTTAAAGTTTTGGTGCACATCGCATGAATTTGTGCAAAGATATAAGCAAACCGTGTTTCATGGCGAGAAGGTTTTTTTCCAAGATGGCGGACACTCCATTGCCATGGTAACAGGTGCTTAATTGAGTTTTTTGCTTGTCTAGGGTTGATACACATGTGTGCCGGATTTCGTAGCCCTAGCTCAAAGTAGACGATCGGGCCCCTAGGGGCCCCCCCAAAATGTGCCCCCCCCCCCTACAATACATATTACAATGCGTTAAGGACCTACCAAATATGAAGTATTGGAATTTTGGTTCCGATCGGATGTATTTCTGCGAAGATATGAGTGAACCGTGTTTCATGGCGAGGAGTATTTTTTTCAAGATGGCGGACACCCCGTTGCCATGGTAACAGGTTCTCAATAGAGTTTTTTGCTCGTCTTGGTTACTTATACATGTGTACCGAATTTCGTAGCCCTAGGTCAAAGTAGACGATCGGGCCCCTAGGGGCCGCCCCCAAAATGTGCCCCCTCCACAATACATATTACAATGCGTTAAGGACCTACCAAATATGAATGATTGGAATTTTGGTTCCGATCGGATGCATTTCTGCAGAGATATAAGCAAACCGTGTTTCATGGCGAGAACGCTTTTTTCCATGGGTTGCCACGGTAACAAGCTTTCTCCTATCAGAAAGATTTGAATAACTTTTGGTCCCCATCTTGTCACGAAGCTCCATGGCGAATGTGGAGCCAATAGCATGAATCGCCTCAGACTAGTTCGTTCAAATACGATGCGCTTAAAGTGATAAAAAGGGCATAAACGCCAAGATGGCGGACACCCCGTTGCCATGGTAACAGGTTCTCAATAGAGTTTTTTGCTCGTCTTGGTTACTTATACATGTGTACCGAATTTCATAGCCATAGGTCAAAGTAGACTATCGGGCCCCTAGGGGCCCCCCCCCAAAATGCGCCCCACCCACAATACATATTACAATGCGTGAAGGACCTACCAAACATGAATTATTTTAATTTTGGTTCCGATCGGATGTATTTCTGCGAAGATATGAGTGAACCGTGTTTCATGGCGAGAACGCTTTTTTCCATGGGTTGCCACGGTAACACGCTTTCTCCTATCAAAAAGATTTGAATAACTTTTGGTACCCATCTTGTCACGAAGCTCCATGGCGAATGTGGAGCCAATAGCATGAATCGCCTCAGACTAGTTCGTTCAAATGCGATGCGCCCAAATTGACAAAAACGGGCCAAAAAATGGCCGCAAACGCCAAGATGGCGGAAAGCCCGTTGCCATGACAACAGGCGTTTCAATGACTTTTTTACTTGTCTTGATGTGATAGACATGTGTACCGAATTTTGTCGTCCTACGTCAAACTAAATTTTTTTGACCCCATTCTAGAGGCCATTTTTGGCGTTTCTAGGGGGCGCCGTCGAGGCATTTTTGCATTGGCGTGCACGCGGACCCCAGAATATCGCTATTTTCGCCGGGACTGAGGTGTGTGCCAAGTTTCGCAACTTTTCACGGGGCCTAAGGGGGTGAAAAATAGCCGAGTTGTGCTCAGAACGAGGAGAATAATAATAAACATTACAATAACAATAGGGCCCTGCCATACTTCGTATGGCTCGGACCCTAATAATAAACATTACAATAACAATAGGGCCTTGCCATACTTCGTATGGCTCGGACCCTAATAAACATTACAATAACAATAGGGCCCTGCCATACTTCGTATGGCTCGGACCCTAATAATAAACATTACAATAACAATAGGGCCCTGCCATACTTCGTATGGCGAGGACCCTAATTAAAGCCGCAAGCGGCATCCATCGGGTCCTCGCCTCATGCCGAACCCTCCACCCGAGTCCTGGTTCTCCTAATGCTAAATGTGACGGACCCGCACAGCCAGTTCCTTTTAATAGAGAAATACAATTCACATATTGAGAAAAGAATGTGTGTAAACGCCAAGATGGCGGACAGCCCGTTACCATGGCAACATGTGTTTCATTGACTTTTTAGCTTGTCTTGGGATGATACACATGTGTGCCGAATTTCGTAGCCCGAGATGAAAGTAGACGATCGGGCCCCTTGGGGCCCCCCCAAAAAGTGTCTCCCCCACAATACATTCTATAATGTGTTAAGGACCTACCAAATATGAATAGTTACCGTTTTGGTGCACATCGTATGAATTTGTGCAAAGATATAGGCAAACCGTGTTTGATGGCGAGAAGGTTTTTTTGCAAGATGGCGGACACCCTGTTGCCATGGTAACGGCTGCACAATGAAGTTTTTTGCTTGTCTTGGGTTGATACACATGTGTGCCGAATTTCGTAGCCCTAGGTCAAAGTAGACGATCGGGCCCCTAGGGGCCCCCCCTAAAATGTGCCCCCCCCACAATACATATTACAATGCGTTAAGGACCTGCCAAATATGAATTATTGGAATTTAGGTTCCGATCGGATGCATTTTGGCAGAGATATAAGCAAACCGTGTTTCATGGCGAGAACTCTGTTTTCCATGGGTTGCCACGGTAACACGCTTTCTCCTATCATAAAGATTTGAATAACTTTTTGTCCCCATCTTGTCACGAAGCTCCATGGGGAATGTGGAGCCAATAGTATGAATCCCCTCAGACTAGTTCGTTCAAATACGATGCGCTTAAAGTGATAAAAAGGGCATAAACGCCAAGATGGCGGACACCCCGTTGCCATGGTAACAGGTTCTCAATAGAGTTTTTTGCTCGTCTTGGTTACTTATACATGTGTACCTAATTTCGTAGCCATAGGTCAAAGTAGACTATCGGGCCCCTCGGGGCCCCCCCCAAAATGCGCCCCCCCCACAATACATATTACAATGCGTGAAGGACCTACCAAACATGAATTATTGTAATTTTGGTTCCGATCGGATGTATTTCTGTGAAGATATGAGTGAACCGTGTTTCATGGCGAGATCGCTTTTTTCCATGGGTTGCCACGGTAACACGCTTTCGCCTATCAAAAAGATTTGAATAACTTTTGGTCCCCATCTTGTCACGAAGCTCCATGGCGAATGTGGAGCCAATAGCATGAATCGCCTCAGACTAGTTCGTTCAAATACGATGCGCCCAAATTGAAAAAACGGGCAAAAAAATGGCCGCAAACGCCAAGATGGCGGACAGCCCGTTGCCAAGACAACAGGCGTTTCAATGACTTTTTTACTTGTCTGGATGTGATAGACATGTGTACCGAATTTTGTCGTCCTACGTCAAACTAAAATTTTTTGACCCCATTCTAGAGGCCATTTTTGGCGTTTCTAGGGGGCGCCGTCGAGGCATTTTTACATTGGCGTGCACACGGACCCCAGAATATCGCTATTTTCGCCGGGACTGAGGTGTGTGCCAAGTTTCGCAACTTTTCACGGGGCCTAAGGGGGTCAAAAATGGCCGAGTTGTGCTGACAAAAATAATAATAATAAACATTACAATAACAATAGGGCCCTGCCATACTTCGTATGGCGAGGACCCTAATTAAAGCCGCAAGCGGCATCCATCGGGTCCTCGCCTCATGCCGAACCCTCCACCCGAGTCCTGGTTCTCCTAATGCTACATGTGAAGGACCCGCACAGCCAGTTCATTTTAATAGAGAAATACAATTCACATATTGAGAAAAGAATGTGTGTAAACGCCAAGATGGCGGACAGCCCGTTACCATGGCAACATGTGTTTCATTGACTTTTTAGCTTGTCTTGGGATGATACACATGTGTGCCGAATTTCGTAGCCCGAGATGTAAGTAGACGATCGGGCCCCTAGGGGCCCCCCCAAAAAGTGTCCCCCCCACAATACATTCTATAATGTGTTAAGGACCTACCAAATATGAATAGTTACAGTTTTGGTGCACATCGTATGAATTTGTGCAAAGATATAAGCAAACCGTGTTTCATGGCGAGAAGGTTTTTTTTCCAAGATGGCGGATACCCCGTTGCCATGGGAACGGCTGCACAATGAAGTTTTTTGCTTGTCTTGGGTTGATACACATGTGTGCCGAATTTCGTAGCCCTAGCTCAAAGTAGACGATCGGGCCCCTAGGGGCCGCCCCCAAAATGTGCCCCCCCCACAATACATATTACAACGCGCTAAGGACCTGCCAAATATGAATTATTGGAATTTTGGTTCCAATCGGATGCATTTTGGCAGAGATATAAGCAAACCGTGTTTCATGGCGAGAACGCGTTTTTCCATGGGTTGCCACGGTAACACGCTTTCTCCTATCAGAAAGATTTGAATAACTTTTTGTCCCCATCTTGTCACGAAGCTCCATGGGGAATGTGGAGCCAATAGCATGAATCCCCTCAGACTAGTTCGTTCAAATACGATGCGCTTAAAGTGATAAAAAGGGCATAAACGCCAAGATGGCGGCCACCCCGTTGCCATGGTAACAGGTTCTCAATAGAGTTTTTTGCTCGTCTTGGTTACTTATACATGTGTACCGAATTTCGTAGCCCTAGCTCAAAGTAGACGATCGGGCCCCTAGGGGCCCCCCCAAAATGCGCCCCCCCCACAATATATATTACAAAGCGTGAAGGACCTACCAAATATGAATTATTTTAATTTTGGTTCCGATCGGATGTATTTCTGCGAAGATATGAGTGAACCGTGTTTCATGGCGAGATCGCTTTTTTCCATGGGTTGCCACGGTAACACGCTTTCGCCTATCAAAAAGATTTGAATAACTTTTGGTCCCCATCTCGTCACGAAGCTCCATGGCGAATGTGGAGCCAATAGCATGAATCGCCTCAGACTAGTTCGTTCAAATGCGATGCGCCCAAATTGACAAAAACGGGCAAAAAAATGGCCGCAAACGCCAAGATGGCGGAAAGCCCGTTGCCATGACAACAGGCGTTTCAATGACTTTTTTACTTGTCTTGATGTGATAGACATGTGTACCGAATTTCGTCGTCCTACGTCAAACTAAAATTTTTTTTCCCCATTCTAGAGGCCATTTTTGGCGTTTCTAGGGGGCGCTGTCGAGGCATTTTTGCATTGGCGTGCATACAAACGCCAAATTATCGAAATTTTCACCGGACATGAGGTGTGTGCCAAGTTTCGCAACTTTTCACGGGGTCTAAGGGGGTCAAAATTGAGTGAGTTGTGCTTAGGAGAATAATAATAATAATAATTAAAGCCGCAAGCGGCATCCATCGGGTCCTCGCCTCATGCCGAACCCTCCACCCGAGTCCTGGTTCTCCTAATGCTACATCTGAAGGACCCGCAGAGACAGTTCATTTTAATAGAGAAATACAATTCACATATTGAGAAAAGAATGTGTAAACGCCAAGATGGCGGACAGCCCGTTACCATGGCAACATGTGTTTCATTGACTTTTCAGCTCATCTTGGGATGTTAGACATGTGTACCAAATTTCGTAGCCCTACGTCAAAGTAGACGATCGGGCCCCTAGGGGCCCCCCACAAAATGTGCCACCCCCAGAATACATATTAAAATATGTTAAGGACCTACCAAATATGAATGTTTTCCACTTTGGTGAAGATCAGATGCATTTCGACCAAGATATGAGTGAACCGTGTTTCATGGCGAGGATTTTTTTCAAGATGGCGGACACACCGTTGCCATGGTAACAGGTGCTTAATCGAGTTTTATGCTTGTCTAGGGTTGATACACATGTGTGCCGAATTTCGTAGCCCTAGGTCAAAGTAGACGATCGGGCCCCTAGGGGCCCCCCCCAAAATGTGCCCCCCCCACAATACATATTACAATGCGTGAAGGACCCACCAAATATGAATTATCAGAATTTTGGTTCCGATCGGATGTATTTCTGCACGGATGAGAGTGAACTGTGTTTCATGGCGAGAACGCTTTTTTCCATGGGTTGCCACGGTAACACGCTTTCTCCTATCAGAAAGATTTGAATAACTTTTGGTCCCCATCTTGTCACGAAGCTCCATGGCGAATGTGGAGCCAATAGCATGAATCGCCTCAGACTAGTTTGTTCAAATATGATGCGCTTAAAGTGATAAAAAGGGCATAAACGCCAAGATGGCGGACACCCCGTTGCCATGGTAACAGGTTGTCAATAGAGTTTTTTTTGCTCGTCTTGGTTACTTATACATGTGTACCGAATTTCGTAGCCATAGGTCAAAGTAGACTATCGGGCCCCTCGGGGCCCCCCCCAAAATGCGCCCCCCCACAATACATATTACAAAGCGTGAAGGACCTACCAAACATGAATTATTGGAATTTTGGTTCCGATCGGACGCATTTCTGCGAAGATATGAGTGAACCGTGTTTCATGGCGAGAACGCTTTTTTACATGGGTTGCCACGGTAACACGCTTTCTCCTATCAAAAAGATTTGAATAACTTTTGGTCCCCATCTTGTCACGAAGCTCCATGGCGAATGTGGAGCCAATAGCATGAATCCCCTCAGACTAGTTCGTTCAAATGCGATGCGCCCAAATTGACAAAAACGGGGCAAAAAATGGCCGCAAACGCCAAGATGGCGGACAACCCGTTGCCATGACAACAGGTCTACGATTGACTTTTTTGGTCGTCTTATGTTGTTAGACATGTGTATCGAATTTCGTAGTCCTACGTCAAAGTAAACTTTTGACACCCCATTCTACGGGCCATCTTTGGCGTTTCTAGGGGGCGCTGTCGAGTTATTTTTGCATTGGCGTGCATGCGGACACCAGAATATTGCTATTTTCGCCGGTCTTGAGGTGTGTGCCAAGTTTCGCAACTTTTCACGGGGTCTAAGGGGGTCAAAATTGAGTGAGTTGTGCTGACGAGGAGGAAAAAAATAATAATAATAAAGCCGCAAGCGGCATCCATCGGGTCCTCGCCTCATGCCGAACCCTCCACCCGAACTCGCCACAAAGCTTCCGGGTGGATGTGAAGTAAAAGGCATGAATCCAAAACTAGTTTGTCAAAAAACAATGCACATACAGTGCTAAATGGGCGTAAACGCCAAGATGGCGGACACCCCGTTGCCATGGTAACAGGTGGTCAATGCACTTTTTTACTCGCCTTGCGTTGTTACACATGTGTGTAGAATTTCATAGCCATAGGTGAAAGTAGACGATCGGGCCCCTGAGGGCCCCCCCCAAAAAACTGCCCCCCCCACAATACATTCTGTAATGTGTCAAGGACCTACCAAATATGAATAGTTAAAGTTTTGGTGCACATCGCATGAATTTGTGCAAAGATATAAGCAAACCGTGTTTCATGGCGAGAAGGCTTTTTTCCAAGATGGTGGACACTCCAGTGCCATGGTAACAGGTGCTTAATTGAGTTTTATGCTTGTCTCGGGCTGATACACATGTGTGCCGAATTTCGTAGCCCTAGCTCAAAGTAGACGATAGGGCCCCTAGGGGCCGCCCCCAAAATGTGCCCCCCCCCACAATACATATTACAACGCGTTAAGGACCTACCAAATATGAATTATTGGAATTTTGGTTCCGATCGGATGTATTTCTGCAGAAATATAAGCAAACCGTGTTTCATGGCGAGAACTCTTTTTTCCATGGGTTGCCACGGTAACACGCTTTCTCCTATCAGAAAGATTTGAATAACTTTTGGTCCCCATCTTGTCACGAAGCTCCATGGCGAATGTGGAGCCAATAGCCTGAATCCTCTCAGACTAGTTCGTTGAAATACAATGTGCTTAAAGTGATAAAAAGGGCATAAACGCCAAGATGGCGGACACCCCGTTGCCATGGTAAAAGGTTGTCGTTAGAGTTTTTTGCTCGTCTTGGTTACTTATACATGTGTACCGAATTTCGTAGCCCTAGGTCAATGTAGACTATCGGGCCCCTAGGGGCCCCCCCCAAAATGCGCCCCACCCACAATACGTATTACAATGCGTGAAGGACCTACCAAACATGAATTATTGTAATTTTGGTTCCGATCGGATGTATTTCTGCGAAGATATGAGTGAACCGTGTTTCATGGCGAGATCGCTTTTTTCCATGGGTTGCCACGGTAACACGCTTTCGCCTATCAAAAAGATTTGAATAACTTTTGGTCCCCATCTTGTCACGAAGCTCCATGGCGAATGTGGAGCCAATAGCATGAATCGCCTCAGACTAGTTCGTTCAAATGCGATGCGCCCAAATTGACAAAAACGGGCAAAAAAATGGCCGCAAACGCCAAGATGGCGGAAAGCCCGTTGCCATGACAACAGGCGTTTCAATGACTTTTTTACTTGTCTTGATGTGATAGACATGTGTACCGAATTTCGTCGTCCTACGTCAAACAAAAATTTTTTTTCCCCATTCTAGAGGCCATTTTTGGCGTTTCTAGGGGCCGCCGTTGAGGCATTTTTACATTGGCATGCACGCGGACCCCAGAATATCGCTATTTTCGCCGGGACTGAGGTGTGTGCCAAGTTTCGCAACTTTTCACGGGGCCTAAGGCGGTCAAAAATGGCCGAGTTGTGCTGAGAACGAGGAGAATAATAATTAAAGCCGCAAGCGGCATCCATCGGGTCCTCGCCTCATGCCGAACCCTCCACCCGAACTCGCCACAAAACTTCCGGGTGGATGTGAAGTAAAAGGCACGAATCCAAAAGTAGTTTGTTAAAAAACAATGCACATACAGTGCTAAATGGGCGTAAATGCCAAGATGGCGGACACCCCGTTGCCATGGTAACAGGTGGTCAATGCACTTTTTTACTCGCCTTGGCTTGTTACACATGTGTACCGAATTTCGTAACCCTACGTCAAAGTAAAAGATTGGGCCCCTAGGGCCCCCCCCCAAAAAGTGCCCCCCCACAATACATTCTATAATGTGTTAAGGACCTACCAAATATTAATATTTACAGTTTTGGCGCACATAGCATTAATTTGTGCGAAGATATAAGCAAACCGTGTTTAATGTCGAGGAGTACTTTTTTCAAGATGGCGGACACACCGTTGCCATGGTAACGGCTGCACAATGAAGTTTTTTGCTTGTCTTGGGTTGATACACATGTGTGCCGAATTTCGTAGCCCTAGCTCAAAGTAGACGATCGGGCCCCTAGGGCCCCCCCCCAAAATGTGCCCCCCCCACCATACATATTACAATGCGTTAAGGACCTACCAAATATGAATTATTGGAATTTTGGTTCCGATCGGATGCATTTCTGCAGAGATATAAGCAAACCGTGTTTCATGGCGAGAACGCTTTTTTCCATGGGTTGCCACGGTAACACGCTTTCTCCTATCAGAAAGATTTGAATAACTTTTGGTCCCCATCTTGTCACGAAGCTCCATGGTGAATGTGGAGCCAATAGCATGAATCGCCTCAGACTAGTTCGTTCAAATACGATGCGCTTAAAGTGATAAAAAGGGCATAAACGCCAAGATGGCAGACACCCCGTTGCCACGGTAACAGGTTCTCAATAGAGTTTTTTGCTCGTCTTGGTTACTTATACATGTGTACCGAATTTCGTAGCCATAGGTCAAAGTAGACCATCGGGCCCCTAGGGGCCCCCCCCAAAATGCGCCCCCCCCCCCCCCCCCCCCCCCACAATACATATTACAAAGCGTGAAGGACCTACCAAACATGAATTATTTTAATTTTGGTTCCGATCGGATGTATTTCTGCGAAGATATGAGTGAACCGTGTTTCATGGCGAGAACGCTTTTTTCCATGGGTTGCCACGGTAACACGCTTTCTCCTATCAGAAAGATTTGAATAACTTTTGGTCCCCATCTTGTCACGAAGCTCCATGGCGAATGTGGAGCCAATAGCCTGAA
This sequence comes from Telmatherina bonti, assembly GCF_933228915.1. Taxonomy (NCBI): domain Eukaryota; kingdom Metazoa; phylum Chordata; class Actinopteri; order Atheriniformes; family Telmatherinidae; genus Telmatherina; species Telmatherina bonti. The sequence goes on from NC_136620.1 coordinate 1,627,562, forward strand.
TCCCCTCAGACTAGTTCGTTGAAATACGTTGTGCTTAAAGTGATAAAAAGGGCATAAACGCCAAGATGGCGGACACCCCGTTGCCATGGTAACAGGTTCTCAATGGAGTTTTTTGCTCGTCTTGGTTACTTATACATGTGTACCGAATTTCGTAGCCCTAGGTCAAAGTAGACTATCGGGCCCCTAGGGGCCCCCCCAAAATGCGCCCCACCCACAATACATATTACAATGCGTGAAGGACCTACCAAACATGAATTATTGTAATTTTGGTTCCGATCGGATGTATTTCTGCGAAGATATGAGTGAACCGTGTTTCATGGCGAGATCGCTTTTTTCCATGGGTTGCCACGGTAACAAGCTTTCGCCTATCAAAAAGATTTGAATAACTTTTGGTCCCCATCTTGTCACGAAGCTCCATGGCGAATGTGGAGCCAATAGCATGAATCGCCTCAGACTAGTTCGTTCAAATGCGATGCGCCCAAATTGACAAAAACGGGCAAAAAAATGGCCGCAAACGCCAAGATGGCGGAAAGGCCGTTGCCATGACAACAGGCATTTCAATGACTTTTTTACTTGTCTGGATGTGATAGACATGTGTACCGAATTTCGTCGTCCTACGTCAAACTAAAATTTTTTTCCCCATTGTAGAGGCCATTGTTGGCGTTTCTAGGGGGCGCCGTCGAGGCATTTTCACATTGGCGTGCACGCGGACCCCAGAATATCGCTATTTTCGCCGGGACTGAGGTGTGTGCCAAGTTTCGCAACTTTTCACGGGGTCTAAGGGGGTCAAAATTGAGTGAGTTGTGCTGAGAAGAATAAACATTACAATAACAATAGGGCCTTGCCATACTTCGTATGGCTCAGACCCTAATAATTAAAGCCGCAAGCGGCATCCATCGGGTCCTCGCCTCATGCCGAACCCTCCGCCCGAGTCCTGGTTCTCCTAATGCTACATGTGAAGGACCCGCACAGCCAGTTCATTTTAATAGAGAAATACAATTCACATATTGAGAAAAGAATGTGTGTAAACGCCAAGATGGCGGACAGCCCGTTACCATGGCAACATGTGTTTCATTGCCTTTTTAGCTTGTCTTGTAATGATACACGTGTGCCGAATTTCGTAGCTCGAGATGAAAGTAGACGATCGGGCCCCTTGGGGCCCCCCCAAAAAGTGTCCCCCCCACAATACATTCTATAATGTGTGAAGGACCTACCAAATATGAATAGTTACAGTGTTGGTGCACATCGTATGAATTTGTGCAAAGATATAAGCAAACCGTGTTTCATGGCGAGAAGGCTTTTTTCCAAGATGGCGGACACCCCGTTGCCATGGTAACGGCTGCACAATGAAGTTTTTTGCTTGTCTTGGGTTGATACACATGTGTGCCGAATTTCGTAGCCCTAGCTCAAAGTAGACGATCGGGCCCCTAGGGGCCGCCCCCAAAATGTGCCCCCCCCACAATACATATTACAACGCGTTAAGGACCTACCAAACATGAATTATTTTAATTTTGGTTCCGATCGGATGTATTTCTGCGAAGATATGAGTGAAGCGTGTTTCATGGCGAGAACGCTTTTTTCCATGGGTTGCCACGGTAACACGCTTTCTCCTATCAAAAAGTTTTGAATAACTTTTTGTCCCCATCTTGTCACGAAGCTCCATGGCGAATGTGGAGCCAATAGCATGAATCCCCTCAGACTAGTTCGTTCAAATGTGATGCGCCCAAATTGACAAAAACGGGCAAAAAAATGGCCGCAAACGCCAAGATGGCGGAAAGCCCGTTGCCATGACAACAGGTCTACGATTGACTTTTTTGGTTGTCTTATGGTGGTAGACATGTGTACCGAATTTCGTCGTCCTACGTCAAGATAAACTTTTGACACCCCATTCTACGGGCCATCTTTGGCGTTTCTAGGGGGCGCTGTCGAGGCATTTTTGCATTGGCGTGCATACAAACGCCAGATTTATCAAAATTTTCGCCGGGCGTGAGGTGTGTGCCAAGTTTCGCAACTTTTCACGGGGGCTAAGGGGGTCAAAATTGAGCGAGTTGTGCTTAAAATAATAATAATAATAATAATTAAAGCCGCAAGCGGCATCCATCGGGTCCTCGCCTCATGCCGAACCCTCCACCCGAACTCGCCACAAAGCTTCCAGGTGGATGTGAAGTAAAAGGCACGAATCCAAAACTAGTTTGTTCAAAAACAATGCACATACAGTGCTAAATGGGCGTAAACGCCAAGATGGCGGACACCCCGTTGCCATGGTAACAGGTGGTCAATGCACTTTTTTACTCGCCTTGGGTTGTTACACATGTGTGCCGAATTTCGTAACCATAGGTGAAAGTAGACGATCGGGCCCCTGAGGGCCCCCCCAAAAAGTGCCCCCCCCACAATACATTCTATAATGTGTTAAGGACCTACCAAATATGAATAATTACAGTTTTGGTGCACATCGCATGAATTTGTGCGAAGATATAAGCAAACCGTGTTTAATGGCGAGAAGGTTTTTTTCCAAGATGGCGGACACCCTGTTGCCATGGTAATGGCTGCACAATGAAGTTTTTTGCTTGTGTCGGGTTGATACACATGTGTGCCGAATTTCGTAGCCCTAGCTCAAAGTAGACGATCGGGCCCCTAGGGGCCCCCCCCAAAATGTGCCACCCCCACAATACATATTAAAATATGTTAAGGACCTACCAAATATGAATGTTTTCCACTTTGGTGCAGATCAGATGCATTTCTACCAAGATATGAGTGAACCGTGTTTCATGGCGAGGAGGATTTTTTTCAAGATGGCGGACACTCCAGTGCCATGGTAACAGGTGCTTAATTGAATTTTATGCTTGTCTCGGGTTGATACATGTGTGCCGAATTTCGTAGCCCTAGCTCAAAGTAGACAATCGGGCCCCTAGGGGCCCCCCCCAAAATGTGCCCCCCCCACAATACATATTACAATGCGTTAAGGACCTACCAAATATGAATTATTGGAATTTTGGTTCCGATCGCATGCATTTCTGCAGAGATATAAGCAAACCGTGTTTCATGGCGAGAACGCTGTTTTCCATGGGTTGCCACGGTAACACGCTTTCTCCTATCAGAAAGATTTGAATAACTTTTGGTCCCCATCTTGTCACGAAGCTCCATGGCGAATGTGGAGCCAATAGCCTGAATCCCCTCAGACTAGTTCGTTGAAATACGTTGTGCTTAAAGTGATAAAAAGGGCATAAACGCCAAGATGGCGGACACCCCGTTGCCATGGTAACAGGTTCTCAATAGAGTTTTTTGCTCGTCTTGGTTACTTATACATGTGTACCGAATTTCGTAGCCATAGGTCAAAGTAGACTATCGGGCCCCTCGGGGCCCCCCCCAAAATGTGCGCCCCCCCCACAATACATATTACAATGCGTGAAGGACCTACCAAACATGAATTATCAGAATTTTGGTTCCGATCGGAAGCATTTCTGCGAAGATATGAGTGAACCGTGTTTCATGGCGAGATCGCTTTTTTCCATGGGTTGCCACGGTAACACGCTTTCGCCTATCAAAAAGATTTGAATAACTTTTTGTCCCCATCTTGTCACGAAGCTCCATGGCGAATGTGGAGCCAATAGCATGAATCCCCTCAGACTAGTTCGTTCAAATGCGATGCGCCCAAATTGACAAAAACGGGCCAAAAAATGGCCGCAAACGCCAAGATGGCGGAAAGCCCGTTGCCATGACAACAGGCGTTTCAATGACTTTTTTACTTGTCTTCATGTGATAGACATGTGTACCGAATTTCGTCGTCCTACGTCAAACTAAAAAATTTTTTCCCCATTCTAGAGGCCATTTTTGGCGTTTCTAGGGGGCGCAGTCGAGGCATTTTTACATTGGCGTGCACGCAGACCCCAGAATATCGCTATTTTCGCCGGGACTGAGGTGTGTGCCAAGTTTCGCAACTTTTCACGGGGTCTAAGGGGGTCAAAATTGAGTGAGTTGTGCTTAGAACGAGAACGAGAATAATAATAATTAAAGCCGCAAGCGGCATCCATCGGGTCCTCGCCTCATGCCGAACCCTCCACCCGAACTCGCCACAAAGCTTCCGGGTGGATGTGAAGTAAAAGGCACGAATCCAAAGCTAGTTTGTTCAAAAACAATGTACATACAGTGCTAAATGGGCGTAAACACCAAGATGGCGGACACCCCGTTGCCATGGTAACAGGTGGTCAATGCACTTTTTTACTCGCCTTGGGTTGTTACACATGTGTGCCGGATTTCGTAGCCATAGGTGAAAGTAGACAATCGGGCTCCTGAGGGCCCCCCCCAGAAAGTGTACCCCCCCCACAATACATTCTATAATGTGTTAAGGACCTACCAAATATGAATAGTTAAAGTTTTGGTGCACATCGCATGAATTTGTGCAAAGATATAAGCAAACCGTGTTTCATGGCGAGAAGGTTTTTTTCCAAGATGGCGGACACTCCATTGCCATGGTAACAGGTGCTTAATTGAGTTTTTTGCTTGTCTAGGGTTGATACACATGTGTGCCGGATTTCGTAGCCCTAGCTCAAAGTAGACGATCGGGCCCCTAGGGGCCCCCCCAAAATGTGCCCCCCCCCCCTACAATACATATTACAATGCGTTAAGGACCTACCAAATATGAAGTATTGGAATTTTGGTTCCGATCGGATGTATTTCTGCGAAGATATGAGTGAACCGTGTTTCATGGCGAGGAGTATTTTTTTCAAGATGGCGGACACCCCGTTGCCATGGTAACAGGTTCTCAATAGAGTTTTTTGCTCGTCTTGGTTACTTATACATGTGTACCGAATTTCGTAGCCCTAGGTCAAAGTAGACGATCGGGCCCCTAGGGGCCGCCCCCAAAATGTGCCCCCTCCACAATACATATTACAATGCGTTAAGGACCTACCAAATATGAATGATTGGAATTTTGGTTCCGATCGGATGCATTTCTGCAGAGATATAAGCAAACCGTGTTTCATGGCGAGAACGCTTTTTTCCATGGGTTGCCACGGTAACAAGCTTTCTCCTATCAGAAAGATTTGAATAACTTTTGGTCCCCATCTTGTCACGAAGCTCCATGGCGAATGTGGAGCCAATAGCATGAATCGCCTCAGACTAGTTCGTTCAAATACGATGCGCTTAAAGTGATAAAAAGGGCATAAACGCCAAGATGGCGGACACCCCGTTGCCATGGTAACAGGTTCTCAATAGAGTTTTTTTGCTCGTCTTGGTTACTTATACATGTGTACCGAATTTCGTAGCCATAGGTCAAAGTAGACAATCGGGCCCCTAGGGGCCCCCCCGAAAATGTGCCCCCCCCCACAATACATATTACAATGCGTTAAGGACCTACCAAATATGAATTATCTGAATTTTGGTTCCGATCGGATGTATTTCTGCGAAGATATGAGTGAACCGTGTTTCATGGCGAGAACGCTTTTTTCCATGGGTTGCCACGGTAACACGCTTTCTCCTATCAGAAAGATTTGAATAGCTTTTGGTCCCCATCTTGTCACGAAGCTCCATCGCGAATGTGGAGCCAATAGCCTGAATCCCCTCAGACTAGTTCGTTCAAATGCGATGCGCTTAAAGTGATAAAAAGGGCATAAACGCCAAGATGGCGGACACCCCGTTGCCATGGTAACAGGTTCTCAATAGAGTTTTTTGCTCGTCTTGGTTACTTATACATGTGTACCGAATTTCATAGCCATAGGTCAAAGTAGACTATCGGGCCCCTAGGGGCCCCCCCCAAAATGCGCCCCACCCACAATACATATTACAATGCGTGAAGGACCTACCAAACATGAATTATTTTAATTTTGGTTCCGATCGGATGTATTTCTGCGAAGATATGAGTGAACCGTGTTTCATGGCGAGAACGCTTTTTTCCATGGGTTGCCACGGTAACACGCTTTCTCCTATCAAAAAGATTTGAATAACTTTTGGTACCCATCTTGTCACGAAGCTCCATGGCGAATGTGGAGCCAATAGCATGAATCGCCTCAGACTAGTTCGTTCAAATGCGATGCGCCCAAATTGACAAAAACGGGCCAAAAAATGGCCGCAAACGCCAAGATGGCGGAAAGCCCGTTGCCATGACAACAGGCGTTTCAATGACTTTTTTACTTGTCTTGATGTGATAGACATGTGTACCGAATTTTGTCGTCCTACGTCAAACTAAATTTTTTTGACCCCATTCTAGAGGCCATTTTTGGCGTTTCTAGGGGGCGCCGTCGAGGCATTTTTGCATTGGCGTGCACGCGGACCCCAGAATATCGCTATTTTCGCCGGGACTGAGGTGTGTGCCAAGTTTCGCAACTTTTCACGGGGCCTAAGGGGGTGAAAAATAGCCGAGTTGTGCTCAGAACGAGGAGAATAATAATAAACATTACAATAACAATAGGGCCCTGCCATACTTCGTATGGCTCGGACCCTAATAATAATTAAAGCCGCAAGCGGCATCCATCGGGTCCTCGCCTCATGCCGAACCCTCCGCCCGAGTCCTGGTTCTCCTAATGCTACATGTGAAGGACCCGCACAGCCAGTTCATTTTAATAGAGAAATACAATTCACATATTGAGAAAAGAATGTGTGTAAACGCCAAGATGGCGGACACCCCGTTACCATGGCAACATGTGTTTCATTGCCTTTTTAGCTTGTCTTGGAATGATACACGTGTGCCGAATTTCGTAGCTTGAGATGAAAGTAGACGATCGGGCCCCTTGGGGCCCCCCCAAAAAGTGTCCCCCCACAATACATTCTATAATGTGTTAAGGACCTACCAAATATGAATAGTTACAGTTTTGGTGCACATCGTATGAATTTGTGCAAAGATATAAGCAAACCGTGTTTCATGGCGAGAAGTTTTTTTTCCAAGATGGCGGACACCCCGTTGCCATGGTAACGGCTGCACAATGAAGTTTTTTGCTTGTCTTGGGTTGATACACATGTGTGCCGAATTTCGTAGCCCTAGCTCAAAGTAGACGATCGGGCCCCTAGGGGCCGCCCCCAAAATTTGCCCCCCCCACAATACATATTACAACGCGTTAAGGACCTACCAAATATGAATTATTGGAATTTTGGTTCCGATCGGATGCATTTCTGCAGAGATATAAGCAAACCGTGTTTCATGGCGAGAACGCTTTTTTCCATGGGTTGCCACGGTAACACGCTTTCTCCTATCAGAAAGATTTGAATAACTTTTGGTCCCCATCTTGTCACGAAGCTCCATGGCGAATGTGGAGCCAATAGCATGAATCGCCTCAGACTAGTTCGTTCAAATACGATGCGCTTAAAGTGATAAAAAGGGCATAAACGCCAAGATGGCAGACACCCCGTTGCCACGGTAACAGGTTCTCAATAGAGTTTTTTGCTCGTCTTGGTTACTTATACATGTGTACCGAATTTCATAGCCATAGGTCAAAGTGGACCATCGGGCCCCTAGGGGCCCCCCCCAAAATGCGCCCCCCCCCCACAATACATATTACAAAGCGTGAAGGACCTACCAAACATGAATTATTTTAATTTTGGTTCCGATCGGATGTATTTCTGCGAAGATATGAGTGAACCGTGTTTCATGGCGAGAACGCAGTTTTACATGGGTTGCCACGTTAACACGCTTTCTCCTATCAGAAAGATTTGAATAACTTTTGGTCCCCATCTTGTGTCACGAAGCTCCATGGCGAATGTGGAGCCAATAGCCTGAATCCCCTCAGACTAGTTCGTTGAAATACGTTGTGCTTAAAGTGATAAAAAGGGCATAAACGCCAAGATGGCGGACACCCCGTTGCCATGGTAACAGGTTCTCAATGGAGTTTTTTGCTCGTCTTGGTTACTTATACATGTGTACCGAATTTCGTAGCCCTAGGTCAAAGTAGACTATCGGGCCCCTAGGGGCCCCCCCAAAATGCGCCCCCCCCCACAATACATATTACAATGCGTGAAGGACCTACCAAATATGAATTATTGGAATTTTGGTTCCGATCGGATGTATATCTGCAGGGATATGAGTGAACCGTGTTTCATGGCGAGAACGCTTTTTTCCATGGGTTGCCACGGTAACACGCTTTCTCCTATCAAAAAGATTTGAATAACTTTTGGTCTCCATCTTGTCACGAAGCTCCATGGCGAATGTGGAGCCAATAGAATGAATCCCCTCAGACTAGTTCGTTAAAATGCGATGCGCCCAAATTGACAAAAACGGGCAAAAAAATGGCCGCAAACGCCAAGATGGCGGACAGCCCGTTGCCATGACAACAGGCGTTTCAATGACTTTTTTACTTGTCTTGATGTGATAGACATGTGTACCAAATTTCGTCGTCCTACGTCAAACTAAATTTTTTTGACCCCATTCTGGAGGCCATTTTTGGCGTTTCTAGGGGGCGCCGTCGAGGCATTTTTACATTGGCGTGCACGCGGACCCCAGAATATCGCTATTTTCGCCGGGACTGAGGTGTGTGCCAAGTTTCGCAACTTTTCACGGGGTCTAAGGGGGTCAAAAATGGCCGAGTTGTGCTGACAAAAATAATAATAATAATAATTAAAGCCGCAAGCGGCATCCATCGGGTCCTCGCCTCATGCCGAACCCTCCACCCGAACTCGCCACAAAGCTTCCGGGTGGATGTGAAGTAAAAGGCACGAATCCAAAGCTAGTTTGTTCAAAAACAATGTACATACAGTGCTAAATGGGCGTAAACACCAAGATGGCGGACACCCCGTTGCCATGGTAACAGGTGGTCAATGCACTTTTTTACTCGCCTTGGGTTGTTACACATGTGTGCCGGATTTCGTAGCCATAGGTGAAAGTAGACAATCGGGCTCCTGAGGGCCCCCCCCAGAAAGTGCCCCCCCCCCACAATACATTCTATAATGTGTTAAGGACCTACCAAATATGAATAGTTAAAGTTTTGGTGCACATCGCATGAATTTGTGCAAAGATATAAGCAAACCGTGTTTCATGGCGAGAAGGTTTTTTTCCAAGATGGCGGACACTCCATTGCCATGGTAACAGGTGCTTAATTGAGTTTTTTGCTTGTCTAGGGTTGATACACATGTGTGCCGGATTTCGTAGCCCTAGCTCAAAGTAGACGATCGGGCCCCTAGGGGCCCCCCCAAAATGTGCCCCCCCCCCCCTACAATACATATTACAATGCGTTAAGGACCTACCAAATATGAAGTATTGGAATTTTGGTTCCGATCGGATGTATTTCTGCGAAGATATGAGTGAACCGTGTTTCATGGCGAGGAGTATTTTTTTCAAGATGGCGGACACCCCGTTGCCATGGTAACAGGTTCTCAATAGAGTTTTTTGCTCGTCTTGGTTACTTATACATGTGTACCGAATTTCGTAGCCCTAGGTCAAAGTAGACGATCGGGCCCCTAGGGGCCGCCCCCAAAATGTGCCCCCTCCACAATACATATTACAATGCGTTAAGGACCTACCAAATATGAATGATTGGAATTTTGGTTCCGATCGGATGCATTTCTGCAGAGATATAAGCAAACCGTGTTTCATGGCGAGAACGCTTTTTTCCATGGGTTGCCACGGTAACAAGCTTTCTCCTATCAGAAAGATTTGAATAACTTTTGGTCCCCATCTTGTCACGAAGCTCCATGGCGAATGTGGAGCCAATAGCATGAATCGCCTCAGACTAGTTCGTTCAAATACGATGCGCTTAAAGTGATAAAAAGGGCATAAACGCCAAGATGGCGGACACCCCGTTGCCATGGTAACAGGTTCTCAATAGAGTTTTTTTGCTCGTCTTGGTTACTTATACATGTGTACCGAATTTCGTAGCCATAGGTCAAAGTAGACAATCGGGCCCCTAGGGGCCCCCCCGAAAATGTGCCCCCCCCCACAATACATATTACAATGCGTTAAGGACCTACCAAATATGAATTATCTGAATTTTGGTTCCGATCGGATGTATTTCTGCGAAGATATGAGTGAACCGTGTTTCATGGCGAGAACGCTTTTTTCCATGGGTTGCCACGGTAACACGCTTTCTCCTATCAGAAAGATTTGAATAGCTTTTGGTCCCCATCTTGTCACGAAGCTCCATCGCGAATGTGGAGCCAATAGCCTGAATCCCCTCAGACTAGTTCGTTCAAATGCGATGCGCTTAAAGTGATAAAAAGGGCATAAACGCCAAGATGGCGGACACCCCGTTGCCATGGTAACAGGTTCTCAATAGAGTTTTTTGCTCGTCTTGGTTACTTATACATGTGTACCGAATTTCATAGCCATAGGTCAAAGTAGACTATCGGGCCCCTAGGGGCCCCCCCCCAAAATGCGCCCCACCCACAATACATATTACAATGCGTGAAGGACCTACCAAACATGAATTATTTTAATTTTGGTTCCGATCGGATGTATTTCTGCGAAGATATGAGTGAACCGTGTTTCATGGCGAGAACGCTTTTTTCCATGGGTTGCCACGGTAACACGCTTTCTCCTATCAAAAAGATTTGAATAACTTTTGGTACCCATCTTGTCACGAAGCTCCATGGCGAATGTGGAGCCAATAGCATGAATCGCCTCAGACTAGTTCGTTCAAATGCGATGCGCCCAAATTGACAAAAACGGGCCAAAAAATGGCCGCAAACGCCAAGATGGCGGAAAGCCCGTTGCCATGACAACAGGCGTTTCAATGACTTTTTTACTTGTCTTGATGTGATAGACATGTGTACCGAATTTTGTCGTCCTACGTCAAACTAAATTTTTTTGACCCCATTCTAGAGGCCATTTTTGGCGTTTCTAGGGGGCGCCGTCGAGGCATTTTTGCATTGGCGTGCACGCGGACCCCAGAATATCGCTATTTTCGCCGGGACTGAGGTGTGTGCCAAGTTTCGCAACTTTTCACGGGGCCTAAGGGGGTGAAAAATAGCCGAGTTGTGCTCAGAACGAGGAGAATAATAATAAACATTACAATAACAATAGGGCCCTGCCATACTTCGTATGGCTCGGACCCTAATTAAAGCCGCAAGCGGCATCCATCGGGTCCTCGCCTCATGCCGAACCCTCCACCCGAGTCCTGGTTCTCCTAATGCTACATGTGAAGGACCCGCACAGCCAGTTCATTTTAATAGAGAAATACAATTCACATATTGAGAAAAGAATGTGTGTAAACGCCAAGATGGCGGACAGCCCGTTACCATGGCAACATGTGTTTCATTGACTTTTTAGCTTGTCTTGGGATGATACACATGTGTGCCGAATTTCGTAGCCCGAGATGAAAGTAGACGATCGGGCCCCTAGGGGCCCCCCCAAAAAGTGTCCCCCCCACAATACATTCTATAATGTGTTAAGGACCTACCAAATCTGAATAGTTACAGTTTTGGTGCACATCGTATGAATTTGTGCAAAGATATAAGCAAACCGTGTTTCATGGCGAGAAGGTTTTTTTCCAAGATGGCGGATACCCCGTTGCCATGGTAACGGCTGCACAATGAAGTTTTTTGCTTGTCTTGGGTTGATACACATGTGTGCCGAATTTCGTAGCCCTAGGTCAAAGTAGACAATCGGGCCCCTAGGGGCCCCCCCAAAATGTGCCCCCCCCCCACAATACATATTACAACGCGTTAAGGACCTACCAAATATGAATTATTGGAATTTTGGTTCCGATCGGATGTATTTCTGCAGAAATATAAGCAAACCGTGTTTCATGGCGAGAACGCTTTTTTCCATGGGTTGCCACGGTAACACGCTTTCTCCTATCAGAAAGATTTGAATAACTTTTGGTCCCCATCTTGTCACGAAGCTCCATGGCGAATGTGGAGCCAATAGCCTGAATCCCCTCAGACTAGTTCGTTGAAATACGATGTGCTTAAAGTGATAAAAAGGGCATAAACGCCAAGATGGCGGACACCCCGTTGCCATGGTAACAGGTTGTCAATAGAGTTTTTTGCTCGTCTTGGTTACTTATACATGTGTACCGAATTTCGTAGCCCTAGGTCAAAGTAGACTATCGGGCCCCTAGGGCCCCCCCCCAAAATGCGCCCCACCCACAATACATATTACAATGCGTGAAGGACCTACCAAACATGAATTATTTTAATTTTGGTTCCGTTCTGATGTATTTCTGCGAAGATATGAGTGAACCGTGTTTCATGGCGAGAACGCTTTTTTCCATGGGTTGCCACGGTAACACGCTTTCTCCTATCAAAAAGATTTGAATAACTTTTTGTCCCCATCTTGTCACGAAGCTCCATGGCGAATGTGGAGCCAATAGCATGAATCGCCTCAGACTAGTTCGTTCAAATGCGATGCGCCCAAATTGACAAAAACGGGCAAAAAAATGGCCGCAAACGCCAAGATGGCGGAAAGCCCGTTGCCATGACAACAGGCGTTTCAATGACTTTTTTACTTGTCTTGATGTGATAGACATGTGTACCGAATTTCGTCGTCCTACGTCAAACTAAAATTTTTTTTCCCCATTCTGGAGGCCATTTTTGGCGTTTCTAGGGGGCGCTGTCGAGGCATTTTTGCATTGGCGTGCATACAAACGCCAAATTATCGAAATTTTCAGCGGACGTGAGGTGTGTGCCAAGTTTCGCAACTTTTCACGGGGTCTAAGGGGGTCAAAATTGAGTGAGTTGTGCTTAGAACGAGAACGAGGAGAATAATAAACATTACAATAACAATAGGGCCCTGCCATACTTCGTATGGCTCGGACCCTAATTACAATTAAAGCCGCAAGCGGCATCCATCGGGTCCTCGCCTCATGCCGAACCCTCCACCCGAACTCGCCACAAAGCTTCCGGGTGGATGTGAAGTAAAAGGCACGAATCCAAAACTAGTTTGTTGAAAAACAATGCACATACAGTGCTAAATGGGCGTAAACGCCAAGATGGCGGACACCCCGTTGCCATGGTAACAGGTGGTCAATGCACTTTTTTACTCGCCTTGGGTTGTTAGACATGTGTGCCGAATTTCGTAGCCCTAGGTCAAAGTAGACGATCGGGCCCCTAGGGGCCCCCCCCAAAATGTGCCCCCCCCCACAATACATATTACAATGTGTTAAGGACCTACCAAATATGAATAGTTACAGTTTTGGTGCACATCGTATGAATGTGTGCAAAGATATAAGCAAACCGTGTTTCATGGCGAGAAGGTTTTTTTCCAAGATGGCGGACACCCCGTTGCCATGGTAACGGCTGCACAATGAAGTTTTTTGCTTGTCTTGGGTTGATACACATGTGTGCCGAATTTCGTAGCCCTAGGTCAAAGTAGACGATCGGGCCCCTAGGGGCCCCCCCCAAAATGTGCCCCCCCCCACAATACATATTACAATGCGTTAAGGACCTACCAAATATGAATTATTGGAATTTTGGTTCCGATCGGATGTATATCTGCAGGGATATGAGTGAACCGTGTTTCATGGCGAGAACGCTTTTTTCCATGGGTTTCCACGGTAACACGCTTTCTCCTATCAGAAAGATTTGAATAACTTTTTGTCACCATCTTGTCACGAAGCTCCATGGCGAATGTGGAGCCAATAGCATGAATCGCCTTAGACTAGTTCGTTCAAATATGATGCGCTTAAAGTGATAAAAAGCGCATAAACGCCAAGATGGCGGCCACCCCGTTGCCATGGTAACAGGTTCTCAATAGAGTTTTTTGCTCGTCTTGGTTACTTATACATGTGTACCGAATTTCGTAGCCATTGGTCAAAGACTATCGGGCCCCTCGGGGCCCCCCCCCAAAATGCGCCCCCCCCACAATACATATTACAAAGCGTGAAGGACCTACCAAACATGAATTATTTTAATTTTGGTTCCGATCGGGCGTATTTCTGCGAAGATATGAGTGAACCGTGTTTCATGGCGAGAACGCTTTTTTCCATGGGTTGCCACGGTAACACGCTTTCTCCTATCAAAAAGATTTGAATAACTTTTGGTCTCCATCTTGTCACGAAGCTCCATGGCGAATGTGGAGCCAATAGCATGAATCCCCTCAGACTAGTTCGTTCAAATGCGATGCGCCCAAATTGACAAAAACGGGCCAAAAAATGGCCGCAAACGCCAAGATGGCGGACAGCCCGTTGCCATGACAACAGGCGTTTCAATGACTTTTTTACTTGTCTTGATGTGATAGACATGTGTACCGAATTTCGTCGTCCTACGTCAAACTAAATTTTTTTAACCCCATTCTGGAGGCCATTGTTGGCGTTTCTAGGGGGCGCCGTCGAGGCATTTTTGCATTGGCGTGCACGCGGACCCCAGAATATCGCTATTTTCGCCGGGACTGAGGTGTGTGCCAAGTTTCGCAACTTTTCACAGGGTCTAAGGGGGTCAAAAATGGCCGAGTTGTGCTTAGAACGAGAACGAGAATAATAATAATTAAAGCCGCAAGCGGCATCCATCGGGTCCTCGCCTCATGCCGAACCCTCCACCCGAGTCCTGGTTCTCCAAATGCTACATGTAAAGGACCCTCAGAGACAGTTCATTTTGATAGAGATATACAATTCACATATTGAGAAAAGAATGTGTGTAAATGCCAAGATGGTGGACAGCCCGTTACCATGGCAACATGTGTTTCATTGACTTTTTAGCTTGTCTTGGGATGTTACACATGTGTGCCGAATTTCGTAGCCCTAGGTCAAAGTAGACTGCCGGGCCCCTAGGGACCCCCCCTCAAAAAGTGCCCCCCCCCCACAACACATTCTATAATGTGTTAAGGACCTACCAAATATGAATAGTTACAGTTTTGGTGCACATCGCATGAATTTGTGCAAAGATATAAGCAAACCGTGTTTCATGGCGAGAAGGTTTTTTTTCCAAGATGGCGGACACTCCGTTGCCATGGTGACAGGTGCTTAATTGAGTTTTATGCTTGTCTAGGGTTGATACACATGTGTGCCGAATTTCGTAGCCCTAGCTCAAAGTAGACAATCGGGCCCCTAGGGGCCCCCCCCAGAATGCGCCCCCCCCACCATACATATGACAATGCGTTAAGGACCTACCAAACATGAATTATTTTAATTTTGGTTCCAATCGGATGTATTTCTGCGAAGATATGAGTGAACCATGTTTCATGGCGAGAACGCTTTTTTCCATGGGTTGCCACGGTAACACGCTTTCTCCTATCAGAAAGATTTGAATAACGTTTGGTCCCCATCTTGTCACGAAGCTCCATGGTGAATGTGGAGCCAATAGCATGAATCGCCTCAGACTAGTTCGTTCAAATACGATGAGCTTAAAGTGATAAAAAGGGCATAAACGCCATGATGGCGGACACCCCGTTGCCATGGTAACAGGTTCTCAATAGAGTTTTTTGCTCGTCTTGGTTACTTATACATGTGTACCGAATTTCGTAGCCATAGGTCAAAGTAGACTATCGGGCCCCTAGGGGCCCCCCCCAAAATGCGCCCCCCCCCACAATACATATTACAATGCGTGAAGGACCTACCAAACATGAATTATCAGAATTTTGGTTCCGATCGGGCGTATTTCTGCGAAGATATGAGTGAACCGTGTTTCATGGCGAGAACGCTTTTTTCCATGGGTTGCCACGGTAACACGCTTTCTCCTATCAAAAAGATTTGAATAACTTTTGGTCTCCATCTTGTCACGAAGCTCCATGGCGAATGTGGAGCCAATAGCATGAATCCCCTCAGACTAGTTCGTTCAAATGCGATGCGCCCAAATTGACAAAAACGGGCCAAAAAATGGCCGCAAACGCCAAGATGGCGGACAGCCCGTTGCCATGACAACAGGCGTTTCAATGACTTTTTTACTTGTCTTGATGTGATAGACATGTGTACCGAATTTCGTCGTCCTACGTCAAACTAAATTTTTTTAACCCCATTCTGGAGGCCATTGTTGGCGTTTCTAGGGGGCGCCGTCGAGGCATTTTTGCATTGGCGTGCACGCGGACCCCAGAATATCGCTATTTTCGCCGGGACTGAGGTGTGTGCCAAGTTTCGCAACTTTTCACAGGGTCTAAGGGGGTCAAAAATGGCCGAGTTGTGCTTAGAACGAGAACGAGAATAATAATAATTAAAGCCGCAAGCGGCATCCATCGGGTCCTCGCCTCATGCCGAACCCTCCACCTGAGTCCTGGTTCTCCTAATGCTACATGTGAAGGACCCGCACAGCCAGTTCATTTTAATAGAGAAATACAATTCACATATTGAGAAAAGAATGTGTGTAAACGCCAAGATGGCGGACAGCCCGTTACCATGGCAACATGTGTTTCATTGACTTTGTAGCTTGTCTTGGGATGATACACATGTATGCCGAATTTCGTAGCCCGAGATGAAAGTAGACGATCGGGCCCCTAGGGGCCCCCCCAAAAATTGTCCCCCCCACAATACATTCTATAATGTGTTAAGGACCTACCAAATATGAATAGTTACAGTTTTGGTGCACATCGTATGAATTTGTGCAAAGATATAAGCAAACCGTGTTTCATGGCGAGAAGGTTTTTTTCCAAGATGGCGGACACCCTGTTGCCATGGTAACGGCTGCACAATGAAGTTTTTTGCTTGTCTTGGGTTGATACACATGTGTGCCGAATTTCGTAGCCCTAGCTCAAAGTAGGCGATCGGGCCCCTAGGGCCCCCCCGAAAATGTGCCCCCCCCCCCACAATACATATTACAATGCGTTAAGGACCTACCAAATATGAATTATCTGAATTTTGGTTCCGATCGGATGCATTTCTGCAGAGATATAAGCAAACCGTGTTTCATGGCGAGAACGCTTTTTTCCATGGGTTGCCACGGTAACACGCTTTCTCCTATCAGAAAGATTTGAATAGCTTTTGGTCCCCATCTTGTCACGGAGCTCCATGGCGAATGTGGAGCCAATAGCCTGAATCCCCTCAGACTAGTTCGTTCAAATACGATGCGCTTAAAGTGATAAAAAGGGCATAAACGCCAAGATGGCGGCCACCCCGGTGCCATGGTAACAGGTTCTCAATAGAGTTTTTTGCTCGTCTTGGTTACTTATACATGTGTACCGAATTTCGTAGCCCTAGCTCAAAGTAGACTATCGGGCCCCTAGGGGCCCCCCCAAAATGCGCCCCCCCCACAATACATATTACAATGCGTGAAGGACCTACCAAATATGAATTATTTTAATTTTGGTTACGATCGGATGTATTTCTGCGAAGATATGAGTGAACCGTGTTTCATGGCGAGATCGCTTTTTTCCATGGGTTGCCACGGTAACACGCTTTCGCCTATCAAAAAGATTTGAATAACTTTTGGTCCCCATCTTGTCACGAAGCTCCATGGCGAATGTGGAGCCAATAGCATGAATCGCCTCAGACTAGTTCGTTCAAATGCGATGCGCCCAAATTGACAAAAACGGGCAAAAAAATGGCCGCAAACGCCAAGATGGCGGAAAGCCCGTTGCCATGACAACAGGTGTTTCAAAGACTTTTTTACTTGTCTTCATGTGATAGACATGTGTACCGAATTTCGTCGTCCTACGTCAAACTAAAAAAATTTTTCCCCATTCTAGAGGCCATTTTTGGCGTTTCTAGGGGGCGCCGTCGAGGCATTTTTACATTGGCGTGCACGCGGACCCCAGAATATCGCTATTTTCGCCGGGACTGAGGTGTGTGCCAAGTTTCGCAACTTTTCACGGGGTCTAAGGGGGTCAAAATTGAGTGAGTTGTGCTGAGAAGAATAATAATAATAATAATTAAAGCCGCAAGCGGCATCCATCGGGTCCTCGCCTCATGCCGAACCCTCCACCCGAACTCGCCACAAAGCTTCCGGGTGGATGTGAAGTAAAAGGCACGAATCCAAAACTAGTTTGTCCAAAAACAATGCACATACAGTGCTAAATGGGCGTAAATGCCAAGATGGCGGACACCCCGTTGCCATGGTAACAGGTGGTCAATGCACTTTTTTACTCGCCTTGCGTTGTTACACATGTGTGTCGAATTTCATAGCCATAGGTGAAAGTAGACGATCGGGCCCCCCAAAAAACTGCCCCCCCCACAATACATTCTGTAATGTGTGAAGGACCTACCAAATATGAATAGTTAAAGTTTTGGTGCACATCGCATGAATTTGTGCAAAGATATAAGCAAACCGTGTTTCATGGCGAGAAGGCTTTTTTCCAAGATGGCGGACACTCCAGTGCCATGGTAACAAGTGCTTAATTGAGTTTTATGCTTGTCTCGGGCTGATACACATGTGTGCCGAATTTCGTAGCCCTAGCTCAAAGTAGACGATCGGGCCCCTAGGGGCCGCCCCCAAAATGTGCCCCCCCCACAATATCTATTACAACGCGTTAAGGACCTACCAAATATGAATTATTGGAATTTTGGTTCCGATCGGATGTATTTCTGCAGAAATATAAGCAAACCGTGTCTCATGGCGAGAACGCTTTTTTCCATGGGTTGCCACGGTAACACGCTTTCTCCTATCAGAAAGATTTGAATAACTTTTGGTCCCCATCTTGTCACGAAGCTCCATGGCGAATGTGGAGCCAATAGCCTGAATCCCCTCAGACTAGTTTGTTGAAATACGATGTGCTTAAAGTGATAAAAAGGGCATAAACGCCAAGATGGCGGCCACCCCGTTGCCATGGTAACAGGTTCTCAATGGAGTTTTTTGCTCGTCTTGGTTACTTATACATGTGTACCGAATTTCGTAGCCCTAGGTCAAAGTAGACTATCGGGCCCCTAGGGGCCCCCCCAAAATGCGCCCCCCCCCCCCCACAATACATATTACAATGCGTGAAGGACCTACCAAACATGAATTATTGTAATTTTGGTTCCGATCGGATGTATTTCTGCGAAGATATGAGTGAACCGTGTTTCATGGCGAGATCGCTTTTTTCCATGGGTTGCCACGGTAACACGCTTTCGCCTATCAAAAAGATTTGAATAACTTTTGGTCCCCATCTTGTCACGAAGCTCCATGGCGAATGTGGAGCCAATAGCATGATTCGCCTCAGACTAGTTCGTTCAAATGCGATGCGCCCAAATTGACAAAAACGGGCAAAAAAATGGCCGCAAACGCCAAGATGGCGGAAAGCCCGTTGCCATGACAACAGACGTTTCAATGACTTTTTTACTTGTCTGGATGTGATAGACATGTGTACCGAATTTCGTCGTCCTACGTCAAACTAAAATTTTTTTCCCCCATTCTAGAGGCCATTTTTGGCGTTTCTAGGGGGCGCCGTCGAGGCATTTTCACATTGGCGTGCACGCGGACCCCAGAATATCGCTATTTTCGCCGGGACTGAGGTGTGTGCCAAGTTTCGCAACTTTTCACGGGGTCTAAGGGGGTCAAAAATGGCCGAGTTGTGCTGAGAACGAGGAGAATAATAATAATAATAATAATTAAAGCCGCAAGCGGCATCCATCGGGTCCTCGCCTCATGCCGAACCCTCCACCCGAGTCCTGGTTCTCCTAATGCTAAATGTGACGGACCCGCACAGCCAGTTCCTTTTAATAGAGAAATACAATTCACATATTGAGAAAATAATGTGTGTAAACGCCAAGATGGCGGACAGACCGTTACCATGGCAACATGTGTTTCATTGACTTTTTAGCTTGTCTTGGGATGATACACATGTGTGCCGAATTTCGTAGCCCGAGATGAAAGTAGACGATCGGGCCCCTTGGGGCCCCCCCAAAAAGTGTCTCCCCCACAATACATTCTATAATGTGTTAAGGACCTACCAAATATGAATAGTTACCGTTTTGGTGCACATCGTATGAATTTGTGCAAAGATATAGGCAAACCGTGTTTGATGGCGAGAAGGTTTTTTTGCAAGATGGCGGACACCCTGTTGCCATGGTAACGGCTGCACAATGAAGTTTTTTGCTTGTCTTGGGTTGATACACATGTGTGCCGAATTTCGTAGCCCTAGGTCAAAGTAGACGATCGGGCCCCTAGGGGCCCCCCCTAAAATGTGCCCCCCCCACAATACATATTACAATGCGTTAAGGACCTGCCAAATATGAATTATTGGAATTTAGGTTCCGATCGGATGCATTTTGGCAGAGATATAAGCAAACCGTGTTTCATGGCGAGAACTCTGTTTTCCATGGGTTGCCACGGTAACACGCTTTCTCCTATCATAAAGATTTGAATAACTTTTTGTCCCCATCTTGTCACGAAGCTCCATGGGGAATGTGGAGCCAATAGCATGAATCCCCTCAGACTAGTTCGTTCAAATACGATGCGCTTAAAGTGATAAAAAGGGCATAAACGCCAAGATGGCGGACACCCCGTTGCCATGGTAACAGGTTCTCAATAGAGTTTTTTGCTCGTCTTGGTTACTTATACATGTGTACCTAATTTCGTAGCCCTAGGTCAAAGTAGACTATCGGGCCCCTAGGGGCCCCCCCAAAATGCGCCCCCCCCACAATACATATTGCAATGCATGAAGGACCTACCAAATATAAATTATTTTAATTTTGGTTCCGATCGGATGTATTTCTGCGAAGATATGAGTGAACCGTGTTTCATGGCGAGATCGCTTTTTTCCATGGGTTGCCACGGTAACACGCTTTCGCCTATCAAAAAGATTTGAATAACTTTTGGTCCCCATCTTGTCACGAAGCTCCATGGCGAACGTGGAGCCAATAGCATGAATCCCCTCAGACTAGTTCGTTCAAATGCGATGCGCCCAAATTGACAAAAACGGGCCAAAAAATGGCCGCAAACGCCAAGATGGCGGAAAGCCCGTTGCCATGACAACAGGCGTTTCAATGACTTTTTTACTTGTCTTCATGTGATAGACATGTGTACCGAATTTCGTCGTCCTACGTCAAACTAAAATTTTTTTCCCCCATTCTAGAGGCCATTTTTGGCGTTTCTAGGGGGCGCCGTCGAGGCATTTTCACATTGGCGTGCACGCGGACCCCAGAATATCGCTATTTTCGCCGGGACTGAGGTGTGTGCCAAGTTTCGCAACTTTTCACAGGGTCTAAGGGGGTCAAAATTGAGTGAGTTGTGCTTAGGAGAATAATAATAATAAACATTACAATAACAATAGGGCCTTGCCATACTTCGTATGGCTCGGACCCTAATTAAAGCCGCAAGCGGCATCCATCGGGTCCTCGCCTCATGCCGAACCCTCCACCCGAGTCCTGGTTCTCCTAATGCTAAATGTGACGGACCCGCACAGCCAGTTCCTTTTAATAGAGAAATACAATTCACATATTGAGAAAAGAATGTGTGTAAACGCCAAGATGGCGGACAGCCCGTTACCATGGCAACATGTGTTTCATTGACTTTTTAGCTTGTCTTGGGATGATACACATGTGTGCCGAATTTCGTAGCCCGAGATGAAAGTAGACGATCGGGCCCCTTGGGGCCCCCCCAAAAAGTGTCTCCCCCACAATACATTCTATAATGTGTTAAGGACCTACCAAATATGAATAGTTACAGTTTTGGTGCACATCGTATGAATTTGTGCAAAGATATAGGCAAACCGTGTTTGATGGCGAGAAGGTTTTTTTGCAAGATGGCGGACACCCTGTTGCCATGGTAACGGCTGCACAATGAAGTTTTTTGCTTGTCTTGGGTTGATACACATGTGTGCCGAATTTCGTAGCCCTAGGTCAAAGTAGACGATCGGGCCCCTAGGGGCCCCCCCTAAAATGTGCCCCCCCCACAATACATATTACAATGCGTTAAGGACCTGCCAAATATGAATTATTGGAATTTAGGTTCCGATCGGATGCATTTTGGCAGAGATATAAGCAAACCGTGTTTCATGGCGAGAACTCTGTTTTCCATGGGTTGCCACGGTAACACGCTTTCTCCTATCATAAAGATTTGAATAACTTTTTGTCCCCATCTTGTCACGAAGCTCCATGGGGAATGTGGAGCCAATAGTATGAATCCCCTCAGACTAGTTCGTTCAAATACGATGCGCTTAAAGTGATAAAAAGGGCATAAACGCCAAGATGGCGGACACCCCGTTGCCATGGTAACAGGTTCTCAATAGAGTTTTTTGCTCGTCTTGGTTACTTATACATGTGTACCTAATTTCGTAGCCCTAGGTCAAAGTAGACTATCGGGCCCCTAGGGGCCCCCCCAAAATGCGCCCCCCCCCACAATACATATTGCAATGCATGAAGGACCTACCAAATATAAATTATTTTAATTTTGGTTCCGATCGGATGTATTTCTGCGAAGATATGAGTGAACCGTGTTTCATGGCGAGATCGCTTTTTTCCATGGGTTGCCACGGTAACACGCTTTCGCCTATCAAAAAGATTTGAATAACTTTTGGTCCCCATCTTGTCACGAAGCTCCATGGCGAACGTGGAGCCAATAGCATGAATCCCCTCAGACTAGTTCGTTCAAATGCGATGCGCCCAAATTGACAAAAACGGGCCAAAAAATGGCCGCAAACGCCAAGATGGCGGAAAGCCCGTTGCCATGACAACAGGCGTTTCAATGACTTTTTTACTTGTCTTCATGTGATAGACATGTGTACCGAATTTCGTCGTCCTACGTCAAACTAAAATTTTTTTTCCCCATTCTAGAGGCCATTTTTGGCGTTTCTAGGGGGCGCAGTCGAGGCATTTTTACATTGGCGTGCACGCAGACCCCAGAATATCGCTATTTTCGCCGGGACTGAGGTGTGTGCCAAGTTTCGCAACTTTTCACGGGGTCTAAGGGGGTCAAAATTGAGTGAGTTGTGCTCAGAACGAGGAGAATAATAATTAAAGCCGCAAGCGGCATCCATCGGGTCCTCGCCTCATGCCGAACCCTCCACCCGAACTCGCCACAAAGCTTCCGGGTGGATGTGAAGTAAAAGGCACGAATCCAAAGCTAGTTTGTTCAAAAACAATGTACATACAGTGCTAAATGGGCGTAAACACCAAGATGGCGGACACCCCGTTGCCATGGTAACAGGTGGTCAATGCACTTTTTTACTCGCCTTGGGTTGTTACACATGTGTGCCGGATTTCGTAGCCATAGGTGAAAGTAGACAATCGGGCTCCTGAGGGCCCCCCCCAGAAAGTGCCCCCCCCCCCACAATACATTCTATAATGTGTTAAGGACCTACCAAATATGAATAGTTAAAGTTTTGGTGCACATCGCATGAATTTGTGCAAAGATATAAGCAAACCGTGTTTCATGGCGAGAAGGTTTTTTTCCAAGATGGCGGACACTCCATTGCCATGGTAACAGGTGCTTAATTGAGTTTTTTGCTTGTCTAGGGTTGATACACATGTGTGCCGGATTTCGTAGCCCTAGCTCAAAGTAGACGATCGGGCCCCTAGGGGCCCCCCCAAAATGTGCCCCCCCCCCCCCTACAATACATATTACAATGCGTTAAGGACCTACCAAATATGAAGTATTGGAATTTTGGTTCCGATCGGATGTATTTCTGCGAAGATATGAGTGAACCGTGTTTCATGGCGAGGAGTATTTTTTTCAAGATGGCGGACACCCCGTTGCCATGGTAACAGGTTCTCAATAGAGTTTTTTGCTCGTCTTGGTTACTTATACATGTGTACCGAATTTCGTAGCCCTAGGTCAAAGTAGACGATCGGGCCCCTAGGGGCCGCCCCCAAAATGTGCCCCCTCCACAATACATATTACAATGCGTTAAGGACCTACCAAATATGAATGATTGGAATTTTGGTTCCGATCGGATGCATTTCTGCAGAGATATAAGCAAACCGTGTTTCATGGCGAGAACGCTTTTTTCCATGGGTTGCCACGGTAACAAGCTTTCTCCTATCAGAAAGATTTGAATAACTTTTGGTCCCCATCTTGTCACGAAGCTCCATGGCGAATGTGGAGCCAATAGCATGAATCGCCTCAGACTAGTTCGTTCAAATACGATGCGCTTAAAGTGATAAAAAGGGCATAAACGCCAAGATGGCGGACACCCCGTTGCCATGGTAACAGGTTCTCAATAGAGTTTTTTTGCTCGTCTTGGTTACTTATACATGTGTACCGAATTTCGTAGCCATAGGTCAAAGTAGACAATCGGGCCCCTAGGGGCCCCCCCGAAAATGTGCCCCCCCCCACAATACATATTACAATGCGTTAAGGACCTACCAAATATGAATTATCTGAATTTTGGTTCCGATCGGATGTATTTCTGCGAAGATATGAGTGAACCGTGTTTCATGGCGAGAACGCTTTTTTCCATGGGTTGCCACGGTAACACGCTTTCTCCTATCAGAAAGATTTGAATAGCTTTTGGTCCCCATCTTGTCACGAAGCTCCATCGCGAATGTGGAGCCAATAGCCTGAATCCCCTCAGACTAGTTTGTTCAAATGCGATGCGCTTAAAGTGATAAAAAGGGCATAAACGCCAAGATGGCGGACACCCCGTTGCCATGGTAACAGGTTCTCAATAGAGTTTTTTGCTCGTCTTGGTTACTTATACATGTGTACCGAATTTCATAGCCATAGGTCAAAGTAGACTATCGGGCCCCTAGGGGCCCCCCCCCAAAATGCGCCCCACCCACAATACATATTACAATGCGTGAAGGACCTACCAAACATGAATTATTTTAATTTTGGTTCCGATCGGATGTATTTCTGCGAAGATATGAGTGAACCGTGTTTCATGGCGAGAACGCTTTTTTCCATGGGTTGCCACGGTAACACGCTTTCTCCTATCAAAAAGATTTGAATAACTTTTGGTACCCATCTTGTCACGAAGCTCCATGGCGAATGTGGAGCCAATAGCATGAATCGCCTCAGACTAGTTCGTTCAAATGCGATGCGCCCAAATTGACAAAAACGGGCCAAAAAATGGCCGCAAACGCCAAGATGGCGGAAAGCCCGTTGCCATGACAACAGGCGTTTCAATGACTTTTTTACTTGTCTTGATGTGATAGACATGTGTACCGAATTTTGTCGTCCTACGTCAAACTAAATTTTTTTGACCCCATTCTAGAGGCCATTTTTGGCGTTTCTAGGGGGCGCCGTCGAGGCATGTTTGCATTGGCGTGCACGCGGACCCCAGAATATCGCTATTTTCGCCGGGACTGAGGTGTGTGCCAAGTTTCGCAACTTTTCACGGGGCCTAAGGGGGTGAAAAATAGCCGAGTTGTGCTCAGAACGAGGAGAATAATAATAAACATTACAATAACAATAGGGCCCTGCCATACTTCGTATGGCTCGGACCCTAATTAAAGCCGCAAGCGGCATCCATCGGGTCCTCGCCTCATGCCGAACCCTCCACCCGAACTCGCCACAAAGCTTCCGGGTGGATGTGAAGTAAAAGGCACGAATCCAAAGCTAGTTTGTTCAAAAACAATGTACATACAGTGCTAAATGGGCGTAAACACCAAGATGGCGGACACCCCGTTGCCATGGTAACAGGTGGTCAATGCACTTTTTTACTCGCCTTGGGTTGTTACACATGTGTGCCGGATTTCGTAGCCATAGGTGAAAGTAGACAATCGGGCTCCTGAGGGCCCCCCCCAGAAAGTGCCCCCCCCCCACAATACATTCTATAATGTGTTAAGGACCTACCAAATATGAATAGTTAAAGTTTTGGTGCACATCGCATGAATTTGTGCAAAGATATAAGCAAACCGTGTTTCATGGCGAGAAGGTTTTTTTCCAAGATGGCGGACACTCCATTGCCATGGTAACAGGTGCTTAATTGAGTTTTTTGCTTGTCTAGGGTTGATACACATGTGTGCCGGATTTCGTAGCCCTAGCTCAAAGTAGACGATCGGGCCCCTAGGGGCCCCCCCAAAATGTGCCCCCCCCCCCCCTACAATACATATTACAATGCGTTAAGGACCTACCAAATATGAAGTATTGGAATTTTGGTTCCGATCGGATGTATTTCTGCGAAGATATGAGTGAACCGTGTTTCATGGCGAGGAGTATTTTTTTCAAGATGGCGGACACCCCGTTGCCATGGTAACAGGTTCTCAATAGAGTTTTTTGCTCGTCTTGGTTACTTATACATGTGTACCGAATTTCGTAGCCCTAGGTCAAAGTAGACGATCGGGCCCCTAGGGGCCGCCCCCAAAATGTGCCCCCTCCACAATACATATTACAATGCGTTAAGGACCTACCAAATATGAATGATTGGAATTTTGGTTCCGATCGGATGCATTTCTGCAGAGATATAAGCAAACCGTGTTTCATGGCGAGAACGCTTTTTTCCATGGGTTGCCACGGTAACAAGCTTTCTCCTATCAGAAAGATTTGAATAACTTTTGGTCCCCATCTTGTCACGAAGCTCCATGGCGAATGTGGAGCCAATAGCATGAATCGCCTCAGACTAGTTCGTTCAAATACGATGCGCTTAAAGTGATAAAAAGGGCATAAACGCCAAGATGGCGGACACCCCGTTGCCATGGTAACAGGTTCTCAATAGAGTTTTTTTGCTCGTCTTGGTTACTTATACATGTGTACCGAATTTCGTAGCCATAGGTCAAAGTAGACAATCGGGCCCCTAGGGGCCCCCCCGAAAATGTGCCCCCCCCCACAATACATATTACAATGCGTTAAGGACCTACCAAATATGAATTATCTGAATTTTGGTTCCGATCGGATGTATTTCTGCGAAGATATGAGTGAACCGTGTTTCATGGCGAGAACGCTTTTTTCCATGGGTTGCCACGGTAACACGCTTTCTCCTATCAGAAAGATTTGAATAGCTTTTGGTCCCCATCTTGTCACGAAGCTCCATCGCGAATGTGGAGCCAATAGCCTGAATCCCCTCAGACTAGTTCGTTCAAATGCGATGCGCTTAAAGTGATAAAAAGGGCATAAACGCCAAGATGGCGGACACCCCGTTGCCATGGTAACAGGTTCTCAATAGAGTTTTTTGCTCGTCTTGGTTACTTATACATGTGTACCGAATTTCATAGCCATAGGTCAAAGTAGACTATCGGGCCCCTAGGGGCCCCCCCCCAAAATGCGCCCCACCCACAATACATATTACAATGCGTGAAGGACCTACCAAACATGAATTATTTTAATTTTGGTTCCGATCGGATGTATTTCTGCGAAGATATGAGTGAACCGTGTTTCATGGCGAGAACGCTTTTTTCCATGGGTTGCCACGGTAACACGCTTTCTCCTATCAAAAAGATTTGAATAACTTTTGGTACCCATCTTGTCACGAAGCTCCATGGCGAATGTGGAGCCAATAGCATGAATCGCCTCAGACTAGTTCGTTCAAATGCGATGCGCCCAAATTGACAAAAACGGGCCAAAAAATGGCCGCAAACGCCAAGATGGCGGAAAGCCCGTTGCCATGACAACAGGCGTTTCAATGACTTTTTTACTTGTCTTGATGTGATAGACATGTGTACCGAATTTTGTCGTCCTACGTCAAACTAAATTTTTTTGACCCCATTCTAGAGGCCATTTTTGGCGTTTCTAGGGGGCGCCGTTGAGGCATTTTTGCATTGGCGTGCACGCGGACCCCAGAATATCGCTATTTTCGCCGGGACTGAGGTGTGTGCCAAGTTTCGCAACTTTTCACGGGGCCTAAGGGGGTGAAAAATAGCCGAGTTGTGCTCAGAACGAGGAGAATAATAATAAACATTACAATAACAATAGGGCCCTGCCATACTTCGTATGGCTCGGACCCTAATTAAAGCCGCAAGCGGCATCCATCGGGTCCTCGCCTCATGCCGAACCCTCCGCCCGAGTCCTGGTTCTCCTAATGCTACATGTGAAGGACCCGCACAGCCAGTTCATTTTAATAGAGAAATACAATTCACATATTGAGAAAAGAATGTGTGTAAACGCCAAGATGGCGGACACCCCGTTACCATGGCAACATGTGTTTCATTGCCTTTTTAGCTTGTCTTGGAATGATACACGTGTGCCGAATTTCGTAGCTTGAGATGAAAGTAGACGATCGGGCCCCTTGGGGCCCCCCCAAAAAGTGTCCCCCCCACAATACATTCTATAATGTGTTAAGGACCTACCAAATATGAATAGTTACAGTTTTGGTGCACATCGTATGAATTTGTGCAAAGATATAAGCAAACCGTGTTTCATGGCGAGAAGTTTTTTTTCCAAGATGGCGGACACCCCGTTGCCATGGTAACGGCTGCACAATGAAGTTTTTTGCTTGTCTTGGGTTGATACACATGTGTGCCGAATTTCGTAGCCCTAGGTCAAAGTAGACGATCGGGCCCCTAGGGGCCGCCCCCAAAATGTGCCCCCCCCACAATACATATTACAACGCGTTAAGGACCTACCAAATATGAATTATTGGAATTTTGGTTCCGATCGGATGCATTTCTGCAGAGATATAAGCAAACCGTGTTTCATGGCGAGAACGCTTTTTTCCATGGGTTGCCACGGTAACACGCTTTCTCCTATCAGAAAGATTTGAATAACTTTTGGTCCCCATCTTGTCACGAAGCTCCATGGCGAATGTGGAGCCAATAGCATGAATCGCCTCAGACTAGTTCGTTCAAATACGATGCGCTTAAAGTGATAAAAAGGGCATAAACGCCAAGATGGCAGACACCCCGTTGCCACGGTAACAGGTTCTCAATAGAGTTTTTTGCTCGTCTTGGTTACTTATACATGTGTACCGAATTTCGTAGCCATAGGTCAAAGTAGACCATCGGGCCCCTAGGGGCCCCCCCCAAAATGCGCCCCCCCCCCCCACAATACATATTACAATGCGTGAAGGACCTACCAAATATGAATTATTTTAATTTTGGTTCCGATCGGAGGTATTTCTGCGAAGATATGAGTGAACCGTGTTTCATGGCGAGAACGCTTTTTTCCATGGGTTGCCACGGTAACACGCTTTCTCCTATCAAAAAGATTTGAATAACTTTTGGTCCCCATCTTGTCATGAAGCTCCATGGCGAATGTGGAGCCAATAGCATGAATCCCCTCAGACTAGTTCGTTCAAATGCGATGCGCCCAAATTGACAAAAACGGGCCAAAAAGTGGCCGCAAACGCCAAGATGGCGGACAGCCCGTTGCCATGACAACAGGCGTTTCAATGACTTTTTTACTTGTCTTGATGTGATAGACATGTGTACCGAATTTCGTCATCCTACGTCAAACTAAATTTTTTTGACCCCATTCTGGAGGCCATTGTTGGCGTTTCTAGGGGGCGCCGTCGAGGCATTTTTGCATTGGCGTGCACGCGGACCCCAGAATATCGCTATTTTCGCCGGGACTGAGGTGTGTGCCAAGTTTCGCAACTTTTCACGGGGTCTAAGGGGGTCAAAAATGGCCGAGTTGTGCTGAGAACGAGGAGAATAATAATAATAATAATAATTAAAGCCGCAAGCGGCATCCATCGGGTCCTCGCCTCATGCCGAACCCTCAGCCCGAACTCGCCACATAGCTTCGGGGTGGATGTGAAGTAAAAGGCACGAATTCAAAAGTAGTTTGTCCAAAAACAATGCACATACAGTGCTAAAAGGGCGTAAACGCCAAGATGGCGGACATCCCGTTGCCATGGTAACAGGTGGTCAATGCACTTTTTTACTCGCCTTGCGTTGTTACACATGTGTGTCGAATTTCATAGCCATAGGTGAAAGTAGACGATCGGGCCCCTGAGGGCCCCCCCCAAAAAACTGCCCCCCCACAATATATTCTGTAATGTGTCAAGGACCTACCAAATATGAATAGTTAAAGTTTTGGTGCACATCGCATGAATTTGTGCAAAGATATAAGTAAACCGTGTTTCATGGCGAGAAGGCTTTTTTCCAAGATGGCGGACACTCCAGTGCCATGGTAACAGGTGCTTAATTGAGTTTTATGCTTGTCTCGGGCTGATACACATGTCTGCCGAATTTCGTAGCCCTAGCTCAAAGTAGACGATCGGGCCCCTAGGGCCCCCCCCCAAAATGTGCCCCCCCCCCACAATACATATTACAACGCGTTAAGGACCTACCAAATATGAATTATTGGAATTTTGGTTCCGATCGGATGCATTTCTGCAGCGATATAAGCAAACCGTGTTTCATGGCGAGAACGCTTTTTTCCATGGGTTGCCACGGTAACACGCTTTCTCCTATCAGAAAGATTTGAATAACTTTTGGTCCCCATCTTGTCACGAAGCTCCATGGCGAATGTGGAGCCAATAGCATGAATCGCCTCAGACTAGTTCGTTCAAATACGATGCGCTTAAAGTGATAAAAAGGGCATTAACGCCAAGATGGCGGGCACCCCGTTGCCATGGTAACAGGTTCTCAATGGAGTTTTTTGCTCGTCTTGGTTACTTATACATGTGTACCGAATTTCGTAGCCCTAGGTCAAAGTAGACGATCGGGCCCCTAGGGGCCCCCCCCAGAATGCGAACCCCCCACAATACATATTACAATGCGTGAAGGACCTACCAAACATGAATTATCAGAATTTTGGTTCCGATCGGATGCATTGCTGCGAAGATATGAGTGAACCGTGTTTCATGGCGAGAACGCTTTTTTCCATGGGTTGCCACGGTAACACGCTTTGTCCTATCAAAAAGATTTGAATAACTTTTGGTCCCCATCTTGTCACGAAGCTCCATGGCGAATGTGGAGCCAATAGCATGAATCGCCTCAGACTAGTTCGTTCAAATGCGATGCGCCCAAATTGACAAAAACGGGCAAAAAAATGGCCGCAAACGCCAAGATGGCGGACAGCCCGTTGCCATGACAACAGGCGTTTCAATGACTTTTTTACTTGTCTTGATGTGATAGACATGTGTACCGAATTTCGTCGTCCTACGTCAAACTAAAAATTTTTTGCCCCATTCTAGAGGCCATTTTTGGCGTTTCTAGGGGGCGCCGTCGAGGCATTTTTGCATTGGCGTGCATACAAACGCCAAATTATCGAAATTTTCACCGGACGTGAGGTGTGTGCCAAGTTTCGCAACTTTTCACGGGGCCTAAGGGGGTCAAAATTGAGTGAGTTGTGCTTAGGAGAATAATAATAAACATTTGGAAAACAATAGGGCCTTGCCATACTTCGTATGGCTCGGACCCTAATAATAAACATTACAATAACAATAGGGCCCTGCCATACTTCGTATGGCGAGGACCCTAATTAAAGCCGCAAGCGGCATCCATCGGGTCCTCGCCTCATGCCGAACCCTCCACCTGAACTCGCCACAAAGCTTCCGGGTGGATGTGAAGTAAAAGGCACGAATCCAAAGCTAGTTTGTTAAAAAACAATGCACATACAGTCCTAAATGGGCGTAAACACCAAGATGGCGGACACCCCGTTGCCATGGTAACAGGTGGTCAATGCACTTTTTTACTCGCCTTGGGTTGTTACACATGCGTTCCGAATTTCGTAGCCATAGCTGAAAGTAGACGATCGGGCCCCTGAGGGCCCCCCCCGAAAAAGTGCCCCCCCAACAATACATTCTATAATGTGTTAAGGACCTACCAAATATGAATAGTTAAAGTTTTGGTGCACATCGCATGAATTTGTGCAAAGATATAAGCAAACCGTGTTTCATGGCGAGAAGGTTTTTTTCCAAGATGGCGAACACTCCGTTGCCATGGTAACAGGTGCTTAATTGAGTTTTTTGCTTGTCTAGGGTTGATACACATGTGTGCCGAATTTCGTTGCCCTAGCTCAAAGTAGACGATCGGGGCCCTAGGGGCCCCCCCAAAATGTGCCCCCCCCCAAAATACATATTACAATGCGTTAAGGACCTACCAAATATGAAGTATTGGAATTTTGGTTCCAATGGGATCTATTTCTGCGAAGATATGAGTGAACCGTGTTTCATGGCGAGGAGTATTTTTTTCAAGATGGCGGACACCCCGTTGCCATGGTAACAGGTTCTCAATAGAGTTTTTTGCTCGTCTTGGTTACTTATACATGTGTACCGAATTTCGTAGCCCTAGCTCAAAGTAGATTATCGGGCCCCTAGGGGCCCCCCCAAAATGCACCCCCCCCACAATACATAATACAATGCGTGAAGGACCCACCAAATATGAATTATCAGAATTTTGGTTCCGATCGGATGTATTTCTGCAGGGATGAGAGTGAACTGTGTTTCATGGCGATAATGCTTTTTTCCATGGGTTGCCACGGTAACACGCTTTCTCCTATCAGAAAGATTTGAATAACTTTTGGTCCCCATCTTGTCCCGAAGCTCCACGGCGAATGTGGAGCCAATAGCATGAATCCCCTCAGACTAGTTTGTTCAAATACGATGCGCCCAAATTGACAAAAACGGGCCAAAAAATGGCCGCAAACGCCAAGATGGCGAACAGCCCGTTGCCATGACAACAGGCGTTTCAATGAGTTTTTTACTTGTCTTGATGTGATAGACATGTGTACCGAATTTCGTCGTCCTACGTCAAACTAAAATTTTTTTTCCCCATTCTAGATGCCATTTTTGGCGTTTCTAGGGGGCGCTGTCTAGGCATTTTTGCATTGGCGTGCATACAAACGCCAAATTATCGAAATTTTCACCGGACGTGAGGTGTGTGCCAAGTTTCGCAACTTTTCACGGGGTCTAAGGGGGTCAAAATTGAGTGAGTTGTGCTTAGAACGAGAACGAGAATAATAATTAAAGCCGCAAGCGGCATCCATCGGGTCCTCGCCTCATGCCGAACCCTCCACCCGAACTCACCACAAAGCTTCCGGGTAGATGTGAAGTAAAAGGCATGAATCCAAAACTAGTTTGTTAAAAAATAATGCACATTCAGTAATAAATAGGCATAAACGCCAAGATGGCGGACACCATGTTGCCATGTTAACAGGTGGTCAATGCACTTTTTTACTCGCCTTGGGTTGTTACACATGTGTGCCGAATTTCGTAGCCTAAGATGAAAGTAGACAATCGGGCCCCTGAGGGCCCCCCCCAAAAAGTGCCCCCCCCCACAATACATTCTATAATGTGTTAAGGACCTACCAAATATGAATAGTTAAAGTTTTGGTGCACATCGCATGAATTTGTGCAAAGATATAAGCAAACCGTGTTTCATGGCGAGAAGGTTTTTTTCCAAGATGGCGGACACTCCAGTGCCATGGTAACAGGTGCTTAATTGAGTTTTATGCTTGTCTCGGGTTGATACACATGTGTGCCGAATTTCGTAGCCCTAGCTCAAAGTAGACAATCGGGCCCCTAGGGGCCCCCCCCAAAATGTGCCCCCCCCCCCCACAATACATATTACAATGCGTGAAGGACCTACCAAATATGAATTATTGGAATTTTGGTTCCGATCGGATGCATTTCTGCGAAGATATAAGCAAACCGTGTTTCATGGCGAGAACGCGTTTTTCCATGGGTTGCCACGGTAACACACTTTCTCCTATCAGAAAGATTTGAATAACTTTTGGTCCCCATCTTGTCAGGAAGCTCCATGGTGAATGTGGAGCCAATAGCATGAATCCCCTCAGACTAGTTCGTTCAAATTCGATGCGCTTAAAGTGATAAAAAGGGCATAAACGCCAAGATGGCGGACACCCCGTTGCCATGGTAACAGGTTCTCAATAGAGTTTTTTGCTCGTCTTGGTTACTTATACATGTGTACCGAATTTCGTAGCCATAGGTCAAAATAGACGATCGGGCCCCTAGGGGCCCCCCCCAAAATGCGCCCCACCCACAATACATATTACAATGCGTGAAGGACCTACCAAATATGAATTATTTTAATTTTGGTTCCGATGGGATGTATTTCTGCGAAGATATGAGTGAACCGTGTTTCATGGCGAGAACGCTTTTTTCCATGGGTTGCCACGGTAACACGCGTTCTCCTATCAAAAAGATTTGAATAACTTTTGGTACCCATCTTGTCACGAAGCTCCATGGCGAATGTGGAGCCAATAGCATGAATCGCCTCAGACTAGTTCGTTCAAATGCGATGCGCCCAAATTGACAAAAACGGGCAAAAAAATGGCCGCAAACGCCAAGATGGCGGAAAGCCCGTTGCCATGACAACAGACGTTTCAATGACTTTTTTACTTGTCTGGATGTGATAGACATGTGTACCGAATTTCGTCGTCCTACGTCAAACTAAAATTTTTTTCCCCCATTCTAGAGGCCATTTTTGGCGTTTCTAGGGGGCGCCGTCGAGGCATTTTCACATTGGCGTGCACGCGGACCCCAGAATATCGCTATTTTCGCCGGGACTGAGGTGTGTGCCAAGTTTCGCAACTTTTCACGGGGGCTGAGTGGGTCAAAAATGGCCGAGTTGTGCTGACAAAAATAATAATAATAAACATTACAATAACAATAGGGCCCTGCCATACTTCGTATGGCTCGGACCCTAATAATTAAAGCCGCAAGCGGCATCCATCGGGTCCTCGCCTCATGCCGAACCCTCCAACCGAACTCGCCACAAAGCTTCCGGGTGGATGTGAAGTAAAAGGCACGAATCCAAAACTAGTTTGTTCAAAAACAATGCACATACAATGCTAAATGGGCGTAAACGCCAAGATGGCGGACACCCCGTTGCCATGGTAACAGGTGGTCAATGCACTTTTTTACTCGCCTTGGGTTGTTACACATGTATGCCAAATTTCGTAGCCATAGGTGAAAGTAGACGATCGGGCCCCTGAGGGCCCCCCCCAAAAAGTGCCCACCCCACAATACATTCTATAATGTGTTAAGGACCTACCAAATATGAATAGTTAAAGTTTTGGTTCACATCGCATGAATTTGTGCAAAGATATAAGCAAACCGTGTTTCATGGCGAGAAGGTTTTTTTCCAAGATGGCGGACTCTCCAGTGCCACGGTAACAGGTGCTAAATTGAGTTTTTTGCTTGTCTAGGGTTGATACACATATGTGCCGAATTTCGTAGCCCTAGCTCAAAGTAGACGATCAGGCCCCTAGGGGCCCCCCCCAAAATTTGTCCCCCCCACAATACATATTACAATGCGTTAAGGACCCTCGAAATATGAATTATTGGAATTTTGGTTCCGATCGGATGCATTTCTGCAGAGATATAAGCAAACCGTGTTTCATGGCGAGAACGCTTTTTTCCATGGGTTGCCACGGTAACACGCTTTCTCCTATCAGAAAGATTTGAACAACTTTTGGTCCCCATCTTGTCACGAAGCTCCATGGCGAATGTGGAGCCAATAGCATGAATCCCCTCAGACTAGTTTGTTCAAATACGATGCGCTTAAAGTGATAAAAAGGGCATAAACGCCAAGATGGCGGACACCCCGTTGCCATGGTAACAGGTTCTCAATAGAGTTTTTTGCTCGTCTTGGTTACTTATACATGTGTACCGAATTTCGTAGCCCTAGGTCAAAGTAGACGATCGGGCCCCTAGGGGCCCCCCCCAAAATGCGCCCCACCCACAATACATATTACAATGCGTGAAGGACCTACCAAACATGAATTATTTTAATTTTGGTTCCGATCGGATGTATTTCTGCGAAGATATGAGTGAACCGTGTTTCATGGCGAGAATGCTTTTTTCCATGGGTTGCCACGGTAACACGCTTTCTCCTATCAAAAAGATTTGAATAACTTTTGGTACCCATCTTGTCACGAAGCTCCATGGCGAATGTGGAGCCAATAGCATGAATCGCCTCAGACTAGTTCGTTGAAATATGATGCGCTTAAAGTGATAAGAAGGGCATAAACGCCAAGATGGCGGACACCCCGTTGCCATGGTAACAGGTTCTCAATAGAGTTTTTTGCTCGTCTTGGTTACTTATACATGTGTACCGAATTTCGTAGCCATAGGTCAAAGTACACGATCGGGCCCCTAGCGGCCCCCCCCAAAATGCGCCCCCCCCCACAATACATATTACAATGCGTGAAGGACCTACGAAACATGAATTATTTTAATTTTGGTTCCGATCGGATGTATTTCTGCGAAGATATGAGTGAACCGTGTTTCATGGCGAGAACGCTTTTTTCCATGGGTTGCCACGGTAACACGCTTTCTCCTATCAGAAAGATTTGAATAACTTTTTGTCCCCATCTTGTCACGAAGCTCCATGGCGAACGTGGATCCAATCGCATGAATCGCCTCAGACTAGTTCGTTCAAATGCGATGCACCCAAATTGACAAAAACGGGCCAAAAAATGGCCGCAAATGCCAAGATGGCGGACGGCCCGTTGCCATGACAACAGGCGTTTCAATGACTTTTTTACTTGTCTTGATGTGATAGACATATGTACCGAATTTCGTCGTCCTACGTCAAACTAAATTTTTTTGACCCCATTCTAGAGGCCATTTTTGGCGTTTCTAGGGGGCGCCGTCGAGGCATTTTTGCATTGGCGTGCACGCGGACCCCAGAATATCGCTATTTTCGCCGGGACTGAGGTGTGTGCCAAGTTTCGCAACTTTTCACGGGGCCTAAGGGGGTCAAAAATGGCCGAGTTGTGCTCAGAACGAGGAGAATAATAATAATTAAAGCCGCAAGCGGCATCCATCGGGTCCTCGCCTCATGCCGAACCCTCCACCCGAACTCGCCACAAAGCTTCCGGGTGGATGTGAAGTAAAAGGCACGAATCCAAAACTAGTTTGTCCAAAAACAATGCACATACAGTGCTAAATGGGCGTAAACGCCAAGATGGCGGACACCCCGTTGCCATGGTAACAGGTGGTCAATGCACTTTTTTACTCGCCTTGCGTTGTTACACATGTGTACCGAATTTCGTATACCTAGGTCTAAGTAGACAATCGGGCCCCTGAGGGCCCCCCCCAAAGAACTGCCCCCCCCCACAATACATTCTGTAATGTGTCAAGGACCTACCAAATATGAATAGTTAAAGTTTTGGTGCACATCGCATGAATTTGTGCAAAGATATAAGCAAACCGTGTTTAATGGCGAGAAAGTTTTTTTCCAAGATGGCGGACACCCTGTTGCCATGGTAATGGCTGCACAATGAAGTTTTTTGCTTGTGTCGGGTTGATACACATGTGTGCCGAATTTCGTAGCCCTAGCTCAAAGTAGACAATCGGGCCCCTAGGGGCCGCCCCCAAAATGTGCCCCCCCCACAATACATATTACAACGTGTTAAGGACCTACCAAATATGAATTATTAGAATTTTGGTTCCGATTGGACGTATTTCTGCGAAGATATGAGTGAACCGTGTTTCATGGCGAGAACGCTTTTTTCCATGGGTTGCCACGGTAACACGCTTTCTCCTATCAAAAAGATTTGAATAACTTTTGGTCCCCATCTTGTCACGAAGCTCCATGGCGAATGTGGAGCCAATAGCATGAATCGCCTCAGACTAGTTCGTTCAAATGCGACGCGCCCAAATTGACAAAAACGGGCAAAAAAATGGCCGCAAACGCCAAGATGGCGGACAGCCTGTTGCCATGACAACAGGTCTACCATTGACTTTTTTGGTCGTCTTGAGATGGTAGACATGTGTACCGAATTTCGTTGTCCTACGTCAAAGTAAACTTTTGACACCCCATTCTACGGGCCATCTTTGGCGTTTCTAGGGGGCACTGTCGAGGCATTTTTGCATTGGCGTGCAGGCGGACACCAGAATATTGCTATTTTCGCCGGGCTTGAGGTGTGTGCCAAGTTTCGCAACTTTTCACGGGGTCTAAGGGGGTCAAAATTGAGTGAGTTGTGCTGATTAGGAGGAAAAAAATAATAATAATAAACATTACAATAACAATAGGGCCTTGCCATACTTCGTATGGCTCGGACCCTAATTAAAGCCGCAAGCGGCATCCATCGGGTCCTCGCCTCATGCCGAACCCTCCACCCGAGTCCTGGTTCTCCTAATGCTACATGTGAAGGACCCACAGAGACTGTTCATTTTAATAGAGAAATACAATTCACATATTGAGAAAAGAATGTGTGTAAACGCCAAGATGGCGGACAGCCCTTTACCATGGCAACATGTGTTTCATTGACTTATCAGCTCGTCTTGGGATGTTAGACATGTGTGCCGAATTTCGTAGCCCTACGTCAAAGTAGACGATCGGGCCCCTAGGGGCCCCCCCCAAAATGTGCCACCCCCACAATACATATTAAAATATGTTAAGGACCTACCAAATATGAATGTTTTCCACTTTGGTGCAGATCAGATGCATTTCTACCAAGATATGAGTGAACCGTGTTTCATGGCGAGGAGGATTTTTTTCAAGATGGCGGACACTCCAGTGCCATGGTAACAGGTGCTTAATTGAGTTTTATGCTTGTCTCGGGTTGATACACATGTGTGCCGAATTTCGTAGCCCTAGCTCAAAGTAGACAATCGGGCCCCAGGGCCCCCCCCCAAAATGTGCCCCCCCCACAATACATATTACAATGCGTGAAGGACCTACCAAATATGAATTATTGGAATTTTGGTTCCGATCGCATGCATTTCTGCAGAGATATAAGCAAACCGTGTTTCATGGCGAGAACGCTGTTTTCCATGGGTTGCCACGGTAACACGCTTTCTCCTATCAGAAAGATTTGAATAACTTTTGGTCCCCATCTTGTCACGAAGCTCCATTGCGAATGTGGAGCCAATAGCCTGAATCCCCTCAGACTAGTTCATTCAAATACGATGCGCTTAAAGTGATAAAAAGGGCATAAACGCCAAGATGGCGGACACCCCGTTGCCATGGTAACAGGTTCTCAATAGAGTTTTTTGCTCGTCTTGGTTACTTATACATGTGTACCGAATTTCGTAGCCCTAGGTCAAAGTAGACTATCGGGCCCCTCGGGGCCCCCCCCAAAATGCGCCCCCCCCACAATACATATTACAATGCGTGAAGGACCTACCAAACATGAATTATCAGAATTTTGGTTCCGATCGGATGCATTTCTGCGAAGATATGAGTGAACCGTGTTTCATGGCGAGAACGCTTTTTTCCATGGGTTGCCACGGTAACACGCTTTCTCCTATCAAAAAGATTTGAATAACTTTTGGTCCCCATCTTGTCACGAAGCTCCATGGCGAATGTGGAGCCAATAGCATGAATCGCCTCAGACTAGTTCGTTCAAATGCGATGCACCCAAATTGACAAAAACGGGCCAAAAAATGGCCGCAAATGCCAAGATGGCGGACGGCCCGTTGCCATGAAAACAGGCGTTTCAATGACTTTTTTACTTGTCTTGATGTGATAGACATATGTACCGAATTTCGTCGCCATACGTCAAACTAAATTTTTTTTACCCCATTATAGAGGCCATTTTTGGCGTTTCTAAGGGGCGCCGTCGAGGCATTTTTGCATTGGCGTGCACGCGGACCCCAGAATATCGCTATTTTCGCCGGGACTGAGGTGTGTGCCAAGTTTCGCAACTTTTCACGGGGCCTAAGGGGGTCAAAAATGGCCGAGTTGTGCTCAGAACGAGGAGAATAATAATAATAATAATAATTAAAGCCGCAAGCGGCATCCATCGGGTCCTCGCCTCAAGCCGAACCCTCCACCCGAACTCACCACAAAGCTTCCGGGTGGATGTGAAGTAAAAGGCACGAATCCAAAACTAGTTTGTTCAAAAACAATGCACATACAGTGCTAAATGGGCGTAAACGCCAAGATGGCGGACACCCCGTTGCCATGGTAACAGGTGGTCAATGCACTGTTTTACTCGCCTTGGGTTGTTACACATGTGTGCCGAATTTCGTAGCCATAGCTGAAAGTAGACAATCGGGCCCCTGAGGGCCCCCCCCCAAAAAGTGCCCCCCCCACAATACATTCTATAATGTGTTAAGGACCTACCAAATATGAATAGTTAAAGTTTTGGTGCACATCGCATGAATTTGTGCAAAGATATAAGCAAACCGTGTTTCATGGCGAGAAGGTTTTTTTCCAAGATGGCGGACATCCCGTTGCCATGGTAACAGGTGCTTAATTGAGTTTTATGCTTGTCTCGGGTTGATACACATGTGTGCCGAATTTCGTAGCCCTAGCTCAAAGTAGACTATCGGGCCCCTAGGGGCCCCCCCCAAAATGTGCCCCCCCCCACAATACATATTACAATGCGTGAAGGACCTACCAAATATGAATAATTTGAATTTTGGTTCCGATCGGATGCATTTCTGCGAAGATATAAGCAAACCGTGTTTCATGGCGAGAACGCGTTTTTCCATGGGTTGCCACGGTAACACGCTTTCTCCTATCAGAAAGATTTGAATAACTTTTGCTCCCCATCTTGTCACGAA
This sequence comes from Telmatherina bonti, assembly GCF_933228915.1. Lineage (NCBI taxonomy): Eukaryota > Metazoa > Chordata > Actinopteri > Atheriniformes > Telmatherinidae > Telmatherina > Telmatherina bonti. The sequence goes on from NC_136620.1 coordinate 1,667,508, forward strand.
GCTCCATGGCGAATGTGGAGCCAATAGCATGAATCGCCTCAGACTAGTTCGTTCAAATGCGATGCGCCCAAATTGACAAAAACGGGCCAAAATATGGCCGCAAACGCCAAGATGGCGGAAAGCCCGTTGCCATGACAACAGGCGTTTCAATGACTTTTTTACTTGTCTTCATGTGATAGACATGTGTACCGAATTTCGTCGTCCTACGTCAAACTAAAAAATTTTTTCCCCATTCTAGAGGCCATTTTTGGCGTTTCTAGGGGGCGCCGTCGAGGCATTTTTACATTGGCGTGCACGCGGACCCCAGAATATCGCTATTTTCGCCGGGACTGAGGTGTGTGCCAAGTTTCGCAACTTTTCACGGGGTCTAAGTGGGTCAAAATTGAGTGAGTTGTGCTGAGAAGAAGAATAATAATAATAATTAAAGCCGCAAGCGGCATCCATCGGGTCCTCGCCTCATGCCGAACCCTCCACCCGAGTCCTGGTTCTCCTAATGCTACATGTGAAGGACCCGCACAGCCAGTTCATTTTAATAGAGAAATACAATTCACATATTGAGAAAAGAATGTGTAAACGCCAAGATGGCGGACAGCCCGTTACCATGGCAACATGTGTTTCATTGACTTTTTAGCTTGTCTTGGGATGATACACATGTGTGCCGAATTTCGTAGCCCGAGATGAAAGTAGACGATCGGGCCCCTAGGGGCCCCCCCAAAAAGTGTCCCCCCCACAATACATTCTATAATGTGTTAAGGACCTACCAAATATGAATAGTTACAGTTTTGGTGCACATCGTATGAATTTGTGCAAAGATATAAGCAAACCGTGTTTCATGGCGAGAAGGTTTTTTTTCCAAGATGGCGGATACCCCGTTGCCATGGTAACGGCTGCACAATGAAGTTTTTTGCTTGTCTTGGGTTGATACACATGTGTGCCGAATTTCGTAGCCCTAGCTCAAAGTAGACGATCGGGCCCCTAGGGGCCCCCCCCAAAATGTGCCCCCCCCACAATACATATTACAACGCGTTAAGGACCTGCCAAATATGAATTATTGGAATTTTGGTTCCAATCGGATGCATTTTGGCAGAGATATAAGCAAACCGTGTTTCATGGCGAGAACGCGTTTTTCCATGGGTTGCCACGGTAACACGCTTTCTCCTATCAGAAAGATTTGAATAACTTTTTGTCCCCATCTTGTCACGAAGCTCCATGGGGAATGTGGAGCCAATAGCATGAATCCCCTCAGACTAGTTCGTTCAAATACGATGCGCTTAAAGTGATAAAAAGGGCATAAACGCCAAGATGGCGGCCACCCCGTTGCCATGGTAACAGGTTCTCAATAGAGTTTTTTGCTCGTCTTGGTTACTTATACATGTGTACCGAATTTCGTAGCCCTAGCTCAAAGTAGACGATCGGGCCCCTAGGGGCCCCCCCAAAATGCGCCCCCCCCACAATATATATTACAATGCGTGAAGGACCTACCAAATATGAATTATTTTAATTTTGGTTCCGATCGGATGTATTTCTGCGAAGATATGAGTGAACCGTGTTTCATGGCGAGATCGCTTTTTTCCATGGGTTGCCACGGTAACACGCTTTCGCCTATCAAAAAGATTTGAATAACTTTTGGTCCCCATCTCGTCACGAAGCTCCATGGCGAATGTGGAGCCAATAGCATGAATCGCCTCAGACTAGTTCGTTCAAATGCGATGCGCCCAAATTGACAAAAACGGGCAAAAAAATGGCCGCAAACGCCAAGATGGCGGAAAGCCCGTTGCCATGACAACAGGCGTTTCAATGACTTTTTTACTTGTCTTGATGTGATAGACATGTGTACCGAATTTCGTCGTCCTACGTCAAACTAAAATTTTTTTTCCCCATTCTAGAGGCCATTTTTGGCGTTTCTAGGGGGCGCTGTCGAGGCATTTTTGCATTGGCGTGCATACAAACGCCAAATTATCGAAATTTTCACCGGACGTGAGGTGTGTGCCAAGTTTCGCAACTTTTCACGGGGTCTAAGGGGGTCAAAATTGAGCGAGTTGTGCTTAAAATAATAAACATTACAATAACAATAGGGCCTTGCCATACTTCGTATGGCTCGGACCCTAATTAAAGCCGCAAGCGGCATCCATCGGGTCCTCGCCTCATGCCGAACCCTCCACCCGAACTCGCCACAAAGCTTCCGGGTGGATGTGAAGTAAAAGGCACGAATCCAAAAGTGGTTTGTTCAAAAACAATGCACATACAGTGCTAAATGGGCGTAAACGCCAAGATGGCGGACACCCCGTTGCCATGGTAACAGGTGGTCAATGCACTTTTTTACTCCCCTTGGGTTGTTACACATGTGTGCCGAATTTCGTAGCCATAGGTGAAAGTAGACGATCGGGCCCCTGAGGGCCCCCCCCAAAGAGTGCCCCCCCACAATACATTCTATAATGTGTTAAGGACCTACCAAAGTGGAATATTTACAGTTTTGGTGCACATCGTGTGAATTAGTGCAAAGATATAAGCAAACCGTGTTTCATGGCGAGAAGGGTTTTTTCCAAGATGGCGGACACCCCATTGCCATGGTAACGGCTGCACAATGAAGTTTTTTGCTTGTCTTGGGTTGATACACATGTGTGCCGAATTTCGTAGCCCTAGCTCAAAGTAGACGATCGGGCCCCTAGGGCCCCCCCCCCAAAATGTGCCCCCCCCACAATACATATTACAATGTGTTAAGGACCTACCAAATATGAATTATTGGAATTTTGGTTCCGATCGGATGTATATCTGCAGGGATATGAGTGAACCGTGTTTCATGGCGAGAATGCTTTTTTCCATGGGTTGCCACGGTAACACGCTTTCTCCTATCAGAAAGATTTGAATAACTTTTGGTCTCCATCTTGTCACGAAGCTCCATGGCGAATGTGGAGCCAATAGCATGAATACCCTCAGACTAGTTCGTTCAAATACGATGCGCTTAAAGTGATAAAAAGGGCATAAACGCCAAGATGGCGGCCACCCCGTTGCCATGGTAACAGGTTCTCAATGGAGTTTTTTGCTCGTCTTGGTTACTTATACATGTGTACCGAATTTCGTAGCCCTAGGTCAAAGTAGACTATCGGGCCCCTAGGGGCCCCCCCCCAAAATGCGCCCCCCCCCCCCCACAATACATATTACAATGCGTGAAGGACCTACCAAACATGAATTATTGTAATTTTGGTTCCGATCGGATGTATTTCTGCGAAGATATGAGTGAACCGTGTTTCATGGCGAGATCGCTTTTTTCCATGGGTTGCCACGGTAACACGCTTTCGCCTATCAAAAAGATTTGAATAACTTTTGGTCCCCATCTTGTCACGAAGCTCCATGGCGAATGTGGAGCCAATAGCATGATTCGCCTCAGACTAGTTCGTTCAAATGCGATGCGCCCAAATTGACAAAAACGGGCAAAAAAATGGCCGCAAACGCCAAGATGGCGGAAAGCCCGTTGCCATGACAACAGACGTTTCAATGACTTTTTTACTTGTCTGGATGTGAAAGACATGTGTACCGAATTTCGTCGTCCTACGTCAAACTAAAATTTTTTTCCCCCATTCTAGAGGCCATTGTTGGCGTTTCTAGGGGGCGCCGTCGAGGCATTTTCACATTGGCGTGCACGCGGACCCCAGAATATCGCTATTTTCGCCGGGACTGAGGTGTGTGCCAAGTTTCGCAACTTTTCACGGGGTCTAAGGGGGTCAAAATTGAGTGAGTTGTGCTTAGAACGAGAACGAGAATAATAATAATTAAAGCCGCAAGCGGCATCCATCGGGTCCTCGCCTCATGCCGAACCCTCCACCCGAACTCACCACAAAGCTTCCGGGTAGATGTGAAGTAAAAGGCATGAATCCAAAAGTAGTTTGTTAAAAAATAATGCACATTCAGTAATAAATAGGCATAAACGCCAAGATGGCGGACACCATGTTGCCATGGTAACAGGTGGTCAATGCACTTTTTTACTCGCCTTGGGTTGTTACACATGTGTGCCGAATTTCGTAGCCTAAGATGAAAGTAGACAATCGGGCCCCTGAGGGCCCCCCCCAAAAAGTGCCCCCCCCCACAATACATTCTATAATGTGTTAAGGACCTACCAAATATGAATAGTTAAAGTTTTGGTGCACATCGCATGAATTTGTGCAAAGATATAAGCAAACCGTGTTTCATGGCGAGAAGGTTTTTTTCCAAGATGGCGGACACTCCAGTGCCATGGTAACAGGTGCTTAATTGAGTTTTATGCTTGTCTTGGGATGATACACATGTGTGCCGAATTTCGTAGCCCGAGATGAAAGTAGACGATCGGGCCCCTGGGGGCCCCCCCAAAAAGTGTCCCCCCCACAATACATTCTATAATGTGTTAAGGACCTACCAAATGTTAATATTTACAGTTTTGGTGCACATCGCATGAATTTGTGCAAAGATATAAGCAAACCGTGTTTCATGGCGAGAAGGTTTTTTTCCAAGATGGTGGACACTCCAGTGCCATGGTAACAGGTGTTTAATATAGTTTTTTGCTTGTCTAGGGTTGATACACATGTGTGCCGAATTTCGTAGCCCTAGCTCAAAGTAGACGATCGGGCCCCTAGGGCCCCCCCCCAAAATGTGCCCCCCCCACAATACATATATCAATGCGTTAAGGACCTACCAAATATGAATTATTGGAATTTTGGTTCCGATCGGATGCATTTCTGCAGAGATTTAAGCAAACCGTGTTTCATGGCGAGAACGCATTTTTCCATGGGTTGCCACGGTAACACGCTTTCACCTATCAAAAAGATTTGAATAACTTTTGGTCCCCATCTTGTCACGAAGCTCCATGGCGAACGTGGAGCCAATAGCATGAATCCCCTCAGACTAGTTCGTTCAAATGCGATGCGCCCAAATTGATAAAAAGAGCATAAACGCCAAGATGGCGGCCACCCCGTTGCCATGGTAACAGGTTCTCAATAGAGTTTTTTGCTCGTCTTGGTTACTTATACATGTGTACCGAATTTCGTAGCCATAGGTCAAAGTAGACGATCGGGCCCCTAGGGGCCCCCCCAAAATGCGCCCCCCCCACAATACATATTACAATGCGTGAAGGACCTACCAAATATGAATTATTGGAATTTTGGTTCCGATCGGATGCATTTCTGCGAAGATATAAGCAAACCGTGTTTCATGGCGAGAACGCTTTTTTCCATGGGTTGCCACGGTAACACGCTTTGTCCTATCAGAAAGATTTGAATAACTTTTGGTCCCCATCTTGTCACGAAGCTCCATGGCGAATGTGGAGCCAATAGCATGAATCCCCTCAGACTAGTTCGTTCAAATGCGATGCGCCCTAATTGACAAAAACGGGCAAAAAATGGCCGCTAACGCCAAGATGGCGGAAAGCCCGTTGCCATGACAACAGGCATTTCAATGACTTTTTTACTTGTCTGGATGTGATAGACATGTGTACCGAATTTCGTCGTCCTACGTCAAACTAAAATTTTTTTCCCCCATTCTAGAGGCCATTTTTGGCGTTTCTAGGGGGCGCCGTCGAGGCATTTTCACATTGGCGTGCACGCGGACCCCAGAATATTGCTATTTTCGCCGGGACTGAGGTGTGTGCCAAGTTTCGCAACTTTTCACGGGGTCTAAGGGGGTCAAAATTGAGTGAGTTGTGCTTAGGAGAATAATAATAATAATTAAAGCCGCAAGCGGCATCCATCGGGTCCTCGCCTCATGCCGAACCCTCAGCCCGAACTCGCCACATAGCTTCGGGGTGGATGTGAAGTAAAAGGCACGAATTCAAAAGTAGTTTGTCCAAAAACAATGCACATACAGTGCTAAAAGGGCGTAAACGCCAAGATGGCGGACATCCCGTTGCCATGGTAACAGGTGGTCAATGCACTTTTTTACTCGCCTTGCGTTGTTACACATGTGTGTCGAATTTCATAGCCATAGGTGAAAGTAGACGATCGGGCCCCTGAGGGCCCCCCCCAAAAAACTGCCCCCCCACAATATATTCTGTAATGTGTCAAGGACCTACCAAATATGAATAGTTAAAGTTTTGGTGCACATCGCATGAATTTGTGCAAAGATATAAGTAAACCGTGTTTCATGGCGAGAAGGCTTTTTTCCAAGATGGCGGACACTCCAGTGCCATGGTAACAGGTGCTTAATTGAGTTTTATGCTTGTCTCGGGCTGATACACATGTCTGCCGAATTTCGTAGCCCTAGCTCAAAGTAGACGATCGGGCCCCTAGGGCCCCCCCCCAAAATGTGCCCCCCCCCCACAATACATATTACAACGCGTTAAGGACCTACCAAATATGAATTATTGGAATTTTGGTTCCGATCGGATGCATTTCTGCAGCGATATAAGCAAACCGTGTTTCATGGCGAGAACGCTTTTTTCCATGGGTTGCCACGGTAACACGCTTTCTCCTATCAGAAAGATTTGAATAACTTTTGGTCCCCATCTTGTCACGAAGCTCCATGGCGAATGTGGAGCCAATAGCATGAATCCCCTCAGACTAGTTCGTTCAAATACGATGCGCTTAAAGTGATAAAAAGGGCATAAACGCCAAGATGGCGGCCACCCCGTTGCCATGGTAACAGGTTCTCAATAGAGTTTTTTGCTCGTCTTGGTTACTTATACATGTGTACCGAATTTCGTAGCCCTAGCTCAAAGTAGACGATAGGGCCCCTAGGGGCCCCCCCAAAATGCGCCCCCCCCACAATATATATTACAATGCGTGAAGGACCTACCAAATATGAATTATTTTAATTTTGGTTCCGATCGGATGTATTTCTGCGAAGATATGAGTGAACCGTGTTTCATGGCGAGATCGCTTTTTTCCATGGGTTGCCACGGTAACACGCTTTCACCTATCAAAAAGATTTGAATAACTTTTGGTCCCCATCTTGTCACGAAGCTCCATGGCGAATGTGGAGCCAATAGCATGAATCGCCTCAGACTAGTTCGTTCAAATGCGATGCGCCCAAATTGACAAAAACGGGCAAAAAAATGGCCGCAAACGCCAAGATGGCTGACATCCCGTTGCCATGACGCCAGGTCTACGATTGACTTTTTTGGTCGTCTTGAGGTGGTAGACATGTGTACCGAATTTCGTTGTCCTACGTGAAAGTAGACTTTTGACACCCCATTTTATTTTCCATCTTTGGCGTTTCTAGGGGGCGCTGTCTAGGCATTTTTACATTGGCGTGCACATGGACCCCAGAATATCGCTATTTTCGCCGGGACTGAGGTATGTGCCAAGTTTCGCAACTTTTCACGGGGTCTAAGGGGGTCAAAATTGAGTGAGTTGTGCTTAGAACGAGAACGAGAATAATAATAATAATAATTAAAGCCGCAAGCGGCATCCATCGGGTCCTCGCCTCATGCCGAACCCTCCGCCCGAGTCCTGGTTCTCCTAATGCTACATGTGAAGGACCCGCACAGCCAGTTCATTTTAATAGAGAAATACAATTCACATATTGAGAAAAGAATGTGTGTAAACGCCAAGATGGCGGACACCCCGTTACCATGGCAACATGTGTTTCATTGACTTTTTAGCTTGTCTTGGGATGATACACATGTGTGCCGAATTTCGTAGCCCTACGTCAAAGTAGACGATCGGGCCCCTAAGGGCCCCCCCCTAAAAAGTGTCCCCCCCACAATACATTCTATAATGTGTTAAGGACCTACCAAATATGAATAGTTACAGTTTTGGTGCACATCGTATGAATTTGTGCAAAGATATAAGCAAACCGTGTTTCATGGCGAGAAGGATTTTTTCCAAGATGGCGGACACCCCGTTGCCATGGTAACGGCTGCACAATGAAGTTTTTTGCTTGTCTTGGGTTGATACACATGTGTGTCGAATTTCGTAGCCCTAGCTCAAAGTAGACGATCGGGCCCCTAGGGGCCCCCCCAAAATGTGCCCCCCCCACAATACATATTACAATGCGTTAAGGACCTACCAAATATGAATAATTGGAATTTTGGTTCCGATCGGATGCATTTCTGCAGAGATATAAGCAAACCGTGTTTCATGGCGAGAACGCATTTTTCCATGGGTTGCCACGGTAACACGCTTTCACCTATCAAAAAGATTTGAATAACTTTTGGTCCCCATCTTGTCACGAAGCTCCATGGCGAACGTGGAGCCAATAGCATGAATCCCCTCAGACTAGTTCGTTCAAATGCGATGCGCCCAAATTGATAAAAAGAGCATAAACGCCAAGATGGCGGCCACCCCGTTGCCATGGTAACAGGTTCTCAATAGAGTTTTTTGCTCGTCTTGGTTACTTATACATGTGTACCGAATTTCGTAGCCATAGGTCAAAGTAGACGATCGGGCCCCTAGGGGCCCCCCCAAAATGCGCCCCCCCCACAATACATATTACAATGCGTGAAGGACCTACCAAATATGAATTATTGGAATTTTGGTTCCGATCGGATGCATTTCTGCGAAGATATAAGCAAACCGTGTTTCATGGCGAGAACGCTTTTTTCCATGGGTTGCCACGGTAACACGCTTTCTCCTATCAGAAAGATTTGAATAACTTTTGGTCCCCATCTTGTCACGAAGCTCCATGGCGAATGTGGAGCCAATAGCATGAATCCCCTCAGACTAGTTCGTTCAAATGCGATGCGCCCTAATTGACAAAAACGGGCAAAAAAATGGCCGCAAACGCCAAGATGGCGGAAAGCCCGTTGCCATGACAACAGGCGTTTCAATGACTTTTTTACTTGTCTGGATGTGATAGACATGTGTACCGAATTTCGTCGTCCTACGTCAAACTAAAATTTTTTTCCCCCATTCTAGAGGCCATTTTTGGCGTTTCTAGGGGGCGCCGTCGAGGCATTTTCACATTGGCGTGCACGCGGACACCAGAATATCGCTATTTTCGCCGGGACTGAGGTGTGTGCCAAGTTTCGCAACTTTTCACGGGGTCTAAGGGGGTCAAAATTGAGTGAGTTGTGCTTAGGAGAATAATAATAATAATAATTAAAGCCGCAAGCGGCATCCATCGGGTCCTCGCCTCATGCCGAACCCTCCACCCGAACTCGCCACAAAGCTTCCGGGTGGATGTGAAGTAAAAGGCCCGAATCCAAAAGTAGTTTGTCCAAAAACAATGCACATACAGTGCTAAATGGGCGAAAACGCCAAGATGGCGGACACCCCGTTGCCATGGTAACAGGTGGTCAATGCACTTTTTTACTCGCCTTGCGTTGTTACACATGTGTGTGGAATTTCATAGCCATAGGTGAAAGTAGACGATCGGGCCTCTGAGGGCCCCCCCCAAAAAACTGCCCCCCCCACAATACATTCTGTAATGTGTCAAGGACATACCAAATATGAATAGTTAAAGTTTTGGTGCACATCGCATGAATTTGTGCAAAGATATAAGCAAACCGTGTTTCATGGCGAGAAGGCTTTTTTCCAAGATGGCGGACACTCCAGTGCCATGGTAACAGGTGCTTAATTGAGTTTTATGCTTGTCTCGGGTTGATACACATGTGTGCCGAATTTCGTAGCCCTAGCTCAAAGTAGACGATCGGGCCCCTAGGGGCCGCCCCCAAAATGTGCCCCCCCCCACAATACATATTACAACGCGTTAAGGACCTACCAAATATGAATTATTGGAATTTTGGTTCCGATCGGATGTATTTCTGCAGAAATATAAGCAAACCGTGTTTCATGGCGAGAACGCTTTTTTCCATGGGTTGCCACGGTAACACGCTTTCTCCTATCAGAAAGATTTGAATAACTTTTGGTCCCCATCTTGTCACGAAGCTCCATGGCGAATGTCGAGCCAATAGCCTGAATCCCCTCAGACTAGTTCGTTGAAATACGATGTGCTTAAAGTGATAAAAAGGGCATAAACGCCAAGATGGCGGACACCCCGTTGCCATGGTAACAGGTTGTCAATAGAGTTTTTTGCTCGTCTTGGTTACTTATACATGTGTACCGAATTTCGTAGCCCTAGCTCAAAGTAGACTATCGGGCCCCTAGGGCCCCCCCCCAAAATGCGCCCCCCCCACAATACATATTACAATGCGTGAAGGACCTACCAAACATGAATTATTTTAATTTTGGTTCCGATCGGATGTATTTCTGCGAAGATATGAGTGAACCGTGTTTCATGGCGAGATCGCTTTTTTCCATGGGTTGCCACGGTAACACGCTTTCTCCTATCAAAAAGATTTGAATAACTTTTGCTCCCCATCTTGTCACGAAGCTCCACGGCGAATGTGGAGCCAATAGCATGAATCCCCTCAGACTAGTTTGTTCAAATACGATGCGCCCAAATTGACAAAAACGGGCCAAAAAATGGCCGCAAACGCCAAGATGGCGGACAGCCCGTTGCCATGACAACAGGCGTTTCAATGAGTTTTTTACTTGTCTTGATGTGATAGACATGTGTACCGAATTTCGTCGTCCTACGTCAAACTAAAATTTTTTTTTCCCCATTCTAGATGCCATTTTTGGCGTTTCTAGGGGGCGCTGTCTAGGCATTTTTGCATTGGCGTGCATACAAACGCCAAATTATCGAAATTTTCACCGGACGTGAGGTGTGTGCCAAGTTTCGCAACTTTTCACGGGGTGTAAGGGGGTCAAAATTGAGTGAGTTGTGCTTAGAACGAGAACGAGAATAATAATAATAATAATTAAAGCCGCAAGCGGCATCCATCGGGTCCTCGCCTCATGCCGAACCCTCCACCCGAACTCGCCACAAAGCTTCCGGGTGGATGTGAAGTAAAAGGCACGAATCCAAAACTAGTTTGTTCAAAAACAATGCACATACAGTGCTAAATGGGCGTAAACGCCAAGATGGCGGACACCCCATTGCCATGGTAACAGGTGGTCAATGCACTTTTTTACTCGCCTTGGGTTGTTACACATGTGTACCGAATTTCGTATCCCTAGGTCTAAGTAGACAATCGGGCCCCTAGGGGCCACCCCCAAAAAGTGCCCCCCCCACAATACATTCTATAATTTGTTAAGGACCTACCAAATATTAATATTTACAGTTTTGGTGCACATCGCATGAATATGTGCGAAGATATAAGCAAACCGTGTTTCATGGCGAGAAGGTTTTTTTCCAAGATGGCGGACACTCCGTTGCCATGGTAACAGGTTGTTAATTGAGTTTTTTGCTTTACTTGGGTTGATACACATGTGTGCCGAATTTCATAGCCCTAAGTGAAAGTAGACGATCGGGCCCCCAGGGGCCCCCCAAAAATGTGACCCCCCCCACAATACATATGACAATGCATTAAGGACCTATCAAATATGAATTATTGGAATTTTGGTTCCAATGGGATCTATTTCTGCGAAGATATGAGTGAACCGTGTTTCATGGCGAGGAGTATTTTTTTCAAGATGGCGGACACACCGTTGCCATGGTAACAGGTGCTTAATTGAGTTTTTTGCTCGTCTTGGTTACTTATACATGTGTACCGAATTTCGTAGCCCTAGGTCAAAGTAGACGATCGGGCCCCTAGGGGCCGCCCCCAAAATGTGCCCCCTCCACAATACATATTACAATGCGTTAAGGACCTACCAAATATGAATGATTGGAATTTTGGTTCCGATCGGATGCATTTCTGCAGAGATATAAGCAAACCGTGTTTCATGGCGAGAACGCTTTTTTCCATGGGTTGCCACGGTAACAAGCTTTCTCCTATCAGAAAGATTTGAATAACTTTTGGTCCCCATCTTGTCACGAAGCTCCATGGCGAATGTGGAGCCAATAGCATGAATCGCCTCAGACTAGTTCGTTCAAATACGATGCGCTTAAAGTGATAAAAAGGGCATAAACGCCAAGATGGCGGACACCCCGTTGCCATGGTAACAGGTTCTCAATAGAGTTTTTTTGCTCGTCTTGGTTACTTATACATGTGTACCGAATTTCGTAGCCATAGGTCAAAGTAGACAATCGGGCCCCTAGGGGCCCCCCCGAAAATGTGCCCCCCCCCACAATACATATTACAATGCGTTAAGGACCTACCAAATATGAATTATCTGAATTTTGGTTCCGATCGGATGTATTTCTGCGAAGATATGAGTGAACCGTGTTTCATGGCGAGAACGCTTTTTTCCATGGGTTGCCACGGTAACACGCTTTCTCCTATCAGAAAGATTTGAATAGCTTTTGGTCCCCATCTTGTCACGAAGCTCCATCGCGAATGTGGAGCCAATAGCCTGAATCCCCTCAGACTAGTTCGTTCAAATGCGATGCGCTTAAAGTGATAAAAAGGGCATAAACGCCAAGATGGCGGACACCCCGTTGCCATGGTAACAGGTTCTCAATAGAGTTTTTTGCTCGTCTTGGTTACTTATACATGTGTACCGAATTTCATAGCCATAGGTCAAAGTAGACTATCGGGCCCCTAGGGGCCCCCCCCCCAAAATGCGCCCCACCCACAATACATATTACAATGCGTGAAGGACCTACCAAACATGAATTATTTTAATTTTGGTTCCGATCGGATGTATTTCTGCGAAGATATGAGTGAACCGTGTTTCATGGCGAGAACGCTTTTTTCCATGGGTTGCCACGGTAACACGCTTTCTCCTATCAAAAAGATTTGAATAACTTTTGGTACCCATCTTGTCACGAAGCTCCATGGCGAATGTGGAGCCAATAGCATGAATCGCCTCAGACTAGTTCGTTCAAATGCGATGCGCCCAAATTGACAAAAACGGGCCAAAAAATGGCCGCAAACGCCAAGATGGCGGAAAGCCCGTTGCCATGACAACAGGCGTTTCAATGACTTTTTTACTTGTCTTGATGTGATAGACATGTGTACCGAATTTTGTCGTCCTACGTCAAACTAAATTTTTTTGACCCCATTCTAGAGGCCATTTTTGGCGTTTCTAGGGGGCGCCGTCGAGGCATTTTTGCATTGGCGTGCACGCGGACCCCAGAATATCGCTATTTTCGCCGGGACTGAGGTGTGTGCCAAGTTTCGCAACTTTTCACGGGGCCTAAGGGGGTGAAAAATAGCCGAGTTGTGCTCAGAACGAGGAGAATAATAATAAACATTACAATAACAATAGGGCCCTGCCATACTTCGTATGGCTCGGACCCTAATTAAAGCCGCAAGCGGCATCCATCGGGTCCTCGCCTCATGCCGAACCCTCCACCCGAACTCACCACAAAGCTTCCGGGTAGATGTGAAGTAAAAGGCATGAATCCAAAAGTAGTTTGTTAAAAAATAATGCACATTCAGTAATAAAAAGGCATAAACGCCAAGATGGCGGACACCATGTTGCCATGGTAACAGGTGGTCAATGCACTTTTTTACTCGCCTTGGGTTGTTACACATGTGTGCCGAATTTCGTAGCCTAAGATGAAAGTAGACAATCGGGCCCCTGAGGGCCCCCCCCAAAAAGTGCCCCCCCCACAATACATTCTATAATGTGTTAAGGACCTACCAAATATGAATAGTTAAAGTTTTGGTGCACATCGCATGAATTTGTGCAAAGATATAAGCAAACCGTGTTTCATGGCGAGAAGGTTTTTTTCCAAGATGGCGGACACTCCAGTGCCATGGTAACAGGTGCTTAATTGAGTTTTATGCTTGTCTTGGGATGATACACATGTGTGCCGAATTTCGTAGCCCGAGATGAAAGTAGACGATCGGGCCCCTGGGGGCCCCCCCAAAAAGTATCCCCCCCACAATACATTCTATAATGTGTTAAGGACCTACCAAATATTAATATTTACAGTTTTGGTGCACATCGCATGAATTTGTGCAAAGATATAAGCAAACCGTGTTTCATGGCGAGAAGGTTTTTTTCCAAGATGGTGGACACTCCAGTGCCATGGTAACAGGTGTTTAATATAGTTTTTTGCTTGTCTAGGGTTGATACACATGTGTGCCGAATTTCGTAGCCCTAGCTCAAAGTAGACGATCGGGCCCCTAGGGCCCCCCCCCAAAATGTGCCCCCCCCACAATACATATATCAATGCGTTAAGGACCTACCAAATATGAATTATTGGAATTTTGGTTCCGATCGGATGCATTTCTGCAGAGATTTAAGCAAACCGTGTTTCATGGCGAGAACGCATTTTTCCATGGGTTGCCACGGTAACACGCTTTCACCTATCAAAAAGATTTGAATAACTTTTGGTCCCCATCTTGTCACGAAGCTCCATGGCGAACGTGGAGCCAATAGCATGAATCCCCTCAGACTAGTTCGTTCAAATGCGATGCGCCCAAATTGATAAAAAGAGCATAAACGCCAAGATGGCGGCCACCCCGTTGCCATGGTAACAGGTTCTCAATAGAGTTTTTTGCTCGTCTTGGTTACTTATACATGTGTACCGAATTTCGTAGCCATAGGTCAAAGTAGACGATCGGGCCCCTAGGGGCCCCCCCAAAATGCGCCCCCCCCACAATACATATTACAATGCGTGAAGGACCTACCAAATATGAATTATTGGAATTTTGGTTCCGATCGGATGCATTTCTGCGAAGATATAAGCAAACCGTGTTTCATGGCGAGAACGCTTTTTTCCATGGGTTGCCACGGTAACACGCTTTCTCCTATCAGAAAGATTTGAATAACTTTTGGTCCCCATCTTGTCACGAAGCTCCATGGCGAATGTGGAGCCAATAGCATGAATCCCCTCAGACTAGTTCGTTCAAATGCGATGCGCCCTAATTGACAAAAACGGGCAAAAAAATGGCCGCAAACGCCAAGATGGCGGAAAGCCCGTTGCCATGACAACAGGCATTTCAATGACTTTTTTACTTGTCTGGATGTGATAGACATGTGTACCGAATTTCGTCGTCCTACGTCAAACTAAAATTTTTTTCCCCCATTCTAGAGGCCATTTTTGGCGTTTCTAGGGGGCGCCGTCGAGGCATTTTCACATTGGCGTGCACGCGGACCCCAGAATATTGCTATTTTCGCCGGGACTGAGGTGTGTGCCAAGTTTCGCAACTTTTCACGGGGTCTAAGGGGGTCAAAATTGAGTGAGTTGTGCTTAGGAGAATAATAATAAACATTACAATAACAATAGGGCCTTGCCATACTTCGTATGGCTCGGACCCTAATTAAAGCCGCAAGCGGCATCCATCGGGTCCTCGCCTCATGCCGAACCCTCCACCCGAACTCGCCACAAAGCTTCCGGGTGGATGTGAAGTAAAAGGCACGAATCCAAAACTAGTTTGTCCAAAAACAATGCACATACAGTGCTAAATGGGCGTAAACGCCAAGATGGCGGACACCCCGTTGCCATGGTAACAGGTGGTCAATGCACTTTTTTACTCGCCTTGCGTTGTTACACATGTGTACCGAATTTCGTATCCCTAGGTCTAAGTAGACAATCGGGCCCCTGAGGGCCCCCCCCAAAGAACTGCCCCCACCCACAATACATTCTGTAATGTGTCAAGGACCTACCAAATATGAATAGTTAAAGTTTTGGTGCACATCGCATGAATTTGTGCAAAGATATAAGCAAACCATGTTTAATGGCGAGAAAGTTTTTTTCCAAGATGGCGGACACCCTGTTGCCATGGTAATGGCTGCACAATGAAGTTTTTTGCTTGTGTCGGGTTGATACACGTGTGCCGAATTTCGTAGCCCTAGCTCAAAGTAGACAATCGGGCCCCTAGGGGCCGCCCCCAAAATGTGCCCCCCCCACAATACATATTACAACGTGTTAAGGACCTACCAAATATGAATTATTGGAATTTTGGTTCCGATCGGACGTATTTCTGCTAAGATATGAGTGAACCGTGTTTCATGGCGAGAACGCTTTTTTCCATGGGTTGCCACGGTAACACGCTTTCTCCTATCAGAAAGATTTGAATAACTTTTGGTCCCCATCTTGTCACGAAGCTCCATGGCGAATGTGGAGCCAATAGCCTGAATCCCCTCAGACTAGTTCGTTGAAATACGTTGTGCTTAAAGTGATAAAAAGGGCATAAATGCCAAGATGGCGGACACCCCGTTGCCATGGTAACAGGTTCTCAATGGAGTTTTTTGCTCGTCTTGGTTACTTATACATGTGTACCGAATTTCGTAGCCCTAGGTCAAAGTAGACTATGGGGCCCCTAGGGGCCCCCCCAAAATGCACCCCTCCCACAATACATATTACAATGCGTGAAGGACCTACCAAACATGAATTATTTTAATTTTGGTTCCGATCGGATGTATTTCTGCGAAGATATGAGTGAACCGTGTTTCATGGCGAGAACGCTTTTTTCCATGGGTTGCCACGGTAACACGCTTTCGCCTATCAAAAAGATTTGAATAACTTTTGGTCCCCATCTTGTCACGAAGCTCCATGGCGAATGTGGAGCCAATAGCGTGATTCGCCTCAGACTAGTTCGTTCAAATGTGATGCGCCCAAATTGACAAAAACTGGCAAAAAAATGGCAGCAAACGCCAAGATGGCAGACAGCCCGTTGCCATGACAACAGGCGTTTCAATGACTTTTTTACTTGTCTTGATGTGATAGACATGTGTACCGAATGTCGTCGTCCTACGTCAAACTAAATTTTTTTGACCACATTCTGGAGGCCATTGTTGGCGTTTCTAGGGGTCGAGGCATTTTTACATTGGCGTGCACGCGGACCCCAGAATATCACTATTTTCGCCGGGACTGAGGTGTGTGCCAAGTTTCGCAACTTTTCACGGGGTCTAAGGGGGTCAAAAATGGCCGAGTTGTGCTGAGAACGAGGAGAATAATAATAATAAACATTACAATAACAATAGGGCCCTGCCATACTTCGTGTGGCTCGGACCCTAATAATAAACATTACAATAACAATAGGGCCTTGCCATACTTCGTATGGCTCGGACCCTAATAATAATAAACATTACAATAACAATAGGGCCTTGCCATACTTCGTATGGCTCGGACCCTAACAAGCGGCATCCATCGGGTCCTCGCCTCATGCCGAAACCTCCACCCGAACTCGCCACAAAGCTTCCGGGTGGATGTGAAGTAAAAGACATGAATCCAAAACTAGTTTGTTAAAAAACAATGCACATACAGTAATAAATGGGCATAAATGCCAAGATGGCGGACACCCCGTTGCCATGGTAACAGGTGGTCAATGCATTTTTTTTACTCGCCTTGGGTTGTTACACATGTGTACCGAATTTCGTAGCCCTAAGTCTAAGTAGACAATCGGGCCCCTAGGGGCCACCCCGAAAAAGTGCCCCCCACAATACATTCTATAATGTGTTAAGGACTTACCAAATATTAATATTTACAGTTTTGGTGCACATCGCATGAATTTGTGCAAAGATATAAGCAAACCGTGTTTAATGGCGAGAAGGTTTTTTTCCAAGATGGCGGACACCCCGTTGCCATGGTAACAGGTGGTCAATGCACTTTTTTACTCGCCTTGGGTTGTTACACATGTGTGCCGAATTTCGTAGCCATACGTGAAAGTAGACGATCGGGCCCCTGAGGGCCCCCCCCAAAAAGTGCCCCCCCCACAATACATTCTATAATGTGTTAAGGACCTACCAAATATCAATAGTTACAGTTTTGGTGCACATCGCATGAATTTGTGCAAAGATATAAGCAAACCGTGTTTCATGGCGAAAAGGTTTTTTTCCAAGATGGCGGACTCTCCAGTGCCATGGTAACAGGTGCTTAATTGAGTTTTATGCTTGTCTCGGGTTGATACACAAGTGTGCCGAATTTCGTAGCCCTAGGTCAAAGTAGACGATCGGGCCCCTAGGGCCCCCCCCAATGTGCCCCCCCCACAATACATATTACAATGCGTGAAGGACATACCAAATATAGATAATCAGAATTTTGGTTCAGATCGGACGTATTTCTGCAGGGATATGAGTGAACCGTGTTTCATGGCGAGAACGCTTTTTCCAATGGGTTGCCACGGTAACACGCTTTCTCCTATCAGAGAGATTTGAATAACTTTTTGTCCCCATCTTGTCACGAAGCTCCATGGGGAATGTGGAGCCAATAGCATGAATGCCCTCAGACTAGTTCGTTCAAATACGTTGTGCTTAAAGTGATAAAAAGGGCATAAACGCCAAGATGGCGGACACCCCGTTGCCATGGTAATAGGTTCTCAATAGAGTTTTTTGCTCGTCTTGGTTACTTATACATGTGTATCGAATTTCGTAGCCCTAGCTGAAAGTAGACCATCGGGCCCCTAGGGACCCCCAAAATGCGCCCCCCCCCCCACCATACATATTACAATGCGTGAAGGACCTACCAAACATGAATTATTTTAATTTTGGTTCCGATCGGATGTATTTCTGCGAAGATATGAGTGAACCGTGTTTCATGGCGAGAACGCTTTTTTCCATGGGTTGCCACGGTAACACGCTTTCGCCTATCAAAAAGATTTGAATAACTTTTGGTCCCCATCTTGTCACGAAGCTCCATGGCGAACGTGGAGCCAATAGCATGAATCCCCTCAGACTAGTTCGTTCAAATGCGATGCGCCCAAATTGATAAAAAGAGCATAAACGCCAAGATGGCGGCCACCCCGTTGCCATGGTAACAGGTTCTCAATAGAGTTTTTTGCTCGTCTTGGTTACTTATACATGTGTACCGGATTTCGTAGCCATAGGTCAAAGTAGACGATCGGGCCCCTAGGGGCCCCCCCAAAATGCGCCCCCCCCCACAATACATATTACAATGCGTGAAGGACCTACCAAATATGAATTATTGGAATTTTGGTTCCGATCGGATGCATTTCTGCGAAGATATAAGCAAACCGTGTTTCATGGCGAGAACGCTTTTTTCCATGGGTTGCCACGGTAACACGCTTTCTCCTATCAGAAAGATTTGAATAACTTTTGGTCCCCATCTTGTCACGAAGCTCCATGGCGAATGTGGAGCCAATAGCATGAATCCCCTCAGACTAGTTCGTTCAAATGCGATGCGCCCAAATTGATAAAAAGAGCATAAACGCCAAGATGGCGGCCACCCCGTTGCCATGGTAACAGGTTCTCAATAGAGTTTTTTGCTCGTCTTGGTTACTTATACATGTGTACCGAATTTCGTAGCCATAGGTCAAAGTAGACTATAGGGCCCCTAGGGGCCCCCCCAAAATGCGCCCCCCCCCACAATACATATTACAATGCGTGAAGGACCTACCAAATATGAATTATTGGAATTTTGGTTCCGATCGGATGCATTTCTGCGAAGATATAAGCAAACCGTGTTTCATGGCGAGAACGCTTTTTTCCATGGGTTGCCACGGTAACACGCTTTCTCCTATCAGAAAGATTTGAATAACTTTTGGTCCCCATCTTGTCACGAAGCTCCATGGCGAATGTGGAGCCAATAGCATGAATCCCCTCAGACTAGTTCGTTCAAATGCGATGCGCCCTAATTGACAAAAACGGGCAAAAAAATGGCCGCAAACGCCAAGATGGCGGAAAGCCCGTTGCCATGACAACAGGCGTTTCAATGACTTTTTTACTTGTCTGGATGTGATAGACATGTGTACCGAATTTCGTCGTCCTACGTCAAACTAAAATTTTTTTCCCCCATTCTAGAGGCCATTTTTGGCGTTTCTAGGGGGCGCCGTCGAGGCATTTTCACATTGGCGTGCACGCGGACCCCAGAATATCGCTATTTTCGCCGGGACTGAGGTGTGTGCCAAGTTTCGCAACTTTTCACGGGGTCTAAGGGGGTCAAAATTGAGTGAGTTGTGCTTAGGAGAATAATAATAATAATTAAAGCCGCAAGCGGCATCCATCGGGTCCTCGCCTCATGCCGAACCCTCCACCCGAGTCCTGGTTCTCCTAATGCTACATGTGAAAGACCCGCAAAGACAGTTCATTTTAATAGAGAAATACAATTCACATATTGAGAAAAGAATGTGTGTAAACGCCAAGATGGTGGAAAGCCCGTTACCATGGCAACATGTGTTTCATTGACTTTTTAGCTTGTCTTGGGATGATACACATGTGTGACGAATTTCGTAGCCATAGGTGAAAGTAGGTGATCGGGCCCTTAGGGGCCCCCCCCAATAAGTGCCCCCCCCACAATACATTCTATAATGTGTTAAGAACCTACCAAATATGAATAGTTACAGTTTTGGTGCACATCACATGAATTTGTGCAAAGATACAAGCAACCGTGTTTCATGGCGAGAAGGTTTTTTTTCCAAGATGGCGGACACCCCGTTGCCATGGTAAAAGGTTCTTAATTGAGTTTTATGCTTGTCTCGGGTTGATACACATGTGTGCCGAATTTCGTAGCCCTAGCTCAAAGTAGACAATCGGGCCCCTAGGGCCCCCCCCCAAAATGTGCCCCCCCCACAATACATATTACAATGCGTTAAGGACCTACCAAATATGAATTATTGGAATTTTGGTTCCGATCGGATGCATTTCTGCAGAGATATAAGCAAACCGTGTTTCATGGCGAGAACGCTGTTTTCCATGGGTTGCCACGGTAACAAGCTTTCTCCTATCAGAAAGATATGAATAACTTTTGGTCCCCATCTTGTCACGAAGCTCCATGGCGAATGTGGAGCCAATAGCCTGAATCCCCTCAGACTAGTTCGTTCAAATACGATGCGCTTAAAGTGATAAAAAGGGCATAAACGCCAAGATGGCGGACACCCTGTATCCGTGGTAACAGGTTCTTAATAGAGTTTTTTGCTCGTCTTGGTTACTTATACATGTGTGCCGAATTTCGTAGCCATAGCTCAAAGTAGACGATCGGGCCCCTAGGGGCCCCCCCAAAAAGTGCCCCCCCCCCACAATACATTCTATAATGTGTTAAGGACCTCACAAATATGAATAGTTAAAGTTTTGGTGCACATCGCATGAATTTGTGCAAAGATATAAGCAAACCGTGTTTCATGGCGAGAAGGTTTTTTTTCCAAGATGGCGGACACTCCGTTGCCATGGTAACAGGTGCTTAATATAGTTTTTTGCTTGTGTAGGGTTGATACACATGTGTGCCGAATTTCGTAGCCCTAGCTCAAAGTAGATGATCGGGCCCCTAGGGGCCCCCCCAAAATGTGCACCCCCCCACAATACACATTACAATGCTTTAAGGACCTACCAAATATGAATTATTGGAATTCTGGTTCCAATCGGATGCACTTCTGCAGAGATATAAGCAAACCGTGTTTCATGGCGAGATCGCTTTTTTCCATGGGTTGCCACGGTAACATGCTTTCTCCTATCGGAAAGATTTGAATAACTTTTGGTCCCCATCTTGTCACGAAGCTCCATGGCGAACGTGGAGCCAATAGCATGAATCCCCTCAGACTAGTTCGTTCAAATGCGATGCGCCCAAATTGATAAAAAGAGCATAAACGCCAAGATGGCGGCCACCCCGTTGCCATGGTAACAGGTTCTCAATAGAGTTTTTTGCTCGTCTTGGTTACTTATACATGTGTGCCGAATTTCGTAGCCCTAGGTCAAAGTAGACTAACGGGCCCCTAGGGGCCCCCCCCAAAATGTGCCCCCCCCACAATATATATTACAATGCGTGAAGGACCTACCAAACATGAATTATTTTAATTTTGGTTGCGATCGGATGTATTTCTGCGAAGATATGAGTGAACCGTGCTTCATGGCGAGATCGCTTTTTTCCATGGGTTGCCACGGTAACACGCTTTCGCCTATCAAAAAGATTTGAATAACTTTTGGTCCCCATCTCGTCACGAAGCTCCATGGCGAATGTGGAGCCAATAGCATGAATCGCCTCAGACTAGTTCGTTCAAATGCGATGCGCCCAAATTGACAAAAACGGGCAAAAAAATGGCCGCAAACGCCAAGATGGCGGACAGCCCGTTGCCATGACAACAGGCATTTCAATGACTTTTTTACTTGTCTGGATGTGATAGACATGTGTACCGAATTTCGTCGTCCTACGTCAAACTAAAATTTTTTTTCCCCATTCTAGAGGCCATTTTTGGCGTTTCTAGGGGGCGCCGTCGAGGCATTTTTGCATTGGCGTGCATACAAACGCCAAATTATCGAAATTTTCACCGGACGTGAGGTGTGTGCCAAGTTTCGCAACTTTTCACGGGGCCTAAGTGGGTCAAAATTGACTGAGTTGTGCTTAGGAGAATAATAATAAACATTTTGAAAACAATAGGGCCTTGCCATACTTCGTATGGCTCGGACCCTAATTAAAGCCGCAAGCGGCATCCATCGGGTCCTCGCCTCATGCCGAACCCTCCGCCCGAGTCCTGGTTCTCCTAATGCTACATGTGAAGGACCCGCACAGCCAGTTCATTTTAATAGAGAAATACAATTCACATATTGAGAAAAGAATGTGTGTAAACGCCAAGATGGCGGACACCCCGTTACCATGGCAACATGTGTTTCATTGCCTTTTTAGCTTGTCTTGGAATGATACACGTGTGCCGAATTTCGTAGCTTGAGATGAAAGTAGACGATCGGGCCCCTTGGGGCCCCCCCAAAAAGTGTCCCCCCCACAATACATTCTATAATGTGTTAAGGACCTACCAAATATGAATAGTTACAGTTTTGGTGCACATCGTATGAATTTGTTCAAAGATATAAGCAAACCGTGTTTCATGGCGAGAAGTTTTTTTTCCAAGATGGCGGACACCCCGTTGCCATGGTAACGGCTGCACAATGAAGTTTGTTGCTTGTCTTGGGTTGATACACATGTGTGCCGAATTTCGTAGCCCTAGGTCAAAGTAGACGATCGGGCCCCTAGGGGCCGCCCCCAAAATTTGCCCCCCCCACAATACATATTACAACGCGTTAAGGACCTACCAAATATGAATTATTGGAATTTTGGTTCCGATCGGATGCATTTCTGCAGAGATATAAGCAAACCGTGTTTCATGGCGAGAACGCTTTTTTCCATGGGTTGCCACGGTAACACGCTTTCTCCTATCAGAAAGATTTGAATAACTTTTGGTCCCCATCTTGTCACGAAGCTCCATGGCGAATGTGGAGCCAATAGCATGAATCGCCTCAGACTAGTTCGTTCAAATACGATGCGCTTAAAGTGATAAAAAGGGCATAAACGCCAAGATGGCAGACACCCCGTTGCCACGGTAACAGGTTCTCAATAGAGTTTTTTGCTCGTCTTGGTTACTTATACATGTGTACCGAATTTCGTAGCCATAGGTCAAAGTAGACCATCGGGCCCCTAGGGGCCCCCCCCAAAATGCGCCCCCCCCCCCACAATACATATTACAAAGCGTGAAGGACCTACCAAACATGAATTATTTTAATTTTGGTTCCGATCGGATGTATTTCTGCGAAGATATGAGTGAACCGTGTTTCATGGCGAGAACGCTTTTTTCCATGGGTTGCCACGGTAACACGCTTTCTCCTATCAGAAAGATTTGAATAACTTTTGGTCCCCATCTTGTCACGAAGCTCCATGGCGAATGTGGAGCCAATAGCCTGAATCCCCTCAGACTAGTTCGTTGAAATACGTTGTGCTTAAAGTGATAAAAAGGGCATAAACGCCAAGATGGCGGACACCCCGTTGCCATGGTAACAGGTTCTCAATGGAGTTTTTTGCTCGTCTTGGTTACTTATACATGTGTACCGAATTTCGTAGCCCTAGGTCAAAGTAGACTATCGGGCCCCTAGGGGCCCCCCCAAAATGCGCCCCCCCCCACAATACATATTACAATGCGTGAAGGACCTACCAAATATGAATTATTGGAATTTTGGTTCCGATCGGATGTATATCTGCAGGGATATGAGTGAACCGTGTTTCATGGCGAGAACGCTTTTTTCCATGGGTTGCCACGGTAACACGCTTTCTCCTATCAAAAAGATTTGAATAACTTTTGGTCTCCATCTTGTCACGAAGCTCCATGGCGAATGTGGAGCCAATAGAATGAATCCCCTCAGACTAGTTCGTTAAAATGCGATGCGCCCAAATTGACAAAAACGGGCAAAAAAATGGCCGCAAACGCCAAGATGGCGGACAGCCCGTTGCCATGACAACAGGCGTTTCAATGACTTTTTTACTTGTCTTGATGTGATAGACATGTGTACCAAATTTCGTCGTCCTACGTCAAACTAAATTTTTTTGACCCCATTCTGGAGGCCATTTTTGGCGTTTCTAGGGGGCGCCGTCGAGGCATTTTTACATTGGCGTGCACGCGGACCCCAGAATATCGCTATTTTCGCCGGGACTGAGGTGTGTGCCAAGTTTCGCAACTTTTCACGGGGTCTAAGGGGGTCAAAAATGGCCGAGTTGTGCTGACAAAAATAATAATAATAATAATTAAAGCCGCAAGCGGCATCCATCGGGTCCTCGCCTCATGCCGAACCCTCCACCCGAACTCGCCACAAAGCTTCCGGGTGGATGTGAAGTAAAAGGCACGAATCCAAAGCTAGTTTGTTCAAAAACAATGTACATACAGTGCTAAATGGGCGTAAACACCAAGATGGCGGACACCCCGTTGCCATGGTAACAGGTGGTCAATGCACTTTTTTACTCGCCTTGGGTTGTTACACATGTGTGCCGGATTTCGTAGCCATAGGTGAAAGTAGACAATCGGGCTCCTGAGGGCCCCCCCCAGAAAGTGCCCCCCCCCCACAATACATTCTATAATGTGTTAAGGACCTACCAAATATGAATAGTTAAAGTTTTGGTGCACATCGCATGAATTTGTGCAAAGATATAAGCAAACCGTGTTTCATGGCGAGAAGGTTTTTTTCCAAGATGGCGGACACTCCATTGCCATGGTAACAGGTGCTTAATTGAGTTTTTTGCTTGTCTAGGGTTGATACACATGTGTGCCGGATTTCGTAGCCCTAGCTCAAAGTAGACGATCGGGCCCCTAGGGGCCCCCCCAAAATGTGCCCCCCCCCCCCTACAATACATATTACAATGCGTTAAGGACCTACCAAATATGAAGTATTGGAATTTTGGTTCCGATCGGATGTATTTCTGCGAAGATATGAGTGAACCGTGTTTCATGGCGAGGAGTATTTTTTTCAAGATGGCGGACACCCCGTTGCCATGGTAACAGGTTCTCAATAGAGTTTTTTGCTCGTCTTGGTTACTTATACATGTGTACCGAATTTCGTAGCCCTAGGTCAAAGTAGACGATCGGGCCCCTAGGGGCCGCCCCCAAAATGTGCCCCCTCCACAATACATATTACAATGCGTTAAGGACCTACCAAATATGAATGATTGGAATTTTGGTTCCGATCGGATGCATTTCTGCAGAGATATAAGCAAACCGTGTTTCATGGCGAGAACGCTTTTTTCCATGGGTTGCCACGGTAACAAGCTTTCTCCTATCAGAAAGATTTGAATAACTTTTGGTCCCCATCTTGTCACGAAGCTCCATGGCGAATGTGGAGCCAATAGCATGAATCGCCTCAGACTAGTTCGTTCAAATACGATGCGCTTAAAGTGATAAAAAGGGCATAAACGCCAAGATGGCGGACACCCCGTTGCCATGGTAACAGGTTCTCAATAGAGTTTTTTTGCTCGTCTTGGTTACTTATACATGTGTACCGAATTTCGTAGCCATAGGTCAAAGTAGACAATCGGGCCCCTAGGGGCCCCCCCGAAAATGTGCCCCCCCCCACAATACATATTACAATGCGTTAAGGACCTACCAAATATGAATTATCTGAATTTTGGTTCCGATCGGATGTATTTCTGCGAAGATATGAGTGAACCGTGTTTCATGGCGAGAACGCTTTTTTCCATGGGTTGCCACGGTAACACGCTTTCTCCTATCAGAAAGATTTGAATAGCTTTTGGTCCCCATCTTGTCACGAAGCTCCATCGCGAATGTGGAGCCAATAGCCTGAATCCCCTCAGACTAGTTCGTTCAAATGCGATGCGCTTAAAGTGATAAAAAGGGCATAAACGCCAAGATGGCGGACACCCCGTTGCCATGGTAACAGGTTCTCAATAGAGTTTTTTGCTCGTCTTGGTTACTTATACATGTGTACCGAATTTCATAGCCATAGGTCAAAGTAGACTATCGGGCCCCTAGGGGCCCCCCCCCAAAATGCGCCCCACCCACAATACATATTACAATGCGTGAAGGACCTACCAAACATGAATTATTTTAATTTTGGTTCCGATCGGATGTATTTCTGCGAAGATATGAGTGAACCGTGTTTCATGGCGAGAACGCTTTTTTCCATGGGTTGCCACGGTAACACGCTTTCTCCTATCAAAAAGATTTGAATAACTTTTGGTACCCATCTTGTCACGAAGCTCCATGGCGAATGTGGAGCCAATAGCATGAATCGCCTCAGACTAGTTCGTTCAAATGCGATGCGCCCAAATTGACAAAAACGGGCCAAAAAATGGCCGCAAACGCCAAGATGGCGGAAAGCCCGTTGCCATGACAACAGGCGTTTCAATGACTTTTTTACTTGTCTTGATGTGATAGACATGTGTACCGAATTTTGTCGTCCTACGTCAAACTAAATTTTTTTGACCCCATTCTAGAGGCCATTTTTGGCGTTTCTAGGGGGCGCCGTCGAGGCATTTTTGCATTGGCGTGCACGCGGACCCCAGAATATCGCTATTTTCGCCGGGACTGAGGTGTGTGCCAAGTTTCGCAACTTTTCACGGGGCCTAAGGGGGTGAAAAATAGCCGAGTTGTGCTCAGAACGAGGAGAATAATAATAAACATTACAATAACAATAGGGCCCTGCCATACTTCGTATGGCTCGGACCCTAATTAAAGCCGCAAGCGGCATCCATCGGGTCCTCGCCTCATGCCGAACCCTCCACCCGAGTCCTGGTTCTCCTAATGCTACATGTGAAGGACTCGCACAGCCAGTTCATTTTAATAGAGAAATACAATTCACATATTGAGAAAAGCATGTGTGTAAACGCCAAGATGGCGGACAGCCCGTTACCATGGCAACATGTGTTTCATTGACTTTTTAGCTTGTCTTGGGATGATACACATGTGTGCCGAATTTCGTAGCCCGAGATGAAAGTAGACGATCGGGCCCCTAGGGGCCCCCCCAAAAAGTGTTCCCCCCACAATACATTCTATAATGTGTTAAGGACCTACCAAATATGAATAGTTACAGTTTTGGTGCACATCGTATGAATTTGTGCAAAGATATAAGCAAACCGTGTTTCATGGCAATAAGGTTTTTTTCCAAGATGGCGGACACCCCGTTGCCATGGTAACGGCTGCACAATGAAGTTTTTTGCTTGTCTTGGGTTGATACACATGTGTGCCGAATTTCGTAGCCCTAGGTCAAAGTAGACGATCGGGCCCCTAAGGGCCCCCCCCAAAATGTGCCCCCCCCCACAATACATATTACAATGCGTTAAGGACCTACCAAATATGAATTATTGGAATTTTGGTTCCGATCGGATGTATATCTGCAGGGATATGAGTGAACCGTGTTTCATGGCGAGAACGCTTTTTTCCATGGGTTGCCACGGTAACACGCTTTCTCCTATCAAAAAGATTTGAATAACTTTTGGTCCCCATCTTGTCACGAAGCTCCATGGCGAATGTGGAGCCAATAGCATGAATCGCCTCAGACTAGTTCGTTCAAATGCGACGCGCCCAAATCGACAAAAACGGCCAAAAAAATGGCCGCAAACGCCAAGATGGCGGACAGCCTGTTGCCATGACAACAGGTCTACCATTGACTTTTTTGGTCGTCTTGAGATGGTAGACATGTGTACCGAATTTCGTTGTCCTACGTCAAAGTAAACTTTTGACACCCCATTCTACGGGCCATCTTTGGCGTTTCTAGGGGGCACTGTCGAGGCATTTTTGCATTGGCGTGCAGGCGGACACCAGAATATTGCTATTTTCGCCGGGCTTGAGGTGTGTGCCAAGTTTCGCAACTTTTCACGGGGTCTAAGGGGGTCAAAATTGAGTGAGTTGTGCTGACGAGGAGGAAAAAAATAAGAATAATTAAAGCCGCAAGCGGCATCCATCGGGTCCTCGCCTCATGCCGAACCCTCCACCCGAGTCCTGGTTCTCCTAATGCTAAATGTGACGGACCCGCACAGCCAGTTCCTTTTAATAGAGAAATACAATTCACATATTGAGAAAAGAATGTGTGTAAACGCCAAGATGGCGGACAGCCCGTTACCATGGCAACATGTGTTTCATTGACTTTTTAGCTTGTCTTGGGATGATACACATGTGTGCCGAATTTCGTAGCCCGAGATGAAAGTAGACGATCGGGCCCCTTGGGGCCCCCCCAAAAAGTGTCTCCCCCTCAATACATTCTATAATGTGTTAAGGACCTACCAAATATGAATAGTTACCGTTTTGGTGCACATCGT
Organism: Telmatherina bonti; assembly: GCF_933228915.1. Classification (NCBI taxonomy): domain Eukaryota; kingdom Metazoa; phylum Chordata; class Actinopteri; order Atheriniformes; family Telmatherinidae; genus Telmatherina; species Telmatherina bonti. Next base: position 1,695,735 of record NC_136620.1, read on the forward strand.
ATGAATTTGTGCAAAGATATAGGCAAACCGTGTTTGATGGCGAGAAGGTTTTTTTGCAAGATGGCGGACACCCTGTTGCCATGGTAACGGCTGCACAATGAAGTTTTTTGCTTGTCTTGGGTTGATACACATGTGTGCCGAATTTCGTAGCCCTAGGTCAAAGTAGACGATCGGGCCCCTAGGGGCCCCCCCTAAAATGTGCCCCCCCCACAATACATATTACAATGCGTTAAGGACCTGCCAAATATGAATTATTGGAATTTAGGTTCCGATCGGATGCATTTTGGCAGAGATATAAGCAAACCGTGTTTCATGGCGAGAACTCTGTTTTCCATGGGTTGCCACGGTAACACGCTTTCTCCTATCATAAAGATTTGAATAACTTTTTGTCCCCATCTTGTCACGAAGCTCCATGGGGAATGTGGAGCCAATAGTATGAATCCCCTCAGACTAGTTCGTTCAAATACGATGCGCTTAAAGTGATAAAAAGGGCATAAACGCCAAGATGGCGGACACCCCGTTGCCATGGTAACAGGTTCTCAATAGAGTTTTTTGCTCGTCTTGGTTACTTATACATGTGTACCTAATTTCGTAGCCCTAGGTCAAAGTAGACTATCGGGCCCCTAGGGGCCCCCCCAAAATGTGCCCCCCCCACAATACATATTGCAATGCATGAAGGACCTACCAAATATAAATTATTTTAATTTTGGTTCCGATCGGATGTATTTCTGCGAAGATATGAGTGAACCGTGTTTCATGGCGAGATCGCTTTTTTCCATGGGTTGCCACGGTAACACGCTTTCGCCTATCAAAAAGATTTGAATAACTTTTGGTCCCCATCTTGTCACGAAGCTCCATGGCGAACGTGGAGCCAATAGCATGAATCCCCTCAGACTAGTTCGTTCAAATGCGATGCGCCCAAATTGACAAAAACGGGCCAAAAAATGGCCGCAAACGCCAAGATGGCAGAAAGCCCGTTGCCATGACAACAGGCGTTTCAATGACTTTTTTACTTGTCTTCATGTGATAGACATGTGTACCGAATTTCGTCGTCCTACGTCAAACTAAAATTTTTTTTCCCCATTCTAGAGGCCATTTTTGGCGTTTCTAGGGGGCGCAGTCGAGGCATTTTTACATTGGCGTGCACGCAGACCCCAGAATATCGCTATTTTCGCCGGGACTGAGGTGTGTGCCAAGTTTCGCAACTTTTCACGGGGTCTAAGGGGGTCAAAATTGAGTGAGTTGTGCTCAGAACGAGGAGAATAATAATAATAAACATTACAATAACAATAGGGCCTTGCCATACTTCGTATGGCTCGGACCCTAATAAACATTACAATAACAATAGGGCCCTGCCATACTTCGTATGGCGAGGACCCTAATAATAAACATTACAATAACAATAGGGCCTTGCCATACTTCGTATGGCTCGGACCCTAATTAAAGCCGCAAGCGGCATCCATCGGGTCCTCGCCTCATGCCGAACCCTCCACCCGAACTCGCCACAAAGCTTCTGGGTGGATGTGAAGTAAAAGGCACGAATCCAAAAGTAGTTTGTCCAAAAACAATGCACATACAGTGCTAAATGGGCGTAAATGCCAAGATGGCGGACACCCCGTTGCCATGGTAACAGGTGGTCAATGCACTTTTTTACTCGCCTTGCGTTGTTACACATGTGTGTCGAATTTCATAGCCATAGGTGAAAGTACACGATCGGGCCCCTGAGGGCCCCCCCCAAAAAACTGCCCCCCCACAATACATTCTGTAATGTGTCAAGGACCTACCAAATATGAATAGTTAAAGTGTTGGTGCACATCGCATGAATTTGTGCAAAGATATAAGCAAACCGTGTTTCATGGCGAGAAGGCTTTTTTCCAAGATGGCGGACACTCCAGTGCCATGGTAACAGGTGGTTAATTGAGTTTTTTGCTCGTCTTGGGTTGATACACATGTGTGCCGAATTTCGTAGCCCTAGGTCAAAGTAGACGATCGGGCCCCTAGGGGCCCCCCCAAACTGTGCCCCCCCCCCCCACAATACATATTAGAATGCGTTAAGGACCTACCAAATATGAATTACTGGAATTTTGGTTCCAATGGGATCTATTTCTTCGAAGATATGAGTGAACCGTGTTTCATGGCGAGGAGTATTTTTTTAAAGATGGTGGACACACCGTTGCCATGGTAACAGGTGCTTAATTGAGTTTTATGCTTGTGTAGGGTTGGTACACATGTGTGCCGAATTTCGTAGCACTAGGTCAAAGTAGACGATCGGGCCCCTAGGGGCCCCCCCAAAATGTGCCCCCCCCCCCCACAATACATATTACAATGCGTGAAGGACCTGCCAAATATGAATTATTGGAATTTTGGTTCCGATCGGATGCATTTTGGCAGAGATATAAGCAAACCGTGTTTCATGGCGAGAACGCTTTTTTCCATGGGTTGCCACGGTAACACGCTTTCTCCTATCAGAAAGATTTGAATAACTTTTGGTCCCCATCTTGTCACGAAGCTCCATGGCGAATGTGGAGCCAATAGCCTGAATCCCCTCAGACTAGTTCGTTGAAATACGTTGTGCTTAAAGTGATAAAAAGGGCATAAACGCCAAGATGGCGGACACCCCGTTGCCATGGTAACAGGTTCTCAATGGAGTTTTTTGCTCGTCTTGGTTACTTATACATGTGTACCGAATTTCGTAGCCCTAGGTCAAAGTAGACTATCGGGCCCCTAGGGGCCCCCCCAAAATGCGCCCCCCCCCACAATACATATTACAATGCGTGAAGGACCTACCAAACATGAATTATTGTAATTTTGGTTCCGATCGGATGTATTTCTGCGAAGATATGAGTGAACCGTGTTTCATGGCGAGATCGCTTTTTTCCATGGGTTGCCACGGTAACACGCTTTCGCCTATCAAAAAGATTTGAATAACTTTTGGTCCCCATCTTGTCACGAAGCTCCATGGCGAATGTGGAGCCAATAGCATGATTCGCCTCAGACTAGTTCGTTCAAATGCGATGCGCCCAAATTGACAAAAACGGGCCAAAAAATGGCCGCAAACGCCAAGATGGCGGAAAGCCATTTGCCATGACAACAGACGTTTCAATGACTTTTTTACTTGTCTGGATGTGATAGACATGTGTACCGAATTTGGTCGTCCTACGTCAAACTAAAATTTTTTTCCCCCATTCTAGAGGCCATTTTTGGCGTTTCTAGGGGGCGCCGTCGAGGCATTTTTGCATTGGCGTGATCGCGGACCCCAGAATATCGCTATTTTCGCCGGGACTGAGGTGTGTGCCAAGTTTCGCAACTTTTCACGGGGTCTAAGGGGGTCAAAATTGAGTGAGTTGTGCTGAGAAGAATAAACATTACAATAACAATAGGGCCTTGCCATACTTCGTATGGCTCGGACCCTAATAATAATAAACATTACAATAACAATAGGGCCCTGCCATACTTCGTATGGCTCGGACCCTAATAATAAACATTACAATAACAATAGGGCCTTGCCATACTTCGTATGGCTCGGACCCTAATTAAAGCCGCAAGCGGCATCCATCGGGTCCTCGCCTCATGCCGAACCCTCCACCCGAACTCGCCACAAAGCTTCCGGGTGGATGTGAAGTAAAAGGCACGAATCCAAAACTAGTTTGTCCAAAAACAATGCACATACAGTGCTAAATGGGCGTAAACGCCAAGATGGCGGACACCCCGTTGCCATGGTAACGGCTGCACAATGAAGTTTTTTGCTTGTCTTGGGTTGATACACATGTGTGCCGAATTTCGTAGCCCTAGGTCAAAGTAGACGATCGGGCCCCTAAGGGCCCCCCCCAAAATGCGCCCCCACAATACATTCTATAATGTGTTAAGGACCTACCAAATATGAATAGTTAAAGTTTTGGTGCACATCGCATGAATTTGTGGAAAGATATAAGCAAACCGTGTTTCATGGCGAGAAGGATTTTTTCCAAGATGGCGGACACTCCAGTGCCATGGTAACAGGTGCTTAATATAGTTTTTTGCCTGTGTATGGTTGATACACATGTGTGCCGAATTTCGTAGCCCTAGCTCAAAGTAGACAATTGGGCCCTTAGGGGCCCCCCCAAAATCTGCCCCCCCCACAATACATATTACAATGCGTTAAAGACCTACCAAATATCAATTATTGGAATTTTGGTTCCGATCGGATGCATTTCTGCAGAGATATAAGCAAACCGTGTTTCATGGCGAGAACGCTTTATTCCATGGGTTGCCACGGTAACACGCTTTCTCCTATCAGAAAGATTTGAATAACTTTTGATCCCAATCTTGTCATGAAGCTCCATGGCGAATGTGGAGCCAATAGCCTGAATCCCCTCAGACTAGTTCGTTCAAATGCGATGCGCTTAAAGTGATAAAAAAGGGCATAAACGCCAAGATGGCAGACACCCCGTTGCCATGGTAACAGGTTCTCAATAGAGTTTTTTGCTCGTCTTGGTTACTTATACATGTGTACCGAATTTCGTAGCCATAGGTCAAAGTAGACTATCGGGCCCCTAGGGGCCCCCCGCAAAATGCGCCCCCCCCACAATACATATTACAATGCGTGAAGGACCCACCAAATATGAATTATCAGAATTTTGGTTCCGATCGGATGTATTTCTGCAGGGATGAGAGTGAACTGTGTTTCATGGCGAGAACGCTTTTTTCCATGGGTTGCCACGGTAACACGCTTTCTCCTATCAGAAAGATTTGAATAACTTTTGGTCCCCATCTTGTCACGAAGCTCCATGGCGAATGTGGAGCCAATAGCATGAATCGCCTCAGACTAGTTTGTTCAAATATGATGCGCTTAAAGTGATAAAAAGGGCATAAACGCCAAGATGGCGGACACCCCGTTGCCATGGTAACATGTTGTCAATAGAGTTTTTTGCTCGTCTTGGTTACTTATACATGTGTACTGAATTTCGTAGCCATAGGTCAAAGTAGACTATGGGGCCCCTCGGGGCCCCCCCCAAAATGCGCCCCCCCCCCCCACAATACATATTACAAAGCGTGAAGGACCTACCAAACATGAATTATTGGAATTTTGGTTCCGATCGGACGCATTTCTGCGAAGATATGAGTGAACCGTGTTTCATGGCGAGAACGCTTTTTTCCATGGGTTGCCACGGTAACACGCTTTCTCCTATCAAAAAGATTTGAATAACTTTTGGTCCCCATCTTGTCACGAAGCTCCATGGCGAATGTGGAGCCAATAGCATGAATCCCCTCAGACTAGTTCGTTCAAATGCGATGCGCCCAAATTGACAAAAACGGGGCAAAAAATGGCCGCAAACGCCAAGATGGCGGACAACCCGTTGCCATGACAACAGGTCTACGATTGACTTTTTTGGTCGTCTTATGTTGTTAGACATGTGTATCGAATTTCGTAGTCCTACGTCAAAGTAAACTTTTGACACCCCATTCTACGGGCCATCTTTGGCGTTTCTAGGGGGCGCTGTCGAGTTATTTTTGCATTGGCGTGCATGCGGACACCAGAATATTGCTATTTTCGCCGGTCTTGAGGTGTGTGCCAAGTTTCGCAACTTTTCACGGGGTCTAAGGGGGTCAAAATTGAGTGAGTTGTGCTTAGAACGAGAATAATAATAATTAAAGCCGCAAGCGGCATCCATCGGGTCCTCGCCTCATGCCGAACCCTCCACCCGAGTCCTGGTTCTCCTAATGCTACATGTGAAGGACCCGCACAGGCAGTTCATTTTAATAGAGAAATACAATTCACATATTGAGAAAAGAATGTGTGTAAACGCCAAGATGGCGGACACCCCGTTACCATGGCAACATGTGTTTCATTGCCTTTTTAGCTTGTCTTGTGATGATACACATGTGTGCCGAATTTCGTAGCTCGAGATGAAAGTAGACGATCGGGCCCCTTGGGGCCCCCCCAAAAAGTGTCCCCCCCACAATACATTCTATAATGTGTTAAGGACCTACCAAATATGAATAGTTACAGTTTTGGTGCACATCGTATGAATTTGTGCAAAGATATAAGCAAACCGTGTTTCATGGCGAGAAGTTTTTTTTCCAAGATGGCGGACACCCCGTTGCCATGGTAACGGCTGCACAATGAAGTTTTTTGCTTGTCTTGGGTTGATACACATGTGTGCCGAATTTCGTAGCCCTAGCTCAAAGTAGACGATCGGGCCCCTAGGGGCCCCCCCTAAAATGTGCCCCCCCCACAATACATATTACAATGCGTTAAGGACCTGCCAAATATGAATTATTGGAATTTTGGTTCCGATCGGATGCATTTTGGCAGAGATATAAGCAAACCGTGTTTCATGGCGAGAACTCTGTTTTCCATGGGTTGCCACGGTAACACGCTTTCTCCTATCAGAAAGATTTGAATAACTTTTTGTCCCCATCTTGTCACGAAGCTCCATGGGGAATGTGGAGCCAATAGTATGAATCCCCTCAGACTAGTTCGTTGAAATACGATGCGCTTAAAGTGATAAAAAGGGCATAAACGCCAAGATGGCGGACACCCCGTTGCCATGGTAACAGGTTCTCAATAGAGTTTTTTGCTCGTCTTGGTTACTTATACATGTGTACCTAATTTCGTAGCCCTAGGTCAAAGTAGACTATCGGGCCCCTAGGGCCCCCCCCAAAATGCGCCCCCCCCACAATACATATTACATTGCATGAAGGACCTACCAAATATAAATTATTTTAATTTTGGTTCCGATCGGATGTATTTCTGCGAAGATATGAGTGAACCGTGTTTCATGGCGAGATCGCTTTTTTCCATGGGTTGCCACGGTAACACGCTTTCGCCTATCAAAAAGATTTGAATAACTTTTGGTCCCCATCTTGTCACGAAGCTCCATGGCGAACGTGGAGCCAATAGCATTAATTCCCTCAGACTAGTTCGTTCAAATGCGATGCGCCCAAATTGACAAAAACGGGCCAAAAAATGGCCGCAAACGCCAAGATGGCGGAAAGCCCGTTGCCATGACAACAGGCGTTTCAATGACTTTTTTACTTGTCTTCATGTGATAGACATGTGTACCGAATTTCGTCGTCTTACGTCAAACTAAAAAATTTTTTCCCCATTCTAGAGGCCATTTTTGGCGTTTCTAGGGGGCGCCGTCGAGGCATTTTTACATTGGCATGCACGCAGACCCCAGAATATCGCTATTTTCGCCGGGACTGAGGTGTGTGCCAAGTTTCGCAACTTTTCACGGGGTCTAAGGGGGTCAAAATTGAGTGAGTTGTGCTCAGAACGAGGAGAATAATAATAATTAAAGCCGCAAGCGGCATCCATCGGGTCCTCGCCTCATGCCGAACCCTCCACCCGAGTCCTGGTTCTCCTAATGCTAAATGTGACGGACCCGCACAGCCAGTTCCTTTTAATAGAGAAATACAATTCACATATTGAGAAAAGAATGTGTGTAAACGCCAAGATGGCGGACAGCCCGTTACCATGGCAACATGTGTTTCATTGACTTTTTAGCTTGTCTTGGGATGATACACATGTGTGCCGAATTTCGTAGCCCGAGATGAAAGTAGACGATCGGGCCCCTTGGGGCCCCCCCAAAAAGTGTCTCCCCCACAATACATTCTATAATGTGTTAAGGACCTACCAAATATGAATAGTTACCGTTTTGGTGCACATCGTATGAATTTGTGCAAAGATATAGGCAAACCGTGTTTGATGGCGAGAAGGTTTTTTTGCAAGATGGCGGACACCCTGTTGCCATGGTAACGGCTGCACAATGAAGTTTTTTGCTTGTCTTGGGTTGATACACATGTGTGCCGAATTTCGTAGCCCTAGGTCAAAGTAGACGATCGGGCCCCTAGGGGCCCCCCCTAAAATGTGCCCCCCCCACAATACATATTACAATGCGTTAAGGACCTGCCAAATATGAATTATTGGAATTTAGGTTCCGATCGGATGCATTTTGGCAGAGATATAAGCAAACCGTGTTTCATGGCGAGAACTCTGTTTTCCATGGGTTGCCACGGTAACACGCTTTCTCCTATCATAAAGATTTGAATAACTTTTTGTCCCCATCTTGTCACGAAGCTCCATGGGGAATGTGGAGCCAATAGTATGAATCCCCTCAGACTAGTTCGTTCAAATACGATGCGCTTAAAGTGATAAAAAGGGCATAAACGCCAAGATGGCGGACACCCCGTTGCCATGGTAACAGGTTCTCAATAGAGTTTTTTGCTCGTCTTGGTTACTTATACATGTGTACCTAATTTCGTAGCCCTAGGTCAAAGTAGACTATCGGGCCCCTAGGGGCCCCCCCAAAATGCGCCCCCCCCACAATACATATTGCAATGCATGAAGGACCTACCAAATATAAATTATTTTAATTTTGGTTCCGATCGGATGTATTTCTGCGAAGATATGAGTGAACCGTGTTTCATGGCGAGATCGCTTTTTTCCATGGGTTGCCACGGTAACACGCTTTCGCCTATCAAAAAGATTTGAATAACTTTTGGTCCCCATCTTGTCACGAAGCTCCATGGCGAACGTGGAGCCAATAGCATGAATCGCCTCAGACTAGTTCGTTCAAATGCGATGCGCCCAAATTGACAAAAACGGGCCAAAAAATGGCCGCAAACGCCAAGATGGCGGAAAGCCCGTTGCCATGACAACAGGCGTTTCAATGACTTTTTTACTTGTCTTCATGTGATAGACATGTGTACCGAATTTCGTCGTCCTACGTCAAACTAAAAATTTTTTTCCCCATTCTAGAGGCCATTTTTGGCGTTTCTAGGGGGCGCAGTCGAGGCATTTTTACATTGGCGTGCACGCAGACCCCAGAATATCGCTATTTTCGCCGGGACTGAGGTGTGTGCCAAGTTTCGCAACTTTTCACGGGGTCTAAGGGGGTCAAAATTGAGTGAGTTGTGCTCAGAACGAGGAGAATAATAATAATAAAGCCGCAAGCGGCATCCATCGGGTCCTCGCCTCATGCCGAACCCTCCACCCGAGTCCTGGTTCTCCTAATGCTACATGTGAAGGACCCGCACAGCCAGTTCATTTTAATAGAGAAATACAATTCACATATTGAGAAAAGAATGTGTAAACGCCAAGATGGCGGACAGCCCGTTACCATGGCAACATGTGTTTCATTGACTTTTTAGCTTGTCTTGGGATGATACACATGTGTGCCGAATTTCGTAGCCCGAGATGAAAGTAGACGATCGGGCCCCTAGGGGCCCCCCCAAAAAGTGTCCCCCCCACAATACATTCTATAATGTGTTAAGGACCTACCAAATATGAATAGTTACAGTTTTGGTGCACATCGTATGAATTTGTGCAAAGATATAAGCAAACCGTGTTTCATGGCGAGAAGGTTTTTTTTCCAAGATGGCGGATACCCCGTTGCCATGGTAACGGCTGCACAATGAAGTTTTTTGCTTGTCTTGGGTTGATACACATGTGTGCCGAATTTCGTAGCCCTAGCTCAAAGTAGACGATCGGGCCCCTAGGGGCCGCCCCCAAAATGTGCCCCCCCCACAATACATATTACAACGCGTTAAGGACCTACCAAATATGAATTATTGGAATTTTGGTTCCAATCGGATGCATTTTGGCAGAGATATAAGCAAACCGTGTTTCATGGCGAGAACGCGTTTTTCCATGGGTTGCCACGGTAACACGCTTTCTCCTATCAGAAAGATTTGAATAACTTTTTGTCCCCATCTTGTCACGAAGCTCCATGGGGAATGTGGAGCCAATAGCATGAATCCCCTCAGACTAGTTCGTTCAAATACGATGCGCTTAAAGTGATAAAAAGGGCATAAACGCCAAGATGGCGGCCACCCCGTTGCCATGGTAACAGGTTCTCAATAGAGTTTTTTGCTCGTCTTGGTTACTTATACATGTGTACCGAATTTCGTAGCCCTAGCTCAAAGTAGACGATCGGGCCCCTAGGGGCCCCCCCAAAATGCGCCCCCCCCACAATATATATTACAATGCGTGAAGGACCTACCAAATATGAATTATTTTAATTTTGGTTCCGATCGGATGTATTTCTGCGAAGATATGAGTGAACCGTGTTTCATGGCGAGATCGCTTTTTTCCATGGGTTGCCACGGTAACACGCTTTCGCCTATCAAAAAGATTTGAATAACTTTTGGTCCCCATCTCGTCACGAAGCTCCATGGCGAATGTGGAGCCAATAGCATGAATCGCCTCAGACTAGTTCGTTCAAATGCGATGCGCCCAAATTGACAAAAACGGGCAAAAAAATGGCCGCAAACGCCAAGATGGCGGAAAGCCCGTTGCCATGACAACAGGCGTTTCAATGACTTTTTTACTTGTCTTGATGTGATAGACATGTGTACCGAATTTCGTCGTCCTACGTCAAACTAAATTTTTTTTTCCCCATTCTAGAGGCCATTTTTGGCGTTTCTAGGGGGCGCTGTCGAGGCATTTTTGCATTGGCGTGCATACAAACGCCAAATTATCAAAATTTTCACCGGACGTGAGGTGTGTGCCAAGTTTCGCAACTTTTCACGGGGTCTAAGGGGGTCAAAATTGAGCGAGTTGTGCTTAAAATAATAAACATTACAATAACAATAGGGCCTTGCCATACTTCGTATGGCTCGGACCCTAATTAAAGCCGCAAGCGGCATCCATCGGGTCCTCGCCTCATGCCGAACCCTCCGCCCGAGTCCTGGTTCTCCTAATGCTACATGTGAAGGACCCGCACAGCCAGTTCATTTTAATAGAGAAATACAATTCACATATTGAGAAAAGAATGTGTGTAAACGCCAAGATGGCGGACAGCCCGTTACCATGGCAACATGTGTTTCATTGACTTTTTAGCTTGTCTTGGGATGATACACATGTGTGCCGAATTTCGTAGCCCGAGATGAAAGTAGACGATCGGGCCCCTTGGGGCCCCCCCAAAAAGGTTCCCCCCCACAATACATTCTATAATGTGTTAAGGACCTACCAAATATGAATAGTCACAGTTTTGGTGCACATCGTATGAATGTGTGCAAAGATATAAGCAAACCGTGTTTCATGGCGAGAAGGTTTTTTTCCAAGATGGCGGACACCCCATTGCCATGGTAACGGCTGCACAATGAAGTTTTTTGCTTGTCTTGGGTTGATACACATGTGTGCCGAATTTCGTAGCCCTAGGTCAAAGTAGACGATCGGGCCCCTAGGGGCCCCCCCCAAAATGTGCCCCCCCCACAATACATATTACAATGTGTTAAGGACCTACCAAATATGAATTATTGGAATTTTGGTTCCGATCGGATGTATATCTGCAGGGATATGAGTGAACCGTGTTTCATGGCGAGAACGCTTTTTTCCATGGGTTGCCACGGTAACACGCTTTCTCCTATCAGAAAGATTTGAATAACTTTTTGTCCCCATCTTGTCACGAAGCTCCATGGCGAATGTGGAGCCAATAGCCTGAATCCCCTCAGACTAGTTCGTTGAAATACGTTGTGCTTAAAGTGATAAAAAGGGCATAAACGCCAAGATGGTGGACACCCCGTTGCCATGGTAACAGGTTCTCAATGGAGTTTTTTGCTCGTCTTGGTTACTTATACATGTGTACCGAATTTCGTAGCCCTAGGTCAAAGTAGACTATCGGGCCCCTAGGGGCCCCCCCAAAATGCGCCCCCCCCCCCCCACAATACATATTACAATGCGTGAAGGACCTACCAAACATGAATTATTGTAATTTTGGTTCCGATCGGATATATTTCTGCGAAGATATGAGTGAACCGTGTTTCATGGCGAGATCGCTTTTTTCCATGGGTTGCCACGGTAACATGCTTTCGCATATCAAAAAGATTTGAATAACTTTTGGTCCCCATCTTGTCACGAAGCTCCATGGCGAATGTGGAGCCAATAGCATGATTCCCCTCAGACTAGTTCGTTCAAATGCGATGCGCCCAAATTGACAAAAACGGGCCAAAAAATGGCCGCAAACGCCAAGATGGCGGACACCCGGTTACCATGACAACAGGTCTACGATTGACTTTTTTGGTCGACCTGAGGTGATAGACGTGTACCGAATTTCGTCGTCCTACGTCAAACTAAATTTTGCAGACCCCATTCTACGGGCCATATTATGGCATTTCTAGGGGGCGCTGTCGAGCCGTTTTTGCATTGGCGTGTACACAAACGCCAGATTTTCAAAATTTTCGCCGGGCGGGAGGTGTGTGGCAAGTTTCGCAACTTTTCACGGGGGCTAAGGGGGTCAAAATTGAGCGAGTTGGGCTTAAAATAATAATAATAATTAAAGCCGCAAGCGGCATCCATCGGGTCCTCGCCTCATGCCGAACCCTCCACCCGAGTCCTGGTTCTCCTAATGCTACATCTGAAGGACCCGCAGAGACAGTTCATTTTAATAGAGAAATACAATTCACATATTGAGAAAAGAATGTGTAAACGCCAAGATGGCGGACAGCCCGTTACCATGGCAACATGTGTTTCATTGACTTTTCAGCTCATCTTGGGATGTTAGACATGTGTACCAAATTTCGTAGCCCTACGTCAAAGTAGACGATCGGGCCCCTAGGGGCCCCCCACAAAATGTGCCACCCCCAGAATACATATTAAAATATGTTAAGGACCTACCAAATATGAATGTTTTCCACTTTGGTGCAGATCAGATGCATTTCGACCAAGATATGAGTGAACCGTGTTTCATGGCGAGGATTTTTTTCAAGATGGCGGACACACCGTTGCCATGGTAACAGGTGCTTAATCGAGTTTTATGCTTGTTTAGGGTTGATACACATGTGTGCCGAATTTCGTAGCCCTAGGTCAAAGTAGACGATGGCCCCCCCCAAAATGTGCCCCCCCCACAATACATATTACAATGCGTGAAGGACCCACCAAATATGAATTATCAGAATTTTGGTTCCGATCGGATGTATTTCTGCAGGGATGAGAGTGAACTGTGTTTCATGGCGAGAACGCTTTTTTCCATGGGTTGCCACGGTAACACGCTTTCTCCTATCAGAAAGATTTGAATAACTTTTGGTCCCCATCTTGTCACGAAGCTCCATGGCGAATGTGGAGCCAATAGCATGAATCGCCTCAGACTAGTTTGTTCAAATATGATGCGCTTAAAGTGATAAAAAGGGCATAAACGCCAAGATGGCGGACACCCCGTTGCCATGGTAACATGTTGTCAATAGAGTTTTTTGCTCGTCTTGGTTACTTATACATGTGTACTGAATTTCGTAGCCATAGGTCAAAGTAGACTATGGGGCCCCTCGGGGCCCCCCCCAAAATGCGCCCCCCCCCCCACAATACATATTACAAAGCGTGAAGGACCTACCAAACATGAATTATTGGAATTTTGGTTCCGATCGGACGCATTTCTGCGAAGATATGAGTGAACCGTGTTTCATGGCGAGAACGCTTTTTTCCATGGGTTGCCACGGTAACACGCTTTCTCCTATCAAAAAGATTTGAATAACTTTTGGTCCCCATCTTGTCACGAAGCTCCATGGCGAATGTGGAGCCAATAGCATGAATCCCCTCAGACTAGTTCGTTCAAATGCGATGCGCCCAAATTGACAAAAACGGGGCAAAAAATGGCCGCAAACGCCAAGATGGCGGACAACCCGTTGCCATGACAACAGGTCTACGATTGACTTTTTTGGTCGTCTTATGTTGTTAGACATGTGTATCGAATTTCGTAGTCCTACGTCAAAGTAAACTTTTGACACCCCATTCTACGGGCCATCTTTGGCGTTTCTAGGGGGCGCTGTCGAGTTATTTTTGCATTGGCGTGCATGCGGACACCAGAATATTGCTATTTTCGCCGGTCTTGAGGTGTGTGCCAAGTTTCGCAACTTTTCACGGGGTCTAAGGGGGTCAAAATTGAGTGAGTTGTGCTTAGAACGAGAATAATAATAATTAAAGCCGCAAGCGGCATCCATCGGGTCCTCGCCTCATGCCGAACCCTCCGCCCGAGTCCTGGTTCTCCTAATGCTACATGTGAAGGACCCGCACAGCCAGTTCATTTTAATAGAGAAATACAATTCACATATTGAGAAAAGAATGTGTGTAAACGCCAAGATGGCGGACACCCCGTTACCATGGCAACATGTGTTTCATTGACTTTTTAGCTTGTCTTGGGATGATACACATGTGTGCCGAATTTCGTAGCCCTACGTCAAAGTAGACGATCGGGCCCCTAAGGGCCCCCCCCTAAAAAGTGTCCCCCCCACAATACATTCTATAATGTGTTAAGGACCTACCAAATATGAATAGTTACAGTTTTGGTGCACATCGTATGAATTTGTGCAAAGATATAAGCAAACCGTGTTTCATGGCGAGAAGGATTTTTTCCAAGATGGCGGACACCCCGTTGCCATGGTAACGGCTGCACAATGAAGTTTTTTGCTTGTCTTGGGTTGATACACATGTGTGTCGAATTTCGTAGCCCTAGCTCAAAGTAGACGATCGGGCCCCTAGGGGCCCCCCCAAAATGTGCCCCCCCCACAATACATATTACAATGCGTTAAGGACCTACCAAATATGAATAATTGGAATTTTGGTTCCGATCGGATGCATTTCTGCAGAGATATAAGCAAACCGTGTTTCATGGCGAGAACGCATTTTTCCATGGGTTGCCACGGTAACACGCTTTCACCTATCAAAAAGATTTGAATAACTTTTGGTCCCCATCTTGTCACGAAGCTCCATGGCGAACGTGGAGCCAATAGCATGAATCCCCTCAGACTAGTTCGTTCAAATGCGATGCGCCCAAATTGATAAAAAGAGCATAAACGCCAAGATGGCGGCCACCCCGTTGCCATGGTAACAGGTTCTCAATAGAGTTTTTTGCTCGTCTTGGTTACTTATACATGTGTACCGAATTTCGTAGCCATAGGTCAAAGTAGACGATCGGGCCCCTAGGGGCCCCCCCAAAATGCGCCCCCCCCACAATACATATTACAATGCGTGAAGGACCTACCAAATATGAATTATTGGAATTTTGGTTCCGATCGGATGCATTTCTGCGAAGATATAAGCAAACCGTGTTTCATGGCGAGAACGCTTTTTTCCATGGGTTGCCACGGTAACACGCTTTCTCCTATCAGAAAGATTTGAATAACTTTTGGTCCCCATCTTGTCACGAAGCTCCATGGCGAATGTGGAGCCAATAGCATGAATCCCCTCAGACTAGTTCGTTCAAATGCGATGCGCCCTAATTGACAAAAACGGGCAAAAAAATGGCCGCAAACGCCAAGATGGCGGAAAGCCCGTTGCCATGACAACAGGCGTTTCAATGACTTTTTTACTTGTCTGGATGTGATAGACATGTGTACCGAATTTCGTCGTCCTACGTCAAACTAAAATTTTTTTCCCCCATTCTAGAGGCCATTTTTGGCGTTTCTAGGGGGCGCCGTCGAGGCATTTTCACATTGGCGTGCACGCGGACACCAGAATATCGCTATTTTCGCCGGGACTGAGGTGTGTGCCAAGTTTCGCAACTTTTCACGGGGTCTAAGGGGGTCAAAATTGAGTGAGTTGTGCTTAGGAGAATAATAATAATAATAATTAAAGCCGCAAGCGGCATCCATCGGGTCCTCGCCTCATGCCGAACCCTCCACCCGAACTCGCCACAAAGCTTCCGGGTGGATGTGAAGTAAAAGGCCCGAATCCAAAAGTAGTTTGTCCAAAAACAATGCACATACAGTGCTAAATGGGCGAAAACGCCAAGATGGCGGACACCCCGTTGCCATGGTAACAGGTGGTCAATGCACTTTTTTACTCGCCTTGCGTTGTTACACATGTGTGTGGAATTTCATAGCCATAGGTGAAAGTAGACGATCGGGCCTCTGAGGGCCCCCCCCAAAAAACTGCCCCCCCCACAATACATTCTGTAATGTGTCAAGGACATACCAAATATGAATAGTTAAAGTTTTGGTGCACATCGCATGAATTTGTGCAAAGATATAAGCAAACCGTGTTTCATGGCGAGAAGGCTTTTTTCCAAGATGGCGGACACTCCAGTGCCATGGTAACAGGTGCTTAATTGAGTTTTATGCTTGTCTCGGGTTGATACACATGTGTGCCGAATTTCGTAGCCCTAGCTCAAAGTAGACGATCGGGCCCCTAGGGGCCGCCCCCAAAATGTGCCCCCCCCCACAATACATATTACAACGCGTTAAGGACCTACCAAATATGAATTATTGGAATTTTGGTTCCGATCGGATGTATTTCTGCAGAAATATAAGCAAACCGTGTTTCATGGCGAGAACGCTTTTTTCCATGGGTTGCCACGGTAACACGCTTTCTCCTATCAGAAAGATTTGAATAACTTTTGGTCCCCATCTTGTCACGAAGCTCCATGGCGAATGTCGAGCCAATAGCCTGAATCCCCTCAGACTAGTTCGTTGAAATACGATGTGCTTAAAGTGATAAAAAGGGCATAAACGCCAAGATGGCGGACACCCCGTTGCCATGGTAACAGGTTGTCAATAGAGTTTTTTGCTCGTCTTGGTTACTTATACATGTGTACCGAATTTCGTAGCCCTAGCTCAAAGTAGACTATCGGGCCCCTAGGGCCCCCCCCCCAAAATGCGCCCCCCCACAATACATATTACAATGCGTGAAGGACCTACCAAACATGAATTATTTTAATTTTGGTTCCGATCGGATGTATTTCTGCGAAGATATGAGTGAACCGTGTTTCATGGCGAGATCGCTTTTTTCCATGGGTTGCCACGGTAACACGCTTTCTCCTATCAAAAAGATTTGAATAACTTTTGCTCCCCATCTTGTCACGAAGCTCCACGGCGAATGTGGAGCCAATAGCATGAATCCCCTCAGACTAGTTTGTTCAAATACGATGCGCCCAAATTGACAAAAACGGGCCAAAAAATGGCCGCAAACGCCAAGATGGCGGACAGCCCGTTGCCATGACAACAGGCGTTTCAATGAGTTTTTTACTTGTCTTGATGTGATAGACATGTGTACCGAATTTCGTCGTCCTACGTCAAACTAAAATTTTTTTTCCCCATTCTAGATGCCATTTTTGGCGTTTCTAGGGGGCGCTGTCTAGGCATTTTTGCATTGGCGTGCATACAAACGCCAAATTATCGAAATTTTCACCGGACGTGAGGTGTGTGCCAAGTTTCGCAACTTTTCACGGGGTGTAAGGGGGTCAAAATTGAGTGAGTTGTGCTTAGAACGAGAACGAGAATAATAATAATAATAATTAAAGCCGCAAGCGGCATCCATCGGGTCCTCGCCTCATGCCGAACCCTCCACCCGAACTCGCCACAAAGCTTCCGGGTGGATGTGAAGTAAAAGGCACGAATCCAAAACTAGTTTGTTCAAAAACAATGCACATACAGTGCTAAATGGGCGTAAACGCCAAGATGGCGGACACCCCATTGCCATGGTAACAGGTGGTCAATGCACTTTTTTACTCGCCTTGGGTTGTTACACATGTGTACCGAATTTCGTATCCCTAGGTCTAAGTAGACAATCGGGCCCCTAGGGGCCACCCCCAAAAAGTGCCCCCCCCACAATACATTCTATAATTTGTTAAGGACCTACCAAATATTAATATTTACAGTTTTGGTGCACATCGCATGAATATGTGCGAAGATATAAGCAAACCGTGTTTCATGGCGAGAAGGTTTTTTTCCAAGATGGCGGACACTCCGTTGCCATGGTAACAGGTTGTTAATTGAGTTTTTTGCTTTACTTGGGTTGATACACATGTGTGCCGAATTTCATAGCCCTAAGTGAAAGTAGACGATCGGGCCCCCAGGGGCCCCCCAAAAATGTGACCCCCCCCACAATACATATGACAATGCATTAAGGACCTATCAAATATGAATTATTGGAATTTTGGTTCCAATGGGATCTATTTCTGCGAAGATATGAGTGAACCGTGTTTCATGGCGAGGAGTATTTTTTTCAAGATGGCGGACACACCGTTGCCATGGTAACAGGTGCTTAATTGAGTTTTTTGCTCGTCTTGGTTACTTATACATGTGTACCGAATTTCGTAGCCCTAGGTCAAAGTAGACGATCGGGCCCCTAGGGGCCGCCCCCAAAATGTGCCCCCTCCACAATACATATTACAATGCGTTAAGGACCTACCAAATATGAATGATTGGAATTTTGGTTCCGATCGGATGCATTTCTGCAGAGATATAAGCAAACCGTGTTTCATGGCGAGAACGCTTTTTTCCATGGGTTGCCACGGTAACAAGCTTTCTCCTATCAGAAAGATTTGAATAACTTTTGGTCCCCATCTTGTCACGAAGCTCCATGGCGAATGTGGAGCCAATAGCATGAATCGCCTCAGACTAGTTCGTTCAAATACGATGCGCTTAAAGTGATAAAAAGGGCATAAACGCCAAGATGGCGGACACCCCGTTGCCATGGTAACAGGTTCTCAATAGAGTTTTTTTGCTCGTCTTGGTTACTTATACATGTGTACCGAATTTCGTAGCCATAGGTCAAAGTAGACAATCGGGCCCCTAGGGGCCCCCCCGAAAATGTGCCCCCCCCCACAATACATATTACAATGCGTTAAGGACCTACCAAATATGAATTATCTGAATTTTGGTTCCGATCGGATGTATTTCTGCGAAGATATGAGTGAACCGTGTTTCATGGCGAGAACGCTTTTTTCCATGGGTTGCCACGGTAACACGCTTTCTCCTATCAGAAAGATTTGAATAGCTTTTGGTCCCCATCTTGTCACGAAGCTCCATCGCGAATGTGGAGCCAATAGCCTGAATCCCCTCAGACTAGTTCGTTCAAATGCGATGCGCTTAAAGTGATAAAAAGGGCATAAACGCCAAGATGGCGGACACCCCGTTGCCATGGTAACAGGTTCTCAATAGAGTTTTTTGCTCGTCTTGGTTACTTATACATGTGTACCGAATTTCATAGCCATAGGTCAAAGTAGACTATCGGGCCCCTAGGGGCCCCCCCCCAAAATGCGCCCCACCCACAATACATATTACAATGCGTGAAGGACCTACCAAACATGAATTATTTTAATTTTGGTTCCGATCGGATGTATTTCTGCGAAGATATGAGTGAACCGTGTTTCATGGCGAGAACGCTTTTTTCCATGGGTTGCCACGGTAACACGCTTTCGCCTATCAAAAAGATTTGAATAACTTTTGGTACCCATCTTGTCACGAAGCTCCATGGCGAATGTGGAGCCAATAGCATGAATCGCCTCAGACTAGTTCGTTCAAATGCGATGCGCCCAAATTGACAAAAACGGGCCAAAAAATGGCCGCAAACGCCAAGATGGCGGAAAGCCCGTTGCCATGACAACAGGCGTTTCAATGACTTTTTTACTTGTCTTGATGTGATAGACATGTGTACCGAATTTTGTCGTCCTACGTCAAACTAAATTTTTTTGACCCCATTCTAGAGGCCATTTTTGGCGTTTCTAGGGGGCGCCGTCGAGGCATTTTTGCATTGGCGTGCACGCGGACCCCAGAATATCGCTATTTTCGCCGGGACTGAGGTGTGTGCCAAGTTTCGCAACTTTTCACGGGGCCTAAGGGGGTGAAAAATAGCCGAGTTGTGCTCAGAACGAGGAGAATAATAATAAACATTACAATAACAATAGGGCCCTGCCATACTTCGTATGGCTCGGACCCTAATTAAAGCCGCAAGCGGCATCCATCGGGTCCTCGCCTCATGCCGAAGACACCCCGCCCCCCCCCCCCTCCATTGTGGACGAGGTGAAGGACCTAGAAAATAGAAATGCAGTTAACTTTGATGCCGATCCAATGTATTTTCATGGACATAAACAATGTCTATCCAGTGAAAAAAAAATATACTGGTCCACCAAACCTTGACTCATGTGGATATGCTGTTCAACCAGTTTCAGAAATTAAACATCAACCCTGTCTGGATTAAAACTCTTTTTCAGAGGTTCAAAGACAACATGCTCAACATCAGGTAAATATTTATATTTATATAAATTATAATTTATTGTTTACTCAGAAAGTTATTGTTAAATAGAGCAGTCACTCATTTAAGACTGTAAAAGCCATAAGTTTATTGACTTGACATCACAGCAAATTATTCTTATGAAGCACATCGCATTTTATTCTTTTGGTATTTAAAGAAAGATTCTTTTATGTTTCATGATAAACCTTTTCTTAATCCAGACTGTGACCTAAACAGGTCAAGTGATCGGCAGATTTAGATTATAATGGTGTTTCTTGAGTGTTTTTAGTGCATAAAAACCTCAATTATGTTATTATGTTGTTTGGACCAGGATGTCAGTCCCGTCTCTCTGTGAGGACAGCACTGCTGGACAGCCGGTGAAGAGACAGGATGCTGGGACCAGGAGAACAACAGAGGCTGGCTACAGAGGTCAGTCATATTTTCAGTCAAATCCATGTCGTTTATATTCTTACTTTGGTCACATGATGCTAGAACAATACTGAAGATCTGGTACAGAATTATTGACACCCCTTATCAATAGAATTGCTAAGGTCTAACTTTCTTATAATTGAAAACTTTTGATGTTTGCTTCAGGTCTGTGATACCATCCTGGTGCACGGTGAGGAGCAGCTAAACACGACTGTTAAGGCATGTCCCATGTTGGACAAGGCCAAGGCAGAACTGTCCCTCTTCTACAAGAACAGTGAAGTTAAAGGTTGTGGTGCAGAAGTGCCTCTGTAGCAGTTTTTCATAAAGAACAACCTTCAGATGACTGTCACAGCCTTCTCCAGATCATTATGACAACACCATAACAACTGCTGAATCTGAGAAATGCTTTTCTACTCGACTGTGAGAAACTCCATGACACAGGATCGCCTCAACGCCATGCCATGCTCTTCATGGAGAATAAGCTTGTTGGGGACATTCAGACTTTAATAGGAGGATTATTGAGAGATTTGCCTTAAATAAGGAGAGGAAAACTAAATTCTTCTACCAGTTTTATTTGATCTTTTGTTGTTCTTGGAGAAAACCAAATATGAAATCAGTTCATTCATCAGGTTCTAGTGTTCATTATTTAGTAGTCAAAGAATTATTACTGAATGTAGATTGTTGCAAAAGTCCTGTCAAAAGTTTGAGTGAGGTTAGATTTTTTAAGGAA